>NC_073739.1:46321575-47037984 GCF_023634155.1 Falco peregrinus | reverse complement strand
GGTAAACTTACTAGCTGCTATAGCTCTGCGTGAGCTGTATCCCTCCTTTGTTGGCCAGGTGTCCATGGCTAAATTGGGAAGTTTATCACAGCTAGTAGGAACAATCCTAAGAAATCCTTCTGTGAGACGTGTGGAAAAATTATTTATGGCTGCAAATCTATGGCAGCTTAGGTGTACAGGTCCCATCCAGAAAGCTATTTCTGTAAGTTTGTTGCCATTATTTCTATTTCTTTTTTTCCAAAGAAGATGGTTTCAGAAAGATAAGAGATTTGTGAAATATAAAGAACAGGCCAAACATCAGGAACAGTGTAACATTCTAAGGCAGGTCCCACCGCGCTGAATCTAAGAGGAGGACTTGTCCTGGGATGCTGGGAGTGTTTAAACTTGGTACTTTATATATCCATTCTGAAGAACTGCAGAAAACCCCTACATTAAAATTTTCACCTTTGTTTTTTCAGTGCTTTTTATTTTCTTTTGTTTTTACAGAAGGTCTTATTTCCCTTTCTTCTAATTGCAGGCCCTGAAAGCTCAGCGTGGGGCCTGAGAACCAAGCGGATTCTTCCTTATTCTATAAATAAGGCAATAACTGTTATCTAGAAAAACAACCTTTATTTCCCACTCCACTGTTTCATGGTTAGTCATCAGTGACAAAGTACAATTCTTTACCCTGAGTGGCTTAACTTTCTGAAATTTAACAATCAACCTGCTGATGCACAAAACCAGGCAGAATACAGTTTGCCCTCTCTCAGCTGGTCTGGATCTTACAAGTGCTGCAACAGTACGAAGGATTAAAATAAATCCAATTAAATCTTCCCTTTTGACTGAAGTTACTATAAAATCTGAATGCACAAATTTCAGTCACAAAGTTTCATTGGAATGGTTCCAATGTAATTGTATTTGAAGCAAACAACAATAACTACAAATGAAGAATTTATTACAAGAATGAGAAACTGAAACTCAAAACTCAAACAGGCGTCTCTCAAGACTTTAAAAAGTTCACCTAGCTACATACACATCTAGATAAACTTTCTTGAACTTCTGCTATGCTCTTTTTATCTACAGTGAACCTAAGGAAAGTTTTCTCCAGATTTAGCCTGCTGAGTAAATCAATCTTCTACTAATTTTGATAGTTAGGAAATTATTTAACCATGATTTTAAAAGTGTATTTTCTGTTTCAGGAGCAAGTTGATCTTTTAAAAATGTGCTGTTTTGAAATAGCAAACCCCAGGTTAATGTCTTTGTTTTCTTAAACTCTGTGCCTCCTTTAATACCATGGTTAACAGCACTGCAAAGCATTGATAATTATTTTGATCACTAGTGGCGGATGCCAGTCACCCAGTGGGTTTTTTGCATTTTTATTGTGTTGTCCCTTTCCCCTGAGGAGGATTCAAGATCTGTTTAAGTTCCTATAAGGCCCAAACTTCATGTCAGCAATACTACCCTGTTAACAGTTTAGACAGTATCACTTCGGGCAATATAACTGAAAGCTGATATTAGCTGATCAGATACAAATGATTTGCAAGGCCGGACAGTTCTTGTGACAGGTTAGTTTTCCACTGCTGTTTCCTCTTCTCCTGTTTCTAGAGTTTCAGATCCAAAAGCTATTTTAGAGTGCTATTACACATGGGCACGTAATAGTGTGTCTATTTGAAGCTTATGACAATATTAGCCCACAACTAATATGTCAATGTGAATATAAATTCAAATTATTAATAACATCTCTTCTATTTGCCTAATTTCTCAAAAACATTTTTCTGTGCTTGTGCGCTTCAAATATTACATACCCAAAGCAGCTATTTCTTTAAATGAAATCCTAATAAGAATTCATAAGAAATAAGAATTGGTGTGTCAACACAAATGTGATTGTGCACATTTTTCATCTATGATGGAGATCCAAATACACAACTCGGTGCTTTAAGACATAATGCTGGTTTGTGAGTGTTCAAAGTACTTTGGATCTATACATGAATGCATGCCTTATGTTCACTTCTATGACCAGTTTATCATTGCTCACAGATACAGTATGGCCAACTTTAAAGAGCTAACTGAACTAACGTGTAATGTAGGTAACATATAAATTAGACACCTTATGTACCTTAACTCTGCAGCAAAGGGTACACCTCATGTCTCTTTGGACATCCTAAGTGTAAAATTCTCAATTAGAAAAATGCCAAGCTTCACACACAGTAGTTTGTGTGTGTATGTTTTGGGGTTTTTTTTAATGTATTGAAATAGACATTTAGTGCATTTGGACAATTACTTGCCATCAGTATTGTTAAGGCATGAGGCAAACATCAACCAACGTGGTACTGGATGATTAACCTAAGTATCCCATGCAAAGAAATAACTATGTCTCAGCTAATTAACTTTTTTTTTTTTTTTTGACATAAGCTTGTTGGTGAGCAATGGCCAAGAAAAAAACAGGAGGAAGAGCAGTGTGTAAATGTTTCAGCCATTTGAGTTTTTCTTAGTCAGAACAATAGAGCAAAGGGAAATATTAATGTTAATTGTAAACCAAAATTTAATTGAGTTGGAGTGGTCTGCTTAACATGAGGACACTTAGATGAAGTGTAAATGAACATCTCTGTCACAAGGAAAGTGTGCCCAGTGTTTCCAATGAGCTATCTGGTACTGGACCAATATGGAAAATTGATCCTGAGGGAACAAATCCACAGAGATACTCTTCATTTATCTCTACAGGATTGTGTAACTGCGATTGATGCTAAACAAAGCTGGCAAAAGAAAGTTTTAGAAATATGTACGTACAGCTACTAATAAAAAGACAGCTGCATGAATCAGTTTGGTTGCAGTTTGATACAATACCAATGCTTTCTTCAGTGTCAGCTGCTTACTTGGCTCTGCATTGCCTATTACAATCTCCACCCTTAAAAACAGAGTTTAGACATAAATTACCTTCCCAAAGAAGTAGTAACTAATGCCAAAACTTGATTTGAAGGAAACATGTATGAAGTAAAGGGCCATCCGACTTGAGTAAGAAACCACAATAGAACTTGACCACTAGTGAGTGGGTACAGACATTTTGTCTTTCCCCCTCTAGTATTCAGAAGTGTTCTTTACTTAGCTTTGCTTTTAGTTCCAGAAAGCAATAACGACATTCTTCATGAAAAAAAACCAACAACAAAACAAAACTGAAAAGAACCCAAAATCCCACAGTATATTTATAAACAGTAGTATTTGTAATTGCACAGATTCCAAAACATTCACCAGCAGAACTTGGCCCAAAGGCAAGTAGAGAGATTGATCTGAAAGAGCAAACAGGGGAAAAATAGTAATTAAATTAATTACTGCATAAAATCAGGGTCAGAGATAGACTGGCAGGTTCGTGTCAGTCACCTTAACAACCCATTAAGGATGACCCAAACACTGGACACAGTTTTTTGATATGGTGTTAGAGAAAGACTCAAGTGAGTTGTATTTTCTTTTCTTTTTTTTTTTTTTTTTTCTTTTAATTTTCTCTCTCGCTAGAAGAATGGCAAGAAAAACCTCCCCGGTGGTATTTAGGCACTCTAGTTAGAAACTTGGAAAGAATCATGAAGTTCATAGCTGAACAGCAGAGGAACTATGTCAAATGTTTTTCTATACAAAATTTTTGTTCCATCTTTTTCGAAGAATCTCTTAAAATGGTTCGTAGACAGTGAATGGTTCTGCAGCATAAGCAATCTATTGTAAATTGCTTTGCAATTCTATTTAAATAATCAAATCATCATTTAGTTTTGCGTGATTTTTTAATCAAATCTTATTTTCAATAAATACATATTCCATGCAGAAATACCCTTGTGAAGAGAAGCTTAAAAGTTATGCAGGTTTCAAAGAATAATGATGAGGAAGAAATGCTACAAGATCCACAGTGGGGGATAAATATGATAAAGAACAATCTTTAAAAAATTATGACCTGCTATTTGTACAAAAATGAATTAAAAATAACTTATAATTTTTAAAAGACAGTATCAGTGGTCTGTGAGATTTCAGGCCTAAGGAAATGAGCTATACATACCAGAGGCTTTCTTTCAGTGAAACAGAAAGCCTCATGAGAAGAAAAGATTTGCAGAAAGGCTCAAACAATTTATTCTAGTTCGATATAATCCACAAATATATTTACACTGTTTAGTCCTAATTACTCCTGTGAAAAATGGCACCTTTATAGAAATTGCTAGTTGCTATTAAAATGCCATGTAGGAAAAAATGCAACTATTTATATTAAATCTTATATTAATAATAAAAATGTGCCACAACCATTTTCTCAAAAAGCTAGAGCAGACATATTTCAGTACTAAGCAGATTAAGATATGTATTTCAATACAGATATTGATACATTATATTAGAATATGTATTTATTGTAGTTGCTATATGTATTTTATGTATTATATTAGAATATGTATTACCAGTGCCTGGTAAAATTATGTAGAAGGTCATTCTGGGAGTTACTGAAAGACACTTGAGAGACAGTGCAGTCATTGGTCACAGCCAGCACAGGTTCATGAGCGGGAAGTCCTGCTTAACCAACTTAATTTCCTTTTATGACAAGTTCCCATCTAGTTGACCAAGGGAAGTCAGCAGAGGTGTTCTTTTTTTATTCTAGCAAAGCTTTGGATACTGTCTCTCACAGTACCCTTCTGGACAAAATGTCCAGCACACAGCTGGACAAGTCAACAACATGTTGGCTGAGCAACTGGCTGACAGGTTGAGCTCGAAGTGGTGTAACAGTGTTACATCAGCCTGGCAGCCTGGGTTCCCCAGGGCTCAATTTTAGGGCCAGTGCTCCTTAATGTTTTTATAAATGATGTGGACACAGGAATCAAATGTACGTTAAGTAAGTTTGCCAATGATACTAAACTAGGAGGAGCTATGGACTCCCTGGAGTGTAGGGAGGTCTTACAGAGAGATTGGGATAGACTAGAAAGCTGGGCAATCACCAACTGTATGGAACAAGAGCAAATGCAGGATTCTGCACCTGGGACAGGTAATGGTGGTTATGCATACAAATTGGGGGATAAAAGGCTGGAGAGAAGCCCCATAGAAAGAAATCTGGGGTTTGGGATGATGGCATGTTGAATACGAGTCAACTGTGTGCCGTGGCAGCCAGAAGGGCTAACCATGTCTTGCGGAGCATCAAGCTCAGCATAGCTAGCCAGTCAAGGGAGGTGATTGTCCCACTCTACACTGCACTGGCGTGGCCCCACCTTGAGCACTGTGTGCAGTTTTGGACACTTCAATATAAGAAGGACATCAGATTATATAGGTGTGTCCAGAGGAGGGTGACCAAGATGGTGAAAGATCTCAGGGGCAAGACTAGGGGGAGCAGCTGAAGTCACTTGTTTTGTTCGGTTTGGGGAAGAGAAGAGAAGGCTGAGGGATGACCTCATGGACACCTACAGCTTTCTCAGGGGGGGCAATGGAGGGGGAGGTTCTGATCTCATCACTTTCTCTGATGACCAGCAACAGGACATGCGGAAACAGAATGAAGCTGCATCAGGAGAAGTTCAGACTGGACTTTAGGAAAAGGTTCTTCACTGGGTGGGTGGCCAGTCACTGGAACAGGCCCCTCAGGGAAGTGGTTGCGGCAACAATGCTATCAGAGTTCAGGGAGTGCCTGGATGATGCTCTAGTCACATGGTTTGGTTTGGTTTTAGGCAGTCCCGCAAGAAGCAGGGAGTTGGACTTGATGATCCTTATGGGTCCCTTTCAACTGGAGATGTTCCATAACTCTATGATTACATAATCTGCGATTCCATTTCAATGTAATGGTAATGGTTAACTGTGATGGTCTAAAATCACAGGTAAGACAAGGTTTAGTGTTGAGTTTGAGTATATATTTATAAATGAGAAGAGCAGTCAAACTTACAGGTTCATACACTCTTCCCCAGAGATTTCAGCTTACAAGCAACACTTCAGATCCAAACTTCAGTCAAAAATGTGCTTTTTTAGTTAATTTTATTGTTTAATAATATTAAAAGTGCATAGTTATCTTTAAAAGTATACAGCAAAGAAAAATCCTGTCCACTGACAAAAGCTTGGCTTGGGAGCATGTTCATTTCCCATGGCATTTATTTACTCCAGCACAAAACCAAAATGGTGATGGAAGTTGAACACAGGTCACAGATGAGCCTGGCTGAACAACCCTACGCATTTTTAAATCTTCTTTGAAGTGCCAGAAGTCCAGAGAGAGAAATACAGCAAATGTGAACAAAATTATTAACAGTGAAATATATTCTTGACTAGCCCTGTACTTTGAGAAGTTTAGGTAACCTTACAGGATTGTGTTGATCAAATGGACTTTGTTAAAGTACAAAGTACCATGTTCAATACTGTTCAGACTTTGACAATGTGCAATTGTTCCACTGCTGTAGTCACATTCAAGGTGATGTTCATGAGATCTTATGATCTTTCAGTGTGCAGCTATTTCCCACAATATTTTAGCAACCATAAGCAGTAGGCAAGAATAAACACAAATCCTAGTTACATCATGGACTTTTTGGAAGAGTACCTTCATGTCCATCCCCAGAGCCACAGACTTCGTACAAATAACTCTAGCAATCTAGGAATTTAGAGGACTGATCCGGATAAATTTTGGTGCCTTCTTTTCACTTTCTGAGTTTCAAGCTGGGAGAAGGGACAGAAAAGTAAGGTCTGTGAGCAGGCTGATGCCTCAATACAACACCTGCCCTGAGCATTTATGTGGGCTTTCCTGCAGCTGTCCCCCCGCATTCCCAAAACCCTAACATGAAAGCAATGGACAGAGGATCTGAGCTCTAAGAAACATTTCACACCTCACTGTTAGACAATGAAATACCTGCAGGGTCAACAGAAATTTATTTAACACATTCTGTTCTTTGTCTGACAGCCAGTATTAACATGCTGCAAAAGGAAGAGCAGCAACTTATAAACAATTAATTTTAAACAGGTTATATGAAAAAAATAAACAACCATAAAAGTGTACATTACTAATCATACAAATACCCATATATAAGTATATATAAAAATACATATACTTTACAAAAGGTCCTCAGCCTTTTGACTTAATAATACCAAGATATCTTCCTGAGGGTAACAGTGACACCCAATTGCTCTCCTGCATATGTTCCTGGGTGTGGGGAGCAAGGTAGTTCTTCCGTCTCTCCTTTAGCAGAAAACGGTAAATAACTGATTTTTGGCTTGCTGGCTGAACGAGAATATCACCAAAACCAGCTTCAAGCTAAGATTTTTTTTTCCTTCTTTTTCTTTGCAAAAAGTACAAAATATTTTTTAAGCACCAAAAGGCATAATTTCACCTTATTTACTTTTGGAATTACTTAGGAAACTACAAAACAAATATATTTCCAGATGTGGATTGAAATGCTTCCTTTGCTTGACAAGGTACTGTCATTTCTTCATGTAAAAATTGTGCTTTGCTTTCCTACATTTGTCAGTATGAATTATTATTTTTTTAATTTTTCTCCTGACTTGCAAATATTTTTTTTTTCTCTGCACTGCATGGCAGATCCGCCTACAGTGTTACGAACTCAGCTCTCAGCTATGCTATTCATTCATGGATAAATGCCATTCCCATATATTTTAAGTAACATTTTTTCCTTTATATTTTCTTCCACTGAAAATAATAACTGCTTCTTCACAGTATGTAAATATTTTCTTTATAACTATGGTGTGAATCTGAAGCCATTTTTAATCTTCATGTCAGTGAAATCCTGCTTAGCAACCAGAAAGATTTTGTTTCCCCAGAGCAGTAAATGATTACTGCCTTCAGGCTGGGTAGCACGGGAGCATCAGTTCTGATGGTGTAAATATAAACATCTACAAGTTGCCCATATCTTAGGTTGTTGTTTTTAAGCAGGGCTTGCCTAAGAGATCTGAAGTTTGGTGCAATAATTAAAACACCTTTTTAAAGAATTTCAACTGACTGGCTTAGACTGCACAACAGTGGATACATCAAGCACTTGGGGAGCAAAATGTGGCCATCTTTATGGCCAAAGGTACAGCTATTTCAGGGCAGATGCACAGAAGGTAGGGAATTTGTTCTTCTGCGCAATGTTAATGATGAATTGCCTTACCCTCCCCTCTGCCCATAACCATGTGCCCAGTGCTGTAGTAAGAATTAATCTACAGAAACTCTACCATTTAGCATGCTTTCCCTTGCTACCGGGTAGCTCCTGCCATCTTTAATCTTCTGTATACAGCACATCTTCGTATCATTGGCTACACTTGCCAGTGTTAATACACAAAATTTTGCTGAAGTTCAGCTTTTCTCTGCAAAAGCTCCCTAAAAAATAGCATTGTGAAGCTCCAAATGCAGTTTGTCTATCAATAATTAGCATTCTAAATGCACTTGGTTTAAAAGGAAAGAGTTCATTTGTCACTGACAGCTTTGAAAACTCAAATACTCATGGGGTCCCACTGAGTCTTTATTGTATCATATATTATCACCCGGAGGAGTGCCTTTAAAACAGGAGCTTTTGAAGCCCTGGTGACATCCTCTGTTACAGTTTTCGTATGTCCCATCTCTGCCCCTGTCCCACTCTGCCCACAGCACAAAGTTCTCAGTACTTATGTAGGTAACATACAGAGATCAAGTATCTGCCCTTCAGTTATCAGAATCAGCTATACAGTATCTAGCTGTCACTGTTCTTGATAGCAATTGCAGTCTTGACCTGCAGTGAAGTTTTTGATATCAAAAATACTGGCATCAGTTGCATAGCATGACACACTTTTCACTCAGATGGGTGAAATGTGGGCTAGAACTAGCTAAGCAATTCTGCTCAAGCTGAGTCTGGGAAGACATCAAAATGAAAGCAATTAAGATTTATATATATATATTATTTTTTTTATTAAAACCCACAGCCACACAGCACGGGACATTAACAAAATGCTTTGTATTTGAACAATGACAAAAATGAATTATGGAGTTCTGAAATTCAGCAACAACAGGGGCAACCAGAATAGTCTCTTCTAAACATTCTCAGCCCCCACCAGATAATCACTTCTCTCCAGTTTTTCCCCAGGCCTATGATGAGTAGAGGCCTCATTAAAGTTTACAGTGCATAGTAGAAGACTCCAGCTTGCTGGGCATGATTTTATTTTAATTGCCAAAAATACATCACAATGAATACCCAAACAAGCACTAAAAGGAAAAAAAAAAGACTTTTTAAAAATTATTATTCCACTGTTATATCCCATTGAGTATTTAAAAATAAAGAAGTTCACGGACTCTACACTTCAAAGATAGCCCATTTTTTATTTACTTGCTGCTGAAACAAGGCCAAATCACATATCTGAGAAAAAACTGTTATTTTATGCCTATCACAGAAAAAAACAAATTAAATGTTAAAAGCAAAAGGCATTCAACTCAATAGTAGAGTACCAGCTGTACAACCACACATAAGTATTTTTATTTCTTGTAACCAGTTAGATGTACTGTAAAATTGTCAAAGACTGACACATATAGCAAAAAGTACAAGCCATGACAACTATTCATACCCATATCAGTTAAGAGTATCAATCTCCAATGACGCAAAGCCAGCCAGTGTGATTTCCACTTGTATTCAGGTGGCCTCTCTCACAAAGTGTGCTTGTACATATGAAAGTACGTACATATGAAGTATGTATGTACATATGAAGTACATACGAAAATACACACCAATTTGTCTGTAAATCACTATGACCACATGTTCAAATCTGGTAAGGATCCAATGGTTATTTCTTAGCATATTTTTTAATTATGCCACCACATACATAGAATAAATATGTACAATGAAATCAGGCAGCAGGCCTTGATTCTTGGCTACAGATTAGGTAGACTCCTACAGTCATTACATGTATCTTGGCCAAGTTCTGAGAAGTTTTCATTGAAATCCCATGAAAAGGGGGCTTGTTTCTATTAGATCAAATAAAAAGGTAGTGGGATGCAAAAAGATCTTCATCTGCCTGACACTATCCTGACCGCTGGCCCTTCAGGTACACATTTCACTTCCTGAAGGACAATTACACATAAAAAAACAAAGCACCACCTCTTTAATTTAGAAATCCTGTAAGTTGCTATCAGATAACAACCAAATAAAATTTGCGAATGAAAAACCTACTTTATTCTGAACTGATCTAGTAACCCAACTTAAGTTTACACTGTAATAAATTAATTGCATTGAGGGCTGACCTACATACCAAGAGCAAAACAAACAAAAATTATCCAAACAAAAAAAAGATTTAAGAAAACAGCGGGAGGAATAGATGATAATGATTCGATATATTACAGTTTCTTGGCAATACTGGAAGACGTCAAGAAATAAAACCAATCTGTAACAGAATCTGCCCAATATTACTTAACAGTACTGCTCGGTTACATCACAAAGTGAAAAGGTTCAAACTCAGAAAGGACCATACAGCTCAATTTTGAATAGATCTTACCATATTTTTATTACCTCAATAAAAAGATTTAAGAACAACTCAGTGACAAACACATATAAATTTAAGAACAGTCAAAACATCCAGGGCTTCCTGCCATTCTGGAGAATAAATATACCCCAACTCACTGTCTAAGACAGAGTCAACTTTGAGGATTCATAGTATTTGTACTATTAATATTTTATTGGTGATAAATTTTAATAACTCCCAGAGAAACAATGTCACTGAACACTTACTTACCAGAGGGTGGGCTCAGTCATGCCTACACTAGTAGACAAATGGGGTCAAGCTGCCATTCCAGATTTAAACACACTTGGCTTCCTCAACTCTTACCTTCAGTTTTCATACACCTCAAGATGCTATTTAACCTGCTCTTTTTCTAACCAAAATAAAATAGTCTGAATTTGAAAAGGCTAGTAAATCTGAGTTAGAGAGGCACACTTGCCTAAACATCGCTTTCCTAACAGGGAGATGTACACAAAGAAAAGGATTTTCTGATCTCATCTGTAGCTGTAGTAGCATTCGCAAAAACTTTTGACAATTTTTTTGTGGTTTTCAGGAATCTGATATATCAGTTTCAGGAACCAGAGGTGGCAATGAAGCCATTGTGTTCTTCCCAAGGTCTACTAAAGAAGTTGATATACAAAACTGTGGAGGAGGCAGCACCTAAAATCTGTCATTCCAGGATTGATTTTGAATACAGAATAATATTTACAGTCTTTAAAGCACACGGCAGAGCTTGCTAAGTGAGAGGTAAGGTCTAACCTGGCCCACCCCAGGCCCACCCCAGAGACCTAGCACAAACATCCCACATTAAGACAAACATCCCACATTAAGGAGCCCACACCTGCTGTTGCACCTGCCCTCTAAGAACTGTGCTTTGCCTACCTATTTTTTCCACTTAGTACAAAACTCAGTATAAAACTCAGTACATTGCTTCAGCTTCATCTGCAC
Source organism: Falco peregrinus (assembly GCF_023634155.1). Classification (NCBI taxonomy): domain Eukaryota; kingdom Metazoa; phylum Chordata; class Aves; order Falconiformes; family Falconidae; genus Falco; species Falco peregrinus. The sequence goes on along the minus strand of NC_073739.1, from coordinate 47,026,620 downwards.
TGAGATGGTCTTCTGCCCTAGCTTTCCTCCAGACCCCATGCTCTACTGCCCCTGAGCCTTGCAGTTTCAGTGGTGAGTGGGAAGCATTCTTTTGCTTTGTTGCAGTCTTGCATGGATGCAACCATGAAAAGCAAAATTCAAGTAGCTGTCATCAACAATACTAATAAAATATATTGACCAATAAATTTAAAATGCCGCCACAGCTCCCCATTCACAGTGTTCTCGTATCAAAGACTTTATGTAGAAATGCAGCCTTTCCTCCTCACAAGAGTAGGTCATGTAGGTAACCAGAACAGATTAAGATCCTAAAATATTTAACAGTGAAGTCAGCAATTTAAAATTCCATTTTGGAATATGGACTAAGTCTGAATCTGTGATTTTCCTTGGAGACTGGTTGTAATAAAGAAACATTTCAAAAGCATTTTCAGTTAAACAAGACATTACACTCTCTCAGATAGTTTCTCACTTCTACTTCATTATTAACAAACCTTTTACCTTGGATTTGTTTCACAGTAGCTGCTTACTTACCACCAACCTTGTAGGTAGAAACAATCAGCGAAGGAAGAAGGATTACTTGGCTTACTGAGTCATCCAACTATAACACATTCTATTTCAGTTTTTGATAAGGAAAGAAAAATTGCTTTATTAATGGTGCTCACACTGCTGCCTATTTAAGATCAGGTTGACTACAGCAACTTAATCCTTCAATACAAGAGGATTTTACCCTGAGAAAAATTCTCTGTGATTCCTTTACTTCTATAAAGAGCTCCAATACGCTTACCCAACAAGGAGCTTCCACCTCCTAACCATGGGCCTGCTAGCCATCATGTCAATGGCTCCACCTTTTTTTGCCTTCTCTGTCATTGTTACAGCTTTAGACGCCCCCAAGGCCTTTTAATACAATTGAAACATTCTGCAGCATCATCCACTTTGTATTCACCTGCTGCTGTTCTAAGCAGAGGGCTAAAACAGCTTCATAATTTATGATTTAATTAAAGCTGTTCTCTGGACTTTTTATCTTTATGAAGCAGTGATGTGGCTAGATCTGGGAGGTGAGAGCCAAAACAAAGTTCAGTTCCTGGCTCCACCACTTGAATTGCTATCAGCCAGATTTCTTATTTTAGTACAACTGTAAGGCTTTACTTGTATTGCAACCCTTCCACGGATGGAAGGCTCTACTGTATGCAAAGCATAACACCCAGGACACACACAACTTTTCACAAAGTCTAAAGGAGAACCCAAAAGTAATCGCTACATGAAAGCAAAAGGCAGTACTTCATTGGGTTTGTGTGGCAAGGTTTTGTCAGAAGGGGGGGGCTACAGGGGTGGCTTTTGTGAGAAGCTGCTAGAAGCTTCCCTTAGATCCGATGGTGACAATCTCAGCTGGTGCCAAGAGGGACCCACCACTGGCCAAGGCTGAGCCCATCAGCAATGGTGGTAGTGCCTCTGGGAAAATGTATTTAAGGAGGGGGGAAAACACCTGTGCAACAAATTGCAGTCGAAGAGTGAGAATATGTGAGAGAAACGACTCTAGAACATTGATGTCAATGTAGAAGAAGGGGCAGAAGAGGCTCCAGGAGCTGGCACAGAGATCGCCCTGCAGCCTGTAGTGAAGCCCACGGTGAGGCAGGCTGTGCCCCTGAAGCCCATGGAGGTTAATGGTAGAGCAGATACCCACCTGCAGCCCGTGGAGGACCCTAAGCTGGAGCATGTGGATGCCTGAAGTTGACTGTGACCTGTGGGAAGCTCACACTGGGGCAGGCTCCTGGCATGGCCTGGGAGCCCATGGAGAGAGGAGACCAGGCAAACCAGGAGCAGGTTTGCTGGCAGGGCTTGTGACTCCATGGAGGATCTGCGCTGAAGCAGTCTGTTCCTGAAAGGACTCTGTGGAAGGGACCCATGCTGGAGTAGTTTGAGAAGTGTAGCCTGTGGCAAGGACTCTTGTTGGACGTGTTCATGGAGGACTGCCACCCATGGGAGGGACCCCATGTTGGAGCAGAAGAGTGTGAGAAGCCTCCCCCTGAGGAGGAAGCAGTGGCAGAGACAGCGTGTGATGAACTGACTGTAAACCCCTGCTCCTCATCCCCCTGCACTGCTGGGCAGGATAAGCTAGAGATACCAGGAGTGAAGTTAAGCCCAGGAAGAAGGGAGGGTGAGGGGAAGGTGGTTTATGGTTTTGGTTTTATTTCTCATTATCCTACTCTGATTTGAATGGTAATAAATTAAATTGATTTCCTCAACTTGAGTCTGTTTTGCCCATGATGGTAATGGCTGAGTGATCCCTGTGTCCTTATCTTGACCCATGAGCTTTTTATTATATTTTCTCTACCCTGTCCAGCTGAGGAAGGCAGTGATGGAACAGCTTTGGTGGGCACCTGGTGACCAGCCAGGGTCAACCCACCACAAGAACTCAGGTTCCAACGTGATGTGCTCAAGGATGGTAGGATGCCATGATTTAATTATTTTCAGTACATCAATTCCACATATTTACCCCAAAGAATTAACTCAACAAAAGTGAAGATATTTAGAATAGCATCGTATCTTTGAAATACTGTCACAACAGGAAACACTTCCTTCTCCCTCAAAACTATCTGTTTTGCCATCATGTAGAGGGGATAGGAAACATCCTGAATAAATAAAGGTTAAAACTTAAAAAGAATTACACAAACTCTGTATGAGGACAGTGAAAATTTGACATTTTCAATAATACAATAAATAATAGTTATACCCCTCTCTAGCTCTTACATTGCACTTTTAGACATATTTTGATCTGTTGTCATACAAATCCAGTTCAACGGCTTTATTTTTGATTGAGTTACTTCAGCCTCACAAACATAACCAAGATCAGAGGCTGATGAAGTGATTTGCCCAAAGGCAATCACTAATTTAAAATAGCAGAGTAGAAATTAAAGCTTTGGAGTTCCAGTCTCCTCTGACATTGGTCTTCAGCAATGGAAAATGCAGAATATCATCTGATTCACTGATGAAGCAAAATACTGATTTCCAAAGCATTTCTGATTGCATATTTGGATCACACTGAACTACCTCATGGTCTGGCAGTGTCATCATTCATGCTACACAATGTGCATAACACACACACAATCTAAGTTAAAAGAACCTTATTAACACAGCGGGTTCAAGCTCCCTAAAATTAGGAAATACCAGAAATAATATTCCCCTCTGGTGTGTATGTATTACAATACAGCTGTGAATTACATGATTCACTAATGTCTTCTTCACAGAACTTTATCTCACTGAATACATAGAATGGATGGTGTTCATTGAAAAAGCAACCAGTCAATAGATTGTTTTCTGCTAGGTTTTCAAAGTCTGGCCTAGGGTCTGTCTTACGGTACACACTACACAACACTGCTCTAAACCCAGAACTCTTAATTTTCTCATAAGCCTTTTTTTTTAGTGTTCATTGGTATCCAAATACTTTAAAAATACATTTATTTTTACATCTTAACCAGATATGCACACACCAATGTTAAAAAGGAACAGCTGAGGAACAGGGAGACTAAAATAAAAGAAGTAAACTTGTTCAGAAGCTTTCCTAAGCAGATGGTTGATTTTTCAGCTGTTTATGAAAACAGTTTTGATGAAATGTTTCCCAGGAAGCTTTTCTTAATTTTAAGACGTTTGCTGTTTCCTGATAGCCAAAAGCTATAGAAAAGCTATCTGTCAGATAAAGATATTCAGTGGCAATGAAATAGGTGACTGTTTCAAGTCTCTCAATGGACCTCAGGCAGGCAGGACAGCAACACCGGCTGATGACCAAAAATCCCAGGCAACCAGCCACCAAGCAGTTCAGCCGCCATCCCTTTATCTTCACACAGATGGATACCGGTACACAACTGTGTACAAATGTGAGAGATTTCAAATGATTCATTCTGATGCAGAAAAAAGGAGTTTCTGAAATCCACCAGAGAGAAATCCCCAGACCCTGAAAGGACAGAGGAAAAGGTTCCCCTGTCTTCCTTTGATTCAGGCAGCATCATCTTTGAGATGATCCTACCTTTGAGCAGAATTTGAATCACAATTTGAAGTGAATAATTTCAGGAAGGGCCGTAAGATTGTGATTCCCAGATCTCAGCTCCAGTCTCAGCCCTGGTCAATTCCAGGGGAAAGTCCTGCTTACTCCAAGCCTGCCACAGGTCCAGTATAAACAGATGTTACTAGGAGCGCAGCTGAAAATTGCTGGAGTGCCTGTACAGAACATGTGCAAAAAATATTTCCCCCAAGCCAAATCTCCATGGTAATGAGAGGGTATGTAGGTCTGAGAATCAGGCAGCTCCTATCGAACCACCAGAGTTTCACAGGATACCTCGTATTTAAAGGGACCCATAAGGATCATAAAGTCTGACACCCTGCTCCTTGCAGGACTGCCTAAAACTAAGCAATATGACCAAGAGTGTCACCTGATGCTCTTGTACCCTGACAGGCTTGGTGCCACAACCACTTCCCTGGGGAGCCTGTTCCAGTGACCGACCGCCCTCTCAGTGAAGAACCTTTTCCTAATGTCCGTCTGAACTCCCCCTGATGTAGCTTCACTCCATTTCCTCGTGTCCTGTTGCTGGTCACCAGAGAGAGATCAGCACCTCCCCGTCTGCTGCCCCCCCTGAGGAAGCTGTAGACTGCCGTGAGGTCACCCCTCAGCCTTCTCTTCTCCAAGCTGAACAAACCAAGTTGCTTCAGCTGCTTCTAGTCTTGCCCTCGAGGCCTTTCATGACCTTGGTTGCCCTCCTCTGGACACAGTAATAGTTTAATGCCCTTATATTGTGGCACCCAAAACTGCACACAGTCCTCAAGGTGGGGCCACACCACTGCAGTGTTGTTTGCTCCAAAAGATGAGGCTAAAGGCTTTACACTTCCACACCCTTGCCCCTAAATTTGTGGTAGTATGTCTGATGGTTTCGACAACTAGGTGTACATTACAGTCCCTGCAAAGCAAAGTCAGGACGTGGTGAATTGCAGCATGCCGGCTTGAATGTCTTTGACTTAGATGAAAACGCTACCGGAGAAAACTGAGATAACAAATTACTGAATTTAGTTCCAGATTTACTTTGGAACCCCATATAAACTGCCATAAACATGTGTCATGCATGCTTGCTAACATGGTAGAGGCAAACCAGAGCAATTTTGAAGACCTTGGTTATACAGTTTAGTTCTAGTCATGGCTTCAGGCTGGACAACATGTCTTAGAACCTTCATTCTGTAAGTAGCTGAAATGTTTCAGTTAAAATTATCCAGGAACATTTATTAAGAGGGAGATCACCCATTTTGGGGAAAAACATCAGTCCAGATTATTTAAATGGTACAAAGCTATCATCAGTTGAAATCGGAGTCACATGATATCCGTGTGTTAACAGTGATTTTATACATACGTATTAATGTAAAGTGGCTGTCTGCAAACCAAAGAGAGATGTTTGTTGATTCCGCTAGGAATTCAAATATTTCAAAACATTAAATTAAAATATCATTGCAAGTTAATATTGATATATTGATAAAGACTATAAAGGAGACAATGCAGTTTGAATGACATATATAACCTGCTCAAGAATTCAATGTTGAATTCGTCAGCAGACCTTAAAGGGGAAATTATTATTGTTAATGCAATTCTGTAATTTAAATGGGTACCACCTCATTCATGTATTACAAAACAGATTTTTACATGCTCCACAGCAAGTGGAACACAGATGAAGGCAGCCAGGCATTCAACAGACCCAGTGGCATGTGGCACACATCTTCCACCTCACCTTGGTGGGTCCTACAGAAGAAAGGCTGCCGTGTTTATTTAACTGCTCATGACAAAGCCCAGCCTTATAAGACACTGAGTGCTGCAGCTTTGGCCAAGCACCTGCATGTGCTTTTTCCCTTAAAGGCTCCTAGTTTCTGAGGCTTCATGGCACATGCCCTCATCCTTCGGGGCTACCAAACTGCTCTGCTGGGTGTGGGCAGCTATGCAGCCTGCTGTGTGACTGAGCACATGGGCAGTTAGCTGCCTGCTGCACACACCTGAGATACGCAACACCCACCAGCACTGCATGAGAGGCAGTGGCATTAGGTTTGCTAGCTCACAGGGCACACTTCCTCATGATACTCTGTTCAGCCGTGTTGTCATCTGCTGATTCAGTTTCCACTGCTCTCTACACTCCACAGTGGTTTTATAAATCACTTCAAGAGCACTTAAGGACAAAAAAGCTGCTTGTATTTTCCCTCCTGCCACCCCCCTCTCCAGTAACACACAATACATTTGTTCAGGGATTCATTAGCAAAGCATTCTTTAACATTAATCTAGGGAGAAAATCCTGCAGTGGTTCCTTAAGCTATTGCTCCATTAACACTGAAAGTAACCAGTCTGCAGGCTGGAGATTGCAAAATGCTTTGTCCTTTCTACTTTGCAAAGCAGTATAACTCATTAGCAAGCCCTAGCTAATTGAATTTGATTTAGTGTCAACACTGTCACAGTCACACAGAAGCACACCAATAAAATTTCAATCCCACTTGCTGTGATCATTAAGTCCAGTTGTCTAACAACAGGAGCTCTGCCTTTGTGGTGAAGGTTGTCAGATCAGACTCACAGGGGCTCTGCATCTCAGTTGCTACATGAAATAAATAAAAGTGCCAAAGCTGCCATCTAAAATATAAGATTAATGGAGAAATTCATTAGTTCAAACAACATGCATAAATGCTGCTGTTGGCTGTTTTTTTGGGCTTCTGATCTCAGTTATCCTCTTCAAAACACAAAACCCCAAAGATCAATAGAGAATTTAAAGAAGTGTGCTAAGAAAATTACTACATTTTTTTCAATGTAAATCTCCTTTCAGATAAACAGAGTAAAAATATGGAAGGAAAAGGTGGCTTCAGAGTATTTCACCGATAATTACAGATTTTTATATACTGAGCTTACCGGTAAAGTAAGGCTAGATTTACTTCTGTTTTGGCTTTCTGACTAAATAAAAAAGATAGTAACAAAAAATCATTTTAAATACTCTAACCTGTGGGCTTTTGGCAAATAATGATACTGCTACTAGTAATAAAACAAAACATAAGAACGCAAAAACCCTAAGAACAAATATTATTTAGAATCTGAGCATTAATGAAACCAGAAGGAAAATATTCAAAGGCTGAAGGTGCTATTCAGAATTGTAAAGAACTATTAACTGTATTGACTGTCCAAGCTGATTTTCCTCTTTTGGCCCATCACCAGGCTAAGGAGACACACTTCATTTTTAGACCAGTATTTAATTAATTACTTACACAAAACAGAGCTTCTCCCCTCTTGAGGGAGAAGTTCATGAACCACTGGCTTCATGATACCCCATCATATCTTTTTATTTTAGTGTTTTACACGCAGGCACCTACAGGCACAACCCCACCCCTCACCAAAGTGGGGGGGCTTCTCTACCTCAGCAGGAGTGTGCTTCAATCTCTGCCTCACAGATCACAGGAAACTGCCACAAATACTGGATTAACTGGGGAGCAGTAGTCCTGCAGGGAGCTCCTTACCGACATCAGTCAATACCAAGCCTGCATTTTAAATCGCTTTTGCAATTTCACCTGGAAACTGAAAAAAACCCACAACACAAAACCAACTCAAAGAACCCAAACCAATGGAAATAATGAGATCTGACGATTGATAGCTATCCAGTGACTAATTTCTGTTGATTCTTCTTGTCATTTTCCACAGCTAAACTCCCAGATTTCAGGAGTTCAGTCATTAATCCAGAAGTATACACTGTGAAATTTTTATTACAGAATTGCACCCCATTTCTATTCCTGTCCTTATGGCCATCTGTACAGTTTTCCCTACAGTAGATTCCAAACCTTCTCTAGATTAATAAAGCCTCCTATTTTTGTGATGTCAGTACATCCCTAATAATCACGTCATGGTCATTAATGGAAACACTAAATAAGATCAGCACAAAAACTGGTGCCTGAGGAGCTCCACTGGGAAAATTATTCTTTTCAGTCCATCACTGTATATCCCTATCAGCAATATATAATTTACTTTCTCTTATGTTGAATCCTAAAAGCCTGAGATGAAATAAAGAAAAGTTCATATTCCAGATTAACCCAGATAACAACAAGTAACTGCCTGTTTATTCTCTTCCTGTGTTTGGAATGATACTTATCAAACACTTAGTATCAATTTAAAAAATCCCAAATGATCTCAGGGAAATATTTGTATCACAAGGGTACATTTTCAGGCATTTCGGAGAGCTTCCCATGAAGATGCGGAGGGAGACCAGGCATGACAGACCTCCCTGCAGCTGCACTCTGGTGTGTATACACCTGGCATTAAGCTGAGCTCTCGGCGAGCTCTAACCCAGCACTGTCCTATGCAGCGTGGACATACCCTAAGTGTCTTTATGCAATGAAGGGGAAACTGGCTGATTCTACACACTGCAGGCACAAAATTTTTGGTCTAAAATTACATTGTTCATTGGTGTCCCATACTATATAACTCTGAATTACATACACTTTCTTCTGGCAGACTACAGCCTCACATTTTCGAAAGCTCTGGTCATAAGAACAGTACTGTAATTTATTGAGAAACATTTTGATAGTTAGCGGGCAGTGCATTCAAAAGTTGCACTGCATAGGTGTGTCTACAACAACTTACTGCTGGCCCAACATAGTATACGTTATAGATACATACCCCACCTTGCAGAAAAATAAAATAACACTTAAAAGATCTGCATGCTGTTCTGTCTTGCAAGTCAAAACCAAAGGGAATAGCCCACTTTTTTTTTTTTTTTTCCAGTTGTTGATGTTAAAATGTTATTGTGTAACCCATTACTAGAAACTCACTAGTCTTATTCTTCAGCCTAAGACACATGCTCTGATGATCTTAAAGTCTGTCCCTTCCAGCTTGGCTTCGAGTTGAACAATGAGTACAATGACTTGTCTGTTGGACAGTTCGCTGTCTGGTCCAGCAGATTCTGAATTTCTTTCTTGCCTGCCAAGCTGGAAATGATTCACCTTTGATAAGGGGAAGCACTGTGCTGCTTACAGGTTGTTTTCACTGAGGCCAGCCATTTCCCTCCTCCTTTCATGAAGGCTGCTGATCCTTACTCTGTGTCCATGAGAACATCCTCCCCTATCAGGGTTTTCATGAGAAATTGCTGCCTCTTCCCAAGACTGACTTGCGGTGCCTAACAACCAGATCTTTCCTTGATCCTTTTCCACTAAGATCCACCCTGAGTCCAAAAGTGTGCCCTTACTGTCAAAGGTCAGAATAATGCGACTGATCACTTGCTGACTTTTGTCCCTATCCTACCCTGCGCTCAGAGGGACTGAAGATGCTTCTGAATTTTTTAGTCTTTTCCTTATCTAAATCTCTGGGTAGGAGAAGAACTCAGAAACCTGTTTAAGCATTTGCTCCCCAAATTGTGTGTGGGCTGTTGCCTCACTTCATTCTGCCACTGTCTAGACTATTCTGTGAAAAAATCTAGTCCTTATGTAAAAGAAACAGACCAGACGATGTCTCAGTTGTCTAGTATGTATTTTTAAACTCTGCAACTTTGTGTCATTCCAGTTAGCAACAACCAAATGAAGTATAAAAAGTTGTCCATTTTTAAGCTGCTGAAATCCAACTGCTTACATAAGACATGACTAATTACAAGGAGGAAACCAAACTTCCACAATATAGTTTTGCTGGTTGAAGTTCTGCATCACTCTCACCATCATCTGGCCAGAGTTACCCAGTTGCCAATTGCCTGGTTCTGCTGGCAACGCAAGGATACGTAGAGTTAGGTTAAGACTAACAATTAACTTCTGGAAACAAGGCTGCTGTTTTTCCTGATTTTGATCTGATGATTTCTGATGTTTCTAAGATTTTTAAACCGAATGACAGGATTATCTTTACATTAGAGGATTAAAGCTCTCTTTAGAGTAAGTACGGCACTTACTTTTGAAGTGAAAGTACTCTGTATTACATTTACAGATGAAAATTGTACACTGCCTGGATTTTTCCATTAGAACAGGCTTCCAAACAAGTGTATATAAATAAACCTCCTTTTCTTCTTTTCTTTCTAACCACACATACACTGATGTTGTCTAAAAGGACAGAAAAGAGGTAGATAGCAAGCTAAGTTTTCACTACTTTACATAAGTGAAGATGAGGAAAAGTCCACAATGAAACTAATACACCTCCTCCTGTCTGAAAAGATTTTGCATTACATGGTCACTGCACCAGAACATGAGAAAACTCGTAAGTATAGAAGGTAATTTACACAGCCTTTTTCGTTAGAGGCTCAATACGACTCCAGTATTTTAGCATGTCTGAGAAAAACTCAAGACCAAGTCAGAAGTGCAATTACACACAATAAGATCATGCCCTTAAAACTGCAAGGGATATTTCTAAGATAAATACTACAAAGACATGCAATTTCAGTAAATGAAACAATAGTTCTTAACAAAGAGTAAGAAGTTTCAGGCTTGTGATATACTGGGCATGGTATTAATATTGAAGAAAGTGTTAATGAACTGTACTGTATAGTCAATATATCCTAAAAGTAATTGAAGATGCATTTTTATATCCAAAGCTGAGGATTGGATAGCAACATGGAATACACTTAGACTTAAAGTTACTCACTTAATAGTGCAGAAGTATCAAGAGAACTGCAACATGAAGTTTTACACAGTTATATAACAAGTTGCATATTTTTAATTACTGTGGTCAGTCTTCAAATTCTGCATTTTCACAGTTTGTGAACTGTTCACAACGTAGTTCACAAGTAGCTAGCATTTTGATCTAGCATGACAAACCCTTCACACAATCGAAAGCTATGGTATATAGCTTGTGAGGTTTGAAGGAAGGATACAGTGAAAAGAGCGTGGAATGACAGATTGAATTAGAGGAATGCCTGCTCAGATTGAAAAATTCCCAAGAACGTAAATAAAAACATATGGCTTCATCTCTCTAGATTTGGCAAAGCAAACTATAAATGTATCTGTTCTAAAGAGGGGAACAGAAAACCAAAACCACATACAGAATCTTGAAACTGTCAATTGAACTGACAAGTCACATAAGAAACTGATCTGAACCATGCCTGGCCAGCTACCTGGCTTCATCTACTGCAATCCACTGATTGCAAAGGATTGCTGAAGTTGTTTCAGATACGGTTGGAAGGTATCTTGCTATCCTGTGAAAAATTTCTGTTTCACATTTTCTCATTCTGTAATAGGAAATTCAAGGACTCTTTAGAAGTGTTCTTTCAAAAATATGTCAGAGAGATATATCAGCCTTAGAACAGCCCACGACTTAGGTAAATCCTTTACATGAATATATCAAAATTTAATTCCCTGTCCTGCTTCTTCCAGTTAAAGATACAATCTGTGCCCTCTCATAATGATCTTCCCATTACCCATCCATTGGCTATTCTGTCCCACTTAGGGTTATCCTACCTTCAACAAATAATGAAATACTTTTTGCAGTAGAGACTTTTACATTTTACCACAGTCCATCTGGCTGGTTTAGCCTCTAGCAAAGACTGTGTTTGCAACAGGAGAAGGTTTTCTTAGTTGTCTCTTTCCCTCTTCAGTACTTTGGTTTTGATCCAAATATTCTGTTCTGGCATACCTGTTCCAACTGGCAGTTTTGATTTTGAACACTGAACATTTTATGATTAAAAGAAAAATATAAAACCACAGGTCATTTTTTAACATCACAAAACTTTAGCCAGTCAAACTGAAATCAATTGCTTTTCAAAATGACAGAGTTGTCAAACTTATTTCACCAATATCAGCCAGCACTGGTGCAGGAAAAGCCATTTTGGTACATTATGTCTCATTGAAGTACTACCTTACTTCACAGTGTCATTCCTCAGATGCGATTTTAAAATATGTTAAAATTAAGGACCTACAGCTACAATAAATTAATTTAGAGAAGCCTAAGGTAAATGTTCTTTTTTTCCCCCTCAGACTTTAAAGTTATCTTTTTTACTTCTGTTTAATAGCACTTTAATAATAACACTTAATAGTGCTACAACTAAATTTGCCCACTGAGACAAATAAGCTTTGGCTTCCAATTCAGTGTTTGTTAGCACGGCTTTTAATCACTGTCTGGGGGTGCTGTCTAAGCCCCACAAGTTACTAAATATTTATACTATTGGGAACACGGTTTTCAGTTTTCCATTTGCTCTGACTTCCTGCTGTAAACACTAAAGGGCTCTTTTTGTGACCACAACTCTGTCATGGTAGGTCCCAGCTTAATTCAGGCAGTGACACGATCCCTCTTTCCTTGGGTATTCTCAGAGTTTGGAGACAAGCCCAGGCATATCCAGCTACTTAATTAATAATACATCACAGTTATTTCAGAAAATGTCTCTGATTTCTTCAGGCGATAGCATTTCTGTTAATTCTGTAATAAATTAATATGTAGTGCAGTACTGTCCTTCAGAAAAGGCTGGGTCACTCACATGTTCCAGAAAACATTTTTGTTTTAATATCATGACAAGGCAACAGCACTTCACTGCATATCTGTCTACTGATGTTCCAAGCAAGCAAAACTGTGGGGCAAACACTCGTCTTATTCTTCCATTTAAGAGAGAGAAAAATCAGTCTCTAATTATAAATTTACAATGGTAACGCTTAGAATTATTTTTCACTGATTGGAGACAATTATAATGTCATATTAAACAGAATGCACCCATTTTAAGGTACTGATTGATTTATTATACCAGCTGGATGAACCTGTACCTATTGCTATCAGCCATATGATGTTATTGGTATTTCCACAACCCTAAAGATTAAGTTTATCATATATCATTTATGTATTTACATATTAATTCAGCGGGACCAGCTTGTTACTTAGTGGCAACAAGACTGAGCTTGGTTTAAAGTTTCTGTCTTTTCTTGTATAAATGCACTGTACTTGTTGATTCTTTTTGGCTTTTCATCATGTAAAATCTTTTTTTTGTTCAGTTTTGGAGCTTTTCTGATCTGAAGTTGTGACATGCTCTTTTTCGTTGGATTGTAGCACCCAGACATCACTGGGAAGCTTGCAACTATTGTTACATGAAGCATATACTAGTCATTTATCTACACAATGGGAAGGGAACTCAAATATGTCTTCGCCAAAGCACTGACATCAGTAACTGTGGTAAAACAAAACTTTGGCTGCTGTAAGGCTACAGCGCAATGTGATTATTGCTGTGCTGCTTCTACCGCATTTTGTATTCCATTTATGAAACCATCTGGTTCCAAGTTAAAACCAGACAAGTTATATTCCACAATTACTTTTGCAGAAGGCTAAAGTCACAGAAGGAAAGGCCATCTATTATTAATGAGTAGCCTGATAAATGTCCAATGGGGTTCACATAACAAGGTTTCCTACAGTAGCATAAATACATTATATTGATACAGAAGCATAGCATGCAGGAGCCAATCTGGTTCTATCTAGCTGAAGTCATGTGACTTGCTTATAATGTAAATACTTATAAAACACTACTAACCCTTACAGTAATTTGCATATCTTACCATAGCAGAATAAATAATTATGAACAGGCTAAATGCATCTGAATATTGGCCAAATCCATGAACATACATGAGAAAGCAAAAAATTACCCAGAGTCTCTGTAGATGAAGCCTAGTTCCACAAAAAGCAGTTTTCACAGAATAAGGTTCCCTATCCTACCCCACTGATAAGTGTTTGAGATTAATATTTTTCAAGTGACAAGCACACTATTGGCAGGAAAAAACAGGGACATTTTTCCTAAAGGTCCTTTGTTCAATACTTGTGCTTGCGTTGCAATATTAAAAGATGCTGGCAATTTAAGAAGCAAGTCGATGTGTTTATATTTAGATAACATAGGTTTGTCTGTATACTCTTACACGCGTGCATTCTTTGCCGACCAACTGCAAGAGCTGCGCATCACTGCAGTGGGTGAGAGGAGTAAAGTGGTGGTCTTCGCCTTCACAAGTATACACTGTACCTGTTGCAAACACTCCGTACACCCGCAGTACCAACACTTTTCTGTGACAGTGAGGCTTGTCACCACCCAGCTGTGCGTACCTGACCTGTAAAATCCATGCCAAGTAAAACTCCAGACCACAGATTCATAGCTGTTGTACTGTAACTTTAACAGAGTTACTAACTTACTGTAGCTGAGAGTCTGGCCAAGTTTACTTTTATGATTTCAGATCTGGGAACGTCAAGATTAAAAATGTAATTTATCAGCTTTTTTTTTTTAAACTGATGTAGAAGGTATCACCAAAATATTGTGTAGCTTGTTAAACTAGTTACTTGTGAACTCCGCTTTATATTCATGTCTTGGAAAAACACAAACAAGCCTGTTTTTCCAAGACATGAGCAGCGAGTTTATAACTGTATGGTTATGCCATTCAACCAACACATATATTAGATTATATATTCCCCCTGTACTAACATTTATTAGCTTGATATTCATAAATTAGACTATTTATGAACACAATACCACTTCCACAGCACAGCAGTTGTACAAGGCCAATTCTTCTAAATGGCTCGGATGACCATCTAACCCCACCCTTCAAACATTCACTGTGAAACATCTTCACAAGGTTCAGTATGTGACGGTGACAGCTTGCATATATAAACAGGATATAATCATGAAGCATTTGTGTTTCTTCTGAATTTTTCAGTTATTAATATACAATGTTGAGACTAATGAAGTTCATAGTTTAGATTCACAGCATGAATTCCAGAATATCAGAGGCTTAGAAATGGCTGCAACATATTTATTTTTCTTTATGAGAGTCACAGTTATTTCCATTTTGTATTTTAGAAGCCCCACTACTTCAAATGGTAGAACGCTTCTAATTTACTTGATTTCTTTTTTTTTTAAATCATGAACATAAGACTGAAAGCTACAGGTTACCTAGTATGAAAAGAAATCTGTTATGTTCTAATTGGTTCTTCTGGGGAGAAAAAATGATAGTTCTGTTTATAGCCACATTCATGCTGTCACTTTCCTGTATCACTAGGTAAAATAGGAGATACTACCATCATCATCACCACACTGACTTTCATTTCTGGGAAATGAATATAAATAAATGCTGCAGACAAACACAGAAATGAAGTAGGTTTAACCTGATTCACTCTTCTTTCCAAAAGTGCTGTCCAGTGCTGAATTATATTTAATTTTGTGTTTTATCAGGTCATACATATTCAGCATCGTAACTGCAGGCTGAATTTTGATATGAGTTTCTGGCTATAGAGGTGGGAGGACAAAGGAGGCTGTTGACATATATGAAAAAGGGTTAGCATGTTTTACTACTGAAACATTGTGTTTTCCAATTCCAGCGTAGCTATCGAAATTTAGGTTAGCCAAAATAAACATCATTTGCTTAAAAAGTTATAGAAGACTTTTTTTAACAGACACCTAATCAGATATCCTCTGTAACATACCATCCAAAAAGTTTTGCTTTCTGGCACTTTCAATCCTTGCTTTTCAGATACAAAATGTTGTCCTATTCTGCAAGAAATACCAATGACCTGCAGTTCCCCAGCTTTCAGAATATTTTAAGAGGTAGTCAGAATATTAGATGATCTGATCCAAATGGACAAAAGTAAAGTAAACGAACAGCTAATTGAACACATCAGATTTAAGTGGGAAGAACTGGTGGCTGATATGAATCAATAACAGACTTTCATAAAAGTAACAGGAATGCCACTACAGTTTTGAGGGCTATTATACATGATGCCTCTTTAATTTGTGCATTCCATAAATTGTAAAGATTGTTCTTGAACTGTAAAAAAGATCTGCGGATGGATCTGCTAAGAATTCAGAGCCTGTGCTGAATGAAACATTTCCTCAGAACATTCTCGCACCAGGAATATCAATTTCTGCATTCCTGTAAGCAAGTGATTTGAGCATTATAGAAAAGGATGCACACGCTCCACTGTGCATGATTTTAGCAATAACTTTGAAGTTTAATGTTTTCAAATATCTTGATTTAGTTAACTAGTGACTCTCAACACCAGGTATTAGCTAAGGTTTGGTTTCAGAACCAATTTTGAAAAAAAATATTGTTACCCTCTGTACTACGAAATGCACAGAACTGAAGCCTTTCAGTGATCTGCAGATGCAGCTTCGAAATTACATTGCATTTTTGCCTGTACCATTTTTGTGTTGCCATAAATTCCTTTTTCTACTTGATCAAAAAATCTGAAAGAGTTTAACAGTTCAGCTCAGTATGAAAATGTAGCTCTAATTTCTTTCTATCACAGTGCTCCTTTAAAATACTCTTCCTAACCTAACCACTTCAATTAAATTCAGGGAATTTTACAGAGCTCTGAACATTTCTGGGATTATATATTTTGATGCCAATTATATGACAACTATTTGATTACAAATTCACCACAAAAGTTGTAGAAACTATAAACCCACAGAAATGTTTAATAAATTAAAATTATCTAGAATGCCATTAAAGGTTTCAGAGAATTAGAAACAAGGTGGTGGACAGAAGGTAAAAAAAAACCACAAAAACAAGTACCCTTTCTAAAGAAAAAAAAAAAGGCAAGGAAAAAAAGCATTTCAGTTTAAACACAATCAAATATTTTGAAGTTTTGCTAGGCTTTTAATTATTACTACCTTTTTCTAAATCATTTTCCCCTGCTTGTTCTTATTTCAAAAGCAATTTTCCTACATATTTTACACAGAAGGCAATTTTGCAAGAATGCTAATCACAGGTACAACCAAGTCTGTTGTGATCACTGTAACACCAGGAAAACAGTTGAATAAAACAGATACCTTGCATTGCTCTACATTAGCTTATGTGCATGCACACACATGTGTATAGGAATGTGGTTTTGTTTCCAGTCTTGATGCAGTGACATATTCGGCAAAGTATAAACTGGCAAGAAATTTCAATTTCGGTAAGAAAAACTGAAACTGAACACGTAAGTTTAGGTCAAGATACTAATTATGCTGACAGTACCTAGAAGTTTTTATTTGAAATTATATACCTATTAAAATCATGCTGCCCTTTTTTTCCTGTTCTGGTCTTCCTAGGCAACATTATTTTCAATATTGCGATGCAAACATCTTACTAATTTGTAGTGCTTTCTACTAGCTTTGTATTTCTACTGCTTTATGGAGACACTGTCTGGCCAGGAACAGAGGAACATTAAGTTCTCTGAGTGCAACTCACCATCAAGCTTTTAAATTATAATTTCAATGACACTTAAACTCTTACTTGGAGATGCATTTTTAAGTTTAAAATGAAAAAAACATTTAGCGTTACCATGAGTTAACATTAGTAACATGAATGCCAGTTAACATTAGTAACATGAATATCTAGCACACCACAAAGATCACATTTTTGTATTTTTTCTGTGGTAAATTTACTACAATCATTCCAGTATGAGTGTAATTCCTATCTTTTGCATGAAGCCCACATAAATAACAAGGTAAGTAGGCAAGGGAGAGCTGAGCTGAGTGTTTTTACAACTTCAAGCACTATAGAGTGAGTACCTGAAATTTCACTTCAGATGATTATATGAAGAAATGAACCCTAAGATGTGGTAAGAATTTGAACATCTCTCAAATGCTGCATTCTAGTGCATAATTTATTTTATGCCTGTGCAAACTCTTCTCAGCAACTTATAAAATAGCTCATATTGTCTCCTAATGACCAAACGACATTGATTTCAACCATCCCATAATTTGCTTTTGCTTTCACAGCGTCTCACTCACTAGTTTTCCCACCAGTTTCTCCTTTGTATGTAATCAAAAGAACTCCAAAACTTTGCCTTGTATATAAATAATATAAATATGTAAGTATACCCAAAATACACCCCCAGTGCATTTTTGTGTCTTTGTAGAATAATTAATAAATGACTGAGAGAATCTTTTTCAGTTTCCTCTTTGTTCACTGTTATTTCATCACATCCATTTGCATCTTCTGATTATTGGAGCATCTTGTTTAGGATACTAATGGGTTTGTCTTAGACCCTATGCCTCCTTGGATCCTATACGCTTTTGAACCATCCCAAGGGTTTTTGTTTGTTGGTTTGGGGTTTTTTTTCACTGTGCAAAACAAGAAAACATTTGTTTTCATGCGTATACCTCTTTAAATCCATATTCAGACTATCTGTGTTCCAGTGTGAGCTTTTCTGAACTGCACGTTAATTCTAGCTGTCTGCAGGACAATAGATTGGCCTGTGCATGCTGGATGTTATGGAACAACAGCAACAACAGCAGTTTCCTAACTCTGTATATTTACAATTTACTTACTGTAAAGAGGGAGAAATGTTTCACTAGCTAGTTTTGACTCTGCAGACATCTGGCAACCTACCCTGTGCTTCCAGGGAGATGTCAGCATTAAGAATGACAAAAAACTTGGCACAATATTTTCAAACTAATCTATATGAAGTTTCTTAATGGCTCAGAATTTCAGTGTTGAATGGGTTAATTCCATGGTTTAAATCTTCAAAAATGCTTTATTCAGAAATCTAGGTTGACATGACATAGGCAGAAGATAGCTGACAGTACTAATACAATGTATGATTTCAGTGGAGTCTAGTTAAATCTTGGCAATACAAATACAATAACTGACAGGACTTTAAGCTTAAATATATATTTTTAAGAAGTGCCTAAACTGTGTGTTCAGCAGTGTTGGCTTGATGAAAGTCTTCCATGGAAACTTCTGGTAGGCTTACAGATACTAATTCCTTCTTTATTTCTGACATACACAACCTGCCATGTCAAATCTACATTCAGAAGCAGCTAAACACAGCATTATTAGTTCTTGTTTGCACTCACTGTTATAAAATGAGTCCAAGCCATAGCCTGATTATGTGGTAGTATAAACAGTAAAAACTTTCAGGACTTATAAAGAACAGCTACTAAACAAAATACGGCGTTCCTGATCAGAAAGGTTTCCAGAGTTATGTTTCCAGCTTTTAGCTCATGACCTATGATTTTGAAAGCAACACGTGTTCAGAATTTTTGCAGCAATCATGAAGTAAACAAATATTTTGATCTTTTTTTGTCTTCTTTGTGGGTTTGGGTGGGGTTTTTTTGTGTTGTTTGGGGTTTTGGGGGTGTTTTGTCATTTTTGTTTCTGGTTGTTCGTTTTTTTTGTTGTTGTTGGTTTTTGGTTTGTTTTTTTTTTTAATAATGGATTTCACCTTTTTGCACACTTTCAGGACTGGTTAACTTCCTCCTGAAATACCTGTTGAAAACCAGGTAAATCACACGGGACAAAGCTCTCTATTGCAGTGTATGTAAAAAGAAGATTTACACTCATATGCTGTATTGAGCAGTATGGTTGCATAGCATGTAGCATACTGCATCTTTGACAGGCTGAAAGAAACCACATGCCAGCTCTGATTTCAGACTTGCCTAAGAAGCAGACCATGTTGTATCTTCAGCACATCAGGAAATCAAGCAGCCAAAGGGATAGAGAAAGAGAGGAACTGGGAAAGAAAGTAAGGTTCAACCTCATTTTGTTGTTCTACGTAATATTCACAGCTTCAGCTGTTTCCCATTTATATGCTCCCCAGGGCAATTATATGGCACTTACTCACTTTAACATTAGTAGCAACGAGAGGCTACAAACATGATTTTGTGTAACACCATTTAACCCAAACTGTCTGGTGAAGAAGGAAGAAAATGTCACCCAATCCATGTTGCCTAAGTACTTTTGGATCATCAGAGCTGGCAGGCTAGTATTTCAACCACTTTCTGTTTCTTCTGGAACTATCTGCATTAATCCATTCTTTGACAAAAAGGGAACTTATCTTCAAGTTTCAATCAGATAAGGATTCTTTGAAAGGAATAATGGGCCTCCATTTATTTCTTAAAGATATTCAAACACGATTTTCAAAGAAATTAAATCTCAGGTAGCAGCATGACGTATCCTCACTTTTACTATGGAGTGCTGGGGAGGGAGGATTCAAAATTAGGCCACCTAGGTGAAGCTTTGACTACAATCCTGAATGTTCAAAAAAAATAAGACCAACAAAAGAAGAAAAAACAAAAAAGTTTAAATGCATATAGAACAAGAGTAAACAAACAAAAAACCCCAACTCTTACCCACATAGTCTTTCTCATGGTACAGGTATAAGCAGTGAGGATAACGGAGAGAATGTATGGATTATTCAATTTTCAAATGAAATGTCACAAACTTTTACAGGTTTTGCATACATCTATCTCATAGTAATGACTTATAGTGAAACTGATATATTATTGAACTGTCAAAGTACTGTATGGTCAAACTAGCACTTGGAGGTCCCAATTTACTTTCTAAAATGGAGACATTTGGAAAGTTATCGGCAGTGTTTGGGTAGTTTGGGCTTTTGTTCATGCTTAATCCACACATGACAAGATTTTGCATAAACTAGCATAAAATTTAGCTTAGACTCTTTAGGATAGTAGCTGATTTCCAGTCCCCAAATAAAATGTTAATTTTTGTTTAAAGGTATTTATATCGAAGATGAATCCCACTCTGAATCCCACTTTCAAAAAGCCTTAAGCTTTGGCATGCAGGTTTGCAACCTAAACACAGATTTTGACTAGATATTATGCAAGACCCCTATTCTCTCCCTAATTGGCTAGTACAATACATGACCCCTCCATGCACATCTGAATGCTACGGCATGGACTCTCCTCCTCACAGGCATATTGGCTGCTGTAGAGGGAAAAGTCTTTAAAGGGATAGCCATTAGATAGTCATTCACCTGAAACTGACAGAGTACCTACATCTTTTCATAGTATATGATTTCTGCTGGTTGCATCCAAGCCTCTTTCCCTAAGACTGCATTATAGTCTATTACAAAAAAAGGCTTCCATCTTTTGAAGCCACACTTCATTGGTTGAATTACATGGATTTGTCTAAAAAAATGAAGTTATGCAGGCACCTATTAAGCTTCATTACACTTAGGGAAGTAGTATAAGTCATATAGGATCAGAGAAGAGAGTCCAACAAGACTGATACCCTCCTTCAATACAGGACACTCCTAACTCTTCAGAGATATGTGAGTGTCCAGAATTTCACGCATCTCTGCACATGCTTAGCCACAGAGCTGGGATAATCACAGAATAATTCAGTTTGGAAGGGAGCTCTGCAGTCAACTAGTCCAACCTCCTGCTTGAACAGTGAAAGGAACAATGCCTTCCTGACTCCAGCATCAACTAGTTTATACTGGAATATTAAATGTTTTTTATAATCTTTTGTAATACACATACACAAATTACAGATGCTATTTCTGGATACAAAATGTTCCATTATGAGGTACTACTATCTTAATACAGATTTAAGCAGACCTCTCATTTCATCTATGAACGCCAGGTAGTTTGTTTCCATCAGATACCCCAGCTCCTGGCATTACATAATGTACTTAAAGGTATCTGCAGATCACTTCATTGGTTGGGCATTACTACATGAATTTCATTATTTAATCTTGGAAAGCATTTCAGCTCTATATGATTCCCAAAGGCCTCAGTCCCCCGTATTTCCCCCAAATTATTGTTATTTATCTGCAAGACAGAAGGGAAGTAAAGAGAGGTCCTCTTATTAGAGGTTATCAAAACTTAATTTAGCAAGTGTATGACTGCAGGAGAATAGACAGAAGACCTGATTCCCTCTTACCTTATGACAGTATAAATTAATTTCCTTAATGTAAGAAAAGATATTTGGGATACATGCTCAATTTCCTCTTTCACGTTTTTAGAAGCACATACATAAATCAGACTCTCAGTTGCATTCATTTCGATGTGGGGTTTCAGTGGAATTATGAAATTAAAAGCAGAATGTAGCTTCTTTCTTTTTTTCCCATTTTTCTCTTTTCCTTCCCCCCCCCCCCCCCTTCCTTTTTTTTTTTTCTTTTGTGTGTGTGTGTGTGTGAATGTACCATACGGCATTTTTTCACTTAGGGATTTAGATTACTATTTATTCATTGACTTAGACAAATGAAAGGGAACTGAAGCTATTCTCCTAAGTGAAGTTTTCTGTTCTCTGAAAAAGCTTGCTAAGAAATGGATACTTCAGCAAGAGAGCAAGGACAATAGATTTTGCACGTTGCATGGAAAAAGAAGTCTTTTATAAACCAATGAATTTACTTTCTGCCTAGCACATATCCAATGACTGTTTGATTGTGTATCTGTGATGATAAAGGGTAGTGATTATCTTCTTTGTAGAATGTTCTCACAGATTTGCACAATGACTTAAAGATCACAGGCAACAGGAAAACTGCCTCTTTCCCCCAAATTTCGCACTGTTCAAGACTCAGATCTTGCCCATCTTGCATCTCCCTGGGAAGCAGTTTTTTTGGATAGTTGTATACGTGGAGCACTTGCTCAAGTTTTACACCATTAGACACTGACCAGAATCCTACTATGGTCTCTAGCATTCACTATTGCATCTAGCTTCCTTTGGCACAGCTGCCCACGGATGCCAGGCAGAACTGGTGCTCTTCACTGCACACTGGCTGGGTGGCTGTGAGTCACAAACTCACAGCATGCTAAATATCCATCTGCCACAGAGATCTTGGAAATGCTGGAGCAATTCTGTTTTTCTTACTCTTTGTGCTGCCTCCAGTGCAACTGAGAGCACTAAGGTAGCATCACCTTCCTTCCTAAGGTAAAGCATAGGTGCAGAGGTTGCAAATGTAGTCACAAGATGAAGCAAAAATCCTAGGGAATGAAAAAACACAGAGTGAAATGTAGGAACTTAAAAGCATCTTAGAGCAGGGGTCCTCAAACTTTTCAACCAGGGGGCTGGCGCATGGATGCAGTGGCAGGCAGCCAGCTATGGCTGCTTGGTTTCCCCCCCCAGCCCCCGGCGGGGGGGGGGGGGGCAGGGGGGTCTGTAAATACCGGGGGCCGGATTGAGGACCCTGGGGGGCTGTATCTGGCCCGTGGGCCGTAGTTTGAGGACCCCTGCCTTAGAGCATCCTTTGGTAATTAAGATTGAAGCAGTTAAAATTTTCACCTCCTGCTGGTTAGAAAGGCATTTCAGCCACCTGAACACCTAAAGGGAACAATACTTTGAATACCTGTTTGCCTTTTGAAAATAGACTTTAATTTGAGGAAAACCTATCTCACAGATTACCTCCATCTTTTGGAATGAAAGTTTTGAGGACTGAGAAAGTATAACGTGTTTTACTTAATGGTGCGATGTAATAGAACAGTATGTACTTTTGACTCAGCTTTGTGATTTTCGTTGCTTGTGTTGTGTTTATTTTGCCCTACAAAATATGAAAAAAGTAAGTAAGGCATATGGGTATTTTCCATACTGGGTAACACAATATTAATTCACAACTGTTTTTCCAAATTTTGCAATGTAGCATGCTTCTAGGAATGGCAAATAAAGCTGATCTTGGATAGGGATTCTTAATGAGTAACAGTTAAGACTGAAGTGAAAGTCCTTATTTTTTCTGTAAAGGTTATGTGATGCTACTTTGCCTTAAAAGTAACTGCTCTAGACTTTTCCAGTTTACACCATGATCTGGCACTAAATGTGTAACTTAACATGTTACTTTTTTGTTTTTCTTGAAACTTCAGTACTTTGTTCTGTTTGGCAGGTAATGAGTCATTCTACTTCAACAAAACAAAACCCAAATCCACCCACTTTTAAGGGTCAGCTGGGAAGTATTTTGCTGTATTTTGCTGGCTTGTAACAAGATCTATTTGAATAGATAGTTTCATTTCTTTTTTAGATACTACTAATTTTATGCAACACTCTAAGACAGTACATATTTCTGGTCAAGCAAAGCACGAAGTGTCTGGCAAAGGGACTTGTGCTACTACTGAGAAAGTGAGTGTCAGAAGCACTAGGCTGCTCCCTCCTCAGTATATCCCTGGAAAACTGAGATCAGGTTAAGTAGTAAAGTTAGGTTGATATTTTAATATGCCAGAGTAAATGTTATTAGCATTGTAGTGCTGGAAATAGTATTTCCTTCGGAGGTTTTTGTTTTGGTTTGGTTTTTTGTTTGTTTGTTTTGAATTTTTTTTTTGGGGGGAGGGGTGTTTTTTTAAGTGGATTCTCAATAAATGAAGCTTATATAATTATGGAAATGGAAAATGGCTTCACTGTGAGTTACACCAGAGGTACCATGGTACTTCTGAATGGAAAGAGCTATGTGGTTGCTAGAGTGCTTCCATTCTCACGTGCCGCTCCATCCATTTTTTGTAAGCACTGGCATGCAATGAAAATCCCTAGGACTCAACAGATGGTTTCTCTGCTTCATGCAGAAGCATTTACAGTCATACTTGTTTCTTCTCTTGGATTCACTTCTTCCTCCACCTGCTCAAAGCAGGTCATCCTCATGACCTGAGGAGAACATACCCTGTAATACCCATATTCACATATCCCGTTATACCCCTGGAGGCTGGAATTTATTTACTTTTAACTGCAACTCTCATCATTGGCTGAACTGGATGTCTCTGTGGTTCTCTAAGTCCTATAAAAAAATTGACCAGCATCTTGCCAGCTAAAGTAAAAAGAAGATTTGGAAAGTGATGCCTTAAAACTGTTATGGAGAGAAGGCAAATCCCAAAGAGCTTGTGTTCTGGAAACTCCGACTACCTGAAGATTTATCCTTTATGAGCTGCCTTGTTCGGCAAATACCCTCTTAGAACCACTGGCATGTGGAACATGGAAAATGGCCATTATGCTCCAGAATTTAGTATTGCAAAAGCACATTATTTCTCACAATAGAATAATCAGCAACAGTAACTTCAGAGCTGATGTCCTATATATTCATCAATTAAAAAATTATTTAATTTCTACTGATGCTCCAAAGCTAAGTATATACCAAAGTATGTTGATAAACTGGATATTTCTATCTTTTATATTAATTAAAAGATGAAATCCTTAAGGCCTTACTTCTCATGAAAGAAAATAAGCTATTGCAAGTGTATGTTCTCCCTGCTACAATGGTAGTCCAGATCATTCAGACTTCAGGCCCAGGAAAACAGCGATCCAGAAAAACACACCCTGCATGATTCATAGATTGGATGGTTTCAAAGCTTCTGTTATTCTGATTCATGAATTTTCTAATACCAAACGACTGTCAGGCTTCCACACCGGTCTTAGTGACCGATGCCATACTTTGCCATGTATTCTTTTATTAGTCATTCTCACTGCATAGACTGGTGCAGAAGACTTGTATTTTCTGAAATGGTACGTGCTGGTACTTCAGAAAGCAGTGACTGTCACTTGAGAAGATTGGTCTGGTTTATGTCCACTCAGAGTTTGTGATATCTACCAACAATGAAACTGTGGTTTTCAGAAAGTGAATAAAACTCTATGAAACAAACTGAGCCCAGCTAATTATTATGCAAACTGTAAAAAAATCATCATTAGATAAGCCCATCAAACAGCAGTTTCCACATTGTGGACTGCAGATTAGTGGGTAGTCTTGCTCGGCAGCCTGCAGCTGTTCCAAAGAAGATTTTTTAAAAAAAATAATTTATGTTAACTTAAAAAGAGTGTTAAGTTAAAAGTTTAATGCTAGGACTAAATAGTGATCAATAAAAAAATTGAATACATATTAGGTACAGTGATCAAAAAAAAGTTTGAGATCATCATATTATATGTAATATCGTTAATAGCCATCTACTTGAAAGACAGTCCCATGCTGAAATGCAATGTCCATTAGACTCATGTCATGCAACAGAACACAAAACATCAAGTCTAAGTTCTATAACCTTATTTATTAATTTGTCTTTCTATAAATCTCTCAGCTTTCTGATGCAGAAAATACTTTTTTTAATTAACATTTTCAGAGGAAACTGTAAAACTGACACAACTGTTTTTCAGTATTATCAGTATTCCTACGTTAGGAAGAATAAGCTCATTTCATTTGTGCCTCATAGCTTCTTAACAATAAATACTCTCGAAAATCCTGTTAATTATTTAACTTATTTATTTAAACTGAAGTTTTATGTATTTCAACTCCATTTCCCTATTTCTGTGGTTACTAATGGCTTAATTCAACATGCAAACATACAAAATGCATGTGTTCTTGAGCAGCTCCTTGAAGTATCTTGTTTCTAAGACGTTTGGCTAAGTGTCCTTAACTGAGAGTCAGTGTCTTTAACTAGGATGGGTTTTCTGACATGCCCAAGTATTTCAGTAAATCAAACCCTATAGAAAAGCAATGTAACATCTAAAGCTACTTTTAAAATATCCTTTATCCATATCAATAGCTTTTAAAACCAAGTAATGTATTTCCAATTTCCGCTGAAGTCAGACAGCTGATGATACTTACCGTGTCTATACTATTCTTCTCACGACCATCTCAATTCACATGACTAAATTTTTATCTTATGATTGAGGTTTTTAAGTTTGCATTTTAAAGGTAACATAGCAAAGGGGAATTTCTTTTTTAACCAGTCCTGAGTTGAGAGAATGGAAATATGTTAAAGAAAAAGAAATAAATGTTACAGAAAATTCATCTTGAAAGATTTGTTGTCATTACTTCCTTGCTTTGTAAGCTTTTCTACGTATTGGAAGATAGAGAGAAGAACATCATGTTTTCTTGTGAAAGGATGATGGGGGGGTGAGGGTGGTAAAAAGTGTTGGAATGGAAAAGGCTGCTGTTTTCATGTAAAATCCCAGCATGTTTTACCTTGTACTCAGAGGTTCCAAATTGCCAATCTTGTGATGTGCTGTCACAACTTATGCGTGACTGACTGGTTACAGAGCCTGCTGATCTATATGGAGAAGTGAGAATTTGTCACTGTGCATAAGCAGAGAGATCAGTCAGATATAGTGATAGATCTGTTCTTTGCCTAGATTCGTCTGCTGCTATATTAGGGTGGCTCAGCGGCTGCCAAATCAAATTCTAAGCCTTGTTTTGTGGTTGAAAAAACAGGAAAAAGTAGTGATGTCCTGACACAACCACTTTGGGATGCAATAACCATGGAGAAAAAAAACATTCATAACCTCTGTGGTGCTGTGCTCCATCTTCCAGGGCAGCCACAGTGGTCCCAGAGTTATTTCATAATCTTTTCACAGTCACTGCAGTGCACTCGCCACACACTACAGCACAGCGCAATACAGGAACAGGTACCTACCTCTCCTGGGGCTGCCAGTAATGAAGATACTTTGTATAGCTAAATGTGCCATTACCAAAAGACATAAAACAGCAGCACAGCACTATAAAGAAGAACCTCTGCTTTCAGAGAGGAGAGCCCTCATGCAGTGTTTGAAGTAGCGTACAATGGTCTGCTTCTTTTTTAGGCTTGCTTTAAAACCACGGAGCCCTTTGCCACAAAGAGGCAGGCCCTGAGTGGTCTTAACTCCCAGACAAAAGCACCCCTGTCTAGAGGCTGTGTTTGTGTTCTACCAGCAGTAACATTTTTGGATGACGTGCTGATCTTTTTAGTGCAAGCTTTGCTGTGTACCAACACAACTCTGTGGACCGAGATGGTTTATGGTTATCCCAGTCTGGAGCTCAGGTAGAGGTGGGGTGCAAACAAATCACAGTCTCTGCTCAAATACCTGGCACTCCAAGCAGGAGCTCATGAGATCTGCAAGGAGAAGAGTCCCTGTCTGTGCAAACCTCCCTCCCCATCTGAGATGCTGTGTTGTCTGTACTGGAAACATGGGTGACAGCTTACAGAAAGTCACATGTAGCACCCGCTGCAAGTCAAAACCAAACACACGCAGCAGTGGAAATGTGTTGTGTGCCTGCATAGTTAAGGCCTGTGCCTCCTCCCTCTTCTTCATTTTGCCATCAGTCCTTGGACTCTCTCGCCATTGCAATCTCCCCAACATGCTGCGCTTTGTCGGAACGCTTGACCATAGGCAGATTAAACCTAAAAGTTGAAAAGTAACTACTTTAACAAAGAAGCACATCAAACTAACACTTACAGCTAGAGAGATTTCAATAGAGTTGCAGGGGCATAAAATTGACAAAGTGAGGTGTCAGGAACACAGGATTTACAGAAGCCTTTTCCAGCCCACCTCTATGCTTCTCCTAGAAGCTTACAGACACACCTAAGACTGCTGGCCTAAATGTAGGTCAGACCCTCTTCAGGGGTTTTAGACAATGCTATCTATGCTTCTTGGGCAATGTAGATGCTGGTTTTGTATTCACAGTGGTGATAAATATTCTCAGTTATTATTTTTTAAACTAAAGGAGTCACTAGGGAGATAATATCAACTGTATCAAGTGTATTTAATCATACTGCTTAAAGGCTGCTTTACTGCTGATGGACAGAAGATTTCACTCAGAATTTTCTATTCCTTACCACTTGTCTAAGGAACAGGAGTAGAATGTATATTACCTTTTTTCCCCATGGACATAGCGTAATAGTAGCTGTATTATTTTTCATTCATATAGATTAAGGTAACTGTTGGTATGCAGCAGTTTGCAATGATGGGACAAAGCACTAGTGTTCCTCAAAGGTATTTCCAGACCTGACTCTGACCTGCAGCATGACCTTGGAAAAGGCACTTGGCACATCATCCATGCAGCGACCTGTGTTTGGGCTGCAGGAGCTCATTCAAAACAGCAGGGACGCTTCCCCTTACTTGAACATCCCTGCTAGTCCTCAGAAGAGAGACCTTGCTGCAATCGCAGTATACAAAGTTGGCCATTAGTTTGCTAAGCTGTTTGTCCCTTAAACGGGAGACCATGAAGCTGAGCACTCTGTCATTAGTGTAGGTAAAAAGCAATGCAACTGTCTCTTGCCATAGAGTGAAATAACGAGCTGTTTGTTCAGCAGTGCCTTCACACCTGAAGCACACCTGAAGTGTTACGAACATTGTGATGTTCACAAGCGTCATTTTATTTAGGGTTCCACTGGAATTAAAAATCGCATTGATTTATAACAAATCGGCACAGACGCCAAACCAAACATTAAACAGAGCTCCTCAAGTCCTACAACAAATTCTGAAAGAAAAAATATTGCACATTTTCGATTTCCCTGAAAGCAGCAGCCAAACAATGAACTAGTGGAACAGTTACTGTAATGTGCTCTGCTGTTTCATACAGAACTGTTTGTTTGTCATTGGTGTCTATTTAATCATGCCTGTTATGCTAGATTTTGAAGCTTAGTAAACACTTTACAAATCCACTCTGGTTTTAGACAGGCTTGTTTTTTGTGAAAGCTGAAATGACTGGATTCATCAAGGGCAAACCCCATACACTACGCAGGCATAATCTTTCTGTTACTGCGGCATGATGAGGAATCAAGGTGGCAGAAAATGAGTAAATCAAAGAAGATAGAGTTACCCTGTTGGTGCTGTCGCAGTATTTTTCTTACTTTTCATTTGTATAGCACTAAACACTGTATTTGACATGTAAAATAGCTATCACAGAAACTTTATTTTTACTGCACTCTACAACTGACATGCAGCGTCACATTTAACCAGAGCCTACTGAGTCAACATGCAAGGATAGGTTTGGCAAAAAAATGTGTGTATAAATATATACACGCACCCTAAGGGAACATGATGGAGCTTTCCACAAACATTGCACATGTATAATCACACAACTTAGGAAAAACCACCATGATCAAATCTATACTACTGTTGATTAATCAAAAATTTATATAAATATGTGGTTCTCTGTGTGTGTGTATATGCACATATATGAGTGTATATTATATATAATATTATATATAAATATATGTATATATACATACACATACAGACAGAAAAGCTACAGATGCTTTCAAGTATGCTTTTACAGAATCTAATGGCAGATTTTCTCTGAACCTATCATTTACTAGAGAGTACATGCTAGCAACAGAAAATATTCACAATAATTTACACAGAATAACATCAGTAGATGTATTATTATCTACTGTAGTAAATGTATTTTTTTAAGACTTGACTAAGGTTTGGGAGAGCTGCTTGAGAAGAAGTAGCCTTGACAGAACGTGCAGCTTGGAATCTGGCTTCAGCAGACTAGATCAGTTTATTTTCAGCTAGAGAGACAACATGTCAACTCAGCTAAAAAAGATCACAGGCATTTCTTCATTCAGTGCTAGCTTTAGAGAAGTTTAAGAGTTGCCAAAAAACTCTGAACTCATGAACCCAAACATCAGCTGAGCCAATATTCTCAAGGTAGAATATTTTCAATAGAAATACTGGTGGCTCTGTCCGTGTTTATGACTTACATATTGAGCCTCAGGGACAGTGTATTTGAGGGCAGTGGGACAGCCTCAGACCACTGGAAAAAATTGCTGCTTTTGAAAGTGAAATGGTGTCATAGCCTTCAATGTGAAAAGTCTCTCATTTTGAACAGTTCGTATTTACAGTAACCACAGACAACCAGACCATTCCCTAAAATGTAAATTATTTTTTTTAAAAAAAGAAAAACACAGAAAACTCTCATATTTCAAACTAAGTCATAACTTCATGCACATTTAAAGAGATTTATCTTCAAAATGCTGGCAGGACTGGCATACAATTGTAGACAAAGTATTACTATAGTGTAATACTATATTGAAAAGTACTGTTATACTGAAAGTACTCTCTATATGTATACCTAGATGCTTGGCCTGATTTCCAAATGACTCAGTATCCTCCACTGAAAATGTTTGTTTGCATTAAATAAAAGAATATCTGGAGGCCGGAAGATTTTGGGCTGACCTTACAGTTGCTTTGTTTTTCCTTTCAGATCACTAAACCAATCTGCATTCAAGAAATATGTGATATACAGCAGATGATGGTGAGAAAGAAAATTCCTAAAACCACAAGAGCAGGTATGAAAGCAAATAGTGCCAGCCACTGTATAGGCAGGCTGCCTGGCAGTTCAGTTTGATTAGTTGTCATCAGCTTAGTAAAATAATTAGTAAAAATGCCAGTGTGCTGCTTGTCAGTTTACAGTTTTAAAGAGGTGTTAGCTCATACTGATAGACAGCACTGCTCTTTTCCAGTATAGCAAAAGCAAGAGTACAGTAGAGTAAAACCATAAATATTAATATGTATCATCAGGTTTACTACTTAGGAGTGTCACCTTGTGATTAATGGGCTGAGAGCCTGTGAGCTGTAAAGCAAAGCTGAGCTGAACGAGACGTGCTTGTAGGCTAAAATATAATTTGTATTGCACATTCCAGATATTGGCAATTTAAAGAAGAAAACAATAATAATAACAATAAAATTTAAACCAACAACAACTATTAATCATAATATACAGAATGATGAACTTTTTCATACTAGCGTATGAAGGAGATGCCTGTTCCATTTCCAGCAGTTCACTATAAAAAATCTTTCATGCACAGGCTAAATTCTTATTTGCCCTGTGCAGATACTAAAACTGCAGTAACATTTTAGGCAAAAGGCAGTATTTGCCCCAATTTCCAACAAACATGCTCGTCTCTCCTCATTGATTGCCTCTACAAATGCACTAGGATGTTTGATCAGTGTATACATATTTACAAAATCTAACAGTGGTGGCCACTTACATGCACGGGCGGACTCAAACATGGTGACGTATGCAAACTTTGGGAGATCGGCAGAACTTTCTCGAGTCCTGAATGTATGCCAGCGGGTGAAGAGCTACTTTATATAATATGCTTTATGTAAGACACTCTTTCATGAGTCAGACTTCTCACAATATAGCCATTGTGTGTACCAGCACCCTGCAGAGGGTTCAGCATCATGTCTGATCTAATTCATGTTAAGGTTTTGCTCTTTAAATGGTTGAATCTTAAGAGTCTTCACAGACTATTAGGAGAGGACTTTAGATCTACTGACTTCAGCACTACGAAGTTCCCAATGCCATACAAAATAAACACTTTGCTGCAAACTATAATATTATTTTAATTTGGATTTATTTATGCATTAAGAACTTACTCAACATAATTTTATATTCCTTTTTCTAAAAAAGCGTATATAACTTGTTATCTAAGAGTCTTGTCTCTACCAAGCTTCCTATAGAACATGAATCACGGTGTATTCCTGCAATCCCTCCTGCCTTATTTTCTGAAAAAGAAAGGTTAAAAATTCTGTCAAGACAGACCATGTGGAAAAAAAGAAATAATGATGCCATTGAACCAAGGAACCCAATTGAAAAAATTTGCTCTTTTTGCTTATGCCATGCTATCAGTGTTTTCTGGTCTGTGATCTCCTACCTGCCTGTCATCTGAAAACACATATTTCAGTGTTAGCTAGTAACAGCCATTTCACATTCACAATAGCTGATGCGCCAGCTGAAACAATCCAATTATTTACAACAATAATGTGGGCAGCATCCCAGCTAAAACTTTTCTTATACATTCTTCTGCCAATTAAGAACTGGAAAATTCCCTCCATTTATATGAGATTGTAAGAGATTTGGAAAAGCGACATGCCAAAAACTCTTCCCAAGGAGTGTCTCAGTCTCTCACTAATGCACTGCTTCCAGCCCAGCAGAAGAAAAAAAATGTGAGAGCACAAATACTTGTTTTAAAACAGGGTTGAGAACAATTACTACTATAAGCTCCTGTAATGCATTTTATTGCTCTGCCATGTGAAAGTGATTTAGAAGTAATCATTGGTTTCTGTACTGCAGGCGGTGCGATACATGCATCTGTGTTTGTGCATGAGCAAGATGGAGGAGTGGACTAGGATCTGGATTTATACACCCAGACACTCAAGTTCAATAGCTTATGCTCTTCTATGTGAAAGTGACAGATCTATGTAACTACATATGCCTTATTCTATTAGCGGTGCATTTGAAATCTAGAGTCCATTCAACAGCTAAGAAATATTAGCAGTCTAGAAAGGGATAAGATGCTCATATTTAGGAGTAAGAGTGTCCATGCAATCTGTTAAACAGGAAACTGCCTTTATTTGGTTTACCTTCAACACAGTCCTCTTGAAAGTGGAAAAACTTTTTCCAACTTTGAATATTAAGCAGATCTAATTCCCTCCTTTCTTGCTTCTCATTGCCACCTAATCTAGCTACTATTGATAACCATTGGTGGGAATCGGCCATCTTGCCTTTTTAACCAAGTTGTTCAGGGCTCCTCTGTAGCCAGGTTCTTCCATTAGTGCTGGAAGAGCTATCCTGATACAAAAGCACTGTATGGACATTTTCAAAAAGAACTCACTTTAAATGTAGCCTGAAAAGTTGCATGAAATTTGGGCACAGGTCTGTAAATGCAGGCACTGACCTCACAGAAAATTCCTAGGTTACCATGGCAAAATAAGGCTTTTGCTGGATCTTACAAGTTTTCCTTAGTTCCATGGATTAGTATGAAATTAATAAATATCAGTTTCTCACAAAAACATTTTCTTGTATCAATGAAGTACTATCACTCTAGCAAAGGCAAGAATATGGTTTATATTCAAAAGGTTATAGACATCTAACCCTCTCATATAGCCTCATAACGAATAACTTCGAACACCATGTTTTCAGAAGGATTTCTTGATCTTTCTCCTCTCCCTCTAGCACTTATTTTGTTGTTCTGTTTTCTTTCCTCCTGCTTTCAGCTTCTGTCTTTCAAACTGTTCTTATCATATAGTTTCCCATTAATTCCTCACTTGAGTTTTATTCTTCCTGGAGGGTCTTGCTATCAAAATACTGGCACTCTGTCAAAATACTTCTTTTAGACTTCTCTTCTCCCTACTGTAGTATCACCCTGAACCTTTTACATTCCAGATCTACTTGTATGGGAATACCACACTATGAGAATTTGGACCACAGAATTAAGCAACACCACCCACATTTTTAGTGCAATTTCAGTCATGAAACATGCATGAGAATGACAAAATCAGTATAGTCTCAGTGATTAATAATGTCAGAGGTACTTATACAGTGTAATTTTAATTATTCCACGTTTTCCCTGTAGTAAGAATAGGAAAGCTATGGCTATACCAAATAATATTGAAATAATTTATTTAACTGCAAATTGGCAAATCTTTGAGCATGGCAACATACAGTATTAGAATACAGTAACTGTGGCAACATACAGTATTACAATAATATATTCAGTATTACAAATATTTAATATTTTAATATTCATGTTAGTAAATGGCCATGGTCTGCATTTTAAAGAACCTTTTTTATATGGATATAGTAACTTTTCATCCTAGCATTACATACATAAATCCTTGCACATTAGGGGGAGAATATAACCTTTATTGTGAATTTTTAATATGCATTGCACATGGTCCATGCCTACAGAAGAATTTGTATTCTACACTACATTTTTTAAGTCGATGACAACACTTTTGAAGAATAAAATACAATGCTTAGCCAGGGCCAGAGAAAACCAAACTGTCCTTTATTCACCAAGACAAGTTTAGCTATAGAATTAAAGAATTAGATTCTATAGGATAAAACTAACCTTGCTAACCTGAAGAATAGTAATTTTCTAAAAATAGAAATGGCTGAGAAATTACATGCATACACTCAATGTACAATCTTATATTCCCGCTCCTTAATGAAAGCTCGAAATCCAAGGTCATCTTCAGTGGCAAGCATCTAAATAGGAAACCATATCCAAACACATGTAGAGCTGTCAGCAAGGTCACTGTAGGGGTTTAGGGTTTTGTGTTTGGGTTTTTTGCCCTTTGGATTCTTATTAAATTTCATCTGACATCCACTGCCTCAGCAGCTCAACACAACTCGAAAGCAGTTTTCAGTTGGAGGAGAAAGAAAACATTCAACATGACTAGCTGATGCACACCTAATCTAACCCCATGCTCAGAAGATGAGATGAACGCTCCATGTGAAACACACATTTTACTTATTCATGGATTTGTTCCAGCTACTGCATCTGGCCAGAAAGCTTCCTCTAAGACGTCCAACAGCCTAGTCTTGCACAATGTGGTGTTCATCACTTATTGTGCTTTCATTCCCCTTCTACCACGTCTTTGGGGACACACAAGACTGTCATGCCATGGGCTTGGACCCTGAACAGAGCAAGTCAGGCCCTGTACCCCACCCAAGAGGGACCAGTAGGCAGAGGTGTTAACTGAGATGCCCCACACAACTTCAGCCACTTGGATGCAGCTGGCAGAGCTCAGTGCCATGCAGGTTAAAAGTCTTCTGTAATATAACTGAACTACCGGAGGGGAACCTTTTTGCACAAAATTTAACGCCTGCATCTCTCATGATAAGGAAGTTCTGGATGTGGGCAATAAGGCCAGAAATGGATGTGTCCACCCTTGTTCTACATGGGACATCTAAACTCCAGGTTTTACAGAATGGATCTAACCTACTGGAAGCAGACCCTTTTCCCCCATTTACCCCTGTACCCTATAAATCAATCAAAATTATTTGTGGTGGGTTTTCTCTCCCACACCCCTCAGCTGCCATGTTTCCTGTTATATGAATTGCAATGTTGCCTGGAGTAAAGTTTAGTGTCTCAGAAGAGCTTTTCTTTTATTCAAAGGGAAATCAAATGACATTTGTTCAATTTTTAATGATAATCTCATTCAGATAACAAAGTTACCAGAAAAATGCTCTCAGGAATATGCCAGTGCCAGAAATGAGTTACAAACTGGCAGTAACACACAGAGCCACAATTATCAAAGGAGATGTTTAGTGTTTCTGGGGCTAACACTGCAACAGCACCTGTTTTTTTCAGTATTAAATTAAGGCCTTGCTGTAATGGGAATGTACACCTATTTCAAAAATGTATATCCAATTTAGTTCAAAATATCATTTTGGTGCCAATAAATGCAAACTTCAGCTTCTAGCACTACTGAAGAAATTTGTGTCTGAGGATATATCTCTGCACTGAGGAGTCCCAGTTTAAAATTAAGACTGGTAACGGAAACAGAACTTTGGCAATCATAACCCCGAAAAGTTCAAGATGTATTTTCATATGATGTTTTTACAAGGCCTGCGAGCTTGACTACCATCCTCAGCAGTGACTTCGTAACATGTGAGGCTGAAAGCTGTGCAGTCAAATTCACAAAATTCCTGCGAAAACTTGGCAACTGTCACTTTTCTCTGAAAAATTAAGCACTGGTACAGACTGGGAAGTTTTCTAAATACAAGTATGCAGAAAAGTGCACTGTGAGTGCTAAGTCCTTTGAGAACTGCTTGGCTATGCCTCTCTGGAAATCAGGAGCCCAGTTTCCCAAACACTTAGAATAAAACTATAAAGCAACATAGATGTTTCTGCAAAATTCACCCGAAATTGTAAATTATTGAAATATGTATTTGAGCACTAAGTAATCTCTACCAGGGAAACCAGCAAGATTTGAACCATGGCCAGCTTCCCTTCCTACGATTTCCTTCAAATTTCCCAGGAAAGCTATTTCAACTGTGCTTACAATGAGCATGGCATGAAGTCTGTGCATCAAGTTCAGTAAAGAACAGTTTTAAATAATTTAGTGCATTCTGCTATAAAACCAGCAACTCAGCAATCACTGTTGGTACCAGAAATAGTCTGATACTGCCCCTTCAATCACAATTAAAAAATCAAGCAAACAACTGTTCAATTAAACAAAAGGTTATCAGTCCAAAACTGACCCCCTCAAAGGCACTAACAAACCTTGTGTACCACAGTGGGAAGTCCCAGAAACAACTCCCATATCCTGTGACTGCTTCTTCATCTGTCTTCATCAGTGAGGTCTACAGAAGGGCAACCTACTGAGGTGAATACATTTCTGCCACAATACAAGGTTGAGATATTTATTGTGGCTATTACTTGATTTTTTTTTTTCCTTTCCTTGTATTATTTGTCTGTGTGCAGCTCTGTGAGAAAGTTTTATACAGATGTAATGTGGGCAAATATCTAAAATATATTTTCAGAAAATACTTCCAAGGGAAAAGGTTGTATTTAACTTCAGTTTATTTGTCCACTTTTCACACTCACCTTCCACAAATATTTTAGCAAATAAACTTACTAACTTCCACAAAAAACTAATTTTAAATAAATATGGAAGAATGTTAATGGATTTTGAATTCATGAGTACTTACACTAGAAAGCCACTTATTAGAATACTATTCAGCAGTTGAGAAATAGAAACTGTACCACGTTATATTTTTCAGAATTTTAAATATCAAATATTTCCAACTAATTGCTTATGGACAATCTAGCACAGGGGTCCCTCAAACTTTTTAACCAGGGGGCCGGCGAGCGGATGCAGCGGCAGGCAGCCATCTGCGGCTGCTTGGTTTCCCCCCCAACCCCCAGCGGGGGTGGGGGCGGGGGGGGGGGGTCTGTAAATAGCGGGGGCCGGATTGAGGACCCTGGGGGGCCGTATCTGGCCTGCGGGACATAGTTTGAGGACCCCTGATCTAGCAACTTAAGATCATTTATGGAGGAAACTCAACTACTAAATGTGAATAATTGAAGGAAAATGCAGTCTCATTTTGCATACCTGAAAATACAGGGTAAGAAATTTCTAAAAAAGGATAGTTTACCTGCATTCTGTAGATTTAATTATATAGATACACCAAACAAGCCAAAATAACCAAACATTTCCCCATGTTCTTAACATTAGAAATAAAAAAGTCTTGCATCACTAGCTGTACATACCAAACCAGAGAACTAAGGCAGGTGGCTGTTACTTCTGTTGCTTTCCACAAAAGGATTTTAAAGCCATTACTACTTGCTGTCAGTTTTTCAATTGTAAACAAACCTTTATCCTATATTGAAAAATCAATACACCAACCCATTTTTATAATGCCTGCCTTTTACTTCACTTAGTCTTCAACAATACACATTGATGCAAAAATCTTATTTTTCTAGCTATGTGAACTATGTGATGATATTTCTGTAATTATGACAGCTGAGCTGATCCTTACCCTCATGAAAAGGTTATACACAAAATTTACAAAAAAAATCCCTATGCAGAAATCATAAAATTTTTACTAGATTAATTTCTTTACTTTAAAGTGTGTTTCTTCAGTTTTCCCTCAACTGACACAAAGAAATCCATTGCTTATTTGACAGTTATTGTGTATTTAAAATTACATTATCTGTCTTAAGTGTTTAGAGGCAACACAAGTAAGCCTTGACAGAATCTAAACTCCCACAAATACATTATATATTCTACATACTAAGTGAATTCATGAAACGTAGAAACTTAAGAGTTTCAACTTTCTACACCAACCTTCTAACTTGAGACAAGTAAATTTATGAGCTAATACAGTATTGCAGCTGCAACAGAAAAGGGAAAATCTCAGCTTCCTCAGGGTCTGAAGAATACTGTCTTAGCTGAAAAGTTAACTTGAGTGATTTTACATACAGAAGAACAATTTTAGGTAAGAGAGGCAACTAACTGTAATCTTCCTGTATCTCCACATGCTGGGCAGAACAAACCTGATCTCTTTACACCACAACTGTAAGTCTAAAGGTTTCATTTTGGCACAACCAAAACACTGCAACAGGAACCCTTATATACAGGCATAGAATATAGTGGGGGGAAATACATATATGAATATCCGGCCTGAACTTATTCCTCCATAAAATATATTTCTTATGTTGTTACTAAGAGTTATGGTAAGAAACATAAAAGGTACCTGCCTAACTCTTTTGACAATGGTAACACGCATCATGACACAGATTTTCTGTGCCACAGTAAATCCTCCAAAGCTACTAAAATTGGCCAGAAGACACAGTTCTCAGTGAAAATTCTGAGAACTCCCCAAAGGCATTGAGAATAGTTAAGGAAGGCTATGAGAGATTGAATGTCCATGGAATTAAACTCCAAGTATTAAAACTCTAATAATTGAAATTATACACATTTTGGTTAAAATAAAAACTATACTAAATTTAAAAACCTCAGTGTACCATGGTAATAATGCAAACACTTCGATACCTTTCCTACATATTTCTCCTTTAAAATATTAATGGCCTGCAAAAGGTGTCACTCAATGCTGTTCCGAAGGCAAGAAGAGTGAATGTGCCAAAAATGCAGGGAAAGACTCCAACACCTAGCCCTTTTGTGTCTTTTGAGCCAAATGTTTTAGACATGGTTCTGAGAAAAGTCCAGACAGTTTATTTAGACCAATACACTGATGGCAAGTAAAGGCAATCAGATACTAGATGACTTTATTGGGTGGTTTGTTTCAGAAATATTACAACAGCTTTCTAATTTGGTAAATTCTTATTGCCACCCTGCTTATTTCAGTAGGAGCTTTTTATCCATCCTCTCCTTCCCTCAACTTTTTCTATATATTATTTTCTATTAATCACTCTTTAACTTTGTATCAGTGTGTAATATGGCATGGGGGAAAAGTGGTGGCTGCATTCAATTTTAGCCATTGATGTTTGAATGCCCCAAGGGAAAATCTGCTATCTATAAAAGAAACTTAAAAAAATACCCTGCCATTGATATAACAACATGCAGATCTCAGCAAGTATGACATTAATATTCAAATGTTCTGGGAGTGTAGCTATCATCACCCCTCCTTTTCAAAATAATAAAGCTGAAATGTAGCAGGAAAAAAAGCATTAGGGAGACAACTCCAGAGCCTCTTCTGAATATACTGCTCATCAGTGCCAATTTTACAAGAAAATTTTGGAGAAGAGATGGTAACTGAAATAAATGAGGGAGCCAAAATATGGGAAATGGCTCACATTTTATTGCTTGATCCCAGTTACCTGACCAGCTCAAAGTTACTAGTCACTCATTGACATGTGACAGGAGTTGACTGGCAAAGTGACCAGGACGTGATCCAGCAATATTAAATAACATATTATAAAAAATACACCGCAGAGGCTTATGTACATTGAAAGGTATTGGGAAATTTACTTTTCTTTGCAGAGAACTAGCAAAAATGATAGCCTGGTGATGGCTCACCTAGTGGAGTTTAGGCATGTAAGTGAAAAACAGAAATTAAAGTAGTAGCAAAGCGAAACAAAATAGCAACAGAAGTTTAGAAATAAAAGCAAGGACAAAGAAGCAGTAGAAGGATGAATAAACTATCAAAACCCTACAGAAAATTTCTTTTCCATATTTGAAGTTCTTACAAAGGTAACTAAATAGAAATCTATCATTATCCGAATACTTCATGTTACGACAGATATCATGATGTCATCATTTCATGTAGTGACACCTGAATTTGGGACATTGTGTGATTCAGTCAGAAAGTCTGTCTCTTGAACTCTTTTGTTTGACTGTTTCAATTGTTTAGGTAGAGTTCGCCAAAAGGACACCAACACTACAGAATGTCAATTGAAAAGTAACAGAGAGGACAGCTATCTAGGCATGCGGTTTACAAAATTTCTTGTGATTCAATTAGTAAGTGTTGCTGACAAAAAAAGATATTAGTCTGTTAGATATTATATCATCATAGCTGCAGAAAGACAATTAGGATACAATTTCCAACAGGTCCATCACAAAAACACCTCTCAAATAAGAGAAGAAGAAACAGAGTTTAGGGCTGCTAACCTAGCGAAAAGCATGAAGGGAGAGAGTACAGGCCTAGCAGGACACGTGCCATTAAAGGGTTATAGGCAGCAAGCTGCTTAGCATGGGATCAAGAACAGACTTACTGTCTGAAATGAGAAGTGAAGTATGTTGAGGAAAGAGAAATTAGAGAATGGAGTTACAGAGTTCGGGTGCACTGCCAAGGAAAGCTTGGCATCAGAGGAAGGATGCTGTAGTGAAAGGGTGGCCTCCCTGAAGGGGTGGGGGCAATACAAAATACAGGGCCAGGTTTGCGTGTATTACTTCAGTGTTAAGATAGCTATCTATGATCTGAGCAACAGTCTTTAAGCAATGAAAAGCAGCCCTTTCCTCAACCAGCACCTAAGTAATAGTAGACAAGTGATGTCTAAATGCAGGCTGTGCTGCACACGCTGTAAATGCTTAATAAGAAAGCGGTTTCATTGGCAGAAGACAAATGCTTTCGTTCAGGTTTACTCCAAACCTCAATGAAGTACAACATCAGAAACAGCTGGAAACACCTAGGTAGAGCAGAAAAGACAAGAAGAATGCTGAAGGGAAAGGACCTGAATTAGTGAAGCTCACTAAGTGAGAGAATATGGTAATGTGGCACAAGCAAAAGTCTTTGGAGACATACTCAGAACGAGCTAAGGAATATGCACACATGAATTCTATATTGCAAAGCTCTCTCCTGCATGCAGACACTGTTCTGAGTACTAAAATAAAAAATAAATAAAAAAATAATTGCTAGGAGCCAGGCCTTATTTCTTACAGAAACACATAATGTTTTTTTTTAAAAAAATCTTCAGTTATTTGTGTTGAAGTCAACTACACATAGCTCAAGTGATCAGTGTATCTTTGGAGACCCTCTGTCTTTGTCTTACAAATAGCGAGTGGAAAAAGATTGAGTGATTTTACCCTGTCAGCCAGCAAGATCAAGTTTATCTTACATAAAAGAATAAATTACTCAATTTGTTATCTAATAGCTTAGCAGAAGTCAGAACAAAACCCCTTGAGTTTCTGAGAAATATCTTTATTGTGCACACGGACAGAGCTGAGGGACTGAAATAACAGATACTCTGAGATGAAAATCATCCTTACATTCAGTAATTCTTGCTCTATCCCCAGTGAAATCAAGGGGACCATTTGAAGAATAATCTCCTATGCAGGGCGGTCCATAAATTTATAAGCATTAACCTGACTGGGTGATTATGTTCAACAGTATCTTGATGCTGTGGTAGGACAGCAATTGAGATCCCAGCTCTGCTGCTGCTCTGCTGAACTGCTGCCCACAGCTAAGCCTACTCCTGGTAGCAGGATAACCTTCTGAGGGCAGCCCTGTCCAACACTATTAAGTCTATTGCTGATCCATGCTACTTATCATAACACTCGTACTAAGCCTGACCTTGTGAACTTGTGATCAGTGTGGACACACACTCAGTACATAACTGGGAACCAAGATATTTTACTTTGTTACAAAGCATGGAAGGGAAAAATGACAGCAACAAAACCCTCCAAACAAAACATTTTTTAGGACATAATAATCCATCTACATCCTTGTTTACTGTTTGGTATTTGAAGTTGTTAATTTAGAAGACACCATCATCATTCCATTAAAAGTGAATGAAGATTTCTAACTCTCACAGAGATCTCCTAATGCACTTCTAATTATAATCTTTAAAGACTGATATAACTCACCCATTCATGCAAATTATCATCTGGAGAAAATTATCACAACTTCAGTATTTTCAGCTTTTCAGCGGAATGGTGATGATTAATACAAGCTGAAAATCAAGACAGTTGTTTTTACTGCTGCATAGTACAGAAACTAAGAGCTATATATGTAGAGGCATGAAGACACCATAATACTCACCTTCAGAACTCACAGGTTTTAGGGACTTTATGAGGGGTGGTGAATACTCTTAGCTCCTCATCGTGACACTGTTCGATTTTGGACTATCTGTTCTTTAGAAAAGCAGGAAGTAAGGAGAAGATCAAAACAGAACAAGAGTGAGTATGGTTCTTCAGCACTGTCATTAAGTCACTTAAGGAGGAGGGTCTTGCTCCAGTTCATGACTCAATAGCCATTTCTATCCAGTTTCAAATTTGGAAAATAGATCCAAGGTCAGAGTATGACATTCAGATGTTCAGTCTTGCTCTATGGAACTAATGGATCATGCTTGCCCTACTTCTGATCCATGAAATCTTTGAAAGCATTGTAAGTGAGAAGCATCAACAAGCAAGATGGAAAACCATCTCCACTCCCTTCTTGCTACAAACTACTCACAGCAATGTCATTATGGTACTCCTCTGATCTAAGACATCATCACAGTTACTAAGGTCCTGTGGAAGTACTCTTAACCCTGCCTTAATGAATAAAAAGCCCCCATCATCTCCCTCTCCACTTGTGTTCAGCATACAGCCTGCTCTATTAGGTATATCCTTGTCTATTTATGAATTTGATCCTCAAAAGAGCACAGGCAGAGGAATGCTTTCTGCACTGTAAGAAAGTACAGATGGGAGATGCAAACAAAGGTGGGAGAAAACAGGAACTTTTGATTTCTTAAGAATCTAAATGTTAAAGGCAAATAAGCTTACAGAGATTCTGCAGCTAAGAAGTTTTTAAAGTCACAGCTGTAATTGACCACTTATCACAGGTGCTTAGTTGCTTTTATAATAATTTGGTGGATAATAATCTAAGCTCTTAAGGAATTAGAAAACTACTAGTGTCCTCTCCCCAGCACAAACTTACCTTCAAAATCAGTAAGACATTACAGTGAAGTCAGTAATTTCTATAATATATTTAACCTTCATGGATGCAGCATAAACTGTGTAAATGTATCAAAGACCTATGTAATATTGTCCAGGATAGCTACTGAATAATTTTGCAGGTACACCCTCACTGGTGAAAACGTTAAAAGACTAACCTAATGTTATTAGAAAGCCTGAATTGCACGCATGACCTTTGGAGATTCAGGGGCTTAACAACATAACTTGACCATTAAAAGCTATGACTAGTGAAAAGTTGTGATTTTTAAGGGCTAATATTATAGAGGAGAAACAATCCATGCTCAGTGAGAAAAGTTGCCATTTGGATAATGAAGAGCCAAAAAATAACTGAGAACAGAAGAATGTAGAAAAGTCAGATGAAAGATAGTAGTGGAAGAGAAATACATGTAAAAGTAGAAGAAAACCAGAACAAATGTAAAAATATGTAGAATATTAACGATAGTAACGATTAAAAAAATCGTAAGGACAAAACCCCTAAACATGTAATGAAAGAAATAACTGATAAAGAAAAATGACAATTTCAAGATGTAGAATCTCTTTCTTCTTGTAACAGGCTGAAAACACCAGAAGAGTTTGTTATTACTATTTATTGGCTATGCGAGTTTGGAAGCAACTGTGGCAAAGCTGTTAGATCAATGTGATGTGGTCCATACTGGGGTTGGCTGCAGTATGGAATGCTCTGCCACAGATAGGCAAGAAAACATATCGGACCTAATTTATCTTTTTCAGTTTTCTCCTACAATGTTACAGCTGGGAAGGAGCCCTCAGACATCCAAGTTAATGACCTCTTTAACTTCAGCAGAAACAGCATTATCCACAGAAGAACCACAAAAGAGAGTGCAAATGGGGCACAAGCACCTCCTGCCTGTCTGCAGGCTATGTCTTCCAAGGGTGCACTTCAGAAACTTTTAACACATATGTTCCTCTTGACCTTTTCTGGTTAGAGGGGATATCAATATCATGTGATGGTAATTGATAAGGCTACTAATGATACTCACTGTTACAAAAGCAACCCTGTCTTGAATTTGAAATTCTGAAAAACATTCAGGGAATATTTTACAGACAGCAGAATTACAGAACAACCTCCCTATCTTCTTGTTCTTCATGTTTTATTTAGCAGGTGAATATAATGTTTCTCAGCGCAGTTCCACTCTATATGAACCCTAATTTTGCTACTTTGAGTAACATTTGACTGATCTTCTGCTCACATGATGAAAAAGGAGCAGAACCTATACCATGCACATACATGAAGGTCAGCACTAGACTAATATCGACATCTGTTAGTACAGTTCTGACATACAGTGCTTTCACCGTTCCCTGCTTGGTTTTACTTGATCAGAACACATCCATCAATCTTCATACATGCTGCAAATGTCCCATGACTGTCCTACCAAGCTCCATGCAATTTGCAAACTAAAAGAATCTAAGATATTATATAACAGTGTGATGAAAGGACCAAATAATGACTCGCATTTCTAAACTGCATATACACTGTCCTATGAGAACACAAAAACTCCTTACTGTCCATACTATCCTTGCCTTGGGCTGTACCTGAAA
Source organism: Falco peregrinus (assembly GCF_023634155.1). Taxonomy (NCBI): domain Eukaryota; kingdom Metazoa; phylum Chordata; class Aves; order Falconiformes; family Falconidae; genus Falco; species Falco peregrinus. The sequence goes on along the minus strand of NC_073739.1, from coordinate 46,982,040 downwards.
GCATCATTTGCGCAGCCTACCTAAGCCTTTCAGGGAGCAGCCTCCGGACTGCTTGCCATAGATAGCGCTCCATGGTGACACCCTAGAATGATCCCCAGAAACATCTCTTTCTGCCACAGAGACTGCCTGGACTCTGTCTACAGCTGGCTGCCTGCAAAATTAAACCCTGCTTCCCCAGGAAAATCATTAAAATAGACTTGAGCTATGGCCTGAAATGTCTCCTCAGGAAAAGGCTGAAATGTGGGCAAGAGGAAGACTAACACTGACTTCACATGATGGTTTCCTCCCTCTAAGATCATTATTGTAGGCCAAAAATCAAGCCAGCAGTATCCATTTCATAGCATTCGCAGAACAATTACTACAAAACATGCCGCATCAGATATTGCGCCATTCCTGCAAAGAACATAGCAACTTCATAGTGTAGCTGTTAGGTTTTGCGAGATGGAAAGATGCTGAACAACCTCAAAAACATTCTTGACTGTTTAGGGATAGAAATGAAACAGAGAATACTTCACAGGAGATAAGAGAATTCACTTTGTGTGGCATTTTGAAGCCTTGTTTCTCTCAGTTACTCTCAGAGGTTACACATTAGGGAACACAAACAACAGATAAAATAGATACAGAAAAAAATTCCATGAGTCATTTGTAGCTACAGCTCCTATGTAACCACATCCTTGACTGGCTTCTACACCCTGCTCTCTCTCTTCCTTCCTTCCACCTTTTCTGAATAAGCAAATAGCCAATCCACTAGTCCTGATGTGACCGACCATAATCACAGCCTGTCCTATCCTGGCACATCTTAAACACATCATCCTTTGGGCTGTCATGCTAGAAGAAAAAAGGTGCCCATCCTTCCCTCCTGTTTCTGTCTTGGGGCTCAGAAAAATCCAGGATTCATATTCCCTCTGTTGAACTGAAGAAAGATTATTTAAATTATTTAAATGACTGCATTTGGTTTTATTCTAGATGGGGATCTTCCTCAGATCTGACCAACATAACATTCACAAATGTTTCCCTGGCATAGCTAGTCTGGAGATGAGCTACACACTAAACATGCAGGCTGGGAACACTGCAATAGAGCTTAAGTCATAGGAAGAGTTTGCATGTAATGCTTTTTGGGGCACTTGTCCTGTGTTTTTTTTTCATCCAGGATTAATGTCTAGCAAGGAAATCCTTAGTTTTAAACTGGAGTGAGATGTGTCCATCTTTGATGACCAAGGTTTTTTTAAAATCAACTCCTGTGGACACAGAGGTACAGTTAATTTAAGAGTCTTCTTGTAGGTGGCCACAGTGAAAGATGTTTATTTTGCCACTGACAAATTTTCATGAAAACTTCACCTCATCGTCTTGGTGGCTTTCAGCCTCATTTCTCAGCAAGTGCTGAATTTCGTAGCATTACACAATGTGCAAAGAAAAGATTCCTTATCCAATGCTTTAGAGCAGTTTCAGGGGAAAAAAAATCCCAAACAAAACCCACAAAGCAAAACAGTGGAGATTAAGGAGAAGCAGGGTTTTTCAGCTTTTTTTTTTTTTTTTTTGAGAAGGGGAGCTTTACTTTTTCTACATCTACTGCCTAAATGAGGAGACACAAAGTACTTGGTCCTTGTCAATAACAATCTTTATTGGCCCTTGTTGAGTGTCAAGTGCACATATTGCCCTGGAACCCCTCTCTCTTGATTCAATGTCCTGTGGAAAAGCCTCTGCCCTAAATTTCCATCCTCTCCTGTATGCACATTTTTACTTCTTCCCCACATCTCTCTGCCAGGCCCCTTTGGTGCTATTTAATTATGCTGACCTCCAGCAGGTGTTGTGAAGTCCACATGTGGTTAAGAAGATGACAAAAGAACCCCTTAGTGGATGGATAATAGTATGAGATGAGACAGTGAAGACATGCTATCAAGTAGATCATGGGCTTTTGTATAGACCACCAGTTTTCAGCATGGAGAGTTATTATGATCTTGTTAGAGATGCTCTGAGAACCAGTGAATTAAGTATGCAGTACGCAGCCCGATGCTGCCCTAGAGAGCATCTCTGGCAACTGAAAACACTGGAAGAGTGGAATAAAGCTTAGGAATTATTTAGGAGACTTTGAATGACATGGACACAGCCCAGGAAAATAATTACCTGAAAGTGGAAAGATGGCATCTCTTTCTTTTCAGAGCACCTGGACATCTTTATAATCAAAAATTACTTTGGAAAGAATCTCTACAGTAACACTTTGGCAAATGAAGAGAAACTATGGATTTGCCACACCTGCAACAGAGATCAAAATACAAATAGTAATAAATTTCACTGTGTTGCTGTGGAAAACCTTCGAAAATGTGCTGCTTGATCTGTGCTCTTAGTGCTTCTTTCTTCAGTAATGTTTCCCCACAGAAGGACTAAATAATAGGTTCGTCTCCCTTATTATTGGAATTTGGATGAAAATACTAGTACAGCAACAGCAAAGCTGAGATCAGTGTAATTCTTAAGAAGCAAGTTCTGCATTATCTTTGGTAGAAAATGTATGTTAAGAGTGTTGAAGAATGCTACAAGAAAAATATTTTTAAACATTAATTAAATGATTAAACCCTACCTTTCCTTCTCAGAAACATGATGGGCAAAATTGAAGTATTTACATTTTGGTGAGGCAAGATAGCCACATGCTATCTTGCTTCTTCAATTTCTGCTTTAAATCAAGTTAGCAGAATTAACTTAAATTTTAACAAATTACACCATCCCAAAATCTGCTTTTGTCAGTTCAGTTTTTCAGCCGTGACTCAATACGCCAAAACACAGTCCTCAAAACAATTCCTTTTCCTAGATTATTTGAGTTCTCAGCTAACTATTCAACATACCAAACCAACCTTTTTTAAAAAGGCAAGGTAACATAATGATCCCAAAGCTTCTTACCTGATCTCAGACATTTTTGCTTAAAGAGGTAATATTTCCATGCAGATCACACAATGTTTCTGAAAATTTCTTGTATGCTACGTTGGCAGAAGAGAACACTGGCACAAGATCTTTTTGAGGGATTCTTAATCACACCATAGATTAAAAGGGAATTTTCTGTTGGTTCATATTCAGTTCTTTTTCTCCTCAACATACCACAGAGGGGATAAAATCTATTTGGAAAATAAAGGAAAAAAATATCACTGCAAACACTAGCTTCCTATCCAAATTGATTTATACAAGAGAAAACAGAATCAGCTCTATTTGTTTAAATGTTTTTCTAAAATACCCAGGCTGAATTTATTACAGAAAACAAGGACAGAACATCTCTTAAGTCTTTCCTTTTGCTACTGGAGCTGACCAGCTGAAGAAACCAACTATATGTCCAGACCTTTAACTGAAATCTGCTGCTGAAGGGAATTATACTGTGGTATCGGCTGGTGCAAGTCAGGCCACCTAGCAACAGAAGCAGCAACTTTCAGCAAGGCCCTATGACATAAACCAACAACAGCCTCCGTGGGCACCAGCTTGTGGAAGTAGCAGTATATTTGCTAGTGAGTGCTCTTCAGAGAAGGAACAGGAAGCCACTTGAAATTAGACGATAAAGTATAAATACGACTTCCTCAAAAGTATGCACTTTTAAATGCATACTTTTGAGCTGACTCAAGTCAGCTTTCCATATGTTGTTGACAAGCCTATGTTTTATTTATCAAATACTCTTTGAAGGCAATGCTCATGTAAAATATGAACCCACAGGATAACTGGGGCAGCCATTAAAGCACCAATAAAACCTCAAGTTAAATAAACTACTGGGGGATTAATTCAATCTTGACTAGTTTTAGCCAAAAATATATTTCCACCGCTATCTGTAACTCTAGATGTCAAAGCAAGATTTGTGTGTTGATAAGAGGATAGTACACTACTCCAAAGTAATTTTTCTGAATTTGTTTCATATTGTACTTTTGAAATAGTAATACCCATAAGGCACATCTGTAGTGTGGCAAAGCAGAGCTCTGATGTCAAGACTCTGTGGAAATGAGTCCTACTAAGATTCATGGGGTTACGTGAATACACAATACAACTCCACTCATGATGAAAATACAGGCGGGTAAAATACAGGAAAAAAATATCCTGAAACGTCATGGGGCCGTAAATCTGGGTGGGGGGTGGGGCAGAGATGACCTTTGCAAAATTATGTGCTAGAAGAAAGGAAAACCATTCCAAACTCTCAAAAAATAAAGTCACTCAAACAAAGAAATAAGAAACGTAATACATTAAGTTTTGAGACTCCTGAGAATGTTTTTGTAATATTCACAGAACTAGATCTCATATATGCTTCTAACAGTATGACTTAATTAAAAAAAAAATGCAATTTCAGAAAAAAAAATCATGCATGTTGACGCATTTCTGCTTGACTTTGATGGCTTTCTACTTGTTATTTAAAAGTAACAAAGCCACAGCACACATCTATACCATCTTCTCATTATCACAGAAGTACAATGAAACAACATGCATCTCTAGTTCAGCCCTCCTTTAGCAGAAAGTCCAAGTCAGCATTTTTAGTAGAATTTATTTTAAAGGATTTACAGAAGCAACTCAAAAGTATCAATATTCACAGTGCAAACTCATATCCTTGTTCTGCTATCTCTTGCTCACTCTGCCTTTTTTAAATTTGCTATAAAAGCTAAATTAGCTCTCAGGGGCACTGCACTGCTAAACAAAGATCTCTTCTAGCCCATTGTGATGGAAGTAAATGTACTTAGAAGGGAGATGTGCTTGAAGGAGAGGCTAAAGTGTCTCCCTCCCCCAATTCTCTAATCTTTAACAAAGGTTTCTTTACCCTGCTTCACAAAATCGCTCACACTCAGTCATACACTTGCCCCTCCTCCTGACAGCCTTTTTTTTCTCAGGTAGATTTAGCCAGCTGAATTTACTGAACAGGAATAAAAACCTTTTTTGGCATAACTTGCTAAGCTGTTCCAACATTTGCATGATTCCTTCCTCAGCCTCTTCATGGACATACACATTCAAAATAAATAAGAATACTCTTTTCAGCATCAGGACAGCTATTTCAAGAGGATACATCCACAATCCAGAATGTGCAGCCTTATTATAACTTAACAACAAGCCAGTTCTGCTCTCTGTGTGCTTTCCCATCTACTGTTGCTATTATCAAATTTCTACTATTTCCTCAACTTTAGCTTCATTACCACAGGATTTAAAGTTGCAGACACACTTATAATATGCCTCACTATGAGGGATCCCAGCTTTCACTGGAAGGAAAAGAAAAAAAAAGCCTCAAACCCAACAAAAACCTGAACTGCACAATTTATTTCCTGCTTAGTTATAAAAACAAAAGAATTAGATATTTTAAAAGTTTAAAATATTAAAAATACTGTGAAAACATAAAATCAAGAATGTTGTATTCAGCTGACAAGCCTAGTATCCAGCCATATATCTATGTTTTGTTTCTTGAAATTTGGCATTACAGACTTAAATGGACACTAGTGACTGCCACTTCCATTGGACTTTGAGAAAACCTTGTTCACCTATAGTTAAAAAGAAGAAATGAAGATTCCTGTAACATAACTTTTCTGCTGACAGACAGAAAAATACAGAATAGTGTTTCAGAACAACTGATTTAATCATGGGCTCCCTGCAATGCTTAAGAACAACTCTATTTTTCAGCTCAATTTTCTATTTCTGAAACCTTAGAAGTCTGGAATATGTCTGAATATACTTAAATATTTTTGACAGAAAGGCCCTAGTAATTAGAAATGTCCTAGGATCACTTATGAGAAGCCCGTAACAGAATAGAGACTCGTGTTTGTGTATTAGATTACTAAGCTTATTGTAACACACAGGATTCTCTTTATTTGACACAAAATTCTAATGCTCCTGTCATTTCTGGTGTGCCCTTTTCGTATGCCTGGTCAGTTCTTCAGAATTTTGATAAAATTTGTGAACTTCATAAAAGCAGACTCAAATTCGGCATCTAACCACAAGCAGCAACTTCAAGTATTTCACATCTTTGCTGCGTAATACTATGCTTTATTAATATATCTTACTTCAGAAGCAAACATCTACCCAATTAAATTATTTCAGATTAATGACAGACACAGAGACTGTACAGATCACAGATGAAGCTCAACACGAGGTTGGTAGTGACTGAGCGAAACAAAAATGCCATGGCACTTAGTGGCCTGTATGAAACAGGCTGGTGGTCTCAATCCAGGATTTTGTCCATTAAAAAAACCCCAAAACCTACCACATAGAATTAATTGGCACCCCTATGGGCACTGTCAGTAACAAAGCCAAAGTTGTAACAGCCACAGGTTATAACGGCCACAGGAAAAGGGACTTTCAAGGTCACTGTTGAGGCACAATAGTGAAACGGCATTGGAAAGAGGCAGCGCCAGTGCCGTCGGCAGTTCAGCTCCCAGGACCTCTGTCAGGTCTGCACCTAACAAAATCAGCCTGACAAGGACTTATGCACATCAGTCACCACACTCATACAACTACTTGCATGCCAAAACCCCCTTCAGGAACAGGTCCTTAATCTCTGCAGGGTACAGAAGAACCATTAATCTGGCAACTTTCTGAAGTAAAGAATACATCACATGTAAAGACACCAGAGAGCAAAACCCCTGGTAAAGTTTTAATTTGACTGATTTCACAAAATTCCATTGCACAAAAGCTTTCTGCTTCTTCTCCTTACTGTTTAAAGATGCTGCCTGTACTACAATAGAAGGGAAAATAGGTAGAAACACGTAGGTAGAAACAGTCATGCAGGCCAAGAAAGTACATAAACAACGTAACTGAAACACACTTTTCTGGCTTTCTTGTACATGAATAGTTTATAAATGTCATTACAGAAATCATTCATCAGAGTGTGTAACTATAGGTTAGTCTCGTGTGGACAATTACAAACTCATCTTCAACCTCCTTTCTAATGAGTCTAATGCACAGTGTGGAAGGATCATATTCCAGGTTTGTCCTTAACACCTATTCAATGGCTGCCTTCCGAGTCTGCCAGTAAGAGTATCCTTGTGGCAGTCACAGCTCCCAAACTGAAGAGCCACAGAAGAGCCACAAAGGCTGCAAGAATATGAAATGCAGCAATAAAGAACAAGTAACTGACAACCAGTGGAGATGGGGATTTAAACTAAGACAGCACACGAAAAATAATCTAAAAGGTAATATGCAATTGCAATAAAAACTAAAGCCAATAAACCTACATCAGAATGACCGGTTAGCTCTAAGAGCAAAATCTGATATCCAAAAAGGATTGTTCTTCATTGTAAACTACAAAAATACATAGATACGTCAGATAAGTTTGTATGCTTGGATGTGACTACATCTATTGGAAATACATTTTTTAAAAACTCACATAATGAGTAAGTAATACATAATTTTTTAAGGAATTGTTCATAATGGTCTTATTGCATAAATGTATCAAAATATCACCTATTCCTTCATGAAATGTGAAACATATCTATACATAAACCCAAACTATGAAACCTTTTCAGTTACCTTCCTGAGCAGGAATTTATATTATTCTTGACAGTATGCTTAAAGTTCATCCTTTGACTTGTTCCACAGTTAAGCATATATTAAAAGTCTTCTTTTGGAGGTTATGAAAAATCACAATATGCATTTAATAGCATTTGTAGTCTTAAAATTGTTTTACCCTGCTGCTCATTTCTGCCCAAAAGATAATGTAAGTTAACATTGGGTCAAGATCTGATGCATTCCTAAATATTTTAGTAATAGCATAAAGACTTTCCTCTGAGACATACACCCTCCTGTAGCTCAACTGATCCTGAGAATGGATGAAATAGATGTTAACGGTTGACAGCTTGGCTCTCTGCCTGTTTTATGCTTAGGGCTTACACAAAACTACAGGGGGGAGGCAGGAAAGCAGAGAATTCATGTAAATGAACCTCCTACGCTACCAGAGTAGTTTTCCGAAAATTCTGATTTCCTTTTTCTTTCTGGTCACGGAGAATTCTGCTATTGTTTGGTTGTAATAAGCTCTGTGGGGCTGCTACAGAAAAAAATGTTAGTGAAGGGTAGATACTTAAAGATCACCCTGGTCTTGGAGAAATGGAGAGCACTGTAAGAGCATTCTTTGTTTATCTTCTGAGCATGCAGAAAAGATCTAAAAACATTACTTCTATCTCACAAGAAATGTTTTGCTGCAATCAGATAGGACATTATCTCCCCACTACCACACATTTCCACTTTCTCCAATGCTACATAATAGACAGTTTAAAAAACAAAATCCAAAGATACAGGCAAATTGTTTTACCAGGCAAGAGAAAGAGCAGGTGCTAGCAACCAAGCAATACTAGGGAAGGAAGCAGAGATTCATCTCTCAAGCACCTCTTCTATCTCCAAGGCTACAAGCATACAAATGTATGAGAGGTACATGATGGAGATGTAGCCAGGCCAAAATTTAACCATTTATTTCTTCCTGACAGCATATCCCAATCAAAGATTAAAAAAAAAAAAAAAAAAAAAAAAAAAAAGGAAACAAAAGGGTGAAATGACCAAAATGTTTTTTCTGCAATACATGGGCTGGTATGATGCATGCTCTAATAAACCAGTTACACATTTTCTAACAAATGAATGAAGTTTAGCGTCAAGGACTTTTCTGAGTGTACTCCTTTTTAACTAAAGTGACTGGAAAAAATGCAAAGAAAGGGAGACAGAAAAAAAATAATAGAAAAATAGGAAAAAAAAACCACCCAAATTTGATTCAATCCAGAATTTAAAAAGATCAGGTTTGGATGTATTTTGCAAGTGACATTTTAATTTTGCAAATTACTAACTTGACTGAAGTGCAGTGAATGCCAAGCTTGTACAGACAGCTTACATAACTGTATATGTGATGTTCCAACTTGCAGCACTCCTGAGTAGCTGAGCTCTGGATATGCATAGTAAAATGAATGGGAGCGGATGTCTAATGTTAGCGTTTAGCTGAATACCAAATAGTTTGAAGTCCTGTTACAACAAATCTACATGCAACAGCAAGTAATAGAAAGTAGCACAATGAATACATTTATATTGTACATGAATTCTTTTCCTTATTTCACACCTTTTTTCTGTAACTTCAGTTTTCTCTCTCTCATTTCTAGCAGGATGTTCCTGTAGTTAAATCCACCTGCAATGAGTGGAAATTGAGAAGTCCAGCACTTTGTAGTAAAGGGCCATTCATGTCAAACCCCCCTTCCATCTTCTCACTCTTCCTTTTTATATTCTGTTATTTTCCTTTATATTTCCACCTACTTCGTCCACATCACTCACTCACACTCTCGCGGAACGGCACCCTTTGCAGTTAGTTTGTTGTTTATCCAAATTCACCATGCTTTTTTCCTCTGTTTTCTCTTGCAACTGTTTAAATTGCATGTTGAAAGCATATATGTCAGCTTTATGATGCAGCTGGAACAATATTTTTCTCCTACATTCTGTTGATGCCTGAAAATGGATTGCTGTAAAGGTCATATTTAGAGTCCCATTCTTCAGGGCACTCCCACTACAGTCTGTAGCAACTGCTGATTTAGAACACATCTTGGTAAATGGTCTTTTACAAAAATAAATACTGGGATTTTGAGAAATTCAAATCAATGATAAATGAAGACAGCAACTTCTGCATAGGCACCTGAATTAAGACAGTGCAAGTTGTCTTCCTCTTATCTGCTGAACTCAAAGTAGTAAGAGTTATTTAGCTCTCTCATCTTCTGAAAATCAGTAGATTGTAAACAACCAAGGACCCCTATCGTACCATTGGTTTTACAGTAAAACTTTCCATTCAAGACTATAGGGAATTCTTGTTCAATATTAAAGATACAGCTGGGATCAACCACAGCTCTACAGATACATTTCACTCAGTTAATGTAATATACTGTAACATATATTTACCTGAAATACTAACACATATGAACAGTTTCTCCAGAAATCTTTTATGTGATAACTGTTGCTTCTCAAAATGCCAGAGTAGATATTGCATGAAAAGTTTCCTGAATTCTTTTTGGGTTTTTTTTTAATACTACATTGATTATTAAGAAAAGTATGGCTAAATTATGGTAGTTACTATTTGATGTTTCATCTTGAATATTGCAATAGCTGCCACAACACTGGTAATGCGTTTATTCTCAACCAGTTCAGAAAAAGGATTTTACTTCCATAAGCATGTAGATGTGTTTTGCAAATTATAGTGGAACATAATGACATTCTTTAAGCTATGCGACAATTTGTAGTTTGAGTTATTCTCAATGGGTGTTAGTCAACCATATTTTGTTGCTATTGACATTGTTGTTTTAATTTTCCTCCTTATTCCTACTAATCAACTGAGAGATTATATTAATCTGAATTTTCCAAAATTTGTTATGGCCAAGGGGAAACTAGTATATATAACAATTGCAATCCCTCAGTAAAGTGCATCCCATTCAAATAAATGAAAACTGTTTTATATATGTGTGGCTATAGTACGTACTATTTAATACTCATTTTTTTTGACATAAATTTAGATTATTTAAAATACATACATAGATTTTTGAAAATGTTGTGGAAGTGTTGCTAATTTTTACTTTTTCCAATATAAAGCAACATTAATTTTAAATGCAAATCTCCCACAATTATAGCTGCCACATCTAATAAAGATTAGTGGTACAGTACTGCTTACATACCATCTATAATATCATATATATTATTGGTTTCTGTTCATTAAAAAAACCCAACAAAAACAGTTAAGTGATATCTCTCTTATCACATTTCCATATCCTTATGTATTGGCATACTGAGAATCACTTGTGTCATTACAAAGAGAAGTCCAGTCTGCTGACAGATACCAGTAATACAGTTCTTGTGTACTTTTCACAAATACATTGAAAGAAAAAAATTCCTAAACAAACTGAAATAGTCTCTTCTTGGTGATCAGCAGAACTCTCCAAGAGAAAAGGGTTTTTTTCTTCGCAAACATGAAGTCACCGAATGGCACTGTGCCTTACTAAATACGTTTCTTCTCTAGTGCCATTACCTCTCCGTGCCACTAGACTGTGCTGTGCTTGTTCATATTTGTGCTCCCACTGCATTTGAATATCTGGCCTCAGTGGCTGTGCATGGTCTCGCCTTTCTTTCAGTTCATTCCAATTAAATACTAAATACAGTTCATTGTACAAATATTGTACAAAATCCCCCAAACAATGCACCCTGAAGTAAGCAATGCTTTTCATAGCCAGCTTGCCACTTCATTCATCTTCCAGACAGACAAATATGAAAAGAAACAACAGACCACCTGTTTCACTACTTAATCAGGACCAGAAATATAACATTTACTTCATTTTTCCATCTTGTTTTGAGGAGCAAAACTGGTTCTGCACTGTTGAAGTGTGCAAGCAGCCAAAGAAAAATGTGGTAGCAGTGCAGTGTTAGGTTTTCCAAAAAGCACTCCTACGTCAGGCTCTTAAGTTTGTCATCACCTAGTAAAATCAGGCATATTTTTCAAGACACAAAGAGAAGAAAACACACATGAATGTCTTGAAACAACATTTTAAAGTAAAAATATTGTCCTTAGTTTTGTTAAACTCAGTTTTATAGTTCATATATAGGAAATTCATTAAGATGTCATGCTCCAAAAAAAGATTCTAATTTCCAATAAATCTTTTGGAAAATGTTTTGCTTGAGTTTTCGCTCTGCTAGCTAACAAACAGAAACATCTACAGTATCCAAATATTTTTCAAACAAGTATAAGCTTTTGACATATAATGCACACTAAATAACCTAATCTTGCCAAATTATCAAATTGCACAAAACCTATAACACTTCACCTCCTGTTGTAGTGGGAATGGTAATTTAAGAGCTGCTTATTTATAAACAGCCTTGTCTTCACTTTTTACACTTGAAGTTTATTTTAGAAGAACCATAATTTCATCTGAGACCAACAACAACCTGCTCCAAAACATAGTATGTTACCCTCTTGACAGCTCATTATTTTGACAGTAGACTGAACTGCAGTTTAACAACTTCTTCTTTGTGTTCTTTTGATCTAGCTTTTTTCCCCCCTCATGAACACCTTCACTCAAAAAAACCCTCATAACACATACTGCTTGTAAGAGTAAAGACATTTTTAGTCTAAAGAATTGCTTCAGAGAGTGAAAAAACTAAATGCAATGGGAATGCATGTCTTGTTTGGAAATGTTACTTTGAAGGATAAAGTCACTTACGGCTACTGTGAATTAATGAAGCAGAAATAAGACTCTTTTAAAAAGAATGATTTTGGTGCAAAAGGTGTTTGTCATGCTTAGGAAACTGAAGCGATCATGGATAACTAGAAGGAATCAGTTAATTGTGAGACACCTGAAGAACATCTATAAGCGGACAGAATACTTTAAAGACTGACTTTATAATAATTGTCAAAATTACTCCTAGAATTATACTGCTTCTTTAGCCATGCTAAAATGTTTTATACCTGTGTAGCATACTCATGCCTAAATATAAATGTATCCATTTTCCTAATCTTTACTTAAAGATTGATTTGGCCAGTATTTACCAGCAGCAATGTAGCAATCAGCACAATGATAACAATTAAGCAAAAGAATATATTAATAATTGGCAGAAGAACAATGTTTTTGAATACTTTTTATATGTCAGCATTAGCTGAGAAAACCAGTAGCTTGTTTACCAACACCTCTTCCCAGCAAATATGAATTTCCAGACAAGCCAACAGCTGCATTTGAGCCAAAGACTAGTAGGCAGTTCGGAATAGAAGGTGATTTTATTCAGTTTTCAGGGTAAAAAGATTTTTTTTAACACAGCATGCTTCTTAAAACACTGATTCCCCACAAGCCTTTACAGTCATTCATGTTTCTCATAATACCATCATTGGGTTTCAAAGGGACACAGGACACACACCCTCAATTCAGTTTGCCTTATTTATGTGAGTAGTCCCATCAAATCTAGCTGAACCACGCACATAAACAAGGCCTATGATAACAGGAAAATGCTTTCAAAATGAGTATGTCTGTCAAGCAAGCGTAATTACTTGACGTTTACTCTTTAATGAGTATGTGGGTTTAAATGGCCATGATCCGTATCTGGATAAACATATGATTTTTTAAATTTATTGCATTTTTGTGCAGCAATAAAAGTGTTGATCTTCCTTAAAAATTGTGTGGATGCATTGTAATTGACAATTCATCGAAATAATTCATCATTAACAGCAAAACAACAACATTTATGTCAAACTAAATTAGCCTATATACTTGTAGCAGAGACAGAAACAGCTGTCTTTCTGTTTGCATAAATTTCCAGCAGAATGTGTCTGGCAAAGTTAAGCAAGAGCAATGCTGCTTTATAAAAAATAGTTCCAAGACAGCAAAAATCCAGAGGGCCAAATGTCTCATCAATAGGATCACTCAAGTAAGCAAGCATTGTTCAGTCAAACAAGGACCAGGCCATCACAGCTTTATTCCATTCTCAATCCCATGCATACATCAGTTTTTAATATGTTCATGAAAGCAATATTAGACATTAGAAAACAGCACAATCCAAAAGGCACCCTCTGTGTGCCACCCCGATGACACCGTGTGATGTCTTATTCTCAAAGCTGCACTGCAGACTTTGCCCAGACTGCATACAGAATCGGAAGGAACAAAAACATTGAACTTGATAAACATGAAGCACAAAAAATAACATTTTGACATCTGTAGTTTGTCTATGAAAATCATTATGGAAAGCCTCAACTGTGCTAAATGCACAAAACTGTTAAAACTGCTCTTTAAAGATACTTGAGTTTAATTTAAAGTGTATCAGGTTTCTTAAAATTTACACTTTGGTTTGAAGCTGATTGAATAGGTTTATTACGAAGCTCAACAGTAAGTGATCTAGGGCAGTCTTCGAAATGTAAAACAACATGTAAGCACTAATACTACTACTAGCTCATGGTTGTGTAGTAATGCTGAATGTTTCTATTGTTTTCTTTTTAATAATGTCCCTTTTGTTCTATGGAACTACAACTGGTTACTTATACAACTATTACATTTAGCCCAATTTATCATAAATACCGTTATAACACCTGTGATTTCCCTCATTAAGAGCTCAAGAGATAGGGTCATGGGTTGGAAGGGCAGCATATGGACTACGAAAGGGCTAGTTAACCCATTATACTAGTGCACTAGTAAAGCTCATTTCTATTCATCTGATTAGTTCAATCAATATTTACTCCTGTGCACATCTTTTGTCTTCAGCTAAAAAGCATACATTCTTCAGTTTCATAGCACAGACTGTGATTTTTGAGAATTCACTGCACTGTTTAAGAGGAAAGAAGATGATTTCTTGGATGGCTTGGGAATCTTTCAGTCCTTTGATTTTGTTTTCCTGTATCATGTAACCAATACCTGTATTATGGCAGATCCTACTTCCTGTGACTGTTTAATAACACACAGTACTGTTAAAGGTATACCTCATCCATACCTATCTTAATAGGCACATCTGAATATCATGTATAGCAGCACCTATTTAAAAAGGAATTCTGACTTCCAGTTTACCCAGAACGTATGTTGTTTTTTTTTTTCTCCTGGTATATTTTCCCCCAAAACACTGCAACAGTTTTAATCACAAAACGCAAATTAAGCAATCTCTACCTGCAATCATGTCTTTCATCAAATGGGTAAACCAAGTTATTGTTTGTCACTGTATTTGTAAAAGGTCAATAGTCAACATCAGACACTTCCCATATCACAGAAGAGAAATTGTTTCCAGCTAATGCACATGATATTTTCATAGTTTTTAAATTAACTGTCATATTACAGGTTGCCAGACTTCTATCAATCAAAAACAATTTCCTCATTAAAAACAAACAAACAAAAAGCATCAAAGCTACCCCCACACATTTTCTATGGTAAAAATTCTAATGACATTAAAACAGATAATGTTTTCTATTGATGAACTTTCATTATGTACTCCCTTTCCCTCCCGTCCCCCACATAACAACAATTAAAGATAAATTTAAGATGTAAATATGATGCAAAGTAGAAGTATTGCAGAGGTACCTGCAATAGGCCCTCAAGCTTTAGGTTTGATTTTCGTTTGTTCTAGAGAGCTGTCACTCTATATTAACTATACACATTTGTATTTGCTATTAAGTAACACAGTAACTGTTTATTACTGACTCCTGATTTTCTAAGCATTTACTACCATTTTTTAGAATCTGACCTGCAAAGGCGTAACACCAGAAACTTGTGCTCCATCACATATCAAGCAGTCTTAATGATGTCAAAAAACATTATTCAGGTAAGTAGTAGCTCGATGCACCACGCTGCGGTGACAAACAAGGTTTGCTATGGTAGGATAGGGTCCTGTTTCTGTCAAAATCAGTATCCCTTTTCTCTTACCACCTTTGTTTTAAACAGTCAATGTGTTTGTTCACATATTTTAGGATATTAATAATACATATATCAAATTCAGTCATATTTATTTTTCCTGGAATAACTTGTGAAGTAAGTTTCCTTTGCTTTAATGTGCTTATAAAAATTCCCTGCACTCATCTATTAAGGAGAACTTTCTCAGTTATCCAGCCTATTTGTATATGTTACTTAATAAGCCCTCTCGCCAATATTGCAGTAGGTTTTGTTTGATTCACACTTCCCTAATTGCTTACAAATATTACAGTGATGCTAAGAAAACAGAGTAACTATGTAACATGTATCATTGCTCAGTCTTGACACCAACAAGAGAAAACACAGAAAAAACTTGCTCAAATACGTTGGCTTCAGGGGTTTGTGGAGCTTCTTTTCTTGAAAAGATGAAGGACAAAGCTTTTTAGTAAGACTCCCAACAGAAAGCTTAAATATTACTTTTTTATTAAAAGGGGTACTCTGTATGACTGCTTTAGTGTCACTTTCACAACTCAAGTAACTGTGATCGTACACTTGGGTTTTGTGTGTGTACAGGTACCCTGTGCCCAGAGTAAAATTACATGATTTTACATTCTTTTTTTGACACTTGGCATTTTTTTTAATGTTTGCCTATCAGCTGCATTATATACAGAATTCACTAATTTCTAACAGATTTAAACTTTACAGATCAGTCTAACAAAAATTATATTACAAGATAAAACCCCGTAAGTTTTATTTTCTTTTTCATTAAGCAGCACAATGATTTTTGTGCATTTTCAGTCCTCTTTTTCTAAAAAAGTATAGTGAAGTACATCTTCAGTGTTTCCAAAACCCTTGCAGGATGTTGGCAGGAGTGGGACAGGTAGAAGGAAGACTGTGATGAACAGTCACTGTAAATGTAATTCTTTTGTACCTGTCTTTGCCTCTATAAAAAACAGGTATGAAAGTCATCAGCTTCCAGAACTTTCATTCCCCGTTCAAAGGAAAATATCTGAACCTACCATAACAATGCGAGCACCAAACCCACAAGTGTTCAGCCTCCTGTACTGGAATACTGTTCTGCTATAAGTCAGCATGGCTATACATCCTGAAAGGGATTAAAACCACGATTTGAAGTACAGGAAATTATTATTTTGGACAGGACTTGACTAATGACTATAATGTAGCAGTACCACAGCTGAGGTGTGCCCCAAAGCCGGCTGGGCTTCCATAGGATAGGAGGACAGACAGCCCCTGTGGCTGCCCAGTGCTTTGGGATGCAGCAGGCTGATACTTTCAGAAGTTCTTGGCCCCCATCTCTAACATGGAGCAGGTAAGCAACCACAGCAGCCTCTGCATGCCAGGCACGTTAGGCTGAGCACATCAACTGCGGCTTGGAAGCAATGCAGCTCAGCTGGGAAAGTTTGGAGGAAGAGCTCACATGCGTAAGAGAGCGAGTGAGCACTTCTTCCTTCAAACCCAATGGTGACTATAACATAGTTGAAAAGTATATCTCCACAAGAGGCTTACAGCTGTCTAAAAGCATTAATTCATGGAAGCCCACAATCTGTTAATTGTGATATACATGCATTTCCTTTATTAGGAAAGTCACAAATGCAATGGACAGATGCTCTATTAGCATACAATGTTCTTGTTCATTTGAAGTGGTGTCAGACGCTGTCCTCATCTTGACATACACCTGATGCAAAGCATCGGTTCGGTAACCTCTTGCACATCAGTTTCGCGTAAGGATGAAAGCTGCCTGTTTGTTGTTTTTCCCCTCCCTCCATCCCAGCCCTTCTTCCTCCCACAGCCATAAATCCCCTACTGAGCGAGCCTAAATACGACGCAAAGATAAACTCGCATTCCAGGGGCAGCGCGCACCTCTCCGTGGACAGCAGCGCAGCTCAAGGGGCCGGCGGAGGCGGCTGCGGAGCACGGACACCCCCCACACGGGATGCCGCCAGGTGTGCGGAGAGATCCGTCTCCCCCCTCCTGCCCAGGGCCGCTCGGCAGCCCCGGACCATGTTTTAAGGGAACGGGCCAGGGGAGAGGGGCCTTTCACCAGGCACTCGCCGAGGGGGGCTCTGCGCGCCGCGGCAGCGCCGGCCGCCCCGGAGCGGGGGGAGAAGCGGGGGCGGCCGCCGCTCGGGTGGGCAAACCGCCGGGAACGCGGGGCGCGGGGCTCCTGCAGAAGGGGCACCAACGGACCTGGTTCTAAAACACCCCCTCGGAGCCACTGATCGGCTCTGCTCGCATTGGAGGTGCTCCGGATGGGGTAGGGGCCAAAAGAAAAAAAAAAAAAAGGGGGGGGGGGGGGAGCAAAAGCTGCAACAGAGGCCGCTTTACAGAATTTAGTTTTCTCCCGTTTCCTGTTGCTCTTATGAAAGACAAATACTGTTTAGCAAGTTATTGCCAGATGCCTCAAAGCGAACATGCTATCTTCTAAGGAAAGCCAGAAAAAAAAAAAGTTTTTTTCGTTTCTCAGCGTAAATGGCAAAATTACAGTTTCTTTACAGAAAATTACACAAACGCGTGATTTCTTAGCGCTGCTAACGCACTGCTACAGGAGCCGATTACGCCACAAGAGGAAAACCCGGCTAAAAGTTGTTCAGCGTGTGCGTCCCCAGCCGTTAAGGCAAACCGGAGACCCAAGCAAATTGCACGCAATGTCGCTGTCAACCCCAAGCATGTGCCGTTCCCGTAAGCCCTTCTCTCCCGCCCCTGCACCCCTGGAAAGACCACTGATTGCTGCCCCTTTACCACGCCGTGGGGTGAGGCAAGCAACCGGGCCGAGAACCGGACGATAAAGGGGAGCGTGGAAGACGGGGGCCGCATGCGCAACCCCCGGGGCCGGCGGGTGTTGCTCTCGTCCCGGTGCTCGCCTGGCCCGGGAAAGGGGCCCGGCAGCGCCTGGCCCTGGGACACGGGTGACAAAAGCGTTCCTACGCCCCCGCACCCCTCCGCGGCCACCTCGGTGACCGGCGTGCCCGCCCCAGAACGCAGCCCCTCTCCAGCCCCAGCCGTGCCCTCAAGACAAGCACCCACGCCGAGGGGTGTCCCGTTGGTGGGGATGCTCTGTGCTCTCCGTTGGGACCCTCGCCGGCTGGGGGCTGCAAGCCCTGGGGGAGGCTCTGGCCGCCCTCCAAGGGAGGGCTGCGCAGGGGGCACCGGCTCGGGGGGCTGCCGCAGAGCGCGGCGGTCCCGGCGGTCCCCGGCAGCGCGGTCCTGCCCGCCGCACTAGCGACCCCGGGGGAGAGGGGCCCCGCGGGCGACGTGCGGGTCGGTGAATGGGCGAAGGCAGGGAAGAAGTACTGAGAATAACTTTTGGGGCGGGATGGGGGAGGCCGCCCCCCGCCGGCAGTGACCCGGGGCCAAGAGGCAGGCGGATTCTGCGGTACGGGCCAAGTGCCGAGGGCGAGCGCGCCCCACGGACAGCCGCGGGTGGGGACTTCGCGACACGACCGCCAAGCACTTGCCCCTTCCCTCCCACCCCGCCCGCTGCGGCCCGGGGCGACGCCGGGCTTTCTCGCACAGGTACGTCGGGGGCGCCCCCCGCCTCCCGCGGCGGAGGGCGCTCGGGGCCGGCCACCGGTCCTCCGCGGGTGCGGGGCACACGCCGCGAGCAGCCACGGCGGCGGGCGGGCGCGACCCGCCAACTTTCTCCCGCCGACCCTCTCCCCCGGCACGAAGGCTCCTCCCGGCCCCTTCCCCGGCAGTTTGCCCCGAACAGAGCCGCCCCCCGGGCCCGCTTACCTCGCATGGTGTTGGCTCCCCGCTCCGCGCAGTCATGAAGCTGGGAGCCCGGGAACAGCACCACAAAAATCCCGTCTCAGCACCCGCGGAGGCGGCAGCCGCCGCAGCTCTGCTCCGCCGGGAAAACCATACCTCCGGGGCGGCTCCGCGGGGCGCGGCTCCGCGGGCTGCCCGCCGCCGGGCGCGCTCCTCCCTGGCGGCCGCCCCGCGCCCGCCCGCCGCGGAGCCCCTGCGGGGGTCGCCTGGGCCGCGGAGCGGCGGCGGGTGGCTAGGGGCGAAGCAGGGGAGAGGGAAGGAAAGGAGTTACGTTAGAAAAAACAGGAAAAACACGCGGAGAACGAAGAGGGGGGGGCTGCGTGGATGGCGGAGCATGTGCGCTTTCACATGACACCGGCGCCCCTCAGCAGCTCCCCGGTGCGGATTTCCACTGCGCAGCCACAAGGACGCGCGGAGCGGGAGTGAGACCCAGCGAGAAAGCGGCAAAGAGGCTTATAGCGGGGGGCGGGCGGTGCCGCCGGCACGGCCCCGCCCGCTGTCAGCGCCGCCGCCAATCGCCGACGGCCCGCCCGGCACCGCGGCCGCGGGCGGCACCGCGCCACCGCCACCGCCACCGCTACCGCTACCGCTACCGCTATCGCCCCGCTCCCGGCCTCGGCCCCGGCCCCGGCCGCGGCCGCGCAGGGGGCGTGCGGCTCCGCGGGGCTGCGCGCCGGCTGTTCCCGGCAACTTTTGCTGCTCTTGGGAGCGCCTGGCTGCTGGCGGGTCTGTGCCTGTCGCCAGGGCTGGCCCTAGGGGTACAGAAATGAGTGTTGTCTGCAGAGCTCTGGAGCTTTGGAGGAAGGTAACCGGCGCAGAAAATCCCCTCGTGTGCCCGATTTTTTTTTTATTTATTTTGTTTATTATTAGAGGCGAGGGGGTGTCTCCGGGGAGGAAGGTTAAAGCGCTCACCCGCTGTGATTGTCACCGGGGAGCTGCGTTTTTCGACAAGAATGGGAAAGTTTGGTGGTGAGTCATTTTCTCATTAAAGAGCGAATCTGGACTTCGAAAGCAGTTTGTTTTCCCTGTGTAAAACCAGCAGACGGTTCTGCAGAAACGGGTTTGTTCTGCCGGCAGCAGGATTTTTTCCTGACTTGGAACTTCCCCTCTGAACTAACTGGTGTTTTGACCATGGGAGGGGGAAAAAAAAAGAAAAAAAGAAGAAAAAAAAAAAAAAAGACTGCGGGACCTTCTTGGTGTTTTGATTTGGGCTTTGGGCTTGGGGTTTTTTTGGGGTGGTTCTGGTGGGTTTTTTTCGCCCTGTATGGTAAATCATGGAACACAATCACACAGCATCTCAGTATGTCATCTTAGAAACAAGTCCCAGGTACCAAGGATCACAGTTCCTAACTCCAAGCCTAAAATGAAAAAGGAAACCCCTGATTTTTCTGAATTATAGTCATACAAAATTATTCATATAGACCTCATAAATCAAAATGGGATACATTTCGAAGAGAGATACTTTAAAGTTAAATATGGACCTGACACAGTAGATGTATTTTTTACTATGTGAATTAACAGATGAGGTTCTATTAGGTCTGTTATGCAAGAGATCATAGATACGATCTCTTTTGCTGGGAAAAAGTTAAGAATCAGCATAGCCGGAGACAAAGTGAAGTTTCCACTCTTGGTGCAAACTGGCAAAGCTTTACTGCTGGGGAACAAGGTGACAGGTTTACAGGAAGCAGTTCTTTACTCTTTTTTCATATTCTGAGTCATGTTGTTCTTGTCTATGCCAATATGGTTATTACATTTAATTATTGTAAAGCTGCATTTTAATACCAGTCAAAACTTTGATAGGCAAATAACAAGCTGTCTACTTGCTAAGCAGTGCATTCAGAATATCTTACACTATTGCACTAGGTACCAGTGCACCTTTATTTGGAAAGTATATAGTGCTTTTGACAGTGGAGAAGAAACTGAAATGGCACTATTTTCTCTTAATTGACTTTGATTTTATTTACAGGCTTTTGTTTTTAAATTTGTGGGGTTTTTTTTGTCTACAAACTCCAAATAATTTGGTCCCTGATTTTTTTTAACCTGTTTTCAGAAGTGCTTGTAGACTTTTAGTTTATTCATCTATCTTGAACTGATACAGTTCTATGTATTGTGTATATGTACATATATACATACTACACACGCTAATATGTATAATGACGTCTGAACTAACTTCTTCACTAACCGGAACAAGTTGTTAAATTTGCAGTTTTATTTTAATACTTAGGATGACATATTGTCTGCTAGGCACTACTAACGGTGGAAATGATATTTATAATAAACATACATGGACGTCTGTGGGCACCAGGCAATTTATGAATACTTTATTCCAAAATATATGGCTGCCTGAAACCATTAGATACTGAAGCAGGTAAACAACAGACAGGAAAGCCACATGATCTAAGGGTATACAGGAATTTATAGTATGTTTTAAAACTGAACACATATCTTTAGTAGTTAAATAAACTGAGTGGTACAATTCATCCCACTATTCTTTTAAGATGGTAGTTATCCTAGATTTCAAAAAGTCTTTTATGGGATTTCTCATTTCAGATGAGTGCCAGAGGAAAACTTTATTAAAAGCTTGGCAAAAATAGTTAAAATGCAATAAATAAGTTGTTTTACTTCAAAATGTAAACAAACATTTTAGAGGAAAAAAATAATTTCTAATATATTTTCATGGCAAACTAAACAATGAGAAATTGTCTTTCAGAATACTGACTTTCATTAGCACCTTTTCCAAAGCTCTTCTGATGGCAAATCTTTGAAGGCAATATTTAAGGCCACACAGTTTTATCATTTTAATAATGTGCCATATATTCATTAGAGCTGTAGCAAGTTATGCCTAATTTAGTTGCTTCATTAAAAATAACTGAATAGAAAATAGTCAAAACAAGCTGTGTCTGCAAGGCCTCATGTCATTCTCTTGGATATCAATGGCTAATTTCTGCTGGCATGAAAGGAAGCCAGATGCATCCACTAGCCAAATTTATTTCTTATATTCAATAGGAGCAAGACTGGTCACAGTTTTCTTCTCATCTGTCTCCAGCAGGTGTGGTCCCATTGCCAGACATGCCTAACTTTATGTAAGTCATGAGAAAGACTTACTAATTTTTCTATTTTATGACTTCTGCATGGAGTTATTGACAGACTCAGGAACCTGAACTTCTTTCATAGATTCTGCACTTTAGATTAATTTTCTAAATTCTTTCCTATTTCTTTGTGCCTGCAATCTGAAATCATGCACAAACACTATACTGTGTTTATCTCCTATAAAGCCTTGCAATCATCATGAAATTTCATACTGTTTCCACAGAATGTTACTGAACTCAAGAACTGCATATTTTCTTCCAAACTAGTAAAATTGTTTTAAAATCCTGACAGCATCAGAAACAATATTTAGTAATTTAAAATCTTTAATTATGCCAGTTTAGTTTTAGAAGCTAAGAATGTAATGCATTATGCATGACGGGATAACCAGAAACTTGAAAAAATCAAAATGAAAAACTATATTTGATTATTTCCTCTGTCTTGTGAGATGAAAATACATCCCTAGCCACAAAGACCGAATCTCAACTCCTGTAAATACTTCATGACATTTAAACCTGGATTTTTTTCTACAATACTGCAAAATTATCATAAAATTCATGTAGTTTGTATATTTAAAGGTTTTTTTTTTCCTACAAATTCATTGTTTTTATAAGTGTTACTGAAGCCTCATTTCATTCATATGTTCTTCTGTGCCCTCATGGCAGAAGTTGTATAGTGAGTTTCCCCTGCTTTAGGTACAGTGTCAGTCACTGGATCAGTGTATAAAATGTGCTCACTGAAATATATCTGTGAACAAGGGTGGATACTAGGTGAGAATTCCCCCACGTTTACCTAAAGTGGCCAGTAACTGAAAAGACAGGCTGTAAGGATATAACTGCTGGTCAAAGCTGCATTAACCCTAAAACACCACGAACATTAGAATGATAGTTTGCATCTTAGAAATCCAGCAGGGAGAGAGCTAAGTTTGGTGGTAGTACCTATGACCAAATAGCCTGGTGTTTGTTATGGAGGAACTGCAGCACATTTGAATGCTGATGAAGTCAGGAGGCTGCAGTGAAAGAGACTGTCTTCCAGCAGAGAAAAGCTGCTGAGAGTCAACGACCTTCTGACATCTGTGTCCACATTCTCCTTCCTTGGCAGGGCCAGGCATTCCTAAGTTGTTCTGAGGCAATCCAAGAGCAAGAATGGGCTTCAGTAAAGGAGGCAGAAAGATGAGAGTTGGAAGGGATACACGAGCTAAATAAAATGCCCTAGGAAAGAAGCAAGAGGCAGAAGACCTACCTACAGGTCAATGCTTTGAATCCTCCTGCTAGCAGTCTCTGAGGCACCAGGCGCTATAGGTCAGGAACAAGATGATTCTTCGAATGTGTATCATTCTCAATCAGTAGGTTAAAAAGCAAGGATCTATTGCAACCAAAGATTTTCCACTTTAAATGGATGCTGACCTTCCAGCTAAACATTCTTTTTGCCTCATGGAAGCAGTCTGAATTTTTAAATTTTTAATGTTGTTTCACTGGAAAAAAGTAAAACTCAGAGTAGAGATATTTTATTTATCAGGAAATTAATTCATTTTATGGTGAAATCCCAGTTTTCCTATTCATAGTTTTGCAGCACAGCTTTACATTTTAAAATCAAAGAAAGTGAAAAAGTTTATTTTAAAATATTGATTTTTCCATTGTATGCAAAATAGATAGCTCTATTATTTCTGAGCCAATGTCTGTTTAGAAAATCACATTTTTTAGTTCAGTCCATTTTGATGAACTAGCTGTTTACATAATTTTTAAAAATGAGTCCTTCACTATAAGAAGGATCAAAGAGTGCATACTTACTAGTATTTCTTTTCTGAAAAAGGTAAAATTAAGGGAAACAGTCACATTTCCTATTCATTTCAACACAGGTTATGATTGAAACTGGAATCCTGGATACAAAGAATGACAGGAGTATGAAACAGAAAAAATTTGAAAAATGTAGAGGGCTAACATCCTGGATTTGACAAGGATGAAACACACAGACAGGGAGTAATCTATAACCTTCTCTTGAGCATTCAATAATTCATTATTATGCTACAGTAAATTAGTACCTGCAAAACAACGATGAGCTTCAGATAAAAAGTTTGTTTGGACTCAGCATTTTAAAATGGCTGAATTCCATGGTTTTGAACTGAAAAAAGACATATTTCTGTCAAATTTTCACTGAATTCAGAAATGTTTAGGTTTCAATATTTTGCCCTTGTTGTGGCTTTTAAGGTATTTGTATTTGGGATTCTCTTTTAGACTAATCTCCCGTGCACACTGAGTCTACCTCTGCGCTCTCCAGCTTTAGCTGTAGCTCATAGCAACAGCTACAGTTAAGGATGCTTTAAGGGCTTCTATTCTAAAGCAGCTTTTTAGTTTATTCTAACTTTTTACATTCATTCTTTCTTTCTTTCTTTCTTTTCTTCCTTTCTTTCTTTCCTTTCTTCCTTTCCTTTCTTTCTTTCTTTCCTTTCTTTCTTTCCTTTCTTTCTTTCTTTCTTTTTCTTTCCTTTCTTTCTTTTCTTTCTTTCTTTCTGGAACAAAGGTATTTGTAGTATGACCTGATACAGAAAGAGTCTTTTTCTTCACAGAATGCACATTACGACATGAAAATATTCCAGAGGATATAAGAAGTTATTATTTTCTTTTTTCCCCCTATGTTTGTAAAGCATTAATAAAAATTCAGCAAAAAAACCCTAGTGAACAGGTGCAACCTTTTCATATTGACTATACTGCAAATACTTAGGGAAGTGTATACAGTAGGTTACCTCCTGTTTTTCTGGTGAAAACTAAAATTGCTTTCAGAATAGTTACCTTTAAATTTGATATCCCAAAGTAGAGTTACTTTCAAATAGTTGGGAAAAAAATGATTAAACACTGTCCAAACAGGCTAGGGATATTCAAAGTGCCCATTGTTGGCCTAGTTTTTGAAGCAGATGAGAACAGAATCATGCTTTTAAAAATACACATACTGAAATGCAGATTTTTAAAAATTTTTTAAATGTTAAAAGAGAATAAAAGAGCCTACAGATTGCTCTACCCCTATTTTTGGCATGAGCCATTTACAGGGCAATGCAAAGCAAACAAGATAGTTATGTCGGATAACAAAAACAATCTCCAAAAGCAGAAGTGACTACCCATGCTCCTGTTCATTAAAAAAAAAGCTCTTTGTCATATAAAGCTATTAGTGCCACTTTAATTCATGCAGTTAATTTTTCCTTCCAGTTCACAGGGCAATCCCAAGAGGGGAAAAATGTCCTCAGCTCAACCCCTCATATGAGGCAGGCAGATTTAGCAAGTCTTGATCTGAGAAAGTACTAATGCAAATGCTTAAGATTAAATGTGGTTATGTGCTTTTCTGAATTAGAATCTGTGTCAGAATAGTTATTTAGCTACAATTCTGATACTAAGAAAATCTTTCTGTGTTGGCTGACCTAATACAGAAAGTGGCATTGTTTTGAATATTCCTTTTATTTTATACATTTTGAATAAGTTACACAGGATATATAAACATTTTTGTGAGAGATGTAAATTAGCTAATAAACATTGCCAGCTTTCATTCCAAAATTGCTTTTGTTATACTTATTGTGAGAAGATATGACTATGACTGAGTCCAGGAGACACCTTCTAGGTACGGTGATATAAAAATGTTGAACAACTTGTATTTGTGGATGAATGTGGAAAGAAGAGTTCTCATAAGATGTATTTGAAACTAACAAATGCTGGTGTAAAATCGAGGTCTTGCTGTATGCACCATCTCATGCTAACGTTGCTGTGTCTAACTCCAGCATACAAGCAGGCAACGTGTAAGTATTTCAGGTATTAAATATCTTGGTACTTGCAGCATAGCTGGCTAATGGGTGGGTTAAACACACAGCTTGAATACAAACAAGCAGGGCCAAGGGGCTAATACTCCTTTAAATTTCAGGTTTCCAGGATGGCCAGTTGCACCTGACAAACTGTGAATGTTCTCTGCTGGTGTCTTCAGCTTAAATCCTAAGAATAGGAAAATGTAAAAGCCCACTAGGACACAGTGTAGCATAAAGATGCCAGAGCTAGCTTTAAATGAATTATTTTGGGCACTGGCAACAGTCAAGCTGTGATAGCAGAGACCTAACTCTGCGTTAAGAAGTTTATTCTGCTGCATGGGCAAGTTTAGCAGCCTGTCCTGCACCCCATGCTGTTATTGTGAAATGGCTGCAACACAGTAATTTGCATAATACCTCTCGTGCAAAAATGCATCCAACCGAGCGCGGCATGTGGCAAAAAGCAGTTAGCTGGACTAGAGCTGCACTGTACTGTGATACACACCAATTATTATAACCATTTTTGCCTATTCATGGTACCACTTCACCATTATTCAGATCTTTCCCAGGTGAAATGTGACCGGTCTTGGGATGCATCCTCTCTTTTTCCAGGAAGAAAACGTTCACATGACATGAAAGAAAGAAGGTACTTCTAAAGGAAGGCTACTCCACTATTTATAATGGGATATGTGTAAATGAAAAAGCAAGTCTCCAAACGCCTACATTTATCACAAGACTCTCAGATTAAATGAACAGCTTCCAAGACTGCTGCTGCTAAAAGGACACAACAAAAAAACGCAAGTGTCTCTCTTGCGTTGCATTTAATGCCAGTCACAAAGAGCAAGGCCTGTGGCAGGTTGCCACTGCGTTGCAGGGAGATAGCTTCTGTGTCAAAAGTCATTGACTTTCTTGGCAGGTGGGCAAGGGAAAACTCTCCAAAGAGGTATTAGGTCCAGTGATTAAGGAGTATGAAAACACAATAATAATAATTTCAAGTAACAGACAAAATGTAGAAACAGGAACATTTGGAAAAAGTTCATGAAAGAACAGCAGGGGAACAGACAGAACTTCATTTTCAATCCAGTGAAACAAATAAGGTAGTCTAAACCCCCTGTATTCACAAATTAGTGGTTATAACCCAAGATTAGAGACCTATACGGCAACAGAAAAGTACAAAGATAGCTGTCTTGTTACCACAACAAAATAAAATTAATGTAATGTTCATACTTCTGTTATATTTCCAGAACTTTGCTGATTTGTAAACACTGCCATTTTAGCTGCACAAAGTTAGAGAATTACCTTAAGTGGGACAGATTATCATACCACTTTTTGTTATGAATAATACTTAAGATTTTGTGTTAAAATTACTTATTTACAAGAACAACAGGATAGAGAGTAAGTGGGAAGATAAGTACTAATAGACACAGGAACACAGAAGAAAAAAGAAATAAAATTACGGAAGAGCCTCATAATCCCTTGAAACCCTGCTTGGTACTGCATTATATCATGTTTCCTGTTACAAGTTTTTTCCTAACTCTGTCCAGCACACTGCAACTACTGTGATGAGACCAGAGAGGGGGAGTAGTGAGGGGTTAGAAGGCTACATAATCTTCCTGTAAACCTTTTGCATTTTAGAAGAACTTGCAAATGTTACACGGGTACCTTCTACTCTGAGCAGTGACAGTACGATGACCAGACTCAAAAAGCTTGGAACCCATTGAAATTGCAGGTTTTTTTGTTGAAGGCTATTAGGTCTTAAGTTTTGGAAAAGGTCTTAAAACTCCCTTTTCAGCTCTTGGAGAAGTTTATAAGCTGTTGAGATTTTGATTTACTTGCATGTAAAGAGTACAGTGCTTACTATTGGAGAATAAATATTGCCTTAGACCATTATATAATACAACAAGATAATTTCTATACTCCTAAAGGCTTGATAGAAGGTGCAGTGCTAGGCTGATGTGACTTTGTATGTGTAAAATTAGTTTAAAAAAGCTTTGCAGGAGAAAAAAAAAAGTTAGAAAAATCTGGTAGTATATTGTTAAGATAGATCAGGTAATTATTATACATTGTAGACATTTTTGGAACACCTTAGTGTTTCTTTTTGATTGGGAAGATAATAATAATAAAAAAGTTAATTATCAAGAAATAAAATAAAATAATGTCAAGCACTGTGAAACCACTTCAAAATGTCAGGGAAAAAAATCAAATAATTTTAAGGAGTCAAAGGAATAATGAAAACATTATTGAAATGACAATTGTGTCAAGTTGTTCGTTCCAAGCTATGGAAGCCATAATAGGCTTACTTTAATACTTTTCATTGTAAAAACGAGAGATAAAAAGACCAAAATTACAGGTTTTTCCCCTGCTTTCTTTGTCTTATGAACTATGACATTGAAACAGACATGTCATTTAAAGAAGCAGCCACTTTTTTCCATCCAAATATGCAATAATGGAACCGACACTAAACAAGCAAACAAATCAACCAACCAACCACTGCTTTTTGCACTTCCCCCTGGCCAGCCACATTGCATGTGACACATTTGGAACAGCTTCTCCACTGAATCAAACTTTTCATTCCTAAATATACCTGTGCAGGAGGAAGCCAGAGGCCAGGTTTCAGTTTCAGTCTTAAACTTTGGTTTCAGAGCAAGACCTGAAGTCAACAGTCTCAACATTATTGATAAATATTGTTTTGTCCATGGACATTGCAGCTTTGCTCCACTACATCTCTTCTCATTCTGCTAGGTCTTTCTGCAGCGTTTTAAAACTATTGATCATACCGTTGTCTCGCCTGCAAAGCTGCACATCTGTCAGTTGATGCCTAATTTACAAACTTACACTACAGAAACATCAGTTTTGTCTCCCTTCAGCTTTGTACAGAATTTCTGTAAACCCACAGAGGAGGGTGTGAGTGTTGGCAGCAGACAGAACGCTCAGCTCTACCTGTCCTACACTGCATTACAGCTGGCTCCCTGGCTGGGAAGGAGTGAGCTGGTCAAAACCAGCCAAAGCTCAGTCCTAACTGGATATAGCAAAATAAAATGATTACTTATGGGCCGTCCTGCCACAGCATTCTGCAAGTGAACATTGGTTTGTGTGCCATGTGTGGGTACTCCTGGATTCTTGCAGATCCTAAACTCAGACCATGTAGTATTGGTTAAAAAAGCTTTCAATCATGTCCTTTTGTCTAGGAAACTCCATCCAATATCGCCAGAAGAATGACTCCCCGTGACTGGACTACAGCACTGAGACAGAGCTGGATATGAGGCTGCTGCTGAGGGAACTCTAGCTCAGAAAGCTGTGACATTTCCTCAGCTGCACAGCTACCACAAACATAGGAGACCTTCCGCTATCGAAATTTTATTCTGGTTCGAGGATGCTTTGCTTATCTTTATAGTTGGGTCCCAGGTACCTAGGAGACTGCTTAAAGCTCTGAAATGACATGTGCTTTGTTCTGGCACAACAGGACTTCCCATGATGAAGGTAAACATGTAGGAGATGAAGACTTCTTAGGGGCTGATCTGATACTTGAAATTCATTTCTATAGCAATGAAGACAATAAAATAAATTGTTTCCAGTGAAAAGTGCATTTTTTTAAGTCTGCATTTTCCATTTTGTAGTTTTCTGTAGCTATATTGTTTTAACACCACTTCTCTTTCCCCCCTTCCCATTTCTGTACAGTCAAAATATATTGTTTTGGTTACATATTTCCACCAGATACCTTGTTCTATATGATCTGAAAAACAGTTTTCTAAATACATAGTAAATACTGTGATAGTGTGTATTTAAGAAGATGCAGTTTTCTGAACGCATACTGTAGAAATAAAATTTTTAGTTAGTATGCAGTGTTTGCAGACTCAGATTGTGGTGTCACTGGGAAATACCTGCAAAGAGCAGTGGTTATTTGATAAGGTGGAATGAAGGAAAACTATTAGTGTGATGTAGTCAAGCTCTATAGGCACTAGCAAAGCAGTCAGTTAGGTGTGTAGTAAATCTGTACTGGTACCCAGCAGAGAAAAACCATGAATTATCAATATGAGAGAAAGGTGTAATTTTTGTTACCTTATGGACATCGGAGCGCTTATGCAATTGTCACCCCAGATTTTCTTCTCATGACATTTTACATTAAGGTCCAGGCAAATAAGTATTTGTTGGTGAAACTGAGAAATAATCATTAAAATGTGGTGGCATAGGAAGGGAAGTTCTACAGGACCTAAGCTGATCAGTGAAGAAAATGCAATGCCTAGCTGAAGGATTATTGTGTAAATTCTAGAAATAAGACTACTATTTACCTTTGTACTTGCAACTTTTGAAAATATTGCTCAGGTAATTCTTCTGTAATTCTTCTGCACCACCCATGCATTACATTACTTTGTAAGTGTGATCGAAGGAAAAATGGTGAACAGGAAAAGTAAGGTGTTGGTGTACTTTATAAGGCTTCTTTTACATGTGAAACCTGAATTTAAACAAGGCCAGGTACTGATTATATTTGACTGCTTATCCTACATTAAAAAAAAAAAAAAAAAAGAGAATGAATACTGAAAACCAAAATTTTTGTCAAACCAAGTATTTTTGGATATGCTATTTTTAGTTTTAAAATACAAAAATCAAGAAATAGAAAGATGATCCTAAAGATCATCCTTCAGATATAAATAGATCCTAAAGCCGTGTGATATGGCCTGAAACATTAACAAAAGCTATTAATCAACATCACTAATGAAAAAATTTTACTGCATCAGTCCCATTTGACTAGTTGACAGCTAACAAAAATAAAGTGCAAGAAATCAAAATTGTTTACTTCAAAAATCAGGAACAAAGGAAGGGAAGCAGTATTCAGTAGATGTGATGAAAAAATCTGCATACAAACATATTTGTAAAGTACAAAGCAAAAGAAAGGATTGTTAGACTTACTTACAATGAACTCCATAGCATTTCCACAAGGACTTGTTTGAATTAAGGCATAATTTTTAGGCAAAACATCCAACACTAATTTGAAATTTGCCAGCAGTGAATAATTTACTGTGTCCTTTTCTAAAGCTGTCCTAACAGCTTTTACTCATCATGTTAAAAATTTAAGTTACTGTCTCCAAACTAAACCCACACGGTAACAACTTCTTGGGGCTTTGTCTTTAAAACTTACCACTTTCAGTGGTGTCTTGCTTTCTTAGTGTGACTCGCTGAAAACCCTGTGCCACAGCACAGGGTGCAGACCACACAGCATGGAAATCAGTCCGGATAGTCCTCATTCGGAGAGATACAAGGTTTGTGCACGTAGTTTTTTTTATCCATGAGTCTGTGGAGCAAAGGAAGTGCAACAGCTCCAGCACTTGCTCAGTTGGCAGATACTGGTTGCAGCAGCTTTTTCAATTCATAGACTAGTCTTAGCGACTATAGCCCCAGCCAAGCACATGGAGCCAAGTTCTGTTCTTAGTTACACTGATGTAATTCTGAATAGATGCTGGCCTGTTTTATTCATTCATAGCTCATACTAGTGTTAATGTATTTGGGTATGAAAATAGCTCTTATTCAAGCAACCTCCCACTCGTGTAATATTATTGTTCCAACTGAAACTAATGAAAGGTTTGACTAACTGAAGACTTTAGAATTTTGTAAATAGTCAGTTAGTGTATAATTTGCTGCCAAATTCAAACTTGTTTGCCACTGAGGTAAACGCAGCGCTGCTGAATTTGTTGGAACTGCATCTTGTTTCAAACTGTCTCATAGTTTCATTTAAACCAAAAGAATCTGCATGCTTGAAAGAGGAATTTAGAATAATAAGTGTTTCAGCCAGGCTGTGTAGAGAGTGTTGGTCTGTATTTCCTTTCACCCTAGCATAAATTTGGGAGTCTCATATATATTTGATGCAAGACAGCTAAGAAACGTGCTGAGCTTTTTTCCTGTTTTTGCTTTCCATATCTGAAAATAAAAGTGTTAGCAGTGCTTTTGTAATCTCAATAAATAAATATTACACTTTAAATGTATTCCAAAGTTTAAATATGTGCCTATAAAGTGCCAATTCTGTATATAAGCAGTATTTTTTTTAAAAAAAAACCTGTATTAAAAAGTTACTGTTTTTTGCTTAATGGCCTGGGGTGAAGCCAAGGGCAGGTAACTCTCTATTAAGCTGGCTGTTAACTTCATTAATGACTGATTTGCTCAGGATTATTGCTATTATAAAATAAATTCAGTGGTTTAGAACAGAAGTTATACAATTTTGGTTGCCTTGCCCCCTCCTTACATCACCTATGACATGATATGGGGCACTTTTAGGAGAACAGCTATTTTTCATTTAGCCTTTCTGTCCTTATCTTTATGCTGACTACCTAGGACATATATATTCTTTTTAGTAAAAATCTTAGTAAATTAACAGTGTATAATTCAGCTAAAATTCTAGACATTTAAATTAGGCAGAGAGGGCACGAAGAAAGGAAATGAGTATACTCCAGCTTCACGTATGGATAAAACTGATGCCAATTGAAATTCATCTTAAACCTACCCGGGTGTATTCTGCCTATATCTGTTAGGAACTTTTCTCTTCATGCATTTCTTTCACCACTGTTACAAAAGAGAAATGCAGTCAAATGGAAAGTGGTGTAAACTTCATGAAAATAATTCATACTGGTTCTGTGTCACTGTATTTTACTGAAGCAATGCAAAGGATCGTAATACTAGCACAATGCTTAAAAAATAGCAGTAGATTTTTAAATAAAGAGCTCTGCATTCTGCTGGCAGCTGAGGAGTTCAAACAGAAAACATGCCAGCAGTATAGACCAATGCATTATCACCCCCTCCCTCTTGCTGCATAACTGTGCTTCATAATATGCCATAACATTGGCAAGCACAGCTCAGAGCTTTTTAAGAACACAAGGAAGCTCATGAATAATGGTTGAATCAGGAAAGTGATAATTAAATGAGACAACTGAATGCCAGTGGAGTCCCCAGTGGAAAATACTCTTCAGTGAAGATCATCACCACCTTTCATTTCCCTGGTTTCAGCAATACGTTGCTAAAGATATCTTTCAAACCAACATTTTAAAGAAAATATTAGAGTTCTCAAAACTCTATGTGTGGTATTTTCATATGTAAACCCTGCTTTAAAATGTAAGGTATTATTTGATGTGTTTCAAAGAGAAAAAAAAAAAAAAAAAAAGGAAAAGCTTTCATTGTTGACTCTGTGAGATAAAATATTTTACAGTTTTACAGGACTAATTCACACCATAAGATTTGAATTAAAAAATACAAAACCCACTAGTGGCTAAATTGTAAGCATACTGGTTTAATGTTTGCTTTGCTTTTCTCCTTCTATAGGAGGTATAGTTACTTTCACTCCACCTCCAATTCCACCTACCCTGTGGCCTCAGAGCAAACATGATTACCTGGAGTGTCTACTCTTCAGCTGCCAGTTTTAATGAAGACAGCTCTAAGCTTTTTATACAACAAACATCTCTACTAACCTCCCTCCTGTCACAGCACATGGCCCTTCTGAACTTGTGATGCAAGGAGAGGTTGCAATGTTCTTCATTCAAACTGCAGTGGGAGCCAGAAGCTGCAAGCTGTGGACCCAGCAATCACTTTTTGTTGTTTGTACTTCCCAGATAAAAAGTTTCTCCCACAGTACAGGAGTTAACCCCTCAGAAAGGAAATGAGAAATGAATCTCATTATGGAACAAAACCACTGCTTTCTATTAAAGCACTAAAAGTTGAAGTGACTCCAGCGACCAATGACACGACAGTGAAATGAAACTGTGACAGTAACACAACTAATTTTATGATCCCTAGTTATGTAACACTCATTCATTCATTGATTTTTATTTGACATAAAATCTTGTTTCTTTTTTATCACCTGACTCCTCATTCTTAAAACAAAAAGCCAAAAGTGACTCACATGGATCTCAATGTTGCTTTTCAAAAAAACCTCAGAATTTTGTTTTTTAATCAGTGTACTAACATATCTAACTTGACAGCTTTGTATGCAAGGTTGACAGGATATTTTTAACATTTGAAACGTGTGAATTAAAAGATCTGGGAAAAATTGATTTAGAATAGGTTGTTTATGTAAAACATCATACAGACTATTAGCATTTAACAGATTTATGTGATTTTCAGAAAAAAAGTCTCTTCATTACTCTGTAAAATGTAAAGGAAGATATAGGAAACCTTATCCTGAAAAGAACAAAAGGTCAAAAGCTTTATCACACCTACATCACAAGGTTGCAGAAACAGATTTCTCTCATTTTTAGAGGGAGGTTGTAAAAGCCTATCAACATGATTTACTCACAGACCACTGTAGTATTATTCATAAAGCCTTAATCCACTGCAACCGGGTTTCTATGCTGGGTACGTATAGAGGCATAAACTGCTCTTGAGCCACACAAGGAGAATGAATAATATGAATTTTCATATTATTTTCTAATGAAGTATTTTCACACCCATAGTTGCTCCCTCTCTTGCTTCTCTAGGTGGCTCAGATAACTTGGCCAATGTGGATTTAACATCTGATGGGTTCACAGAAATGTTTTGGGACTCTTGGTTGTTTCAGTTCTGTTTTGCACTGTGCAATTACAGTCTTCTACTAAAGAGGAAATTAACGTGACTGTATAATCTTGTAGGCTACAACACACTTCTCAAAGCTGGAAAACCATGAATCACCTCTGTTCTCAGGCAGACAGCATGTTGTGAGTATTGATTTAAATGGTTGTTTTCCAGCCAGATTGGTTCCCTGATCCAGTTCACTGTGCAGGCATACAAGTAAGGCAGTAGAACAGCAACCAAAGTTTCTTGCTTAGGGTGATATGACTACCAAAATGTAAGATCCAAGTTAATTCCTTTATACCAGCTTGATTCCCCATCCCCAAATGAGAAATTAAATACTTTATTTCAAAATCAACTGTTTTTTTTAATTTCATTTTAATGATTTGTTAAATTGGAGGGGTGGGGAGTGGTGAGAAAGGTTGGGAAACAATCATATCTAAACTGATTTCTTTCATGAAATTTAGCTGTTAAAACCAAAGAAGCAGGAGAAAATAACGACTACCCGATGAGGACGCACACATATCTTATTTCATATTTTTGCAGATGACATTATGACAGTGGCATTATGGAAAAAGACAGAGAGATGAGGTTATGGAGAGTGATGTTGCCAATTACACATCACAGATTATTTTGATTATTTCTACATGACTTCAGAAGAGTAACAAATCAGCACAGAAAGCTTCTTATGCCGCCATATGCTAATCTGTACATAAAAAGATTGGAAAAATGTCCTGAAATGCTACATGAAAGAGAACTTTAAAATTGTGGTCCTGTTAATAAACTTATGGATGTCAATAAACAAATACAATCCTTGGCTTTCTGAAAAAATAAGGTGCCTTCGATGGCACAGGTTACAAGAATTGATTTCAGCCCTGGTGTTTGTCTTTGTAATCTTTAGGGAAGATTTTGTTTGGGGAATAGGAATGTCATCCTCTCAAAAAGATTAGGTTATTGCCCACACTAGGTCACAGATTCAGGTAAAGAATGTTTGCTTTAGCCTGGAAAGTCAATAAGGAAGAGCAAAAATGATGTGGAAAAAGCAAACACTAGAAGTGGGTAAACACAGATGCAAGGTTTCATCTTAATTAGCATTATTATTGTATGTTTTGTCTCACAATGTATTTAAATATAAAAAGGAGAGGAGTACTTGTTATATACACCTACATGAAAATGAAAGCTGCAGTGCTGAAAAATTGGCACCTATGGCAGAAAATTGCTTGAACATGATTGTCTAAATGTGATTTTCACTGAAAAAAAAATTATAAGTAGTCTTAAAAATCTCCTTATTCATTGTGAAGTGCATATTTAAAGCTGGTTTTGGTTAGATCACTTTTAAAAATATATACAGTATCATTCCTAATGCTGAGACAGACTGGAAAACTCTTTAAGGTAGGCTAGTGAATTAGAAGACATCTGAAAAAAAAGGGGACATTCAAATTACTACTTTTTCTTTGCCACTGACTTTCAGGTTAGCTTGAGGCATGTCTGTTAAACTGCTTCAGTATTCACAGCTGTAGAAAAGACATGACAATATTTAAGTAATTCACAATTTTCTTAGAAGAAAAGATAAATTTCTGTTGGGAAAGAAATTTTTAGCTGTAAAACATCAAAGGACTGACTGTGCCATCTTGGCTTGCAGTGATAACTGGGCAAAGAGGCACTTTAATCCAGACAAAAATCTGGATTGCCAATAAAAAGGTCGATTTTGCCCCTTTCTGTCCCTTGCATGGATGTGTTGTTGCAGCTGCACAGTGAGATGGATCAGGTAACCTCTCTGCCTAGCAGCCAGCCTTGCAGAAACAGTGGCATCGGAAGAAAGGTAGGTACCAAAGGGGCAGTCCTTGGGAACAGAGCTGACTCTGGAGAGAGGTGGCTGTGAAACTATGGCCTGGCTACAGCCAGGGATATTCCTTGAGGTGAACTGCCTCCCTGTGGGAAAAGGCTATGGAAATAAGACCCTGGGGAGAGTGGTAGAATGTCCTCTTACCTTTCCTCCTCCATCAGTGATTCACATGCTCAACCAGTATTTCCTGGAATGATACTAGACACAGAGACAAATGAAAAATGCATCTCAAACTGTGTACATTTTTGTCTTTGTCTTCTTTCTCCTCCTTTCTTCAGTTTATTTTTTTAAACAGGAGAAACCAGGAAGACCTAGGGAGGAAAATAATAAGCTGAAGGAGAAAAACAAGAATAGGGTTAAGCAATTTAGTGAAGAAGTGACATTTTCAGCTTTGTGAAATCACATATTGACATTTTTGCTTAAGGGATTGTCTCTCCCCCCTTAAAATATTTATTCCATATATATATATATACACATATATATAATATACACACACACATATATATTTCCCTCTATAATTTGTCCATGAATGTGGTGTGGAAATATATGTCACCCAAGACCAATAAAACTGCTTAAGCCAGGCATTGCTATTCACATAATTGTTCCTATTTGCAAGGAGTTATTTTTTAAGTAATGTGTTCCTTCCCTGGTTATTCATAATTTTCAAATGTATTTCTGACAAAAATACTGAATAGGTTCCCAAATTTATTATCTTGCCTCTGATTAACCAAGTGATTAATTGTAGTTTCTTTGGTATTTGTATTCCTCAGTTTTCCTAGACTAAATTTAATAAAGAGGGCAACCTTTTCCTTCTTTCAGGGACAAAGAAAGCTCAGAGTTAGGAAATGTCAGAATTTTATGGAGTTTTCAGACTACCTTTTTTTAATGGAGCCCCTTGATCCAAAACTACTGAAAAAATCCAAATTCCTGTAATCCTTCAGGAGTCATGTTAGAGAGAAAGTACAGGTATAACCAAATAAGAGCATTTGTTTTTCACATAAATGGGAAATTACTGTGGTAGTTGTAGCCAGCACCATAAAGGTTTGTTAAAGCATGTTGCTAAAGCCATAAGCCTTTTTATGTGAACATTACTTTATATTTACATATATACTCACCTAAAGTAGTTCTGATACTAGTGAGGGCAAATAACTCATTTTTTGGTGTAAAATTGTACAGATCATTCATATCTTTGGAGTTTTACTGCCTCTGCACTACAGAATAAGTATATGCAGATGGTAAGCGTTAACTTTTGCCATCTTAATGCAAATTCATATTAGTTGGTGAAGTTATGAACCTTTCAGAAATCAAGTTAGTGCCTGGCTAAATAAATATTTGGCTGAGTTTAGTAATTAAATCTCCCAGACCTGCTCCCATTCTGATATGGCTTGGGTCACTATCAGTCTTTGCTACACTTCACATCTGCTGCATTCAGAGAAGGTATTCTATTACCTCCTTTTTCTAATTTAGGAAATTTATGTTAATCCACACTGATTTTAGAATCTCAGAGTCATCATATTACAAATAAGGAGGTCTTCCTTATTACAGAGCAGGCTGCAGACTTTCTTTAGGAATTTTTAATTCCTGATTGGGGTAAAAAACTTGAAATAAAATTAATTTTAAATTATAACCCTTACTTGTAAAAATAAATATTTGTGGGGGACCCTGGTTCATGCATTTCAGGCTCTAAAAAATCAATACAACAATGACTCTTTAACCTTCTACAACGATGTGGTGCACATCCCTGTGAAACTCTGCGTTCCTGTAAGCATGGGGCACACCATGCTCCTACAGCAGCAACATGGCACCATGTGATAGTATGCCTCTCCAGAGAGCATCACTGTGAAGAAGGAAACTGCTAAAGACAAAACTGAGAGTAAAGAACTATGTTTAGATCAGCTAACACTGAGAAATTAATGAAACCCACTATACTCAGTATTTCAATGAATCAAAATAGCCTTTGACTTCAGTTTTGAGCACGAAATGTAAAAGAAGTATTCAAGAAAACAGAACAGAAAAGAATGGAATGGTATGTATGTCCTTAAACATCTTAGAAACCTCAAAAAACTGAGGGATAAGAAAAAAAAACCAAACCAAACCACAAACTTACAGTCCAAGAATCTAAACTGGAAGCTTGAATTAAGCGCCTTACTTCCTCATAGTAGGTGCAGGAGTGTTTATGAGCTTCCAGATGCCAATCTAAGTGACACTTTAAAGTTCACGCATGGAGGCCTGTGAGCCAGAGACAAATTTTATCTCAGCTTTCTTGAATTGCAGTACAATAATTTAATTTCTGGACAACATTGAAAATCTGTTCAAGGAAGACTGGTAAGTATTTAGAAACCACTCAATTTTCCATTTTGTGTATCCACTTTTATTTTTCATTTGAGTTACATAAAACAAAACCAGAGTAGAAAAGCACTTGTATCAGTATGTACCTCAACTGTAAGGAACACAGGGTAAGAAAGATCACTAGATATGGAC
The DNA here is from genome assembly GCF_023634155.1 of Falco peregrinus. Lineage (NCBI taxonomy): Eukaryota > Metazoa > Chordata > Aves > Falconiformes > Falconidae > Falco > Falco peregrinus. The sequence goes on along the minus strand of NC_073739.1, from coordinate 46,943,219 downwards.
TTGGTTGATGATTCTCCTGATGTCATTAAAAGATGAAAACCGATGGAATTAGGCCATCTAATACTCCCATTATTGTGAATTTCAGAAATCCTTTCTTTTTCTGATATTTTTCATGCCTTGGACCATTTTCAACTTCAAGAGTATCCAAGTGCAACTAATGGGACTTTGCTTGAATGTTAAAAATAACAGCTATGGTCTTTACCCAGTGACTCAGCACAAAACATTTTTGCCAAAATGCTGGATTTTTCACAGTTGCTAGTCCATCTCATGAAACATGGGTCCATTGAAACTGTTCTACAGCACTGAATAGAGCATCTAAGTTAATGCTCCAGTAGTTACATTGTGTACATATGGCATCAGAGAGTTGTATTCACAATGCCTCAATTAAGGAATCCGTTGTAAGCATATACTTTCAAGGGCTAAACTTTTAAGAGAAATTATTTTGCAAAATCTGGTAAAAAAAGTTAGTCATTTGTGAAATGAAGGTAGACTTTTTTTCAAGTAGTGCTTTGCTTTTTGTCCTCCTCTCCAAAAACACCTGTTGCATAATAGAGTGCACAATTTTAGTAAGCCTGAAGGTTCTTTTCTCTTTGTGGAACATGTCCCTGTCCCCCATTCAATTTTGCATAACAGGTAAAAAGTTGCAAGCACCTCTCTGAGCCCTGGAGGTAAGAGCTGTATCTTTTGGACTTGTTTCCTGTGGTGAGTTGATTTGTCTTGTAAGAAGGTATGCGTTCCAACTAAAACATAATTGATTTCAGGTTTCAAAAAGTCCTTTTTTCCCCCTTTATACAAAAAAAGGTGCAAACTTGCTCTGTAGACCTTTTCCTCAGTTGGGCCACATAATTTCCTTTGCCCATTCATCTAGCAACTTTATTCATCATCACTTCAGAGTATTATCTGAAAGCCAGATTGATACTGGCTGTAGATTTTAAAATTATTGCAGTTAGGAAGACACACCCATTCCAAGTGCCAGTTAAGCTCAGAAAAGTCCCCTTATTCTAAACTGTTTACAATTAAAGGAAAAGTATGTGCTGTGGAGAAAGATAGTCTTTAAAGTATCTTATTTGTTACTGTAGATGAAGTAATTTGAGCTGAAGTAATTTACACTATCAAATAATTACATTTCTAAACTCCACCACAGTTACACTGAAATTACATAAGGCATGTGCTATGCCTTTTGTAAAGCCAAAGAGTCAAATGGTAGAAATTAGACTTTCAATCCTAAATTCTACCCGCTACAAGCACTTATTTCTATTGTGAGAAGGAATATGGCCCCTAGACTTTATCTTTTCATTTAGAAGGATTTTCTGAGGTCTTTAAATTGTGAATATATGACATAGAAAGCTTAACTATAGCTTGTTTTGGCTTTGAATGTGAGAGCATAGCTTTAAAGGAATTTACTCAGCTCTGGCATAAGGTACAAGATGTACATTAATATACAGGTTGGAAGACCTGAATAATAGACTTGCAGATTGATTAATTCAGGATGTTTTATACATCTGGATTTCTTCATGATGTTTCTGTGCAGACCAAGTGCAATTTTGACAGAATTCTGATGTGTTCAGATTTCGTGCAGTCTTTAAATGTAACCATTGCTAAAGCTCATAGATGCTGTGCAATGATACATAGATGATGAAATGCTGTGTACTGGCTTCCTCTTTCCCAATCATTCACTTCTTCTCTTCTGAGCAGTATGCTAATGTTGAAGTATTTGTTGATCATTAATGGTCCATTTTCTTTTTAAGGGGTGAGACAAAAGGATAAAGTTTAACTTATAAAGAAGGTGACTATGAGGGGTCTTTCAGCATTTCACCCCTCTGACAGATCTTGCTCCATACAGGAAAATAAGGATATATGGCCAGATCATGAGTAGTCACATTATCATTGCTACTCCACCAACATCTGCTTAAAAACTGTTTTTAAGCCCCTTCCCAAAACTCATACTATACCCAAGACTGTCTCCTTTCTTTTGTAGTTGTTTTTTAACAAGTATTAGTCTATGTTCACAGCTCCTTGCAGAAATATATTAACCAGCTTTAAAACATCTGATTAGTCTGCCTTTTGAGGTGATCATCTATTCAAAAATGATTTGGTCAGAAATTTGCAGGTGGCAGAAGCAGGAGATTAAAGCATTTCTCCTGACGACTTTCTACTTTGCGAGCACTGTGTGTGCATAAAAGCAGGTCCCATCACAGCCGCTCGCTCACTTCCTCCCAGCCCCACCAAGGGATGGGGAAGAGAATCAGAAAGGAATGTAAAACTGGAGGGTTGAGATAAGAACAATTTAATAATTGAAATAAATAGTAATATAATAATAATAACAGTTATAATGAAAAGAAAGGAGAAGGGGAGAGGAATGAAATCCAAAGGGAAAGGAGAAAAGAAAGCAAGCGGTGTGCACAATACAGCTGCTCACCACTCACTGACTGATGCCCAGCCAGTCTCCTAGCAGTGATCAGCAGCCCCAGTCCAGCCCTCCAGTTTATATATCAAGCGTAACGTCCCATGGTATGGAATTTCCCTTTTGGCCAGTTCAGGTCCCCTGTCCTGGCTGTGTCCCCTCCCCATTCCCCGTGCTCCTCCATCCCTCTGGCTGGCAGGGCCCGAGAAACTGAAAAGTCCTTGACTTGGTATAAACATCACCCAGCAACAACCAAAACCATCTGTGTGTCATCAACATGGTTCTCACACCAAAACCAAAACACGGCACTGCACCAGCGTCTAAGAAGAAAATTGACTCTGTCCCATCTTAAATCAGGACACCTTGTAGCCAGCTACAGATTTACCGAAGGATGAAAGTGAGAAAAGGAGGGGGGAAGAGAACGTTAATAGTGCTGAATGAGGAACATGTGTCACAAAATGCCATAATTCATATGTCATTACCTGGCCTCCACTTACTCTGTTCTGATTCAGGATAAGTTCACTGCAGAAAGGAGTGTATTCTGGTAATCCCATTTTTCTTTTTGCAGCATACTTGGAGTTCAGGCATGGGAGTAATTTTGTCTTACTACCATTACTATTTGAGCTTATTGCTTGCCATCATGTCGGCTTTCAAGAAGATGCTGCACATTCCAGTTAGATGACTGTTTACATTTTTTTCAGCAAGTTGCTTATTAATGCAAAATAAAACTTCATAAACATGAAAGGTTTCCCTGTGAATGCAGAGCCAGCCCTGCAAGGGAAGAACATTCTACTTCCTTGTGGCTCTGGGTTTTTCCTGAGCACTGCTTATTTTCTCAGCAGACAGGATGGTCCGTGTGCCTGAGAAACAATTGAAGTATCAAAGAAAGTTGGTAGTCTGTGGTGTAGTGAGATGAAAGCTTCACTGATTCAAAAAAATCCTTGTAGGGTAAAAGGCACAAAAATCCTCCAATGCAAATTATGAAAATGTGCTAATCTCTACCTTTTACTGATTATATTCACCGATTTCCAGCCCATTCTTTTCCCATGTTTGGCTCTTGTGAATAAATTTCACTGTGAGCAGTGAAAGGCAGCATCAAATAACTTCTTTGTCTGGTACTCAGGAGTCTGTGTGGAAGAAATGATTGATTTCTGATGGCTCAGATTAGAGAGGAAAATACCTGATCGGACAGGAGGACTGCGCTGGGAACTGTACCTGAACTTGGAATACTTGAGTGCAGTAGGCAGCTCTCACAGTTTCATTGTTTACACCATCTTCTTTAACAGAGCCTCACAGAAGTAAGCCAGGAAACAACTCAGTTTAATCCTTTCTTACCTTTATGGCTTTTTAAAAAAACATCACTAGTTCCACCCCCACCCCCCCTTATTAATTTGGAAAATATTACAGCATGTGGATGGTGGAAAGAAGACTAATACTTATTCAATAAAAAGCTGTTTCTATTGGATTTTTTTTGTTGGAAAGACAACATTCAAGATTTATTCATCTAGGCTTTGGTTTAAATTTCCTCTTTCAAAGCTATACTTCGAAAGAAAACTTCCAGCCAGTACTCCATTAAAATCTTAGACACAGAGGTTTTATTCACACCTTATCATACAAGTTACAGAGCCTGTGCTACTCTTTTTCCTATACTGTCTTTCTTCATATATGTTTTACCAAGCACACTTCCATGGCTACTTGCATTTAATAATTGTGTTCACATTACATGCTTTTCCAACAATTGCTTTTCTGCCCTCTCTCTATTCTTCCTGTCCATTTTTCTTATATTAAAAGGACTCCTACAAGAATTTAATTTTGAGTTAAATCTCTTCCCCCACCCCTTAGGCTGCGAGGATGAATTAAATAAATCCTACTAAAGGTAATAAACCACTCCTAGCTGTGGCCTGGTGATATCGGTTGTCAGACTGTCAAATTGAATTTGAGGACTGAATTCACTGTCACCTCTTCTGGGGGAAAAAGAGTCCAAAGTACCAGGAAAACATCAACATCAGAAATGCTGTGTCTCAGACCTGAAAGGAGAGGAGCTTATACAGAAAAAGTGGTCATCCTAACAAAAACATTTATTTGCACTGGCCTAATAGAAATTATTGCTGTCAGGATCAGGATTTGAGTTCATGTACACAAAGTGAGTGTGGCAGTACTGGTGCAAACATGTAGTGGACATTGCAAGGGAGATGATAACCTCCCCCCGGACAAAACTCCAACACAAAGAGAGGGAAACCTGAAGAACTGCCTCTTCCAAGCTGTCTGGGATACTGCAAGTGAGCACAGTAACATGGCAGAATTTATGGGTGTGACTAATAGAAGGTGACAGCTCAGTTCAGATCTCTCTGCCTGTCTTTAGTGAGACCATTTTAATGAAATGTTTGTTTACTCTTCAAAAGCTGAACTCAGCTTGCAGGGAATGCCTATTTTGTATTTGTCTGAGTCTGGTTTGGAAGAGCTAGATATTATAAGTGACTAACAAACCATAGCCTTGGTGAGTTGGTCTCTTATGGGAACGACAACAGCTCAGAAAATAACAGCCACCTCTTCACTACAGGCAGCAGATTCTTGCCTTCAGGATAGCTATAGCTATAGGAATTCCCAAGGGAATGAACATAGGAAAGGATCATGAAAGATACTTTAACAAGGGTTATTTGAGCAGATTGTGGATGCGCTGTTTTCAGCAATTACTATAGCAAATTGTCGTGATGCTGCCACCATTCCCTAAGAAAAATACAGCTGTGCCAAATGCTTTTAGTAAGTAATGGTAGATGACAATAAAAAAGAATTTTTAAAAGAACAACAATAATAATGGTGATAGGTGGCTGTGTACAGCAACAATTATATTTTTTCTTGTCTTTCACCACAAAGGAAAAAAAGTATTTCCAAACAGGATAAGCACATTTCCTAGAAATCTACTAGAAATCTAGGTGGATTCTCCCTGCCCCCCTTCCCCCAATTTTGTTCAAAGCCAAACTAGGTGCAAAATAAGACTGAAAGTGTGCTAAGCCTTGAGTATAAATCCATGGGATCATAAATCAAGGGTCCCAACAAAGACTAGGAGTTAAAAGAAAAAGGGAAAGAAAAAAATTATAAGATTTAAAAGCACATTGTTTTCTCAAAAGACTGAAAAGATTTTCGTCAGCACAGCATCTGATTTTTTTGTGTGCTTTTGCATGGGAGAAGAGAAAAATGCATGAAGATTAACTGTAGAAAATAGCACTGCATGGGGTACAACTGAATGTGCCATGGCTTGTCAGGACATTCCCACCACCACAAGCCTTTGCAGACAAGACAGTCATTCTCTGATGCAGCCACCACAATCTTCCATCAACTCTTATCTGGGATCTGCAACCCTGCACCAAGCTTCCCTCTTCACCCAACTGCACCACCCTGCATCTGTCACCCCCTGGATATAGAAAACCAGTCAGTATGATCTTGCCCCATGAACTCCAGCTCTCAGCGCTGCTGGGGAGATGACTGGGTTGGTCTCTCCTCCCTGTCACCGCATGGGGTTTTTGTGATTTCTCTCTTGCAACCCATGCTGGTATTCCAGTGCAAACTAGGCTTCTGATTTTTCCCCCCTTAAAATGCTACAACTTCAGTGAACATAATTACAAGAGAATATCATATTTGCTAAATTTTCAGCATCCCAAAAGCTAATAGTAATGAGCACAAATGAAGTTCTGCTACTTGCATTAGGAAATAGACAAATCATTTAAATATCATCTAGGGCTCCAGCCTTAATAAAAACAAGATGTCAAGACACTATGATGTTAATTTAATCATTTATGAGTACTCATCTAACATTTATGGCAGTTAGTATTGGTCAAGGTAACTGCAGATAAATATGTCTCTATGTTATAGCAACTTAATGAGATTGGTACACAGAACCCAAGATTAGATGTTACAGTCTTTGTATTAAGTATTCTGCATGAGAGTTACACGTTTTATTGCTCATAGTCCCTTATTAATTTTATCACGGTTGTTATATAAACTACTATGAACTGCAAAATTAAGGAAGTGTGTTTTGTAAATATTTTCTCATTAAAAAGATGATTAGCCTGATAACCAGGAATCTGGCTTTTTAAAATAGTCTTGTGAGGTGGGCTGCAATATCGGCATTAACTTCAACAGTGGTAAAATTTAATCTTTTGTGCCCTGGCCTATACTTTTTTCTCTGTTTTTCTTTCTCTCTGAAAAACAATTTTTTTCATTGCTTTTATTCAGTCCCTTTTAAGGAATCTTCTTTGCAAGGGTTTTTCTGTTGAAGTACACCAAATATACAAGTAGAGATTTATAGATTATGCACAGAAGACACTTTTAAAAGAAAATCTCTACATGCTCTTCAGCATGCACATCATAGGAGCATATGGACAGATAGTCACACTTTAGATTTTATCATACAGCAGATGAAAAAGATATTTTTTTTCCTTATTTCAGGCTTCTTTTTCCTTTTTGTGTTTCTAAATACAAATTTTGTGGAAAGTGAAATATTTGTGATTAGGATATTTCCCCCTTATCCCTTGGACAGTTTTTAAAGCAGTTTTACTAGCAACAGCTACATTGTTACCACATTCTAGCTAAAAAAAAAATAATAAATTAATTAAAAAAATGCACCTATACTTGGATGGCTACATTTTTCATATTTCACTATGAAAGTTAATGGGAGTTTTATATACAAAACCTGAATTTCACTCAGATAGTGAAATTCTCTGTCACCCAAATATAATAGCAGTTTTCATATTGGATTAAATAAATTTTAAATTTGTTACACTGATTTCCTACTCTGAATGGTATTCTAATACATTTTCATGAATACTTGAAATATAAGGGTGATTTTGATCACAGAAGTTCTTAACTGATAGATAACTGAAATAAAATTCTATTTCATTTTCACCTCTGTTTGGGAATTTCACTAGGGCTTTCTCATCACAGAAGTGTCCCCTGCATTTTGCAATTACAGCATGCAGCATAGATACTGAGCAGCATTAGTTCTCTTTCCAGGCAAATATGCAGTCCTGCACTGTATGCTTAACATTATGTTAAATATTTTGTATTAAAAAGGTACAATCGGTAGCCTATGGCTGCTGAATTCCAATGTTACTATGTGGGTTATTTAAGTTCCACCCTATAATTGAAAAATAGCACTTCATCGTTCTAGTAGCCTCTAGGCTTATATTTTTATTACTTCAGGTAACCATTTAAAAATAAAATATTCTGGGTTATCAATTCAATGGAGAAGATGACATGCTTATGAAAAGAACACTAGTAACTCAGTCAGCAGATATCTACCAGTCATCTTTTCTTGGATCTTCAGAAATGTTTCAGCCACAGCAGTTTTTTGAGCTGAACGTAAATTTGATCCCCCTTAAGTTTTTTTTTATTTGATGCAAAACAGTTTGTTATAATTTAAAAATACTGTGTGACAAAGAAAAATTTATAGGCTTGTTTACATTGCATTCTATAGCCTTCAACAGTAGCATTTTCTGCTGGATTTATGTACTATTTTTTCATAGGCTGGGATTTTTAAAGTAGTCTGGTTAAACCCAGTTTTATGTACTTGTGAAGGCACTTGTAGACTTTGTCTTCCTGCACCCAGTTAAAATAAACACATGATAATGGTGCCACCTTTATCACCCACCATAACATCCACCATAACACTAATCAGCAAGAAGGTACTAAAAAGCAAAATTAGCCTAATTAGCAGAATCATTGTCCATCTTATCCAGTCCCAAATTCCTGCCCAAAGGTGGTTTTTGAAACACTTCTAGAAATCACCATTTTCCCAAGAAAGAGAGGAAGTAAGTTTTGAAATTATTATTTGTTCTAGAGAACTATTGCTTATTGCATAACCAAAATAATTGCCCCTACTATCAACAGCACAGCAAGAAGGGAAAAGGTGAAGTGGGAGGTGGCTAGGGCTGTATTAAGCCTTGTGCACTGGAGCTGAATTTAATTTTTTACCTTAAAAATACCCTGCAATATCCTTCTCTTGTTTATATAGCAGTGGTAGGTACAGGTTTTGAAAAACTGTGATCTTGGAGAGGAAAAAGGTACTGATTCAGAGCACGTGTAAATTAGATGTAGTTCAGAGATTCTCTAGGTAATGAAGACCATGAATTCCCTGAACAGACCACTGGGCCAACCTGAGATCTCCAAATATTTCTAAGTTTTGGAAGCAGCCCTGGCCATCAGAAGGTAATCAAGCTATGCAAACTTAACACTGAATGTTTTCATATACCATTGAAACTTAGTGTTGCAGGACTAACCTGAAAAATTCCAAGCCGGTAGGGACAGTGTTTAATGAAATAGATGTGATAGGTAATGTTTGTCTGTCACATATACTTTTGAGCTAATTTCACAGACTTCATGGGGGTGATGCTGGGCTTAGATCCCTGAGACTGACATGTCCTTAAATCCCTTTGATGTTTAAGGTTGTGGTAAATAAATGCTCCAGGCAGATCATTAACAATATATTAATCGATCACCTGAATACTTTTCACAAACTGTGATGGCAAAAATGGCAAGGGGTGGCCCAGCTTTCTGGTGTGACTTAAAGTGGTGAATAGACCAGTATGTCCAAAGTCAGGAAGGAAAAATCAGAAATGTTGAATCAGGATGTACTCTAGAGCTGCTCTGCTGATATCTTTACCTGTATGACAACCAGATCTGGAAATACACTGTACTTTCAAAACTTGACTTGTATCATCTGTGAAGAGTGGTACCTTCAAAAACTAAACTTCAGCAAAGAAGAAATTTATTCTGAGTACACATCTCTTAGAAGGAATTTAATAGAATATGAGCCAGTGACCGTTCCTGAGAATATTATTGACCAAAATTTGAGTGCAGATTCCTACAATTATTCTCTTTAAATGAAGAACTGTGCTAAAATATTACTCTGATTGCTTTTAAGAAACGTTTGGATAAACTTGTGAAGCTAATTTTCTTGCTTACATGAGTAAAGGGTACTGTAAAAATCACTGCACAAATTCCCTGCTGGTGTGGATTAGTGTAACTCTGAAGGATTCAGTTGGGATACACTGCCATAAAAGTAGTTCGCAAGTGAAGAGTGAGACCAAACGGAAATGTTATATTCTGAAATATCCTGTGATCCTGCTTTTTCACATAAGCTGCATTCCAGATCCAGGCTCCAATTCTGCAGAAGATCAATAGAGTCTGGTTTTGCTTGGTTCTCATTGGAGCCTTCTGTATTCCGCACGTACTGTGCCAGATTTATTGCCTGTGTTTTGTCACCGAGTAGACTGAAATACAACAGGAAGGAAAAGTAGTCCATTTTGATTTTACATGCAATACTTTAATTAAATTGAAGTATTGGCACATTCAAATCTCACACAGACCTGAATAAATGTGAAATAACTCCAGTAACCTTGATGATTCCTTAAATGTACATCAGAAAGAAAACAGCTCCTATTGTCAGATGCTTTTTGTATTTACAGTACTCCTATAATACCAGATAGTATGTAAGAAACTATCTGATATGCTGTATACAAGTAGTCTGCCTTTGAGCAATCCATATTGTATTGTATTGCACAAGAATTCTGCTGTGCTTTCAATGCATTAAAATAAATGATATATAAATTGAAGAAACACCATGATAACAAAAGTTACTGTCAAAGAGGAAAAATAAAAAAAAAAGAGGAAAAGAAGCAGAAGAAAAGGCAAAATGAAAAAAATGTGCAAAGTTAAGAGAGGAGAAAAGAGAACACAGCTATATAAGTGAGCCATGCTTAAGTAAGAGGTTATAATATGTACCTTTCATTCTAAACAATCCATTTTTCTGCACTTCTTTTAGATGAATGGGCTGGAAATATCACACCTAAGTCAATTAAGAGTAAGATGCCCTTTTACTTTGTTCAACCTGAATCAAAGCTCCCAAGCAAGTATAAATGTATAGTGAATACAAAGGTCAGTGAGGAAGGTATAATGTCTTTTCATCAGAGAAAAATAATGATTTAAAGCTTAAGCTCTTTCAAAGGCTCTTGAGTAAAAAAATGACATTCTGCTGAAGGTAGAACAGAAAGAACACCCAAACAGCATCCCTTTCATTATTCCTCACAATTAAATAAACAGAGAGATACACTGTCTTGACTGGCTACAGCATATTCTTTGTTTCATTTTGGTTTTGTAAGAGCTAGTTAATCAGATCTTTTTATTTTTCCGTTTCAAAAGCCTATATAATCTTATTGACCATATGAATCCATGATAAAGTAAGGTCAAAAATCTGATTTAAACTAACACTTAATGATATATTGATTATTTTAAGGTAATGCCAGGATATTTTATCTTATGTCATAGAATGGTTTGGGTTGAAAGGGACCTTAAAGATCACCTAGTTCCAACACTTCTGCCATGGACAGGGACACCTTCCACTAGACCAGGATGCTGAATTTTCTTGGTCTAAAACCATGCAGAACACTTCTTAATCTAACTTCCTTAGGCTGTGAGTGAAAATATTTGGATTTAGAGCAATATAAGAAATAAAATTAAAGCATTGAACCCTAATGTGCAAGTGGAAGACTGGGGAGGGGAAGCAGTGCTTGCCAGTCTTCCTATTTTAACTGGTTGTTACTAGAGACTAGGCAGTGGGTTAGATCACTACAGCTATTATTACATTCTGCTGTTGCACCAAAAATGTTCACCTTCAATATTTCAGAGACGTTACTGCATCTCTATCACCTTCCAGAAGTCTCAGATGTTCACAGGTGATGGAGATCTCCCATAAACTGGAAATACTTTCCCCTCAGTGTTCTGGGTACATGTTTCTTAAGAAAAAAAAAGTTAATAAAGGAAAGGCCATCCTTGCTGCACCTTATCCTGTTACTAGGAACACACTAATAACCTGCAGATGGGCTAGCTGGAGATGGAAAAAAGGAATAAAGCTGACTGGGTAGTTTAGCCTTTTGCCTGTCTGCTGATCTCTGCAGCAGCCAGTGGCAAGTAAGAGTTCAGGTATTTGGCCACTGCTAGTTTCTATGACAGGTTTTTGTCAATTCAAATGCAAAATTGGCCTTTCCAGATAAATTATTAATTCCAGTTTTCCTACCACAACCTCTGTTTTTATGAAATCATTCTCCTTGAACAATATTGTATTTGAAATTTGGAGGATATTATTTCAAATGGTGTTGTTTTCAAGATGGCACTTATTTCTTTTCTATCATGTCTATTCTGAATGTAGGAATGGTTGTCTCCCCATTGCCCTGGATATTTGCAAACAGCCAGGCCTCTGGCTATTATTTCCTCAGGCTTATTATTTTCTGTTAAGGCCCTTCTAAAACTGGTAAGTGAAATAGTTCAGGTTCTTTCTTCTCTTTGTACATAATAGTTGTTGCACTTCTCCAGGCCTCTGCTTCTAGACTGTTACTATGACTTTCTACCTGCTTTTCAGAGACCCAGTCTCCTTGCTGTGCATGTAGTACAGTGTCAGTCCTATCATTAAAACATAACACAAATGTTAAATTATGAGGGAGATTGTAATTGCAGTATGTCATGAGATCAAACCATGCATCTTCTTCACAACAAAATTTAATATTTTTACCTTCCAGGTTTTTCATATTTAGCATATTCAAATAGATTCTCTACACTTGTTTCTCTTTAAAAATCAGTTTTTCAAAAATGTGTTATGTACAAAACCCACAAGAGAAGTGGTTCTGAGAAGTAATGTCTCCTTTTTGTTATTTTCCAGTTTAAAATCTAAAGGGAAAGAACTTTGCTCTTGTACGTGCTTATATTTTCTTTGAATTCAAATAGGAGCTGCTGATTCCCAGAAAAGAATAACCAGCTCCTATTTTGTAGGGAAGATGGTTTATTATCCACTTTACAGCTCTGGAAAAGGGCTATCAGAGCCTAAAAGAACATTTACAGAAATCATTCATAAAAATCTGGCCATTTTATCTTAAGATAAATAATACATAGACACTTCAGTGCTTGAAATAAATGGTGAACTTTCCTCCAGTTGCTACACAGCATACCACAAATGGCGATTATTTATTTAACGTAGTTGTCAATTAGCCTGAACACTGTATATTAGATACACAGGACAGGTGCTGTTTATTAGCTTTAGTGTAAAGTCCATGAGCCAGCTAATCGCATGTTGTCTATTGGCTTTAATTTAGCCACCCTATTCACACCAACAGGTTGGTCTGTACCTGTGTTGGGTAGAAAAGTTTAAGTGATCCCTGGTATTGCAAGTCCAAAATATCTTCCTGGAAACTTCTCAGTCTTAATTTTGTATTACATATAAATATATATATATGTGTGTCTCTGTGTGTGAACTGGTGTTTACAGAGGGATGTAATGACTTTATTTTAATAATTTCTTAATTTAAAAATTGTCTATGTAATTTTAAGTTTTTAAACTTTTTTTTTTTACTGTAATTGTTGCATTATTTCATCCATTATAGACAATGTCTTCATTAAGGAGTTCTGTTTTTGAGTCATTTCCTCTCAGATAGACCTTTATAAATAATGGGCTTTTTGGATCAGTGCCCAACCATTAACTTTTTTTTTTCCTTCATTTTGGCAATTAAAATACTTTTTTAAGCTGAATCTGAATTATTCCTGTGTGTGTAAAATAAAAAGCATTACATAGGGAAAGGGAGGATATGTTCACCACCCATATTGCCATCTAGCCCCCTACACATTAACTCTAATGAAATCCTAATGAAAAATGTGTCCAGAATGCAAAATTTACTCCTCTCATGGCAAAGATTTGAGCATAATTTGTTATAATTCTAACAACAAGCTCGTTATTTTTCTAAAACTTTTACATTGTATAAAAATTTTATTTTTGTTGAGCTAAGGGGAAAGAGAGCAATTTAAAAATCTCATTGCTGAAAATTCCACTCCTTAAGTAAGAGAACCCAATATTCAATAGCTTTTCCTATGACCATCTATCAGCTGAAATGAGGAAGACACTTATGCAATGTATACATGGCTATGCACAGCATGTAAGGTTTCTCTACAGAATGTAAGATTTCAATTTAAATCCTTTTCTAAAATGAGTAAATAAGGAGTTACAGGCCAGTTCTCCCACTCAGATGTGTGCCTTCAACAGCAAGCTACTGAAAGACCACACAGCTGCTCACTTACTCAGTCTACCCCCAGCGGGATGGGAAAGAGAATCAGAAGGGAAAAAGTGAGAAAACTCGTTGGTTGAGATAAAGACATTTCAGTAAGTGAGGGAAAAAAGGGAAAAAAAAACCCCAACCCTCAAATGATGCAAAACCAGTCACTCACCAACAGCAGATTAATGTGCAGATTAATGCCAAGTCAGTTCCCAGGCAAAAGCAAGTCTGGAAAAACTCCCACCCCACTCGAGTCTTTATTGTTGAATATGACGTTATATGGCATGGGATATCTCTCTGGTGAATTCAGGTCAGCTGTCTTGGCAGTGTCCCCTCCCAGCCAATTACCCAGCCTCAGCATGTCTGCTGGGAGGGTCAGAGTGGGAAATAGGGGAGATATTGATGCTGTGCAAGTACTGTTCAGCAACAGCTAAACCATCAGTGAGTTATCAACACTTTTTCTATCATGAAAACCATAGCACCATATGGGCTGTTATGAAGAAAATTAAGTCCATCCTAGTACAATCTACCTTATTCCATACCGTTTGCATTGTGCTCAGTTTTACATACATTAATTCTATGTATTTTCATCGGTCCCCACTACCCCCTTTCCTACCTTTTGACAAATACAGAGATACCATCCTCTTTGGACCATTCCTATTCAAATGTCATTCAAATATCCATTCATTTAATTTAGTCCATGAGGTGTGTTCCACCTGTTGTGCTGGTCATTCAGGACAGAATAGATGATGTATTGTGTTGAACTGTTGGATGGTTTCTGCATTTGCCCTGTTCTTTATAAGGTTCATTGTCCATTGGCTTGGGTGACTCCCACTTTGGCACTTTTGACATAAAACTGTAGCATCATATAGCAATGGCAACACACAACTCAGATAATGGGTTATTTTCACCCAGAGTTAAATCTCCTTGAGGTGCACATTAGGTTTCCCCATCCTTTTGTGTTATCCACCAAGTGCAGCCAGGTCTTTCAGCTAAAGCAATCCTATGAGTGGGTTTGCCTCTTCCCAGGGAAGGAGTAATCCACACTTTCTCCAACAGTTGCTCATGCTCACTGTAGGGACTTTATGTCCTTCTACAGTACATAGGGGTTTTGTTTCATCAGGAACACATCAATTAGCAGATCCTCTAGTGTTAATCAGCCAAGTGGCTTCAGCTGGGTTTTTATCCCAATGCTTGCAGGTCCCAGCATCCGTCACTCTAGTATAGTTTATAAATGTTCAATTAAAAGCTGGTGCATGATAAAGGATGTGATAGGCCCAGGTGTCTGTGAATCCTGTTGTCTGATTTGACTATTTCTGGAGTTTTTTGTTGCCACAAGGCTTGTTTTTCAAGGTCCAGGATGCTGTTTCAGGCAATGTATGGGTATGTTTCTGTTGGCACCTGGTAATCACTTTCAGTGTTGTAAGCAAGTGGCATTTGCCTTGACATATTTGTGGCAGCATGATATAATCAGTCTACCAGACCTCCTCATATTAGTATCTTGGCTTCCATTCTTTGTGCCAGAAAGTCAAGATTTATCTGCTTGGCTTTCTTGATTATGACATGTTTTGCATTTGCAGGATAACCTGTGCAATGGTCTTATTTGGTCAAGTCCATCCTTTGATCACAATGTTGCAACCCTTCCTAGATGTCCTGATGTGCCATGGGCCCACTAAGCAATAAATAAAACACTGGTGTGTTATCAACAGTGTTTTGATCATCAGTCTAGAACAAAGCGCTATACAGGCTGCTCAATTATAAAGAAAGTAACTCCATCCCAGCCAGACCTAGGACAACGACGATATGTTGAGCTGTAGTATATTTCGCATGCCTAGCTACTTAGCTGAGCCTAAACCACCAAAAGACAAACCATAAAACCTTTTCCATGGGGACTTAATTTAGGGACAATATTAAGATTATAGGCCCAGTTAATTTTCCTGTAACAAGACTACAGCAGCAGTAGGTTTGCTACTCTGTGCTCTTGATAATACTTTCCTTTACTGTGGTCTCAAATTGTCTGTGGTGTTTTTTAAGTCACTGCAGATTAATCTGACCTTGTTTATTAAAGCTCCTGAAGAAATAAATATACTTTTAAGAGTTCTATGTAATGCTTGCCCCTGTAGGTTATTCTGGGCCTGGTAGGTCTGTTGCAGTATGGCTGGTCTGAAAGAAACATCTCAGGATGCTTTTCCCATGGAGAGAGAGAGAGTGTGAGCAGGGAAGAAAGATACGAGAAGGTGAGGGTGGGAACGATTAGCCAGGGAGGAGTGACCACCTTCAGGCACCTCCATCAAGAGCAGAACTATATTTTGAGAGGCAATAGAGGCCCTTTTCTGGTAAGAGTACATTTATCCTAAGATTTTGGCTATTTTGTAGTCAGGAGCCTTTGGTAGGGAAAAAAGAATTGTCTGAAGAAAAAGGGAAAAACTGAACTATGAAAAAAGCATACACCAGATGAAAATAAAGTATTTGCAACTGTGTAAGTTTCATTCCTAAGCCTTCTTGCTCTCAGGTCATATGGCTGTATATATTTCCTTCCTGACTGCTCTTACCCACTGGCAACTAGATGCCCATAAAAGCCTGTGGCTTCAAATCTCACTGCCTTTTCCTTAGCCAGCCAAAATGCTGTATTACTACACAACAGGAATTCAGCATGGAATTACAAAGACCATGTGTGCTCATGAGCACATTCAGCAGAGGACACAGCCTCTGGACAATGGAGATGGAATGCTGCAGGTTTCATTTTCTCTTTCTCACCCTCCACAACGCCAGGTTGCTAAGCATAGCATGCGAATTGTACTGCAGACCTACTTGATTTACTGGCCCAAAATGCAAAGACATAAGGCAGAAAACAACCACCTCTGAGAAACTGAATTCAGATCCAAGTGTATTCTGAAGAGAAGATAAATATAAACTCAGATGTACCATAAAGAAAAAAGAAAGAAAATTTATGTGTAAATTTTGCAAATTGAGCAGCGTTTCTCTCATGTCTATCACACCAAGTAAACACTGGTTTGTCTGTGCTGGGCAACCTTATACATAAGCTGTGTATGGTTTTCATTTTTTTATTTAAATTTCAAGCACCTGCTGGTTAGTTTTCAAAGATGGCTAAAATGAATGAAATTAAGACAGTAAGATTTTTTTTACAAATTTCAATTTGGTTCAGCTTTCCAGCTGCTGATGGAGCTGCCGGATGCAAACACATCTTCTTAGAATGGCAAACTGTATTCAAACAAAGTTTAAGAACTGCATTTTGGGGGATATTACTTGGAAAAGAATGTGAAAGGAAAAATGCAATTATGTTTATCCTGTGACTTTGCAATGAGAGCAACTAACTTAACAGTTATTTTAATCAAGTTCTAGCATTAATGGGTTTAAGTCACTGGTATGAGATCTTAATTGATTAATATGAATGTCATGTTTAACTCCAGCTGGCAATCAAGCCCCACACAGCCATTCGCTCACTGCCCAGCAGTGGGATGGGGGAGTTGGAATAGTAAAAGTGAGAAAACTTGCGGGTTGAGATAAAGACAGTTTAATCGGGAGAACAAAAGCCACACATGCAAGCAAAGCAACACAAGGAATTCATTCACCATTTCCCATGGGCAGGCAGGTGTTCAGCCATCTCCAGGACAGTAGGGCTCCATCATGTGTAACGGTTACTTGGGAAGACAAACGCCATCACTCTGAATATCTTCCGCTTCCTTCCTCCCCCAGCTTTATATGCTGAGCATGATGTCATATGGTCTGGAATAACCCTCTGGTCAGTTGGGGCCAGCTGTCCCAGCTGTGTCCCCTTCCAGCCCCTTGCACGACACACACAACGCCCGCCCCCACCCCCCCACCCCCCCACCCCCCCCCCAGCCTCCTTGCTGGTGGGGTGGGGTGAGGAGCAGAAAGGGCCTGGGCACTGGGTAAGCCCTGCTCAGTAACAGCTAAAACATCCCAGTGTTACCACACTGTCTCCAGCAAAAATTTAAAACGCAACCTCATACAGGCTACTGTGAAGAAAATTAACTCTATCCCAGCCAAAACCAGCACGAGTGTAAAAACAAAGTCCTTGAAAACAAGGGACAAAAATCATTACCGACTGGTAAAAAAAAAAAAAGAAAAATGTTAAAAGGTGTGTTTTCATAGTTTTGTCTTCTTTTCCTTGACTATAATAAAGAAGAGACTACTCTGAATTCAGACATTCATAATGTCTTTTATAATTGCTCATGAATGATATTTTCCCTTTAATGAAAAAAATTATATTTTCTTCTTAAATTCTTACTCCACATTTCTTCAGGGAACACATTTACTGTATAAAACCAGGGTGGTTTCTTTGGTTTAAAAGAAATATTGAAGTGACCTTTTCTATTTCCTTTGATACCTTCACAAATATTAACTTTATCAGCATTTCTACATTACAGGAGGAAATTGCCCAGCCAAATATCCAAAGACACATTTAAAAGTTTCTGTGTATATAACCCAAAGTGTTGCTTGCTCACTGGAGTTCATATCTAGTGATGATTCAGTCATGGATCACCTGATGCTTTTTTATTTTTTTTTAAATAATCATTGTGGAAACAGTGCCCTTCTCCTATATTCATATATCTAAAGCATTTTGGATGCTACAGGAGTAGATTCAGATAGCAACCATTAATAATGTGTGAACACAGGCAGATCAGAGCTATAGCCAGAGGCACAGGAAAATGCAATGGCAGATAATTCCCTTCTCTCTACCTCTTACCACTTCCCACTGTAGACTCACTAGACAAGTGAAAACGTCAGAGAAACCCAAGACATAATATATGATCTAACATTAGGAAGAGCTGTGGAAGCTTCTTACTGATCGTTATATCTGGGTTGCAACTCTGATCTTATCACAAACCAACAACGGGCCAATCCTCAAGATGTCTCTAAAGTTGAAATTAAGTCTCATTAAAAAAAAATTGTTAGGTCTCTGTGGAACAGTGTAGGTTCACATCTGTCTCATATTCTGTAAAAGTATTCCTCCACTTCCTTCTGTAACTGCAATTTGTTACTATTAACTATTCTTAAGAGTAATAATAGAAACAATGAACTGCAGATTCTTTTGAAAATCTAGCAGACACACAAAGTCCTAAAATTGGTAGCCATGCAGCATATTCTTCCTGAGCAAACTCTGGGATTTTTTTCTTTCCTTAGCTTGAAGTCCCAGTTCCAGATTTTTTAAGTTTGTGAAGTTGGCTGACTAGGCAAGATTTCCTCCTGGTGTCTTCTTGTTTGAGCATTATGTTTCAACAGCTATTAGCTGATGGATTGGGAAATCTATATAATTAATGTGAAAAGCCAAATATGAGTGAACACTAGTTGTAAATGTAAGAAACATAGAGAATTGATTTATCTCCTGTTGATACTGAAATATTATTTTGAATAACCCTTGCAAAAGGAAAAACATTTTCCTTCTATCACACACTCTTTATTAAGAAATAAATATTACTATAGTAGAGATAAAGCTCTAATGGAGTTTTTAGCTACATACAGGCTAGAAGTACTTAAAATATGAAAAATAGTCAGCTTCCAATATCTGATATCTTTTCAGCAGAAAACACTCTTTGAGTTTATGGCAGAAAACAGTGTCATGAAAAACTCTTTGTTGTTGGTGATATTGTATTAATTATTTAATAGTCCTTGGGGTCTTCCTAGGACTGAACCTACTGAAAACATCAATTGTATTCCTGTAAATCCATGTATCTTGTGTATCACAGGGTCAGGAACTTCGTGTCCATTCCTACCTCTATTTCATAAAATGTGTATAACATTTCAACTTGTCTGGTAATATTGCTTGTAAAATTCCTTTTTTTGTGTGCCAAAGTAAGTAGCTATGGAAAAACTACCAATCTGTCCCATATTGACCAAATACTCAAAATAAGAATATACTGTGATGTTTGTATGTGCTTGTGTGTATGTGCACCTGTGTGTAAACAGGTCATTATTATTTTGCACATGTATTATTGCTAAATTGTTTCTCCCTTCTGTCTCTAGACTAATCCTGCTGTGTTTTCTTCTGTTGCAGCTGACTCTATGATAGAAGAAAATATAGTAAAACCCATCCACTTGATGAAAAGACTGAAGTTAATAGGATACTTTTTGACACAGCCAAATAGAATCCTTGCCATATAATGTAATTTGTTTAAACTTCCTGGTTAGAACAAGTTGTGGTGACATAATATGTCTGCTTGGCAGTCCTGTGCACTGGGACTGAGCAGTTCAGTAATATTAAGGACCTGCTGAGATGTTACTGCTAGGATTTTACACCCTTCTAGAGAATTTCTGGTGTCTGTCAACAAAAATTAGGCAGGAACCGTTCTAGGAACCCTGATATCCATATTACTTTGCTTTCCCTTAAAAATAACATGACCAATGCTCTATATTCTCTCCATGCAGAGAATCAGACACTGTTGTTAAAAAACTCCAAGTTACTGACATGCATCAACACATGCACAAAACACAGGATATGTGTATGTAATATTCTGCTGATGAGAAGTTCAACTGAGAGCACTAGGGCTGTATAGTGGTATAACATTTTGCACCTAAGTAATCTTTTTTGCAGAGCTGGGGCTGTTCAGCCCTTTCACCAAGGATCCTAACAAAGCACTGTCTTCATATCACAGAGGAAATGCATCGGCTGGGAACAGACTATACCTAGCATCTGAAAGAACAGACAGAGTTGACATATTAACTACAAACAACAACCCAATGCAAGTTGTGATGGTTTGCATTACTGAGTGAAAAGAAGACATTAAAGAAAAAACAGAAAAGTACAAATGACAGAGGAAGAATGGTGCGTACTAAAAATATACACAATTTTTAAATTGCTTGCTTCATCAAATAAATATATTTTAATCTGAAGCTACATAGAAACTACAGTTAGAAATACTGTGGCCAGTACACCAAAATGTTAAAATTCTGCATATTTCACAGGCTTCAGAAGAGCTGATTTGTACCAGCCATCAACATGGTCCATTGTTTATCTCTGAAGTTTTCTTCTCCAACTCATCCTCAAACAGCAGAATTGTAAGTTCAAAATGAAATACAGTTCCCTATCTCTGCCTGAATGTAACTTAATTCCCCTAACAGTATTAGTATGTGCTATAGGTCAACACTAAATATTGTAATAATTAAGGATGAAAAAAGGTTTTGAATTTAATGTAATCTACATTTATTTCCTCAACTTTTTGATCTCAGTTCTCTGTGTGATTAATGTCATACTTTGATAGCAATATGAAAATTTTTCTAAGGCAAAAATTAGTCCTGCATTACTAAAACAAAATGAAGACACACTTATTTAGAGGTAAGATTCCCATGTAGCTGATTTTCATTTGATTAAATAATTTTCACTGTGGACTTGCCAGTGGTTAGAATACAGAAATAGAGGATGGGAGACAAGAAAGCTAACATAAATGTTGTCACCCTCTGAAGGACAGATCTGAAATTCATTGCTTTCTTGCCAGAGGACAGTGAACCTACATATAGTAGTTGTAGCAGATATCTTGTGTTTACAGCTGGAATGAAACAAGAAGCTGCCTCTGTTTCTCCATCCTAACCCATGTCAAGACAAAATCATCCAGTTGCAGCTTTGGTTTAAGCTAACTGTCCTGGTTTAACCCCAGCTGGCAACCAAGCCCCACTCAGCCACTTGCTCACTCTCCCCCACCCAGAGGGATGGAAAGGAGGATCAGAAAGGAGTGAAAACTCAAGGGTTGAGATAAGAACAATTTAATAGGTAAAGCAAAAGTCATGCACGCAAGCAAAGCAAAGCAAGGAATTCATTCACCACTTCCCATGGGCAGGCAGGTTTTTGGCCATGCCCAGGAGCACTGGGATCCATCATGCGTAATGGTAACTCAGGAAGACAAACGCCATAATGCCAAATGTCCCCCCCTTACTTCTTCTTCCCCCCGTTTATATACTCAACATGATGTCATATGGTTGGAATACCTCTTTGGCTAGCTTGGGTCACCTGTCCTGGCTGTGTCCCTTCCCGATTTTCTGTGCCCCTCCAGCCCAAGGAACAGAAAATTCTTGATTTAGTATAAACATCACCCAGCAACAACTGAAAACATCCGTATGCCATCAACATGGTTCTCACATCATAGCCAAAACACAGCACTGTACTAACTACTAAAAAGAAAATTAACTCTATCCCAGCTGAAACCAGGACACTAAACCATCCCAATTTATTAGTGCAGGCACAGAGCCCACCCAGCCAATGTAAGTGTGACTTTGTCGGTACTGCAGCTTCTGCTCACCCAGAGCAGAAAAGCACCCTCCTTATTCATTACTTCTCAAATGACTGTGTGGCAGGATCCTGAAAGCACTTGGGGCTGTAAGCAGGGATTTCAGGAAGACAAGCCCTGCTTGTTGAATCCTTTAAACTACACTGTGAATTTAGTTGCTTAATACTCAGAGAAAAAAATGTATTTCGATGTAAACAAGGAAGTATTTTTGACCATAATGAAACGTAAGGGAGTTCAGGCTCTGATGTTTGCTACTCAAAGTCATACTCACAATACTGTCACAAAGATATTTGCAATATCGTGCAGCCTATATTATTTAAATCTCAATCACTACGTTTTATAGTTTTATATATTTTCTGCATGATTTTGTTCCACTGATACGATGTTGGAAAACATTTTGGTGTATTTTCTTTCACAGCTTATATCCAGCCACACAAAAAAAATTAATTCTCTACAAGTGTCTTTCTCTGAATAACAGAATCAACAATTATAGCTATTAGTCAACATTTAAAGTACTTTCCTTACCTAATGTGAATACATTTTTGCATAAGTTCTTTTGTATGCTGAAGACTGAAAAAGAGTGTTTCAAGCATTCTGAATATTCACAGAAAATTATTATGCTTGCATGTGAACTATCTGAACAACTATTTCACAGAAGATGGTTTGTGATTGAAGAGTTTATGATTTTCAGATGGAGAAAATGTAATTGTTTTTCCATGTAAGTTCAAATCAGGGAACCATAAGCAGACTTCTTAAAAATAATAATTCTTCCTAAATATAAGTAGCACTTCAAATGAGTATTTGCTGCTGTTCTATATGAATGTTGCTGTATTACTCATATAAAAAGTACATGTTGTTGCTGTTATCCATTTTCTAATCTTCATTTACAGGATTTGTTCTCATTTGCTTGGCACTTTTATTTACCATTATTGGATTACAGGTCTCCTACCAGCCATCTTCTCATTTTAGACTGCTAGTAAAATGTGTTCTTTCTACAGTTTTATATCTTCCCATTCACCATGCATTAGTCCACAAAACTTCACTGTTTTTCATTGCTTAGAATTTCTTACTTTTTCTTAAACTAAAATTTTCATTATATATAGATGATTTAAAACAAAGATATATGTCCAGTTTAAAATAATTTAATGAATATTAATTTTGAAGAAGAAACCCACTCTTAATTGGAGAAGATAATTTTAAATGAAAGGAATACCACATGAGGATGATTTTATTTTCCAATACTAAACATTTCTGGAGCTATTAATGTTGATTCCAGCTCTCTACAAGACATTTTTGCTCATGCAGAGCACTTCAGTATGGCATAACACAGTCTTCATGACATAACCTCCTTTTCTGGAATTCTTTGAGCTAAATCTGGAACCAAACTCACACCATCTTCTGTCTGCACAATACAATGTATTGTCATATACATGAATCTCACATATATTCTGGTCTTTCAACAACAATCTAATGAACTAGGAATTTTTGACAAATTGCTTCTATGTAGAAAATAAGATTAAATAAGTCACATCAATGACATATATTGATCTGTCTTAAATGCAATCACACAGACATAATTTTAATATGAATAGTGATCAATACTTTGTTATTACGCTAGGGATGCACCATAATTCTTATGAAACAGCAATGATTAGTACATTAGCAATGAGTTGTACTGCCAAGTGATAAAGATGTTAATTGTTATAATATCCATACTACAGTTTTCTTTATGTAAAAAGACATATTTTTCTTCAAGATAATAAAAATATTTTTTTAAATCAAGAAAACATGGATTGGGGTATTAAATTGTTTGGCTTAAATATACATTTTTTTGAACCTGGTATGAATAACAACTTTGTTTATTACATCCCCAACATGACTTTTCTTATAACTGTTTCATAACTATAGGGTTTCCTGATTATATTATAATTTATTTTTTTTCATTTTTGAGGGAGGGGAAGCAGAAAGACAGATCCTTTGGAGATCAAAATGGGTAATTATATTAATTCAATCCAGCAGGGCTACCATAGATTTGATTCAGATACGACCCTACAGCATTTATACGGCTTAAATATACATGCATTTAGGCCTGTAGGAACTTTACCAAACATTAAAATATAGCCATACTAGTTAGAAGTACAGTAAATCCAAAATTATCCCTGAAACTAATTATCAAAAGAAGGTATCCCAATCAGATATAAACATGGTCCACCAACATATGTGTCTCAGCATCTCAGTTTTATCCTCCTTCTTTCCTCCTTTCCCTCAGTCCAAGAAAGGTAAAATGGAGTTGTCTCAGCTTAGTTTTGATTAACACTTAAACTTGTGTTACTTACCCTAAACTTTATTTGTGTGCTTAAGAATGTATCACTACATGGAAACTACTATATTAGCTGTGTAATTCAGTCTAATAACCTGTTCTATAATCAAAGGCACTAGTGAAGCCAATTTTCTTATAGATTTGTGCCCTTTCTCCCTTAAATCCCTCTCTATATCACAGTACTCCAATTCCTTGCAGCTTCCCATCTTCTCTGATAGTGCCAGTGACCAGTGTAGGTTCCTGGGCTGAGCAAGGCTAATGCTATGTTTGCCTTGCCTGGCTGGCCAAAAAGTAAGGTGGGAGCTGAGCCTGCAATACTGATTTTCACCCTACTTCCCTTCAAATAGGGGGTATTACTTTTTAACCAATCATTGATTTTCAGTGTCTTAACAGAAAATGAGTTGGCTTTGAGACTTTCTGCCTCTTTGTCAACTTTAACTGAAATTACTCAGTGGATCAAAAAAGCACAGGGGTAGGAGAACTAACAAATGTGTGGAAACCTGACATGTACTGAACAGCTTGTGTCTTACCCAGGTTAAAAAAACACATTAAATCTATATGGCTTGTTTCTCTTCCCACTTTCATAGCATAAATCAGGAATAACTCTATCATTGCTTTCAGTCTGATACAATTCCAAATGTCAATGAGACAACGATTCACCTTCCAACTTAAGTTCTTGCCTCTGTGTCTGAAATTCCTTGTTTGACATTTACATGCTTCAGTTCTTAACAAATTTTCATCACGTCTAACAGTACAGAATAATCCAATAATTCATGTATTTCCTGCCTTGGTGATGCCCCTTAGCTCAACATGGCATAAAGGTTTGTGTGGCTTCACAAACATCAGGCAGTACTAGTCCTGCCACTCCCTTAGGACTACTGCAGTAGGCAGAATAAGGCATTAAGTAAAAGATCAGATTTATGAATTAGGCCTTTTGTAACCATTTGTTTTACATTTCTTCTCAGAAATAGAACTGAAAATAGCAAAAAACAATAAACACCCATTAATGGGAGACATGTCTCAAATCTTACAAAAATATAGAAGCTAGCTGCAAAAATATAGAGCCTATCTGTAAGTACTAATCCATATAAGTAATGGAATTAAAGGAGTTCTAAGCTTTGGAGTACTACAGAGCAGTTTTTCATTTTTATATGTTTTCTTTTTTACCTCCAGTTCTCAGACAAGAAAGTCTTAGCATTTCTCACAGGTTTTGGGTTTTTTTGTTTTTTGTTTTTGGTGGGTTTTTTTGTTTGTTTTTTTTATTGTTTTGTTTTTTCTCCCCTAAAACGTACTGGGCCAATAAGTTTCTAATTGTTAAGAATCAACAAGAATTTCAGGAAAAAATGTGAGATTCATTCTACAAAAATGACATTTCTCTTATTGTTACAAAATGAAATTACTTCTGATGAGACTTCTGAAGATCTTCAAGGCAAAAAGTAACCCTCTTACCATCTAAATATTGAAGGTCTTTATTTCTGATGTATGGCAAAGGAGGTGAAAACTTCATTCCACCTTTGCATGGCTCCCTCAAATCAAATTCGGTCATATAGCTGAGGTCATATACTCAATGGAAAACAACAACAACAAAAAACATTACTAATTGAACTTCAGAACTATTTTCTCTCTTAGCTGATGAATGTCATAAATGCTTCTAAAAAGAGACAGCAGCAGTCATGCACAGAATCAATTTACCTAGTCATACTATTTACCCATGGTCTTTTAAAACTCTAATATTCATGAAATGTACTGTGGTACATCTTTTTCTTTGGATATTTGACCAACAGTACAACAGAATGCTGAAGAGGCAGATTTGATGCATTCTAATCCCTAGTGACAAATATACATGTAGATATACACATTCACTGTACTAGTTCAACATCACCAAATCAAATACCAGTATTCAATATTTTTTTAATCTAGTGAGAAACTTTTTTTTTTGTTTGTTTGGGTTTTTTTGTTATATTTCTGTTGAGACAAAAAGGTTTCCAAACTGTTAGCAGCTTGCTTTTTTGTCATTTTAGCTTAGGAGAAACATTTCTGTTGCTGGATATACGACCTAAGGTCAGAAAATAATCACATTTATGTGCCAAAACTCAGCAAGTAGCTCTGAATTCATTCTGCCACATACAGTAAATCCCAGCAGTTTCTAATAGATTGAGTGATATATTGTACTGACAGTGTCTCCAAACACTTGGTTTATGGCTAAATATTGACTTAACACCTTGCAAAAGTAAAAAAGAAAAAAGTAAGGGAAAAAAGTCCCCAAACCCTCTGAAAATATTCACCATAGTATTTACTGAGTTTGTTGCCTTTATAACTCAAATCCCTTTAAATGGAGAAGCCAGTCTACACAGGAAAAGCACAACTGGAGAACAAAACCTGGGCCATTTGAGAAAGTCTTTCACAACAGGGTTGAAACCATAAATTAAAAATCCCTGAAATCTCAGACGCGGAGATGGAGCTGTACATGGCTTGCTTAGTGTCTCCTAGTTGTCTTAAATCAGTTACCCAATAGCTAGGTAACAGTCATGCTTGAAAGCATCTATGAAGTTTCACACCTCTTGTGTTCTGGCCCTGGGATCCTTTCTCTAGAGAAGTAACAGTTATAATTTCTGTTTTCATCTCACCAGTCCCTCAGATCATCTGTTTGATCACATTTACAACAACAAAGATTTTCCTTGTTTATTTATTTGCTATTTCTCTAATACAAAACTATCTTACTTAGTCTTGTCTAAAAGGCAAAAGTTTTAAAGCTTTAGAGACAGTTAAGGGCAATGAACCTGCAGGTGGCAAGTTTCCTATTCTTTCTCTACCACTCAGTTGGAGGTACAGAAGACTTACTTCAGGGAAATGACAAATGGCCCAGGTTAGCCCCCTCCTTTGAAATGTCCCTGGAACAAATAATTCTCTGCATGAAAGCTTAGCTTAAAGACATTAAGACGTCCTGGAAAAAAGACAGTCTGGATGAAATTCCCTATTAAGGACTAACCTTTTGCTGTTGTTGCCTGTGTGCTACAACTCTTTCCAAAAACATACTCCACACTTTTATTGCTGACACGTTGAATAGGTACTATATTTGTACATATAAGACATCGTCATTGTCATCTATACATTTGTTTTGGTAGCATTATAGACTCACCTGGAATATGCAGACATGGCTGGACTAAACATTGTACAGAAGTAAACACAATTATATTTATTGAAGTTTAATTACCCATAAAGTAGCAGAAGTGTTTAATTCTGATTTTGCTGTTTACATTATTTAATATTTCATGGTGCTCAGATAAATTCAGCATCTAAGGCAATAAATTCAATTTGCTTTCTGTTATCATACATGTTGCATAACTGATATGTTTTGGAGTGGGAAGGAGAGGTTGTTTTTCCACTTTATAAGTAATATAGAGAGCACTTTAACCAAAGCTTTGTACTTACCTTTTACCTTCACAGATAAGATCTAGTTACAGAAAGCTAAGACTGTAATTTACTCAAGAGTTTGGTATTAACTGATACTTAATGATGAAATTGGAGGCTGACATATAAGCTAATCAAATATACAGCCTCACTTCAAAGCAACAGGATGTTTACTTTGCCTGAAAGCCATATGGACCACTGTTCATTTCTATACAACTAATTTCTTATGCAACCAAGAAGCAGGGGAAGAACCAGTTGCAGCTGCCTCAGCAGCAAGGAGTCTTCATGTTTATCAATCAAGTCTAGAAGATACATTAATAGTGTTTACATGAGGGAGAGCTATGATCACCACAGGAAATTAATAAATTCAAGTGTTTATTGACTCTTATTTATCTGGGTCAATTTTGCATGCCATCTTATTGTGAAGGAAATGGCCAATGACATAGGGAGGTGGAGCACATCTTCTCTTACTCTTGCCTATTTCTAAAAATGTTGGCATTATTAAGAACACAGATTTACTTGAATTGCCATCACCAATTCCTGTAAGCATCACATGCTGTGGCTCTTGATTTCAGCGAAGATCTCCTCCCTTTTTCTGTCATAGTGATGGAAGTCACCAGGGCTGGCAGGAAAACCGGCACAAGTGAAGTGTGACTGTCAGCTCAGTTATGTGAGCTTGCTTAGCCGAATCAAATGGCAACCATGGCAGTGCAACCCTCCCAATGGCCTTAGGAGCCAAGGCAATGGGGAGAGCTCTGATTTCTTCATTTTCCCCTTAAAACAGCCTCAGGATTCTGCCACTGTTTTGAAGACACAATATGCCCCATTCCTGTCACGCTTCTGTCATTTATAATTTTGGTGGTATTTGTTGGAGGTCACATTACGAGCCCTTACACATAACCTTTCACAAGAAGCTGTGCTGGTAGAGCCAGTGAGACATGCAAGGGAGCAGTGCACAAAAGGATGAGCATAGCGTAGCCTGGTACTGTGTTAGCAACAGGGCATACCACTTAAGCCAGTAGGTACGGGGCCGTGAGAGGATCACTGACAGCACAGGAAAACACAAGAATATAACTTCAGAAAAGTGAATTCCCCTGTAAAGAATAGAGCTGAAGTCTCTGTGTATTCAGCACTTTTCCACATCAGCTTTTGGCCTAATGTTCTGTTTTTCCAGTTATACAGAAATATAAGTGCTTGGAAAGGTATGCTGTAATACAGAAAGCCCTGAAGTCACTGATGGATAGGAAAAAAATGCCAGTACAATGGAAAAAATCCTAAAGTTACTGAGAAAAGGACAAAACCCACAGTAAACTACTGCTTCAGCAAACTACACATCTAGAGCCACATACTAGCACGACAGGAAAAATAGCTGCCTTTTCAAAGGCTTGCCACAGTTTACTAGAGATCAAGTACATAGCCCTATTAGACACACAATACTATTACAAATGTACTATCATTCTTTTTACTTTCTCTACACTAAGGATTATACTGTCACAGCATCAACAAATTACTGTCACAAAATCAAGGAATTTCTTATGGTCCTTTACACTGTCAGCAGGGACATTGTCAAGGTGACTGCATTAGGTAAACAAGAGATCAGAGAAACGCTCAAGAAAATGGCATGACACAAAACCACACATGACACAGCTGCTTTTGACAGAAAATTTACTTCTCACAGTTTCCAAAGGAAACACAGAAAAACCCTAAGGGAGACTTTTTTATGTTGTGGAAAATATTCCAGTAAAAAAATAATAATAACAAAAAAAAATTACCTGAACACCAAGTCCCATTGGTATCTTTTGCAGTAAGCTCAGTGTTTGCTTTATATATCCTTTGGAGTGCAGCCAAAGAACGAGGGATGGACCAGAGCTAGGTCTGAATGAAAAGCAGTGAGCTTCTCACTTCAGTGCCTTTTGATTTCATTGGTAAACTTTCCATCATCACTGAATGTATGCTGGAGAGTTACAACAAACTTTTTGCTTTTTCAGTGTACCAAGTAGGATGCTCTGATCAGCCTGAGCAATTATGTCCTCCAGCTTCTTTGTCGTTGAGCTGTAGATGTACCAGCACAGCTTTAGTCATAAGAAAATGAAGAAGTTTCTTGCTTGTTTGTCAGTAACAAAGAAACATTTTTGGAAATGATACTAAAAATCAGTGGTTATCCTTACTAAAATAACATTCACTTAAATGCAAGTAAAATCTAGATTCATATTTCCTAGATCAAAACACTAGGGAAGAACAGAGTATGCAGCTATCCATAAGCGCAGCAGGAACTGAGCAGCAAATATCTTTGCTTCTACAGAAAGAATCTGGAAATGTGGATTGTGAAGCAATATACTCAGGGATGCACCAAAACTTTGAAATACTGCAGAGGTATTGTGTAGTTCCTCCATAATTGTGGAGGCAAACCCTTCAGACCAATGCTTCCATTAGTTACTACTGCAGTCTTATTTCCCATACAACGATCTGTTATTGAAAGAAAATGAGAATTATTCCTCATTTGATTGGGCCATTGCCATACAAAGGATAAAAGAACACCAACTAAACAACTGTTGGGGAAACAGTGTTTGTCACTTAAATGGCACTGCTCTGAGCCAAAGCTGAATAAACACATTGCAGTTCTGGGGCTGAGCAGTTACAAAATTCATAAGTTCCCTATTTTCCTTTCTCCAGTTTAAAAGCCAGACGCAAAATATGATCCAAACCCAACACATCCTAGCTAAGTCTTAGATTTCTGGGAGGTGTTTTGGGAACTATTTGTGTATGTGGTAGGATGTTTCTTACATCTTTGTATGGAAGTCATGAGATCCTGAAGACAAAATATACTTATCATGAGCTTGGACTATGCATTGTTACACTGAACAAGATGATTTGGTGGCTTCCTTTATCTAGGAGAATCTCCAAGCTAAAAAAATATCAGTAATGTCCCTTGTTAGAGGTTCTTTACTCCCTGGTCAGTCTGTCTGTCTTGTGGGATGAATTTGGTCCTTACACATGCCTCCCCCATAGCTGCCCATCTGCAGCACATTATCTTCAGGGAGAGAAAGGCTTTTTCTAGACATGGCCATAAAGTCAGGCAAATAAAAGGTAGCATCTTATTTTTAAAGGTCTTTATCAAAAAGGCATTAGAAAGACTATGCTTACACAGTTGCTATAAAAATTATTACTGTTTTGTTATACTCTCAAAAAGTAATCCCCTTGACTGTGGTGCTGATACTCTGTATTTACACTAGTGGAGATCAACTGGCCTGTTCTCTTTAGGCAGAGCATACAAGTCAAGGTTCAAAAGCATACTAATCCTATTTATATTTTATAACACTGAGCCATTAAATTAATGTTGTGGCAATTTTTTTTCCCAGAGAATTACATTCTGCTACTTAAATTTCCTACCTAGTTTCAGCTGAGTATTTTGTACTTCCCATTTTCCTGTCCTAAGCTTTCTGTACCAAGGACTGCAATGCTAACAAGGGAAGAGGATAGGGAGGAAGATCATGGTTTGTCTGTGCAGTATCTCTAGGATGACTGTGGGGATGAATGGAAGATTTTATCTTAATAAATCTATGCATATTTTATCTTTTAAAAGACTTTCTTATAAGGAATTATTCAGGCTATATATACATTTCCTTTCACAGGCTTTTATTGCAAGGTTTTCTATGGACCCATTACTCTCCACATAGCTTCTTTGTGCCACTGGCTACAGTTAGCAAGTTCAGAGTAAATGGCTCCCTTTTAAGTCAAATCCAGTCCTACTTAATGAACTAGTTGGCAGCAAGGCATGCAAAGAGCATCACAGCTGCTTGACCTATCTAGATAGGGTGTATTTCATTCCCATTTTATATTTAGCCTCAAGAACCAAGCTGGTGGGAGTGAGTACAAAGGTCATTGCTGTCCTGCCAAGGTCTCCCTGATTACTTTCCTGCTGTTGTCATATGTTGACATATCAGATTTGCTTAGGTGTTTGTTTCAAGGAAGCCAACCTTTGCCTTCTGTTTGGCAAATACCAAAATTTTGCTGTCTTACAAAAGAGAAATACTTTGATAACCCTCAAAACAGACCTTTTTCATTTTCCCCTTTGAGTCAGACATAGGTCATAACCTATGCCTCCTCCCCACAAGAGCTCTCTAGCACAGGAAAATAAATTCAAAAGCTTCAAGTATCCAGTATGAATTTTACCTGATCATCAACCACTGTCATTGCTTCTGTGTTCTGTAATAAATCAATCCTATATTGTGACTTGACTAAAATGCACTGTATTTTTCTGTCCTGTCAATTATATGTTTCTTTTGGCACTTGAAGTTAGACACCAATCACAGAGCATAGGGTTAGTCTACTGTTGATGTTAAGTCACATTAGTAAAATCCATGGCAGATATTTCTGTAAAACCTTTCTATTGATCTATGTTCATCATCAGGGATGAAATAACAGGAACACCACAATCTTGCTAAATTTTAAAGGGATACAAACACTGTATTTTGTAACGTCTTTCCAGCACATATAATCACATAATAGATTTTAACCTTCAAAGGTATTACATTATGTTTGTGTTTCAATCTGTTTTCTTTTACACAAGGCATATTTTAAATGTGATTTGATCTTATATTTTCAGTGGGGCTGATAACACTGCAAGGTTGCCTGCTAGCCCTTGCTGGGGTACACGAAATAATGAAGAGCTGCAGTATTGTGATGATTATGACAGGAAGGAAGAAGAATGCAGTGAACATCACCTGTACAACAAACTAGCAACAGAAACTGGAATTAGTGCTCTGACCACAGAGTTACTGTACAACTTCATGATGTAGGTTACATCAACGTAATTTCTGTGGGTTAGATTCTGGCTATATCTGGTCACTGACAACATTAATTAGGTAAATACATTTCTGGGAAGAACATTTGTAAATTCATGTATTCTTATGCTGGCTGCTGATTCTTTGCATTGATACTACACAAAGTTTTGTGTAGGAACTAAACAAAAAAATACATTTTTTTTAAGTACTTCTAGAAGGAGAAATGTTTTAAACTCAATTTTAATCAAAAAAGAACTGTTAAGGAAACCTAAGGATCTAATTTATTTTCTTCCAGCATCATCAATATATGTTACATTTATCTCTGTGCAACACCATGCTACTAAATCCTAATGTGCTTTTATTAAAGGAACTTACATACCTCTTACACATAGCTGGCAGGAGTTATTTCTATCTCTTTGAATGGCAGACTTGTTTAGATGGGTAAGAAGTCCAGAAATTTTCAATGCCCAGGCCAAATCCTAATATGTCTCGCATCTTCCCTGCAACACCAAACAACAGGGAAATTAAGGTCTTTCTATAATATTGTCCTTAAAGCAAAATTCCAGTAAACTTAATCCCACATAAGATCTTTCCTTCATTTTTTTTTTATCTCCTCTTGACTTAACATAGTCCAAGTGTGCTGTTGTAGAACCCAGGGACACACAGAAAAAAAGAAGCAGAATTAGAAATCTATGCAAAAAATAAGGGATGAAGTATACTGAATTATATAGCAATGGACTTGGACAGCTGCTGCTAAAGCGTGCCATTGTTTTCTGTGGCTTTGAACTAGTCTTCTCAAACTGCATGGAACAGTGATTACTTATGCCAGTCCTTTAGTTTTTAGGGTAGATACTCAAAAGCAAAATAATGAATTCTTCGTAAACTTGTTCAAAACCCTTGGTTTATGTTTTTATTAGTGCAGTTTATGATAGGCTCACCACCGCTAAGTAGTTGTTGAAAAAATTGAATGATATTTTAAAACTACAGGGGGAAAAAATATTTTTCACTTCAAAAAAACAAACTTCCCGAGCAATATGGCATTTTAATCTGATGCAAAGGAAAAATAATTTATTGGGCAGATCTTTGTGGGAAATAAATACAGGCAAAAATGGTGCCTAAAACCTACTTAACATTGTAATCCTCAGGGGAAGATGCACTTAGATGTGTCTTTTAATGTAAACTTAGCTTCGAAGAGAGAGTACGCTTTACCCAGTCAAACCCCAACAACATCTGTCACTGTTGCTAGCAACTGATCTCTTAATCACAAGCTATTTGTTTCAGAATGGCTACAGGGTTTAAAGGAACATGAATCTTCTCAGAAGTCCCTTTGCAATACCACTGTGTGCAGACCAAAAAAATTCCCTTTTTCCCCCCAGGGGAACTACAGAGAACAGGCACAAGATAACCAGGCTATGCACTGATAACGAAACCACACCAAGAGGAGGTGGTGACACAGTGGTTTCTTCTACTCTTTCTCTCTTGTAAGAGTTATGGCATCTTTTGATATCTTTGTCTTCCAGTAT
The DNA here is from genome assembly GCF_023634155.1 of Falco peregrinus. NCBI lineage: Eukaryota > Metazoa > Chordata > Aves > Falconiformes > Falconidae > Falco > Falco peregrinus. The sequence continues at coordinate 46,909,424 of NC_073739.1, read as the reverse complement.
AGATTTACTGTGTTGACATTATTTTCTCTTTCCTTCCTTTTTTATGCAGTTTGTCTTGAGGCTTGAGCTCCAGATGTTTTTTTAATTGTCATTCTTGGATTGCTGGCACCTGTTTTCTGCTCATGGTTGTAAAGCTGTGCATTTCTGGCCTCTTAGTTCCCTTTGTTTGAAGGCTGGATTATCAGCTACTTGGCAGGGGAGGCTCTAGGCATGTGGCAAGACTGCTGCTGCATGGAGATCTGCAGTTTGGAAACCCTGCTTTTTCAGCAAACACTGGCAGCCCTCGCTCACTTCAGTGGTGTGCTAGGACCCCACAGGCATCTTCAAAGATGAAATGAAAGAGCTTAGCTGTTGTCTTAGCTGCCAAACCCTGCCTGCATCCCAGGTCACACTGTTCTGTTTCTTTAGTCCTTCAGTGGAGACTGGAATGCTGACTCCCCAGCTCTCCTAAAACCTTTTCCTTTTTCAGTTTGGAGTCATCCAACTATCAAATCCCGCTACCTGTACATTTCCCGTGTGGTTGCAGAAGTTCACCTCAAGCACAGCACTGCAAAGTACTGCAGGGCCACCTACATTGTAAAGCTACTGAGAGGTGGGATGACTGGCACTATGCTGTGCTTCTAAACAGGCACAGCGAAAGGGACATGTATGCAGGAGTCCTCTGTCTTCTGTACAGGCTACCAGAAATGTCTGAGGTCACTTACAATGAAAAGCAGACCCCTTGTCTCTTGAAATACGTAGGAGGATCCATTGTCCAAGAGAAGCTATCAGAGTTCTCATTAACACTATAAAGGCATGGAAAATTGGGATGAAAAGAATTGCTGTCATTTTCACAAATATGTAAAATGAATGAAGTAAAGAAACCACATTGATACAGCTGGCAATAATTAGCATTGGCAGAAATTAGGCTCACTTTGACAAAATAATAATAAAAAATGTCTTGCCTTGAAGGGAAACCTTATCCCACTGTGAAAGCTTGACATTTTTACATGTACAGGAAATTAGGCTTTGCTGCTTTGTTTTTTTCTTGAGCACAAATTTTCTTTCTGTACTACTAGAATTCAATGAAAATTTTTTACAACAAGCATTTCCTCCTCAAAAATATAATTTAATTAAAAAAATAAACGAAACATTTTGCTGAGAACATGCTGGTTGCTACAAAAAAGTGACTAAAAAATGAAAAATATCCTCATTTCCTTGAAAAATGTCAAAATCTTAACATTTTCAAAAGTAATAATTTTGATTTTGTAACATATTGATTAACTGTCATTAACTGGTACATTTAAGTACTTGAATGTAAAGTGTTTGGTGATTGAGATTCATAGTAAGGTCGGGGTTTGTCAATTCTGGAGAGGCGAATTAATTCCACCACCTCAAAGGGGCTGACACGAGGTTGGAGCTGCTTTTGCTACAGGGAAAGCAAAGGCACTGCCAGGGAAACTGTGGGTGAGAGCAGGGGTGACTGCTGGCACAAGGCATCCCCAGCCGCTCTCCTCGTAGTAGCAGTAGTCAGACTGGCTTTTTGTGTTTGGAAGAGCCAAAGGGAGCAGCAGATCATACCTGTTGTGTTCTCCATTTCCACTACCTGCTTATTCAGGCAGCATATTTTATGCCCTTGCCCTGGTTAAATGACATTCTGATATTTCAATTTCTCAGTGGCTAGCTAAAGAAGGAGTCAGGATCACTGGAAGTTAACATCTCCATTTAAGAACATAACTGCAAATGAAAAAGAAAGTTGGTGGTTTTGGTTTTTTAGTGTGAAGCATGCATCATTTTTCCAGACAAATTCTAAGTAGTCTTCTAAAGAAGAACAAGAGGAGCAGCTGATACCCCGGAGGCTGCGCTGCCGTTCGGCGGGGCCCGGGCAGGCTGGGCAGTGGGGCAGGGGGGGGCGTCATGAAGCTCAGCAAAGGCAGGGGTAGGGTCCTGCGCCGGGGGGGAGCGACCCCACGCACCAGCACGGGCTGGGGCTGACCTGCTGGCAGGCAGCTCTGCGGGGAAGGGCCTGGGAGGCCTGGAGGACACCGAGCGGCCCGTGGGCCAGCAGTGTGCCCTGGTGGGCAAGAAGGCCGCTGCCAGCGTGGGCTGCATCAGGAGGAGCGTGGCCAGCGGGTGCGGGGGGTGTCCTGCCCCTCTGCTCTGCCCTGGTGAGGCCGCACCTGGAGTGCTGTGCCCAGCGCTGGGCTCCCCAGTTCAGGAGAGACAGGGAGCGACTGGAGAGGGGCCAGCGGGGGGCTGCCAAGGGGGTGAGGGGGCTGGAGCATCTCCCTCATGAGGGAAGGCCGAGAGAGATGGGCCGGTGCAGCCTGGAGAAGGCTGAGAGGGGATCTCATCAATGCATCCAATATTATTATCACAGAATTATTACAATATATTATATATTACAATATATTACAACATTATTATTGTATATATACAATATATATAAATTGGGCCCCTCACTGCAAGAGGGATGCTGAGGTGCTGCAGCGTGGCCAGAGCGGGCAGCGAGGCTGGTGCAGGGCCTGGAGCACAAGTCTGATGGGGAGCGGCTGAGGGAAGGGGGGCGGTTTAGCCTGAAGAAAAGGAGGCTGAGGGGAGACTTTACTGCTTTCTAGAACTGCCAGAAAGGAGGTTGTAGACAGGTGAGGGTCTGTCTCTTCTCCTAGATAAAAAGTGATAAGAAAAGAGGAAACAGCCTCAAGTAGCACCAGGGGAGGTTTAGTTTGCATATTAGGAATTTTTTTTTTTACCAAAAGCATTGTCAAGCATTGGAATAGGCTGCCCAGGGAGGTGGTAGAATCACCATCCCTGGAGGTGTTTTAAAAATATGTAGATGTGGTGCTTAAGGACATGGTTTATTTGTGGACTTGGCAGTTAATGGTTGGACCTGATGATCTCGAAGGTCTTTTCCCACCTAAATGATTCTATGCTTCTATGCTTCTAAATATCTTAAAGGCAAGTGTCAGGAGGATGGGTCCAGGCTCTTTTCAGTGGTGCCCAGTGACAGAACAAGGGGCAACTGACACAAACGGCAATATAGGCAGTTCCATCTGAGTGTGAGGAGAAGCTTCCTTACTTTGAGGGTGACAGAGTACTGGGACAGGCTGCCCAGAGAGACTGCAGTCTCCTTCTCTGGAGACATTCAAAACCCACCTGGATGTGACACTGTGCAGCCTGCTGTAGGTGAACCTGCTTTAGCAGGGGGTGGGACTGGATGATCTCTGGAGTCCCTTCCAACCCTGACCATCCTGTGATTCTTTGATTTATAGATGGAAGACAGGAAGGATCAGATAGATCTTTCATTGTATATGGAGTTATCAGTAATATACTTCTAGATGTCTTGGTTCTAGGGTCTTTGAGGAATTGGGATCATCTGATCTTTCACACATGCTGAAGATCAGCTGTTTGGGATTTAACTTTCATGTATCATTTTTATTAGTCAGTAGCTTCTGGAAAAAGTAAGACCAAACAAAGTCTATTGATAACTCGTTCTTTGAGTTCTTTCTTTTATTCATATTTTTCCCTCACTTTTAGAATTATGATGAATGTAGTTACCTCAACTTGTTTCTGTTAACAGGCAACAGGTTTTAATCACTATAAATCTGGAAATTATCTTCTAGTTTAACTATCTTCTGTTTGTATGAAAGATGTTGGGCTGGAATTTTCAGTGGAGACCACCTGAGAGCCAACTTCTCCATGGCATATTTCAGTTGACATACTTGACATGAAAAAGGAAAAGAGCTGTTAACAGAGAGACTGAGAGCTGTTGGAGCCTGAAACATGCTCTTAATGATCCAAGTTCACCTGAATCTGGTAATTCCTCTATTTTTTTTTTAATGGATATGTTTCCAGAAACCACTGGGGGTGAAAATGAAGCCTTCTGTTTCTCATTGCCAAAACTGAGTTATTTAGGGTTTTTTGACATTTTGCTATTTGAAAAATTAGTACTTTTGTTCTTTTGCCTACAGATGCATTCTAAGTTAGGACTCACCTTGTGTAAGGTTTTTCTTGTTTGTCTAAATCCAAACAAATAAGTAACCAGCAATTAATATAAAGAATATTTACATTTCAGTGGGATTCAAAAACACATTTGTAAAGGGTTCCTTTAAATACTATAGTAGAGGACTTCCTGAAATGTAACAGAATTATGAAAGAGAAAAGAAGAAAAAAGAGAAGACACTCCCCCCCCCCAAATGGACACCTCCCTCTCCCCGCCCCCCCCAACCTCCACCCCTGACCCTTCCCCCCAACCCCCCCTTTAAACCATGCTTTAATGCTGTAATAATTATCTTACCTTTTGGGGGGGGCAAAAGAAAATGAAGCATTCTCAGCTCCTTTTGGTGAGAACATACTACTGCACACAACTGATACCGCTGCATTATACAGGTCTGTAGTATTAATCCAGATCCTTTACCACCTCAGTTTTGCTCATAGAAAGGATTGTTCCAGCTGATATGGCCTTTTAAATTGGCATCTGACCTTTAAGTATATCTGGAAGTAACGATGAGTCCAACGGGGTTTGTTAAGTCACAAGTGTGCAACTGAAGGAGACACCAAATTCTTGTAATGAAGTCTGAGAAAGCTTATGCTTCCAGTTGCCCAGCAAATAGTAAGAATTATGGAGAGGAATGTAAGAACTTCCAATTAAAATATTTCCTGGTTTACAGCTGTCTTTTTTTCTGGCAGAAATGCCTGGGAAGTATATATTCCAACAGCTTCTTGTAGTTTAGCATATGTTTTCAGTACAGTCAAATAAAAACTATAAACAAAACAGGCATGATATTCAACAGAAAACGTGGAAGAAATCACTGGGAAAGATTATTAGGAGGTAAATGTAGTGCCGTTTTTTCCAAAAAGTTTGTTATCTACATAGACCTGTATAGAATGCATTATAAATTTTATATGCATAGGTGCATCCTTTATATGAACTTATAAGTATCAAGTACGTACTTGTCATCACAAAAAGTTTTGCTCTTTCCAGAGCCCTTTGAGGACAGTTGTGAAGATCACAGTCTGCTCTATAGGATCAAAGAGAATACCCATTTTCCAAGTGACAACAAGTAAAAAAGAGCAAGATTAAGAGCCTGCTTCTACTTCCATATGAATTAATGTTGAGTCTCAGTATCAACATACAGCAATGAAGTCTGTAATCACATGGGACATCCATGGCAACTGACAAAGTGAGCCCATCTCCTGACTCCTGCTGCTGTGTTTAACCACAAAATCCCACTTTGCCTCAAATAGCTGTTTCGTGTCTTGCAGAGAACACAATGTAGATCTATGGCAAAAACTTATACATCTCTATTTTCCTTAAGCTTTTATTTATTTAGGCAGTCAAGCACAAAAAGATGATGATAAATAAATGACCAAGTCTAGGCCAGAGGAACCATAAAACTCCAGAAGTTCAGACTGTCCTACAGAGTGTTAAATGTTTGCAGCAAGCCAAATTCACTGCATCTGAGAGGACACTGATATGCTGAACTTGGCAAGCTGTGAAAATTTAATGCATTTGATCCAATGTGTTTATCAAAATGTATTTCAGAAGGATATGTAAGGGAGGAATCAGAGCTCTTGCAGCCACATGAGTTTTCTGGAGTACCTGACGTAAGATTTTCTTATTTTCATATATGTATTTTTTCCCCTTTACTTTGAAGGTGAATTTTGAGTTACTTCTTCATTTTTGGAGAGCCTTTTTTCCCTGTCTTATAGTAATTGATTCAAAGTTTTTGTTGCCAGACACTTTCTGATGCCAATGCACCTTTCACAGAGAGAAGATTCATTTTGATGAAGTTGTATTTTTCCCTTCAATACATACGTGGAGTCATGCTCTTTGCTCTACCTATTGCAGAGAATAAGTTTTTCTTTTCCCTCAGCTAAATAAAGAATAAAATTTTCTCCACTACTTCCCTAGTTAAATCTAAATCAAATCTATTTTGACTTGTGTAACTTATAGTTGACTAGGTCACATGCTGGTTGTGACTCAATACTTCCTTACATCATGGTGCTTCTCAAAATGGTAACTCAAGCTTTTCTGTGTAAAAACCTGGAACTTGCTTACACTTGTTTTATATTAGTCTAATTTTATTATATTCTCTGAAGTCACTGAAGTTTTACTAAAAGTGCTGAGAGCAAAATGAACACTGAATTTAAGTTGTCTTATCTAGACTTCTTTTTTACAGTCACATGGAAAAGACGAGGGGTAATGGGTACAGGTTTCTCCTGGGGAAGATTCCATGGACTTAAAAGGAATTTTTTTCACAACGAGAACAATTAGCCACTAGAATAGTCTCCCCAGACAAGCAGTAGATTCCCCATAATTAGACACTTCTAAGATTTAGCCAGACAGGGTGTTGGGCCGTCTTGTCTATACAGTTGTTTGGCTAAGAAAAGTTGGACCAGATGATCCTTGAGGTCCCTTCCAACCTGGTATTCTATGATACTATAGTTCCATGAATCTATCTTTGTGCAGCAATCAGATTGCAGATATTTTTCTTGAATCCCTCTTTTTGAGAGTATTCAGCAGTTCAGGACGACTAAAGGTGAAAATGTTCAGTTCCACACCACCCACATATACAATTTTGGTTTGTTTTTCCTGAATTACAAGCTTTCTATATGTAATGGTATCATACTTGAGCAACGGACGGAACATTTGACTGAAATATTGGCTAGCTTCTCTCTTCTCAAAGACACATCTCTCATGAGATGTTACAAACTCTTTTAGATACTGTACAGCATTGCTATGACATCTGAAGTCCTGTTCCATATTAAAAACAGAAACAAAAGGTGGTGCTTTCTCCCTCACTTTCTTCTCAATTTATCAAAAAGCTTGATTAGTTTAAAAAGTACATACAGAATTCAAATGCGAAGACCAAAACTGGAAAAAAAATTACATCTAACAGAAAATATATCCAGAGTTCAGCTGACAGCAGTTCTGAGATTTTAGTCCTATTGCCATTCACTGTTCCAGAGCATATTTTAGTTATATTCTAGATTCAACAAGTTGCAGCAGTTGATGGGGACAAAACTCTGGAACAACGTCTCTCTTGACATGTCCTGGTACACCAGTTGAAAGCAATTCAGGTCAAAAGTTGCAATAATCAAGTCAGAAGCTCATAAAAATATAGAACACTATGGGCAGACAGTGTCAGCCAGTATAGCATTATAGCTTTTGACAAGTTAGTGAGTAATTTTAGCCAAAAAAAATCAGTGAGATTGAGGGAGAGGAAGATTTCTTTTAAAAGCCTCAGTGTTTCATTTTGACATTTTCAAAATGAAATGTTTTGACTTCCTATTTTAAAATGGATTTTAATTTAGAGATTTACCTCATTTAAAAAAGTAAAAAACATCTACATGCTTGGGAAAAAAACCCACCCTGAAGCTAAAAATGAACCAACGATCTGTTATTAGTAGCTCTAACTTCAATAGGTAGAGAAGGCTGAGGGAAGGTATTGCTGATACTGTACTCCTCTAGTACAGCTAAAACTGTGAATATGTCAGCTAATAGCTACTGAAAAGATTTAATGAGATTTTACAGAAATGTTTAAGTAACTAGCATAAATGAAAATTACCAATATCACCCTTTTTCAAACAGTTCATACCTGATAAACCAACAGGCAATGGGCCAACTTGTGAAGATTACATTTTCTCAAAACAAGACTTGTTCTTCAGGCTTGGTATGATGTTTTATTCCCGTATAAAGTAACAACTCAAACATGGTGGCTAAGCTGTTAGTGACTGAAGTTCAAGTAAGGTAAGTCTGAGCACTTTTACCCTGTCATGAACCTGAGTGTTTCATATTTTAATTGACAACATTCACATCGTTGAGCTTTTCATTTCGGCTTTGATAAAATCTGCTCACAAAGGCAGATGGCAGGCTGTTATTTTTAATTCACAAGCAATGTTAAATATATGCCATATGTTATAGAACTTTTCAGGCGCAGCCTTTTGAATGCTATCACAATAAACTTATAAGATTACATAAAAGGGAAATCTGACAGAGAACAACACCATTGCAGGTTACATTTTTGAAAAAGGAAGTGAAAATGGCCAGACTTTCTACTTGATAAAATATAATTATCCAAACCGTTAAATAATCATCAAAATCTGTGTGGAAGGGAGGTATTTGGAGACTTCTGTTACCTGCTGTTCTGCATTTAGAAAGGGTTCCCTGCATGCGCTACATGCACTAACCTAGCTGTTTCCTTGTAAACAAAAGGCTTGTGATGTTTCACACTACTGTATGTAGTGACCTTCATGTAACCTTCATGTGCAGATTAGTAAAAGTAGTGAGACAAATGGGCCAAAGTCAAAATGTTTCAGTGAAGTCTAAGGCCACAGTTGTGGTCCAAAGAGACATTCCAACTGCAGCTTCCCTAGAACAGAAGCTGTGAAAGCTGTAACTGCAACTGTAGAGCAACTCTTAAATATTTTCTTTTCCCAGAAGATATAACAAATGGATGAGGTCCACATTCTACTGTACTAAAGAATGGTTGGTAAGAGTGTACCAGGCTTTAACAGCAAATGGAAGACGTGTCTTTGAAAAGGCTGCATCCAATGTATCACTCAGTAGCAGGTAGACTTCTAGTCTGTGAGTGTGCAGAGACAGCTCAAAGAGACTCACAAGGTGGGGAGTATAACAAGGGACATTTCAATTCAGTGTGGTACAGAGCAAGATTATATTCAGCGAGGGAAATAAAGGCCCTGCTGGCCAAAGCTGAAGGGCAGAAGGGTGTCTTAGAAAGGTTTGTGTATCTGAACAGGGGATGCAACTTCAGAAATCTTGTGACTAGGTATGACTGAAGGTCTCACTGGAGACTCCAACAACCACTGTTGAAAAAGAATCACATGCAATGGCTCTTGTAAACCCGTGATCACTGTCATGAAAAGTGAAAGTGTCAATTGAGCTGTCGCAAGCAAACATAGTTTGTTAGGCCTTGTGGTTTGCATGGGCAGGTTGCTGCAGTCCTAGATTTTTTCAGTTGCTGAACACTGCTTGGAGCCACTGGAACTGAAGCTTTAAAGTCATGGTATAAATGTATGTGCAGAATAGCAAGAGCATTTCTATATAGTGCAGAGATAGATGAATTATTCATTATGAATTATTCATAATACATTTTTGACATTTTTTCTGAATAAATTTATGTTGTGGGTTTTTTTTAATTATTCAGCAATATGATCAAATAATTGCTAAACTTTTTATTACCAACCATCAGAATACTTTCATAAGTTCTTGGTTTCTTTTTTATTATTAATCTTAACATACACAGTGCAACCTGATTAATCCAGTCACTTCTAGAATCCTTGAATATCTTAGGTTGCTGAAAACAGTAGACTAATGAGATCCAGCACTGTTACAAAGACTGTTAGAGAAAGTGAATAACATTATTTATTATTTTTTAGGATTTTTTTTTTTATTTGCAAATGATGTTCACTGTTTCACAGGACTAAATAGATACAGAAAGATTAATTTGGTTATAATAGATAGGCTTCTAGAACTTGCAGCAATATTATGCTTGGGCAGTTTCAGTATTGCCATTGAGATGACTACCAAATGCTGTGTTACAATGGTTTCTGAAGTACCCACCAACCTTTGCATTTGTTAAATGGAACTGAACTGGATTGAATTTTCAGGTAAATCCACGATGAGTTAATTCTGCTCAGTCTCTTCAGTGATGTTCAGCTGTAAACTGAAGTGAACAAAAACTTATTCAGAGCCTCTAAGTTCAGGTTCTCTTTCTGATAACAGGAAGCTCTGAATTGAATAACCATTTCTAATAAATTTACACTTGCAATAAGCTATACAGTTCTTGGAGTCTAGAAATTGGACATAAAACTCTACTCAAGTAATCTATGTCTATTAGCCCTCTGTTTAGTATGCACCTAAGGAGTAAAAGTGCTACTGAAACACCAAAGCTTTTGAGACTTACCAGTAAACAAAACCAGAAAGGGCAAAAATGTCACAATAGGGAGCTCCAGCCAATGAATTTTAGATATTGCAGCAGCTTTAGACTCTGTCTGCTAAAAACACCAGTTACATATGGACTCTCTTGGATGCTGTGGGTTAATTCCCATGCTTGAAAGTTGAGTGGTTGGTTGAATATAATAAGATTTTATTTAAAAAAAAAAACAACACCAAAACCCCCACGAACTTTATACAAACTTTCCTTGCTCAGTTTCCATGGAAATGAAAGTGGAAAGACTGCTGGCAGTCAGTAGCTGAGTGTGAGAACTCTCGCTTGCAGATGTCAGTTCCTGACTGTTCACTGAAAACTGCAAGTGTTGGTTTAAAAAATCAGCTGCAAATGATGTCTTCAAAACTCTGAAACTCCAAAAAAAAGTTGAAGTTGATAAACTAGTTTTAAAATGGAAGATTTTAAAATGTAAAAGTCTTTACATTTCCATCCACATGGCTGCTGAGACTTATTCCTTTTATAAGCAGCTGGAGTGGTGGCTACATTTTCAGTCAGTATCTTCTGTGACTGGACTTCCCTTTGGTCCAACAGCTTGAGTTGATTACTTTACAGAGTATGCTGAAAAGCTTACCTATTTAAAGAAGGCACAGGGAGGGTTGCTTGTTTGTTTGGTAAAGTACTTGTGGATTCTGTTTATATTTGGATTGTTAAGATTTACATTAGTTTAAACATAAATGGGAAAGTAATGGATCTGATTTTAAGTCAAGAAATTACTGGTTTGCATATAACATGTTTCAAATAAAAATTACTAATATATTTGAAATAAAGATTGAGAAGCTTTCTCCATGTTTTGCTGGAGTCACAGAGTTTGAACCCAAGCTTATGAGTGTTAGGCTGCTTACTGTAATAAAGATTTTTCCTTCTTCATATTATAAAGAAAAAACTGGAAACACATGTGTCAGATCCAGTGCACATTCTCCACATTCTACTAAAAGTCTCATCAATGCATTTATTCCTCTGTGAACTTTAACAGGCAGCTTACTGTTCCTAAATACTGCACAATGGAGTAATGAGTGTAAGGCATTTTTCCTAAGATTACAGTCTTGAAGACAAATAGGCATTTTTAATGGTATACAGTAATTATCATAGTAATGCATAATTTTCCCTGGATTGACTATCTTGTAGTGGTCTAATTCAGGAAACACTAACTCACTTGCAAACAACATCATTAGGAACTGAGGCAAATAAGCAGCTGATCTGGCTTGTTCAGTACACTGAAGCCTTGAGACTGCTTTTCCCTTTTTTCCCTACTCATTAATTCAGTTTTCATGGCTGCTGCAGCAGGTGGAGTATTTTATCTTCTCATCTCATTAATCACTTGTGGGTTACTGAGGAAACGCTATTAATACCTTGTCAGGAGATAGAGACAGTATAATCCATAACAGCTAGCAATAGCACAGCCAGCTGCGGCACCAACAGGCTGTAATGTAACCAAGGCTTAGGTACTCCAAATAATGCAAGGCACCTGTAAGGCAATCAGTACCCTTTATGCAATGAACAAGATTACTGCTTAAACCACATGAACATAAGAGAACAGAAGGCAATACTGTGGTAAACTTTCTGATTGGATGATAAACAGGATTGCAGAGTTTGACTGCTATTTCTTATCACATCTTCCTTCACAGTCTGTCTCAGAGCCGCTACTGTTTTAACTCTCTGAACTGATGCAACATAAAATTGAATATTTTTCTTTTATTTTAAGATATAAAAGAGAAACAGAAGATACCTTGCTATAAGCTTTTCTTCTTTCATTCCCCTTCTTAGCTATACCGACTTCAAGCTATTAAGATTAATCAATAATTACCCGGCAAAGGGATTTAGCTAAATCCCTATATGTATTATTTGTTGTAGGTTTATGTGCCCAGAAGCACTAGAAATGAGAATAAAACCACTGCAGAGGAGAGCAGATTCTCTGAGATACTGCCTGAACAGGTATGCTTTGAGGGCACACAGGACAGCACATTACTTTTGCTATTTTTTTACAAAAGAGCAACACAGCATGCATTAAAAAGGTGTTTTGCCAGGTATGAGCCTCCAGTGAGAGGGATGAAGCTGCTTAGCGCGTTGAACAATTAGGAGTGGTAGTTTTAGCCAGGTGCCTACCCTGTGCTCAAGAAGTAGGTTTCAAGAATGAGTCAGAGATCTCCCTCATCTTTTGTTCATCATACACTACCTCACTAGTTACCAGGAGCTCCATGTCCACCTCTTGCTATAGATACATGTTGGTTCTCATCCTTCACACTTGTTAGGGCTTCTAGTCCATTCTCTTGAAATGGAAGAGTACAATCTTGTCAATGATGAGATTGATCAAAATATCTTTTCCTGTTAGGGATCATGAAAAAGGTGGCAATTAACACTGGTGAGCCACACTGCCTTTTTGAACTGTATTGTCTTACAGTGAACAAAGATATAGCTCACCTTCACTGGATAGGTGCGTTGTATCTTTGTCCACTGTAAGTGATTCAGTCCTTCATTCTTTCCTGAGACTTATTCAAACTGTCTTTACTCTTGAGGGGCAAGATTTCCACTAAAAAGTCATTTTTTCATCTCTCATCAGTGTTTCCCAAGATGTTTGTATTTCTTTCTCATTGTCGTCTCTCCTCTAAACCCTTTGCATTCCTTGTTCCTTAGATTTTTTCATCAGGCATCTTCCATACACAAAATATTGTTTTGAAACATCCATCAGTAGATTTTTTAGAAGACTTTTTCACAACTTGAACACAACATCCAGGAAGCTAAGCAAATAATGTAATCTAATTCTATGCTCTGAGGTATGAAATGACTGCTTGCTAGTGGTAGGGAGTAGCTCCCCAGCTCCAGCATACACTGTACAATATTTCTCATATAAATAAATATAGCTTTGGAGTGAGGTTGCAATTGGAGACTATGCAGGGGGAGGGGACATGCCTAATCCACTCTTCTTTGGCTTTGGTGTGACCAGGAGCTGAAACAGCATGGTTAGCTACAATAGGAATGTCACATCTCCTAGAGCTTTTCTCGTCCTTTTTATGGCTTCCAATTCAGCTGGCTGTCCTGCTTCCTTCAGTATAATCGGCTGTTTGCAGAGGTGGTATTGCCAGCTGATATTACTGATGCTCAGCTGATATAAGATGATATAATTTACACTAGTTGAGAGCCTGACTCTGAGTACTCTGTTGCCCTCAAAGCACCAATATTAAACACAGAGACCACAAAGTGAGCTGAAACACATTGCAACAAAGGAGTAGCCCAGTTTTTGCACCTCCTAAGAACATGATTTCCCTCTCTATACATAAACTAGCAGTTCACTTTGACCATGACCTACATCCAATTTAAGAGCCAGTAAAAGCTAAGTATATATGTGCAAAGTAAATTTTTAAGGTACATATGTGACACATTTGACAATTTAGGCTTTCAGTTAACTCCTTACTGCCTCTATAAGCACAATGCCAGGATGACAGAATGCCCTAAAAATGTGGTGAAGGGCACCAGTAATATTCACCTAGCATCTGAGATTAGGGAACATGTAAGAAATTGCACATTAGTGAGAGATCACAATTTTCAGATTAACTGGGAATGGACAGCCATTAATGCTTCTAAGCCTTCCCTCACTGTCTCTTGCTTACACCTATTTATATCATATCTTTCATGCATCCATAAAGTACTGGGCCCATCCTTGATCAGACTGGTTATTGCCATGCTGGAGACGCACTACAGGAGACTGACTGGAGATGCAATTCCTTGATCGTATCAATATGCAAATCACAGATTATGAGCTGTTTGATATATCCACAATATGATTGTTCTTTTTTTTTCAGTCCAGTGACCTATATGCTAACCAGTTGCTTTGTCATTTTTTCTGACCTGAAAATATTCCCCATTCTTCTGCTTCTTATTCAACCTTCTTAAGAACCAAAACCCACACAACACTGAGATCAAAGAAAGATTTCTATTGATTTCTACGGTCTTTGAATCAGGAACTAACATGAAAAATTTGTAACAAATATGCCAGAAAACAGTCTACATTTACATTTATAATAGAAATGGGAAGAAATACTGCTTTTATTTGTGCTCTATAACCCCTATCACCTTGAGATAATCTGAAGTATTTTTCTTACTCTTTCTGTTATGTGGACTGGAGAGGAAAAAGAGGGAACAGAAAAGTGCTTTTGAAATGCACATACAGAATCTTGCAGCCCTTTACCAGGTCATTAATCAACACAGACTCCTGTGCTGAAATTTCACTTGAGAAGTGCTCTGAACTCAGGAACTATTTGATTCACAGCTGCAACCACTGCCAGTTCAAACTGATTGGTGGTATGCTTACCAAGTTGTACTGCTATTCCTGTTTTCTCCAAACTAGTTCCATCTAACTCTTTAGAGGATGCAAATTTATCTAAGTTTTGGAACATACCTATCTCCACTTTATTAAGGGAGGAACTTTAAAAGAGCACTTTTATTGACATCCATGTCCTGCATCTGCAAGTCTTCTTCAGTCAAATGCTCCATTACAAGCCTTCCACTGGAGCACATGCTTGTGATCAAATGTCCCATTAGAAATTTTTTCAGATGGGCAGGATCAACACTACATCTACCAAGCTAATAGTCCCAACCAGAATTCATACGGACCTTCCCCCAGGAAACGAAGAACTTTGCTCATCATTTGCATATAGCTGCTAAGTGTTGCACAGTGCAGCTGGACTTTAAGCTTTCCCTACCAGCTCCTTGCAACATTTTAATCAATAATTTCTAACGGCAAATTACAACAGCCAGAAAGGCCATTCTGCTAACTGTAGGAATTTCATACAAATTAAGAAGTAAACAAGAAACGTCCCAAGCTTTCCAGTGAATATTCCATGATATACTGTATGTGATAGACCACTAATCACTCTTGATTCTACGATAAATTTGAATACTAATCCCTTCTGAATAGGGATTAAGCTTCAGTGTGTAGAGGAGGGATTCATTAGAATTCATCTCATCAAGACACAGCTTGAACAAAGTTGCACAGCCCTCTGCACCACAGACCTTTCAGCACTGACAACCAATTGCCAAACCAGCAGAATTACTACTGAGTTGCCAAAATCAACGAACTGCAACCTATGAATGCCTGTATTTTCTCAGTCAGAAACTGATGATGTGGTGTGTTGTAGTCTAGAGAGGACTATTTTCAGGCAAAACACTTTCTGAGTAATTATGATAGGCAAACAGTCACACTGTCCTGAAAGTGATGACAGTAAGTAAGAGGAATTCAGTGGTGATCATGTTGCCAGAGTATGAACATGAATGTTGTGAGGCCCCATCTTTTTATTTATGTATCATTGGCCACAGGCTCACAAAAGTTAAATGACTTCATTGATTCAGCATGAATCAGATGTTAGAATCACTAGGATGCCCTTCTCAGGAAACATATATACTCTGGAATAGCTTTGACCTCGTCCGAACTGTATTTTTGCAAAGGCCTAAAATGGTGCCTAATGCAAGATGCAATGTTTGCTTAAGAGCAGTTTCTGTTCCTTTAGCTACTGGGCAGAATCAGTGATTGCTTTGACCACCAAATTAGAAAGGCAAAACCTCCAAATTTTTAGGACTGCCTTCTCAGTTTTGACTAAACTGGCAATAGCTTTGATGAACACATGGAGCTTTGCTGATCACATAAGCTGGAGATTTGGAATAGTCCACAATACATCCTGCTGTTGCAGGGAGAAATGTCCCCAGGCATTCTGAGCTAAAATGCTTTGTTTACAGCAAATCGTTCATGGCTATGCAGCAATACAGTTCTGCACGCTCTGCAAGTGCAATATGGCTGTGCTCAAGGATGACACCCTCTCAAAAGTAACTCCCTTTCTCTGGGCACCTGACACTACCCTAGTGAAACGGTACATGACGAACCATGGGTTCTTCATGCAGCACAAAATAACCTTGAGACAGGTCATTAATCACAAATTTCAACTTTGTAAGGAGCACTTCACAGTCTGAGTCTCATTCATTATGAGCAGCAGAAGTTGTAGCTAATTAATTTGAAACGTGTGCAAAAAATCAACCAAAGATTCAGATGACTTTGTGACTGACAAAGTCACACCAATGTGACACCAGATGTTGTTGACCACTTTTGTGGGGACTGCAGTCTTCAAAATCAATGTGTTGATCTCAGTGACCCCATACTGGAGTTGTTTCATCTGGAATATCAGATATTGGCCCATTTTGGCTTTGTGCTTCCTTCAGCATCTGTGAGAGAACTTCAGCCTGAAAGTGTTTGAAAGAGAGAAAAGCTGCAATATAATATGTGTATCTGTGTGGGAAAAAGAAGAAACAGCACAGTCTATGAAGCTTTCCATGCACATCGCTGGAAAGCTGTTTACAAATGCTGGTACCAAGCACTGTGGCAGGGTTGATTACAAGGTAAATGGTATTACTAGATAGTAACTCTCAGTATTTTAATTAGATTCCTATGAATACCTCAAGCTTTTGCACATAATGCACAAATATTAACTAACATAACTCTATTGAATACAATAGTGCTAAGCTGATGCGAGCAACCTGAGGTTATGGCTCACTGTATTTTTTTTGGCTGAATTAGCACCACTTTATCATTGCTCTCCATTAATACCCTGGGTAGAGAGTTTACTGCCAGGGGTGTTCATGGAAACAATGAACTCTGTGTATGCTGTAATTGAGAGCAACATG
The DNA here is from genome assembly GCF_023634155.1 of Falco peregrinus. Classification (NCBI taxonomy): domain Eukaryota; kingdom Metazoa; phylum Chordata; class Aves; order Falconiformes; family Falconidae; genus Falco; species Falco peregrinus. The sequence continues at coordinate 46,892,805 of NC_073739.1, read as the reverse complement.
CAAATTCTTAATTCAGTGTATTTGAAGAAAGTAGCCAAATTTGAAAACCAAAGTTATTCAGCACACATACAAAACCAGTATTATGCAATCTTCAGATTTCTTATTAAGGGTAACAAAAATTAATGTTAAACCTTGTATTTAAATTTAAAAACTAGGAATTACCCATATGAGTTATTTAATTCATGCTCTGAAATAAAGACAAAATTAAGAAAATGCAAATAACTCTGAAAAAAACCTAATAAAATAGAGAATCACATCACTGAAAAAAATTATTCATTTACTACTAATTTTGGATAAATACCAAAGAAAATGTTAGACTCCGTACATTAGGGTATGAACATCAAAGATATTTTGCTGTGTGCATTGCATATGTTTAGCTAAGCATTTGAGTAAATGTAGCAGTTTGGCTTTTTCAGTTCAATATTATTTATTGTCCGTAATTAAAATTGCATTGCCTATTTTTGTCTTCTAAAACTCATGACAGAAAGACACATTCTCTGTGAGGTTGGTTAGACAGAATGGTACAAAATGAAAAGTACAGAAATGTCGAAGTTAAACAAAAAAATTGCACTGGTGAAAGTGCATGTGTGGAAACCTGGACTTGATGCATGGACTGTTGAGCATAGATATAAGTTCTATGCTTTGAGTGTCCTAGCAAGACAGGATGTATCACCCTAAAGTATCCCCACATCTGGTTGTTGTATCCAATTTTTGAGAGTCCGGTCTAACATATGCTTATGTTGTAATTTCTGTTTCAGTGTGCTGAAGACCTCTTCTTACCAACCATTAAAATAGAAAACCAAACTCCTTACCTTGAGAAAACATCTCGCAAAGCACATTATTATTAAATAAAATGCTGATTTAAAATAAAATGCCTGTTTCAGAAAACCTGCAGAATTTTGCTTATCACATTAAATCACCCTTCATTTCAGGGAGTTTATGCTAATCTAGTCTTTTCACAGAAAAAGCTGTTAGAAAACAGTGCAGGGCCCCTTGAAGATTACCTGTTCTGTATAGTGTTGTGGCACAATTTTTGCCTTACAGGTGCAGTAACAATTAGTGTCCGCTTGAGGGCACAAAGAAGAAAGTCCTGGAAAGGTGTCAGGCTGATAAGTACAGAGGAAAGTGGTTGATCTGTCTTAGCAGTGATGTTTGACTATGATTAACGCACCAGACATTGGCACAAATCCGTTCTGAGTTCGAAGCTTGTGGTCAATTAAAAATGAAGGTAGTTGCACAAAAGAAAAGGACAGTAATTCCTTCTGCAGTAAACTCGAGCTTTTTCTTGCTGCCAGAGATGAAAGTTAAAAATAAGTCCAGCTCATTGTATTATCATCCTTCTGTCTTTCTTTCTCTCGCCATGTATTTCTACCAGTGTCTTTCAGAAAGCACAAAGTCTTGTGCTTTCTTAAATCCTTGAAATATATAATTTTTTAGACTACATTGAATATAAATTTTGTTACAACATCGGAGAAATAATAAATGCATAGTACACAGGGGGGTGAAATGATACATACTTGAGGAGAGTGAATTTTAAACAGAAACTCTTCTTATTTACAAAGAGACTGGTTCAAAGGAATACTCCCATAGCCGTAATTTTCTAATGGAACAAGTTTCAAGGCATGTCTGATGAATAACCTTATGTAAGGTAAGAAAGTACTCTACATTTGAATATTGAAGAAAGGTCTGTACGGTTATCCTGCCTTCCTCTGTGCTAACACATGATAACAGGATATTCTTGAGAACCTTGCCAGTTTGATATTAAATGATTCATATATTGAAACCTCTGCCACACACTTGGGAGACTTGCCATCCACCTGACATCACCCCTAGAGTAGTCTTCTTCATCATGATCCTTTTCTCAGCTTATTTCTACTACCCTTAGTGTAATTATGTTCCATCACCTGAAAATAACTTCCATTCTGTGACAGTAGTTACAAATATCAAGTGGTAATAATTTTTGTTTGTTTTTTCACTATTTGGCACTTGGTCAGTCAAGCTATATGCAACCAGGTCAAATTTTCCTTATAATTCTTTTCTTTTTGTCCTCCTGACCTTCAAGCTGCTTTTCTCAAAATTCCCTTCATTTAGCCAATATCGCCCTCAAAGTGCTTGTGACTAGAGAGCTAGAGCTGCTGTAAGGTGTGTAGAATGGCTTTGTCTATGAATATTCCTATATGTACAGGTCAAAATACATCAGGTTTAGGGTGTTGATTCCTGCGTGTGTCGTTCCGCGCCCCCCCCCCCCCCCCCCCCCCCGGCTCCTGCTACTAAAGGATGGCCAAATGTCTACTTATTTTGTAGTGGTCGAGGTGTTCTGTACCACCACTAATATCTACTGGATATAAAATTGATCAAATAGGTTAGAGGCATTCAGAAAAGCAGTGGGCCACTCAAATGGTTGCGCTCTTTCTTCAGATCTTAGGAAAACATCTTGTTTTCCACCTGGTGGTAGGAATCTGAAAGGAAACAGTGCAACATCCTACATCTTCTGTCCACACTTGAATGTTACTTGCCTTCCCTTTTCTAGCTACAGTTCATCACTTCCTGCACAATTCCTGCTGGAACTGTACTGTACTGACCACTTCCCTGGAACAGCAGTCTATTAAGCCAATCTTTGCTACCAAGAATGTAAGAACAGCTCTCCTGGTTCATGTAGAGGAATTATTATTAAGACACTGTGGAGAACCTATATGTCATGGTGATGAGTTGATTTTAAGACTCTTTCCAACCTGTGTTCAGGCTTCTGTGACTGATATACACTGCTTGCTCTGCAATGACAAAGATCCTGATCAAACATCAGAGAGAACAGGTGAGGGAAGTGCCCAGGTGTGCCTATCCACCATGATTAAGTATTGGAAGATGGATAACCACCAGCTGGATGGGACTTGTATGAAAGCAAGGGCACTAAACTTGTACCTCAGCATATACATTGTGCCATCCACAATGATGGTCTAAACAGTCTCTGGGAGAAAGTGACCATCCTTCTGGAGTGTTCTCTTCCCAATATACAGGTAACAATGTTGCCCAGGGAAACAAAGAGCTGGCAAAATGGGAGACTAGTTTAGTCTGAAGAAAAAAGGTGAAAGTACATGCACCTGAAGCAGAGACTTAGAAAAGGATAAGAGCAGGGTGAGAAAATGCAATACTCTGCCATGCAATGATCTCCCAGCATATTTTGAATTTAAATGTTTTCTTGATCTCCATATATTTTACTTGTTTAACAGATCTCAAAGGATGCATTTTCCATGTATTTGCCCACGCTCTGTAGGACCCATGTATACTTTTTGCATCCACAAGACTGTTGGTAAGAAGTTCCACAGGCTTATTGCCTTACCTAGAAAGGTTTATGTTCAATTCCACCTGTTTTGCAGTCCTTATCATACAGCTGGAATTGTTGCCAATAATTAAGTTTATCAAACCTATTTCATGACTGGTTTGCAGATGCTTCTGAATTTGTGAAATGTTAACAAATCAGGCTAGAGTCTTTAAATTTATTTTTTTTAACTATGTTTTTTCAGCAACAGGCCATGTTCGCTTCTGGAAGATTTATCACAGGAGAAATACATGTGTTCATTCAGGTTAAGAACAGTCTGTCAACTATTGAATAAAAGCATAAAAATGGCATCTTTAAAATTGGGCCAAGAAAGGTTGCAGATAGAGAGAGATACCCTTTGTGCAGGAGTATCACATGTTCAAATACATAGGGAAAACATGCTTTCACATAAAGTGAAAGCAGAACATGTTTTTTAAAAAATTGAAAATCTTAGTTTGATGATAGTCATTACAGACTTGGAAGTTGAGCCATGAGCACTGAATGAAGCTGGGGTCTAGGGGAAAAAAAAGATAGCATGTGATCATGTAATTTAAGCACACACATGAGGGATGAATTAAGAGTGCACACTCCATTTTCATTCTAGCACTTGGTAACTTCTTGCTTCACTTTAAAATCTTAATTTTCCTTTAATGCAGTTGTGCTGTAATTAATAAATATGCTTAATGAGTCCAAGGCTGGCATCCTTCCCTTAGCAGTTTTAAGAGGAGCTCCCTGCTTGACTTTCTATTTGCCACATAACATTATTCTTTGTACTAAGCAATTATGGTACTTTAATTGTAAAACCTGTCTGTACATAGCTAAGGTCTGCTTTTATTTTTGATACCTGTGGCATTCAGCTTATTTTCTATGGTAGTGCTAGAGAACTATGGGATAACACTTTATGCCATGTCTCAGTGAGTCTGAAATAACTGAAAGAAAAATCAGTTTCACTATTTCTGTCCCCTAACAACCATACAATATGGCAGCTAGAAGTTCACTGGTATGTACAGAGGGTGGCTAAAGATACTTGATCTTTCTATGTACAAACTGCCCTAGGAACATCATAAGTCCTTGAAAACACTGTGTCGAATTCCTTTTGCTTAATGGGAATTAAAGGCATTAGTAGTCTCCAACAGCTCAAACAAATACCTTAACTTTACTAGTTAACATTTTCTACTTGACAAACTCTTCAAACTGGAAAAGCCAGCAGTCTGCTTTAGCAGGATCCAGCCTGATTGTATCTCTTATATTTGAAAATCCTTGCCACTGTTAGCATGCAAACATGGAATTTCAAGTGTCAGAGAAGAACTTATGAAGAATGATTTTAAGTGAATTCATTACTTATTATAAAAAGGAGTTGTAAATTTCTGTAAGAAGATTAATACTTTCCTCATTAACTTTCTGGTTTTGATTTCAAAAGACATGAGCTCTGTTTCTTTCAGGATACAAGCAGCCAACTTTAAGAGAAAAGAAATACATCTCCAGATCCTCTGTGCAACGTTTTAAGTTCCCTAGACCTAGCATATATTTATTACATGATTAAACTAAACTCGTGCAGGACCATCAACTTTATGTAAAGCTGCACAGTTTTAATAAGCAGTTCTGTAAAAAGCAGACTCTCCCCTACCACCCTGATTCAAACCAACACATGGAATGCATGAGGTTAATAAAATCTGTTATGATATTTTGGGCTAGGTTTGGAAGGGGGAAGGATGTGAAATTCATAATAGATTAATTCTGTAGCAGAGATAACCGGTTCCCAATTTAACATCTCAATTAAGTTGCACTGTATGTGGTTGGAGTTTGCGAATACAGATGATGAGAGCAGATAACTTTAGCTTAGCTGCAGTACAACATTTTGTTAGATATGATTTTCAAAACAGAAATACCTTTAGAACTCACTGTTTTATTTTCAGAATATGTTCTCTCTTTGTCACCGATTTTTGGTTCCTAATACTATCACATTTAGAGAACTTCGAGTGGAAGATCTGTGTGACTGGAAGACAAGCTAATATGGTAAGAGTTCACATTAAACCCAAACTTTTTAAAATGGGAAGGGGGTATATTTTTCTGTAAAGTTCATTTAGTTACAAGTACTTTCAGATGATGGAGTTGTCCATAAAAGCATTTGCCATCAGTTACCGAGTATGCTTATAGCAACCTGTGGGCTTGGAGGCATGACATGTTATTAATTTTACTATCATCTGTCTAGCAAGGTCTGACAGTTGCAAGCTGCATCAAGAAAATACAACACTCTGCTAACATTACTTCTTTGTTATGCTGGTTGAAGACCCTGGTAATGAACAGGAAATGTATGATCTTGTGATGATTCTTATGTTCCCACCCTTGAAGAAAGCTTTAACTTGGAATGCACCGTAACCATATTTCTGGACAGAGAAACTGTATAAAATGTGAATGGAAAGAGTGTGGAATAAAATCAAGTGAGAAAAATAAAATATCTTTTTGACTGATGTCTGATCACCTAACCAAACAGTGTAAATATCTCCAGACAGATTTAAATCATCTGGCTTTTTTTGAAATCTGATGGTCATTTAGTTCAACTTACTTGTAACAGGCATCGAGAATCAAACACTTCCTGCTCTCTAATATTTTCTTTCCCCTAAATTTTTATAAAAGAAATCTATTTTGAGAATTGTTTAAAATGCGCAGCTTCTGACAGTGTATGTAAACTTGTGCTTCTGTACAATAAATTGACATCTTGCTTGCATCAAGCTACGTCCCGTCTCTTCATTCGCCGCAAATTGGTGACCCCGATGTGATGTGTTTAAGGATCTAACGTGAAGGGCTCTTGAATCACCTAACTGAGGGACTTGCAGCAAATCCCACAGAACTTTGAATGAACCGCTGAAAGGAAGCGGGAGCCGGCCGGCCTGAAATCCCTCCAGAGTTGAGAGGTGAGCTGTGGGAAATCCGTAATGGGGAATCAGGCTTCGTCCCCAGAAAGAGACATATATGGATTCATAAAGGGTCTTCTAGTCAGATCCGGGAGTCCGTGCCTCAGTCTCCTCAAATGTTGACCCCTATGGTGGTGTTCCAAAGCCTTGGAAGAATAAGGACGGAACTGGTTGATAAAAAACAGACAGCTCATGGAAGAGGGCTGTGTTCCAGAGGAGACGTCTTGGCTAAACGATCTTCTTGCTGGCTGGACCAGGCGGACAACCCGCATCGAGACAGGTGAGCAGCCAAGAAACTTTAGAGACTTGAAGCTGTAAATTCCACCGACAGCGCGACTCTTCTCAAGACACTGTCAGCGATGGTGATTCCGTCCACACCTCCTCTGCCCCCAAAGCTTCTGTCACTGATTGCAGCGACCCTCACAACACAGGACCAAGCACGGGAACAGGACAACTCGGACAATGATTCCATTGACACTGATAAACCTTTTGATCCAGGTCCTATAGATCTGGAAAAGGAGCTAGACCTTTCCCCCACCCCCTCGTTTCTCCCGATGCATTGATTGTATTTTTGGGGAGGCTGAAAGGGGGTCTGAGGGATTGGTGGCAGGAATGCAAGTGGGAAGCACTTAAGTGAGGGGTTTTGGGAGTCGCTATGGCATGTTCAGTATTTTGTCAGACAGATCAACCTCGAGAGTGGCAGCCTGTGCAATATGAGGCTGTTAAAGAGTTAAGCAGAGCAGTGCGGGAAGGGGAAGGGAGGATTCATAATGAGAGAACAACTAGGTATTGTGAAGGAGAATAGGAAAGATAAACATGGTTATCTAGTGTTTAATAGGTGTCTGCATGCTTGTAGAGATATATAGCTATGTAACTACATGAATGATTCCTGCCCTGAGCCTGGTGGAGCATACAGCTGTGGTTTGTGTCCCGGCTCAGAGATGTAAATAGGGGCTTCTCTGTTACAGTAAAAGTGTTTCTCTTTGCATAAAAAAAGAGGGAATGAAGGGAATGACGCCAGAGGTATGTTCAGAGAAGGCATGCCATGTTTCCAACTTTTTGACTGAACCAGTTCTTGTTTGGTGTGCCCTTCCACCTATGTATAATGTTAATCCAAAAGAAGATGATATTGTTTACACTTTGAGTGTCGATAATTGTCTTTCTGTAGATGCTAGTGTAGAAGGAGGCTATGATAGGAACGTGTCGCAGCGGTTCTTCTCTTATCCAGAGTAACAGCAGGGAAAGCATTAAAGAGTTAAATCACCTTGTTTGGTAGGCAGTTAAGAATGTGAGTCAAAATTGCCACTGCTTTTTGTTGTTGGTTCAAGGACATGGCTGTGAGGATTTTGATGGTATGTGCTGCGTGGATTTTAGGCGCCCCATTGCAGCAACATATTATCAAAATCTGAGAAAATTTCAGCCTTTTTTGCATCCATTCACTCAATTGGCAGTATTGTTTGTTTGCTGTTACCTTGGTTGCTGTCATGTTTGCAAGGGCCCTGCAGAACACGGCAAGCCTGGTACTAGCTGTTCAAAAACAAAAAGGGGAAATTGTAAAATTGTACAGAACAGAGACAGTGGGTTGTTTTGACATTGATAATACGTCTTAGTTGCTTTTTTATTTGTTCTATTACTTATACCTTGTTTTTACTCGTTCGGTTTCAAAGGTTCTTTTTGTGCAACAGGAAGGGGGAGATGCAGGAGCAGGCTGGAAACTAGGACCATGCGTAGCAATCAGTTAGCTGAGGGGAATGTGCTCGAGCTTGTCTAGACAACAATTAACATGATACAGAGCATAGGGGAGTGGGGGACGGATGGCGCCAAGGACAAGGAAAGGTAACACCTTGCTGTTAATTGATGGTAGTTAACCACCAGTCAGGGATTGCCTAGTATGCAATGCTTAGCTTCAAGAACCAATCTGTTTAAAACGCGCAGCTTCTGAAAGCGTATATAAACTCGTGCTTCTGTACAATAAATTGACATCTTGTTGCATCAAGCTGCGTCCCGTCTCTTCATTCGCCGCAGAGAATCTACACTGCCCTATTCCAGATAAGAGGATCTTCAGTAACATTAACTAGTATCCAAGGGCAGGTTTACTTGGGTTATTCACTTTTTCTATGAGTCACCTCAGAGCTGACTCCACTTTGGAGACTCTATGGGAACACTGGCATGCAAAGAGAGCTGGGCGTAACTGTATGTTACTGCATTCAAATGATCTGCCTCATAGGAGACCCGTTGTGAGTTAGGGACAGGCTGCTAATCCCCATTTTAGAGATGAAAAATAGGTACAGTGAAAGACTAAGGCCAGTTCTCAACTATAATCACCTATTCCCATTGAATTCAGTGTAAAGTTTTTGTTTAAATTGGAAGCTGTAGGCAAATGGCTAAGTAACTTGATCAAGGTGATACAGAAAATCTGTGGCAGGGCAGGATATCTTCCCAGCCTGTAGATTAAAATTTTCTGAACTTTGGTCTGTGCTTTCTGTATGCCCTCCTAATTTACCAAAATCAAAAAGAGGTAAATCCAGAAATGATCAATCTGAAATCTATGGAGTTCCACTATCAAGAAGTTACAGAGAAACTGTAGGATTTCCAGAAGTTCCATACTTTTTTACTCTACATACAAAGCAATGAAGTAGTAGACTATTGAAACTGCTGTATCTGAAATCACTAAATTACTATCACCAGCAAAATCTGATTGCTATCTCAATAGACTAAAGCTGTAACGATAGAACAAAAAAAACCCCAACCCAAACAAAAAAAACACCCTACCCCAAACAAACAAATGATAGTCTGTACCCCAAAAAGCAAATGATAGTCTGCAATACTTTCCTTAGATTAATTTTAAAGGCAAAGAGTAGTTAAAGCAGCATGTTCACCTTTGCATCCATGTTGCAAACATTATTGAAATCAGGCCATATATAAATGCAAGGTGTCAGCCAGTTTAGGTAACTCTGTGTCATGGTTTAACCCCAGACAGCAACAAAGCCCCACACAGCTGGCCGCCCACCCTTCCCTGATCAGATGGGGGAGAGAATCAGAAGAGTAAAAGTGAGAAAACTTGTGGGTTGAGATAAAGACAGTTTAATAGGGAAAACAAAGGTTGTGCACACAAGCGAAGCAAAACAAAGAATCCATTCACTGCAGGAAGTGTTTGGTCATCTCTAGGAAAACAGAGCTCCATCGCACAAAATGGTTCCTTGAGAAGACAAATGCCATGAATCTGAACAACCCCCTCTTCCTTCTTCTTCTGATTTTATATGCTGAGCATGACGTCATATGGTATGGAATACCCCTATGGCTAGTTCAGGTCACCTTTCCTGGCTCTGCCCCCTCCCAGGTTCTTGTGCAGCTGCTCACAGGCAGAGCATGAGAGATTTGAAAAGTTCGTGATTTCAAGTAAGCAGTACTTAACAAAACTAAAACATTAGGATATTAGCAACATTATTCTCATACTAAATCCAAAACACAGCTCAGTACCAGCTACTGAGAAGAAAATTAACTCTGCCCCAGCTGAAACCAGGACACATTTGTAGTGATACCATAGGGAGAGTATTTATGGAAATTAATGGAGATTATTTTAAATGGGAATTGATGGTGACAACCTAGTCCTGTTAAAATCATCAGGTGATTTACTCTCAAACTGAGTAATCTGGGTAAAAGGCCCATCTTATCTGGTGTGAAGGCATGCCACTGAAATGGGACAGAGGACACTGACTGCCCCAGAAGTCTGGACTATCATGAGACTAAGCTTAATATCTGTCTGCATAAATATGATATTCATTGCCAGGCCATGCATGCGCTTGTACAGAGCTTATGGTATCCAGTAATAGGATAAATAATGAGAGAGAAAGACATGGTCCATGTAGGTCACAAATGCCTTATGGTAAAAATATTGGCTTTCATAAATGATTTGGATGCATTTGCTCATCCCATGCAAAAAGAGACAAAAGGCACCAGACTTTCCTACTCCATATTCATTTTGTTGGGAAAATAGAACATTTTGTCACATTAATCTTGACATTACATCTTCCACTCTACCTGGAAGCAAAGACATCATTTTGTATTACATCTGGTCTCCTTTTGAATCAGAATACTTCTCTACCTTTTTCATGTAATGCCTTAATAAGTTTCTATCACAATCTTTTTAATGTAGTCAAATGCATTTGATCTCAAACAAATTTATTGCCCAGTACCTCTGATTAAAAAAATAAAATCTGTATGCCTTTGAAGAATTGTTCTGCTTTGCTGGAGAGTAAATGGAATTTTTTGAAAATTAGACCTCTATCAGCTTCTTGCTATATGTATGTGTGCATGCATGTGCGTGTGTGTGCAGGGAGAAGGAAGCTTTATACGTATTACACCAGCAGATCTCACTGTTAGGATACAAAAGATAGATTGGAAAGACCTATTGTTTAATGGGCTACAAGTTTGCCCACATTTCTACTACTGTAGTGAAATAATTTTTAGTGTAAAAGGACAAATTCTAGCTAGAAATCCTCCTGATTACCATATGAGCAACGATCAGAAGACTAATTAGCTCTATTAACTTGTCTAATCCAGAAGGATATGAAAGGTGAAAGAGGATGAGCGTGTAAGGGGGGAGACCTCAAATATATTTCTTCCTTTTTCCATTTTCACATTTTCCATGTATATATATTAAAAAGATAAATCCTTGTAAAAGAAAATGAAATACCTGTGGATTTAATTTCAGTGGCTTTCTGTATTTTGTCATATGACCAGCCAGCTGAATTACAAAGATAGAGAGATGATTGACAAAAATTTCTGAAATATCTGCACAGCGTAATAAATGCTTAGATACCTGAGGTAGCTCTAAATAAACTCACTTAAGTCCAGAAGCAACATAGACATGTTTGCATTGCTCTAACATAGACAAATTGACATTCCTTTAGGGATTTCAAATCCAAATCTCACTTAAATATAAAAGGTCAGTCTCTTTCCTAAATCGTTCAAAACTGCTTTTGAAAGCCTTGTCCACTATGAAAACCTCTTAAGTTTACATCTGACAGTAAGGTTCAGCATATTTCAACTATGTTTTAGTTAGTTAGTTGGACCTGGGCAATCATTAGACACAGGGAAAGTACTGTTATCAAAACACCAGGAGCTAGATATACGATTTCTTGAAAATAGAGTATTTTTCATCTCTTTTTTTGATATGGAAAATATTCCCACACCTTCTTTTTCTGGAAATTTGGAACAGCCAGCAGGGAGGTGGTAGCCACACTTGGAATATGCTGTGATTCCATAAAGTCAGTCAGCAAATGGAAAGGGTAAGTATAGACAGCAGCTCAGCAGCTTGTTTTACACTCAGTACTCAATCTTATGGTTTTGTGGGCAGTATGAACAATTCAGGCAATTCCCAGCTCACACTCCTTTGTTTGCTATCCGACACATTAGGTAGCATCAGCCTTTTGATACAGCACAGTGTAACTGAACACGTATGTGCAATACATCCAGTATGTGACAAATGAAACCAATATAACATATATCTATTGCCAGTGCAGCTGGTAGAAGTTATGTGTCTCAGAAGCCTATTATAGCAAAAAGGCTGTGTCCACCTAAATAGTCTGCCCCCCTGTCCCCGTCCCCACACACACCTCCTCAGACTGCTTTGGCATTGTACTTGAGGTTGAATACAAGAACTATCACAACTGGAATAGTACAGAAGAAAAACAACAGTGAGCAAATAGGGCTTGACTCTCATTTCATATGCCCTATTTTACATCTACAGAAGTTTGGAAGATACAACAGTGCTGAAAAAAAGTGAAAGTACAGTTGGACCTACATAGCACTTGGCTTTTCATTTGAGGGCTGCCAAGCTTATGATAAACATAACAGAAACCTCCACGGAGGATGATTCATCTTATACCTAGACATTCAAATATTATCTCATCTAGTCCAGAAGGATGCAAATAATGAAAGAGGATGGCTTTGTGAGAGGAGATCATTGATTTATTTGAGGTCACACATTGACTTTGAAACTTCTCCACTGGTAATGACTGGAAGACACAAATCGAGCCACACGGCCACATAGCTTTATCAGAGCTTTGTGCTCAGCTGTGGCCTTCTTTAGAATTTCTGTGGAACTTGATTGACATCTGGGTAGATGCTACAGCTCAGTGTAAGCACTACCAAAGTCATAAATTAATGGTGTGAATGAAAAACTGTTTTGTTTTTTTTTTCTTTTTAATAAAGCTTTGTACTGGATGTTTGTTTGCTTTCTTTTCCTTGTTTGTCTTTCTAGCTTTGGAGTCCTTTGCTTGGCACCGTTTTCTGTGCAAGGGCTGTAAGTCTGTAGGTAGCTAATCTATATTTTTATGGTCTGTGAGTTTGATGCAGCTAAATCTATGGCCTTTTTCAGTGCCTGCAGAAGTCAATGAGTACATTAGCTTCAGTGGGCTCAGAACAGGGTGTAGAGACATTTACTAACCAATTAGTTGCTGTTCTTTCACTAAAACATATAAACACTGTGGGCAAAATTGTGGTCATGTTTAAATCACTGTGAAAACTCACTAGGACCAAGGTTTGACTCATGTAAACCAGAAATGAAATAAAAAAAAAAAAAAATAGAGAAGAGAAATAACAGCAATAAACATCTTTGTATATAGCACTGGTGCGGGCAACCATTTCAAAGCACTAGCCAAGTTGTTATCTTGTTCCTCTACAGGAAGAAAAAAACCACTAAGAATTTGTTTCTGTCAGTGTTTAAGAAGACTCTAAAAACTTTGTTTCTGCCCTTAGCAGAAATAATTTGCACTCCTAAAATTTTTGAAACTTTTCCAAGTCTTAAAAAAAGAAAAAGTAATGTAAAGTAGTTGCTGACTCTGCCTCCTTTTTCAGTTGTACACCCTTGAGGTGTGTTAGTGAGGCTGTGAAGTTGGATATGTTAGGTGTAGAGTTTATGAATATGAAAAGCAGTAAATTTGCATGATTGTGGTGTACCAGTCATTGAAATTCAGTCCTGTTTGAGCAGAAAGGATGTATCAGTGCATAAAACATTTAATTAATGAACACTATCTTTAAAAAAAAAGCTAAACTGAAATATGAAAGAAAGAAGAAAGAAAGAGACAGATTTAACTTCTAAATGCATTTCATTTTTGAGACTTTCAAGATCTTCTCTGAAGATCTAGTGTCAACACCATTGCAGGTTCAAAACTCATTTCTGCTGCCTATTGCACTGTTTTAAACTTTTACTTCTAAAATCAAAACAAGGGAATGTAACCTCCCGATTGTAGTTTCTCTTTTATAAAATGAAAGGCTTCAAATGGCACAAGGGCAGCAATTATGCCATCCAAACCCATCATGACAGAGTTCTAGGGATAGCAGTGAAGCAGACTGGAAAAAGGCAAAAGATATCAAAAGTAGGCATGAATTTTATTCCATTTATTGCTGTATTTCTTTCACGTTTTTTGGGGATCTTGAGATTAAGAAAACTGACTCACTATTACCTTTTCCCTTGGACAATTATACTCAATTAAGGTAGGAAATGCATTTTGATGCAACAGCTATACAATAATATTCTATAATAGCTGTGCTTCATATTCATTGTCACATTTTTTGGTGTAGCTCTTGAAACAGCTAGAATATTCTTTTGAAGTTGGCTTTATTAGAAATTACTTTTGCTAGGTGACCTTTTATACAGGCCAAGTTAATCATAAATATTTTGAAGCACATTGTTCAGAATCAACAATATTAGTTATCATACTAATTTTAGAGGAAACATCTTTCAGCATTTCTGGTAAGATAAAAATGTGTTACTGACTGTAGGGAGGATATGGAAACTGGCTCTCTTCAGGCAATTAATATTACACCTTTCAATTACCCTTGCACAAAAAAGTATCAGATGTGAAAACAAGCTTACAGGCAGTCAATGGGCCTAGGACAATGGGCAGCCAGGTTAGGCAACACAAAACCCTGTTGTTTACCACATCTATTTCCTGTCCTACATAAAAAGGCAAAGCAGTCTTATGGGGCATTCACACAACTTTTTCCTTTGTCTCTACAAAATGTCAGGAAATATCTCATCTCTGAATATAAAAGTTTAATTTGGTAACTCGTTACTCTTAAGACATGATTACAAGAAACAATTTTGGACAGTTGAATTGGAGGAATACTTAGAACTCAAACATAAATTCAGTCCTTGAAGTTTTGCTAAATTGTTTGTCGATGCCCATGTTTTAATTTTTTAAGATTAATCTTAAAATTAATTTTAAGATTAATTAAGAGTATGAATTCTACCTGATAACTGCAATTGTAAAGTTCAACAAGGACTATAAATTCTGAATTGCTTTAAGGAAAATTGCTCTTGTGATGTCTGCAAGTACTGGCTGGAAACAAGACACACTTAAAAAATTATTAAAAAACTTCAAGACATTCCAGCGCAAGTTAAGGATCAAATAGAGGCAGAGAATTATTTAGCATAAAAAAATCAAAAGCTTTGTTCGTTACATTGATGAGACACAACCAACCGTCAAACATTTGAAAGGCCAAAATGAAACAAAACCTCCTCACATTATATAATATTAAACAAATAATTTATCTGAAAATTTGTCCTACTTCTACTCATGATAGGGCAGAAAAATGATGATGATCACTATGAGAAAATCAATTAAGTGAATCTGTTTAAAAATAATAATCATCTGGTGCTAAGACTAGATGTCTGGTTTGACTAGAGTAGAATGAGAGATGAGACAGAGCTGCAAGACTGCTTGACTCCTGTGTCACTTACCCCACAATTTCAGCATTACCATAACGTCATCTTATTTGAGTTACTTGCTATATAAGATCTTTTACACTGTCAATGGGGAAAAAACTCTAACCTATACATTTGGGGACTGTGAGTAAAATTTGCATAATTTCAAAATGTGGAAGGATTCTTCTAGACTTCTCTGAACTGAAACCATAGATCACAGAGGTGGACAGAATCTCAAGGTATCGTCTTGCCTGTTGCTGCTCTTCGAGGCAGGTTGTACTTGAAAAGGTCATTACTTCATGCTGACAACACCCAGTGCCACCTCAGTGATTTCTGTTTCCATTGTGTTGTGAACTGTTGCAGCACTCTCCAAACTAACCGGCTGCAACAAGGTCTTTTACCATCACATACCAAGATACTCTTCATGCCAGTCCCTCTGCTGCCTTCTCCTAGTCTCTCCTCATCAAGGGTGCTCTCTCTCTCTCTCTCTCTCTCTCTCTCTCTGATAATTAACCCAGCTTCATTCCCCTACAGTGAACCTCACAACCAACCTCAACATTTCAGCACAGTGATGTGTGCATGATGTTCCTGTCAACCCACTTCTTCAACATGTTGAGATTTCTTTGGATGGCAGTACAACCCTCTGGTATACCAGCTGCTTCTCCCAGTTTTGTTTTATAAGCAAACTTCCTGACAGTATACTCTGTCCCATCATCCAAATCATCATTGACCCTTGGGATCCAACACAAATTACTGGCCTCCAGCTATACTTTGTACCACTGATCATCAGACTCTAGGCCTGGCCATTCAGTCAGTTTTCAGCCCACCTCACTGTCTTCTTACCTAGCTCACACTTCATCAGCTTCTCTACAAGGATCTTCCAGGAGACAGTGTCAAAAGCCTTGCTGAAGTCAAGGCATGCAATATCAACTGCTTTCCCCTTATCCATGAAGCCAGCCATTGTAAAAGGTTATGAGGTTGATGACATATGACTTGCCCTTTGTGAATCCATGCTGACTATTCCTGATCATCTCCGTGTCCGTCAAGAGTCTAGAGATGGTCTCCAGGATTAGCTGTTTCATCACATTCTTAGGGATCAAGGTGAGCCTGACAAGCATAGATTCTGTGGGTCTTCATTCTTGCCCCTTTTGAAGACAGAAGTGATACTTAACACACCTGGCCTGTCTGCTTCTAAGAGAAGTGTCCATGAACATAGTTTGGCTTTGAAACCTCATGGTTTTGGTGGCTTCAGATAACATTTTCTCTGCATTTTGGTCGCAATTCAGATAAACCTCTGTATTTTAGCACCCATTTAAATCCCAAATCAAAGTATCTGAAACACCAAGTATCCAAACCATGGATTCCTGAATAAACAATATTCTTTGTCCTCTTGAACTGGCATCTGCCACCTAACAGTGTTGTGATTTTGTAGTCCAGGGAGTAGTTTCAGTTGAGAAATCTTTTTTTCTTTATTGTTATTTACATAATTTGATGCTCTGAAAGCACCACCATATGCTCTAGTCCAGGAGACTACAGTAAATTACCATAATCTCTACAGTAGTTAAAGCTTAGTGAACCATTAAAAGCAAACCAGCTCAATGAACTGAGCATCAACAACAATATAAAAGTACACTGAAAGCATGCCTAGGGCAACAACATTTGTTTTACTCCCGTCTCTAATACTGATTTTAATAAACGACAAAAATAGCCAAAAATTTCTTTGTTGCCCTCCCTGCTTGGACTTCTGAGACTTTCAGGCAGATTTTCAGGATAGTCTCTTGGTTTGATAGTCTCCACTGTAAGATTAGTGTTACGCAAAATTGCTGGTTGCTTTCCATTCCAGTTTGCCAGGTTGTGTATCCAGGATGACTGACTACCTCTGATAATGTTCTTGTCTCCGCATGCTTCTGTGTGTGAATGTGTATAAGGTAATAGCTTACACCCCCCAAAAAAGTCAGTTCCATTCAAGATACTATTATTGCAGCTCTACTGCTCTGACCATAGTGGAAGTCCCTTTTTGATGACTTCAAAAAGCTGCAATTTACAGGTCACTGAGCTTGCAAACTTCAATCCTAGGGCTTCTTTAATCTGTTTAGTCTAAGTCTAGCCAGCATGCAGCAGGCAGGCATGGCAATTTGTTGCTGTGATGAGAGTAATTCTTTTCTTCAAACACATTAACAAGAGACAAGTCATCAGTGTCATCTAGAACTGACTAAACACAAAGCCATTTGTCAGTATGAGAGTTCATGTATGTTTGGTGAGCTTGCTGCCATCACCATTACAGCTGGAAAAAAATAAAGTACCCTTTTTCTTGGGCATCCCACTGAACAAAAAGGGAAAAGAGTCCCATTACCTTGCCTGCCAACTTCATTAAAAAGGAAGTGCTCTGAGTATTTTGGTTGCGAGTGCTCTAACATCCTTGAGAAAAATGGTTTGGGATTTCACTGACGAAACTGATGAAACATGGGTAGGGTGTTATCAAAGCCTCTGATGTGATGCTGGCCTCTGCTTCCTTCCCTCTCATACTTGCTAACCTACATTTCTGCTAGCCACACTCAGCCCCTCAACAGTGGCCAGCAGTGAGGGTAGCTGGAGGACTGCTGGCATAGTGCCAAAAGGAGCTGCAGCAGGAATAAACTGTCCAGGAGGTGTCTCTGCTACTGTCTGAATTTCACTTCCCAAAGTCTTGTGGCCAAATGGGATATTTATTACAGTATTTGAGACCAACCTGATAGCCTTCTGTGCTGGAACGCCTGGCCGGGTGGATGAGGGGAGAGCAGTGGGTGTTGTCTGCCCTGCCCTCAGCAAGGCTCTTGCCCCTGTCTCCCACAGCCGCCCCAGGTGAGCGCAGGCCGGGTGGGCTGGGCGCGTGGGCAGGGAGGTGGGCTGAGACCTGGCTGATGGCAGAGCCCAGAGGGCTGTGACCAGCGGCGCAGCCCAGCTGGGGGCCCGCAGCCAGCGCTGTGCCCCGGGGCTCAGCACCGGGTCCCGTCCTGCTCAGCCCACCCCCCAGCGCCCTGGGTGAAGGGGCAGAGCGTGCCCGCAGCGAGTTTGCTGGTGGTACAGCGCTGGGAGGGCGGCTGATACCCCGGGGGCTGCGCTGCCTGTGATACTGCTGAAGGTATCTTCAGGCCGAGTGTCAGGGGGACGGGGCCAGGCTCTTTTCCTGGTGCCCAGTGACAGGACAAGGGGCAGCGGGCACAAACTGCAACACAGGAATTTCCATGTGAACGTGAGGAAGAACTTCTTCACCTTGAGGGTGACAGAGCCCTGGGACAGGCTGTCCAGAGAGGCTGTGCAGTCTCCTTCTCTGGAGACATTCAAAACCTGCTTTGGTGCAACCTTGTGCAGTCTGCTATAGGTGAACCTGCTTTAGTAGGGTTTGGACTAGATGATCTCCAGAGTCCCTGAACATTCTCTGGGAAGTAACAGATGAGGCGGGGTGAATGTCATGTGAAAGGAGCAGGAGGGGAGATTTTCTCGACCACTAGTGTTTATCTGTCAATCAGTGCCCCAGGAAAGCCAAGACCGGCCTCTCAGTGTGCTGTTATAGGGACCCTTCACTGAACAGTCCCGCTGGATCAGAAAGCAATTCAACTGACTTGTTCAGGGAAACATTCAACAGCGTAAGGGGGACTCCTCAGCAGGTCTTCCCACTTTATTCAAATGTTATCTGCTGCTGGTGAGTGCTAGCATCCACAAAGGATTAACACTAACAATTTTCAGAATAACACTCTTTATTATTATGAAATTGTGACAAATTAAGGTTCGTGATTGCTGCAAAAACAAGCATGAAGTGATATACAACCAAAATACATACAACCAAACTACAATCAGTAATAACAGCTAGCATAAGTTAGTTACTCAGTGCACATAAGTCAAAGTTCTCACCCAACAGGCATCCCTATGGGGGATACAACAGGTTCAGCCTGTCAACTGATCCCAGACGTTACAGTGGAGTCCTCCCCAATTTCTCCCCCCATCTGTCCACCTTTCATACTCCATAGTACATTGCATATTCATTCATCATACATAGGATTGGTTACAAGTTTCTCACTTCTAATGCAAATTATTATGCATCCTCAGATAGCACTGCTGGATTTCTTTACTAGCTACACATGCTTCTCAAGTAGGGTTTTGTCCTCTGTTTGGGGGGCTATTTGAGTTGGAGGTCATGATATCCCACTACCACCATTATCTTTATCTTATTTTCAACTACTTTTCTTGTTGATGTCAGTGGATTGCAACACCTTATCATCCAGTTTCCTCCCATAGCTAGAGCTTTCCTTATTTGAAGGGTTCTTTCCGCATGACTTAGATAAAGGTGTTCTTGTCACTATCTGTACTTTGTTTCTCATCCTCCCCAAGGCTGACTACCTTGATCAGAAGTCCCTTCACTCATAATGACTTTAAAGTCAGTCAGATTGATGTAGCTTTGTGAACACTGAATCAGAGTTGGGCAATCCGGGAGTTTAGACAATTCCCCCCTCATCTGGCTTCATTTAAGTCCAGGACCAGTCCATTTCCATCACATTTAGGTGAAGCTTGAGTGACTTTAGTCATACATACTGTTGTTACTAACTTATCTTGTGCCCAGTGAAGTGTAGTAGTACCTTGGAGGCAGGTAACTTTGAGATCGAGGTGTGTGTTAGTATTACAAAAAGATTATTTTATCTGAAGAAAGACATTTCACCACACTGGTTGACGACTCAGCCACAGACATCTCACAGGTTCTTTATGTGACAGCTGCTATGCAGCTTATCAGCTGTGTGGTGCCATCAAGTTCCCATTTATGCAGGGAGCACAACAGAGAATGGCTGTGGTGTCTCCACTCTGCTCCACCCTCTGTCACTCCTTTCAGCATGTGCTGACCTGGTAGCATGTGTTGCTTAGGGAACTGTGGTGATATAGATTCCATGCATGCCAACCATCCTGAAGGCAAAGCTGTATTTTACTCTAAAAAAGCTTTCTGTAATATTATGCTTCTATTAGGTCCCAGTATTCTCTAATTCCCCCACTCAGGGTGATTTTCCCACATTGAACAATAAGTTTCTCCTCTCTCCTGGGAAGTCCACTGCCTGCAAGGTGGAAACTAAACCTGTAGAGGTATTTTCTATGTCTCTGCTAGTCAGGCAATGAGTACAGGAGTGTTTCACCACTTTACAAAAAAGAAAAGGCAATTTTAACTGTTCAAGTTTCAGAACAAAGCTTGAATGTGTAGAGCAGGTAGACTCCAATGACTCCAAAATCAGATGGCTAATGCTGTAAGGTTGACTTTGCTATGATTTTAAAAGCTGTCTTGTTTTGAGCTGAGCTCCAGATGTGAAAGGGAGCATAGGATGCTGCTTTTGTGATGTGCTTTCCTCTCTAGGATCCACATATGAGGCAATGGCATTCAATATGGAGATGCACAACTCTTGGCATTATTGATCATGTCTGCACTATCAGACATGATCAATAAGCTAACTGGCAATGGCAAATCACAGAATCATGGAACAGTCAGGGTTGGAAGGGACCTCTGGAGATCATCTAGCCCAACCGCTTGCTAAAGCAGGTTCTCCTAGACCAGGTGCTCAATCACAGCATGCATTAGGTTTTAGGAAACAGCAGTCAGAATAATTTGGAGGCACTTTTGGGATTGATTTGTTTCAGGGGAATTACTAGGGGTTTATGGGCAGCCTGCCCATTAAACTATTATTATCCAACAACCATACGAAGGTAAACTTGACAAACAAGTCATACAAACACTAACTCTTCCCTCAGTATTCCTCATATTTTAAAGATGAAATTTCATTTATCCATGAGTCTCTTCTTTACATGGTCTCTCTTGGATTGTGACTTGAAGGACATCTGAGAACAATGTGGAAGAGTAAGACAGAGGCCAGCTGCTTGTGACAAATAGCTTAAAGCATCAAGGGTTAGAAGCAAAAATAATAGTGAGGGTACTGTGCTTAAGCTAAAAAAAAAAAGCAGAAAAAATTTAGCAGAAAAAGCTAAATTGGACTTTCACTGAAGTCAAAGCACCCCTCAGAACAGGCAGCAAACAATTTTACCTGGTGTATACTTTTAATTCTTCACAAAGCCCAATATAAACACTGTCTGCCTTTGATCAGGTACAACCACTTGCAAAAAAACCTCAGACCTAGTACATTTCCAGAAGGTAGCAGAGACACTTCGAGCTCATCTTTGAAAAGGAGAGTATTGTGCATAATAATATTTTTCAAAATATAAAAAAATTGTATGTGGACATTATTCTACCCACAGTGTCTGTATTGTTCTACACATAGTAGCTCTCAGAAAAAGCACAGGTAGCAAAACTTCATTTCCCCAAAATGCACTTCAATATATTTTAAGTATAAAAACCTAATTTAAAATAATGTCAGCATCTTTCGCCTGTAGAATATGAAGCTCAGCATCTTTAAATTATTTAAGAGGTCCTCAGAGAGTCAGTTATGCTTATAACGTCAGATTTACTCAAAGAAATGGAAAGAGCAAAGCAAAGTGTTGAATAAGGACTTCCTGTGTGATTTTACCAAGTTATTTTTTACTGCCTATAATTGAAGCAGCATTCTCACCTCACGCAGTTTTAGTCAAAAATATATGTTGTATAACTGCAACTTGTTTAACTTGTTTTGTTTCTCCCCACCTCCCCTCCCCATCCCCACCCCCCACCTCCCCCTTTCTTTTTTTATAAATAGAGTAGGTCTGGTCTACTGTCTACTGAACTGCTCTTTCCCCCATGAGCATTCATTCACATATAAATACAAGCTCTATCAAGACTCAGCTGAAGGTATACTTGTAAAGGGGGTTACAAATCCCATGTATGTCTCCTCCTAAAAGGAAAAATACATAATTGTTTGAAACTATAAGGGAAAGAGTTTACCAGTACGATCTCTGACATATTTTGTTCCCTTTTATCATGATAGAAAGATCAGAGCTAATACTCTTAACAGTTTATATTCAAACAAATGGTGAATGTCAGGTTCTGTGCAGTCACATCAGTGTCACAGTTTGCCATTACAAGTATACTTTGAAGATATAGCCAAAATGTCTATCCTAGTATCAGCCATGTTAGTTTGGCTGGAAAGAAGATTTGTTAGTGTTGTCTTTAATGAAGGTTAGCCTTCTTTGCTAGGCATTTTGGAGACCTCTGGATAAACTGTGTCTGTAAGATGTGCTGTAGTTTCCCATGCACAATCCCTAATTTAACTGTTAATAAAAAATGTCCCCCTCAAGCACCAGTGCTTTATCAGTAAAATAGATTAAGGATGTGTGAGAGAAGTTTAAAAAAATTCTAAAAGTACCAGATACATGTTTGTATTCAAATGCTGTGTACGTTTGCCATACTTTCTGTCTTAGACATCTCCTTCTAATTTAATGAGATCTTACAAGTCCTAAAACCAAGCTGAAAGCTTCTTCTGTGTTCTGTACCCATCTTTAAACTCATTCATTCCAGTGTTGCAATTAGAAAGCTGACATGGATATTAACTGTATGATTTCACTGAGAAAAAGCTGTATAAGCATGCATGGGCCAGTGCTGTTTTCTGTAATTAGTCACAGTAACATGCTGACCAGCAGTACCTCTTGTTCTACCTGCACCTCAGCTACTTCTTATGCCTCTTTAATTTAAAAGAGGAACTACTGTTCCCTCTTCACTTTGACACTTTCAGCACTAATGAGGAAGTCAGAAAGTACACAGAGAACATCTATCAGAGCTAGAACAAGGAGAACAGGTCAGTTCCTACTTTACCTCCAAACACCTTGTACTGGTACACCATGTACTGTCCGTGTCAGAAACTCTTTGTATTTGAACTGGAGCACAAGCTCCCTGGGGAAGAGATGCATCATCTCATTTGCTTTTGAACTGTGCGCACACATTATTGACTCTCTGTACACAATGAAAGGGACTGGTAACATTCATAATACTAATACTTTGGGAAGAGATTTCTCATTAAGCAAAACAAATAGTTCTCCTTTTAAATAAAAAATGAAACACACCCTAGGTGTATTTACACAGTTACACAATAAGTTGACCTGTAGTGGTCATACCCTTTGACATAAGAAGCTTTGGGTAAAGCTGAGTAATAATCTTACCATTTGAGCACAGGCCTCCCTCAACTCAGAGGCTGCCAGGTGACTGGTGTATTGAAAGTCACCAAGAGCCATACTTCAGTGCAGCTGCTTTGGAGGACAACTTTCTCTCCAGGGTCAACTGTTTTCCACCCTTCAGCTCTGCTCAGTAGCTTAGCTCTGGGTCTGAGGACTGTCCTTTCCAGAAGAAGCTGCAAGCTGAATATTTTTAAATGCTCCTGAATACTGTGAATTACAGAGCAGCAACAAAACCATAACATGACAGAAATCTAACTGAGCCACTGTTTCAAGAGTCGTCTTTACAACAGGTAGGTTTTTCCACTATCTCTATTGTTAATTCTAATAAAATATACTAAGCATTTGGTGCCCAGTGAGAGGAAATGCAATCAAATAATTTGATATGAAAGCTGTTTAGAGATCCTGTAACCCACAGCTGCCACAGGGTGGTAGATTAAGGAGGGACTGTAGGCACAATGCATACACCACTGTCATTCATCTCCTGCTTTCGTTCTTTGACTTTAAAAACCAATTTGAGGTTATATTATACGGAAATAA
The DNA here is from genome assembly GCF_023634155.1 of Falco peregrinus. Classification (NCBI taxonomy): domain Eukaryota; kingdom Metazoa; phylum Chordata; class Aves; order Falconiformes; family Falconidae; genus Falco; species Falco peregrinus. The sequence goes on along the minus strand of NC_073739.1, from coordinate 46,869,215 downwards.
GTGGCTCAAGGCAGATGCTTAGCTTTAATCTTCTGTGCCAGACATCACCTTGTTCATTAAAGCCTGGCAAATGGAATACCACTTTATTTAAGCAGAAGGTGAAAGCTGTGTAGATTTGAAATTGTTCATTACTTCATGGGAACAAAAATGCACCAAATATACCTGAATTCAGTTTGACCACTGCTTCTTGCTTCACCTTTCAATTTCCTCCTCTTCCCTCAACACAGAATTTTATAGTACTGGAGAATTAGATAGAATTATTTGGATTCTAAGATTAGCTTTGGGCAGTACTGTTTTGCCTCTCCTCCTCCCTATTCCATCTTTAGTTAAGATATATCCTCTAAGATTTATGCCAATCTCATCTGCAACAAAATGGTGAAGCTACACTGAAGCTAGTGTTCATTTACATAGCTGTGGATGCCTTAGCCTTCATTTTATAATCTGACTTCAGCTTCTGCAAGTTCGCATTCCCTCCACCCCCTATCAGTATGCTGGCCATGACAACGCCTCTTGGCATTGTGATAAGGACAACCTCTAAGTGTAGATCACTTGCAACAGTGCTTGGACAGCAAAGGGGCTTATGAGAAAAATTCATGGCTGCTTTCTAAACCCCTCCATATTTCAGAAAAAATATCGATTATTTTGTTAGTAAATTCAGTGAATAACCTCTGTAGAGAGTACAGGAGAAATTAGAGAGGAAAAAAGTCAGAGATGATCAGCAAAGCAGAAGCATTTTGATTTATTCTATTTCTTTGCTATCCTCATCTTGCTATTGCCATTTTTATAATTTTTCTCTATCAAAATGGTAGAATGTTCCTATTGTCACCTATTACTACATGATACAGAAGTAGCTTTTTCTTACTGTAATATATTGCATTTTGTATATTGTCACGGTTCTGTCAAAAAAATCTTGAACCTAAATTTGAGAATTTATTCAAAGTATGGCATAATAGGAATAACAAGGCATAGTAACTCTTTCAGTTTGGAAATGACTTGAAAAAGATTGCATAGGATATGTGGAATTCCCAAAATGTTTTTGCAGTGGTCTCCATCAGCACTAAGTTTTCTCTTTGCCTACACCTTGGTTTAGTTGAATTAATTTTCTCTGAATATAACAAAATATCCTCAGAGATGCCAGAGCAGATTTTTTTTTTTCATAATGAGGAAAGCTAAAAAATGTTGAATAAGTAACAAGACCTAACAAATAACAACTGTGCATCTCAGATGCCAGTTTATATTTAACCTAGATTTTTAGGCTGGAACAGAGACATGTAATCTCCCAATGCTAGCTCTAAGATTTCTTTTTCCAAGATCTATTTAAATGACCTCATATCATAGCTTAATGTTCATTGAAAATTATTTCCCATATTCATAAAAAATATTTCCCATATTCAAATGAAACAATTTTTAAGAACTGAGCTAAAGTCAAAAGGTTCCACATAATTTCACTGAGCTTCACATTATGCTAATGGTTAATCTGTATCTTGAATGTACACATGACACAATGTACATTAGGAATCACAATCTTTAGCAAGGAGCATCATCCAATGAGTTCACAGATTGTGGAGTGCAAAACATTCCCACAGAAAAAAAGTAGGGAAGGCATTGCATCTCTGTGCATAAACATTTTACTCCCAATTTAAACGAAACAGTCTGCATAGACATACATAAGGACTATGCAAGTATGACTTGATAACTTCAGCATCTTCAAGCATTCTCATAAGTTTTGTGCAGCGTGCCTGCAAAATAGTTGTGATTTTTAAACAGGTGGGGAGAAATACATGAAAATATATAGCTTGACCCTCCTTATCTGAAAGTCTTTTAAACTGTTCTTCTTTTTCTACAGGAATCTTTCTTTTAAAGACTGTATCAGAGAAGAAATTTTTCCCCAGAACCCCACAAATTCATAGAAACAATTTTTTAGTTTTGTTTTCCGGCAGACATGCGATCTTGCCCATAATATTGCTACGCTCTGTGTTACTTTTTGGCTTTTTTCATCCTTTCAGATATCTCTTTTAGAACTCCTCTAGTAGTGCTAATTCTACTAATTGCCCACCTCTGTGACCTCAAGAGCAAAAAATAAATATTTTTTTGTTACAAATCTCATATGCATATTGTCTAAAGTATTTGCTTTTCCTTTATGTCCCTTGTGCGGTAAACCTCTTGATGGTGTGCCAGTATATTTCATTAGTCTTCAGTTTCTAGGATAACATAGACTGATTCTTTTAGTCATCTTTGTGGGAATCTCTCAATCATCTTTTGGTCTTTGTTGATGTTTGGATCTTTCTCCAGGTTGTACAATAGGCACTCCAAAGATGCCTACTACAATCTGCAATATTATTCACCAAGTGATTTTTTCTGCTGGGAATATACTGTGCCATGCATCTTTTCTGATCACACTCACCTTTCATACCTTCATTATTTAAGTGAATGATTGTAAAATCTTTTTAATGTGAGTTATACTTTTTCTCTAACTTTTTTACTCCAAAATGATGGGCATACAATTTATAACAGATAGCAGTTCCAGAATTTGTTTTTGGTGAACTCTATTAGTGTCCTTTTTCCAATCTGAACTGAAAGACAACCTATTGAACAGCTGTTGCTTATTCTGCAAAACACTGTTACTCAAGGTATAAATTGTGATCCCTTTTCTGTAACCTAGATAATCATTCCTCTTTTCACGCTCTAGTGTTTACCAGTGTCCAGATACATGGACATTATTGCAGTTTCTTCACTTACAGTTTTGTAAAAAATCAGTAAAGTAATTGAGGCCTGCTGTGACATGTATGTTTTAAGAGGATAGTCTTCTACCACAAATAATCTGATACTGTAAAAATTCTATTTAACATATAAAATGGTTGGAAATGCCATTACAATTTCATTCTCTAAGCTTTTGTGCATTCCTGTCATGACAGAAATGAGCTGACAAGTCTTCATCATAAAGGACTATTTGTCAAACTCAGAGAAAAAAATATAGTTCAGGACTCAGTTGTATGAAAGGTTGCAAAGGATTAATAACATACAGTACATATAATTTTTATAATTTATATTATGGTGTCCTGTAGATCTTCATCCTTTCTGTGTTGTTATACAAAGATGTAAATGATCTTAAAACAAATGAGGAGTGTCTTCTGATTCATCAATGACCTTTAAGATATCTACTCAGTTTATGTGAAGATTTCCCTTGAGCAAAAGGGCTCTGTAGAAGGAGGTAGTACATACACATTGGAATATCAACAGTTCATAGGTTTGGCTAGATTTTAGTACAATCATCTGTTCACTGAAAGCTCTGAACATGAAAAATGAGGATAAAATTGTATTTAACTGTCCTTTTTTTTAAAAAAAAAACAAACCAACAAACTATAAATCTTGGAAATAGCTGTTCTAGGAGTGATAACAGAGAAAAGCTTTAGATGTTAATAAAACCGGTGTTTATGGAATATTGAACTATGCAACATAATGTAAGTTTGAATGGCAAGAGCAGGATATGGTACACTTCTCTCATCCAATACGGGCAAGTTCCTGAAACTGAATTCTATTGCATATGTCACTGAGACAGATATGCTGATACCTTTAAAGTTAGACACAGTTTTCTGAGAGTACTTTAAAATCTTTTTTCAGGGCCACATGATGCAGTTTAATGATCAGACTGCATATAGAAACAGAAAAGAATGAAAGTATTTTTCCCTCTTTGGTACCATATGATCTTCTTTTTATACTATTAAATTTTTGACAGGTGACATTTAATTAAAGCAACTATAATTCTACATTTCTATTTTGCTGATGAAAACATCTGTTTCTTCATGACTGGAATCACATTCTAGAGAAGCACAAAGTGCAGTTTTTTTCCTCATAAAAGTCACTCGGTAACCTCATAATTTTACAGTTGATTTTATCCTGCCATATTTTCATTGTAATCCAAAGGTATTTTACCACTTAAAAATATGCACTTTTTAGAACAGGTAGTTTAAGTTCTATGCTTCAACAAGAACACAATATGCTGAGCCCACAGGAAAATTTGGGAGCTGTCCTTTTTTGTTGTGGGGGTGACTCTTTTTTTCTGTTTATTACTTTGTTAGAGCAAGTCCTGCCATATGCAACACTAAGGAAACTCCATTGATTTAAAGTACTACTTTCTATTGGCTAAAGTATAGCTAGTTTCTGCATGTTCTTGTTTCTAAATTGAAGGCTTTTTGAACAATGTCCTTGTAAAAAATGCCAATTTTTTTCAGGGAATGGCTATTTAGTGGAGACTACCTTGCTATCATTTTTTATTTTCTATGGTATGCACCACACCGAGAGTTCAGTTTAGAAGGTCATTGAAATCAGGGGGGTTACAGTCTCAAAATTATGCATGTGCTTCGGTGGTCTGTTGGACTGAGGCCAGAATTCTCATCACTTGCAGCAGAAGCAGACTAAGGGCAGGATTTAGTTCATGCTGGCCTCTTGGTATTTAATGAGCACAGTGCCTTGTACAGCTGCAGCTGGTACACACAGCTCTGCAGCTTGTGTGTTTCTTCCCCCAAACCAGGACAATATTGTTATCCAGCCTGCTTTCATTCTGCAGGAGGATTTCATTTCACGCAACCAGTATAGCAAGTAGCGTTGACAATAAAAGGTACACTCTGTTCAAAACCTATTTTTTCTGTAAGCATGAGATCATGTTGTTATGCATGATGCTTCATATACCTTCTGATTTCAGTCTAGCACAGAAGATAGAATAATGAGACTGTACTTAAAATTCATTAAAACAAATGCTTGAATCCCACATGTTTTTGACAGGAAATAGACAAACATCACGCACAGTAACTGGTCTTTTTCTAGGGTTATCAAGATAAAACAACATGGAATAATTTTTAATTCTATGCTGTAAGGATTTTTATTTTTCCTCATAATTAATTGTAAACCAAGATCAGAGTATCATGTTTATTGGTACCTTTGGCTCCAAGGCTACAGGACCTGAATGCCCTCAAAAGAGCTGTTAGGTACTGAGCATTTTGAAAATGACCTTTTTCATATATGTATCTACTTGATCTACAACACTATCATCAAATTCATAATTTTCCTGTTCAGTGAATTGTGCCTCAGAATCACATGCCTAAAGTGCTACTGAATTTCCCCTGACTTTCAGACAATGGACATTTTTGTTAGCCTAAGGGATCTGCATTCCGTAGTAACATGAGACATAAATTTGGAAATGCAAACAACACTGTTAACATTTCATATAAGTTTAGTAATACAGAAATTTATGCTGACATTAAAAGCTACACTAAATTGCTGCTTGAGTTATTTTGAGAATATCTCTATTACTAATATGACAAAAGATGACTCTGATGGCATCATAAACCAGAAACATGAAAGCATTATTAAAACCTGCTTCATAAAGAATTATCAGTCTGCTCTCAGATAAGCTGTTCAGACATGATGAAATTCAAGCTAAACACACTAGACGACTTCATACACTTTTAACCAGCAGTGCTGTAAATTCAATAGTAATGCATATGTAGGCTAAAAGAAGAAAGGAAAAAAAAATATTTTTCCAATATAATCCAGAATAAATATCATAGGACAGAAAAATATTACATACTTCCTGAAACTGAAGCACATCTGAGAATCTTTCTTTCCCTGGTTATTACCATGGAACATTTGTTTTGCGCATTGCCCATTTCTGCCATTTCTTCTTGGAAACATGACACTTAGCTTAATTTATCCAAGGAAATCAGTCACTTTAGGATCTTATGTATTTTTAAGGCACAGAAGAGCTATACTATGCATTCCCTTTCGTTAATTATTTACCTCTCTTCAGGGTAAAACACTTACTTCATATGTTCTGTTCTTTCCCCTTTAAAATGCATACTGGACCTGGGTAAAATAAGGAGCATCTGAAAATCAGACCTGACTGTGGGTAAGATGGTAGACATTTGTTTGTGGAGGTGTCTTAATGAAAGCTTAGAGAACTGCTTTTGGAGATTGTATCCCTATTCAAAGCCGGTAGATTAAAAAATGTCATGTATACTTGAAGGTCTAAGATCCTCCTCATTGCAAATTCCTTTAAATGTTTTTGGCAACAAAGATTTTAGAAAAATAGAAAACTAAGGATCTAATGTAATTCTTCATGCAGTTCAGATTTAGATCTGCATAATTCTCAGAATTACAATCTAAGGAAAAAGAAAACATTCTGTTTCAGGGAAACATTCTGAACCACATTCATCTGCTCAGAGGATCAAGACCTTACAGTGTTCTAGGGTTATGTTAATGGCACATCTTAATTAAATGGCAAATGATGCCCACATGATAAGTATACAGACAAAGTCCTGCAAGAACTTTTTTCAGACATACAGCAACTTACAAACTGATTTCTGATTAGAGAATCAAACAACAGGTATACCTAATACATTAATAGCTAAAGCAAAGACTCCCAGGAGCTACAATTTTCTCATAGAAACTGCTGGAAGCAAACATACTTCCTACTATTTGCATATTATTTGCATATTGTTTGGTCCTTCTGCTCGTTCCCATCCCCTCTGCCCCCCTCTTGCCTCAGTTGGTTTACAGAAGGTTTGACATGTTATAGTGGAGTTTAGGTAGCGAATGAGGAAACTGAGTCACTAGACTAAGAGGTGAGAGCATGCAAGTCAAAAATAGAGAAAAAACTTGTGCTGGGAAAAGGAATGGAATCAGCTAGAAGAGGGGGGTTCTGGGTTTTATCTATACAGAAAATTTGCAGTGTTCTTAGAATAATTCAGATGCAATGGCAGTGATAGGTAGAGAGTGATTTGCAAGGCTAGCCTATAGTTCTCATGCAGGAAACTATTTCAGCAAGGTTTATATTGATCATATTCATGCCTTTTGAAAACCTCTTGAGTTAAAAATCTTTGGTCCAAAATGTCCCTCACTGCATATAGTTTGTATTTTATTTGTAAGTCTAGTAGCAGAAGCTTTCTGGTTGAAAGGTCAACATGAAAAATGCACAAGCTATAAATAAGAGCAAGCAAAATTAAAAGAGTAAAGAAGCCAGATTTGTTTCCTTAAGTCTTGGATGCTATGGCAAACTTCACTTTCATTCAGATACTATTTTTCGTCCAGCTCAACTCAATGGTGTATTCTAAAGATGGCACTCACTACAAAGCACCTAGTTAACAATGACATGAGTACCTGTGCTTGGTCCATTTCTGAAAAAAATAATGCACAGTCATTAAGTTAGGTAAAAAAGGAGGAAATAGTCTTTTTGCCAGATTTCATACATCTCAGAGATTCTGTGAGCCAAACGGTATCCCAAGTGCACTCACTCTGTAAGAAGTATCTTTTGAAAAAAAACAAGTAAACTTTTTTCTTCATCATCTTATTAAGCAGCTAGAGTTGTTTGTCAGGTATAGATCATACCTCCAGGAAGTGCTAGGACTCATGCTTTCACTCGGATTGTTATTAAAGCCATTTGTAGTGCTAGAAGCAGAAACAATGGGGAAAAAAGACTTCCCCTGTTGATACACAGGTTCCATGGAGAATGGAGGACAAAGAAGTGTATATTCCAGCTTCAGTGGTCCATGTGGTCTCTTACATGTTCTAACAGCTCATCAAAATGTACACAAGATTCGGCAAGTCCACTGGGTACAGCTGACTCTTGCGGAAGGGTCATTAACAGGCTTGCGGGAATTTCTCTGTTACTTCCAGTATAGACAACCAGAGTCTGGACTAGAATTAGTAAAGGCACCAGCTGGAGGCTTCTGCTAATTGGTTTAGACCCCTTTTGGTGTCTTACTGAGGCATCAGGATGCTTAGACCCCACTTTTTCTGTTTAACAGAGAGGAGAGCTGGAAGGCACTCACTGTTTTCCTGCTTTCTTATGAGGCGAATGGCAGAGGCAGAAGGTAGCCTGACCCCTGCCTTTGTTGTGTAACAATATTTGCTTGTGTTTAATAACAAACAGGAGCACTTGCTGCACAAGTAGAAGGCCGTTCATCCATATGTTTGTATAAAATCCCAATGGAACACTTGAATCATTATTACTTACATACAAAAAATGATCATTAATGTACTTATATCAGAGGTAAACTTGTCTGGCAACTGAATTTTAAATATAGTTTCAGCTTTCACAGCATCTATGTTTCTAATGGCTGAAACAGCATTCTGAGAAAGGCAAAAGGCATCTGCATTTTAAAGCTTACTAGTTATGCTGAGTTTAGGAGTTGATTAAAGTTTAGCTGGTATACAGAAGATGAAATTCCCAAATCACTGTACTTTCATATACTTAATTAACAGAATCCCAGCCTAAATAAAGTAATTTTTCTTACCCTGTCAATATAAGGGCAAATTTGAGATGAATTGAGATGGAAATGAGGAAGAAACATATGATGATCAGTTAGACTAGTACTTCTAGAATCTCTGATCTGTAAATGAAGTAAAAGCCCTACAACCCCATACACAATACAGATTTTTGTGCAAAATACTTTTAGCAAGAACCTTTTTGCTAAAGAAGCTGGCAGATTATATTTCAAAACTAAAAAAGGAAATTTGTGTACAGCATTTTCATTTTTCTAGTTTCCCTCCCCTTCTCTGTTTTTCTAGTTCAAACTTCAAAAATTTGAAAAATTCCCAATTAATGCTGTGCTGGAGTCTATGCCACAGAAGCAATCCTGAAAGGATGTGCAATTACAGCAGCAGGACAGACCTGCTGTTGTGTGCAGGGTGGATCTGGGCAGAGTAGCCCAAAGCAAACTGCTCTTCCATGGTGATGCTAGTGTATAACACCGAGCACAAAGGGACCATGTTATGCCTATGGTCTTCTTGCAATAGTGGACAGACACTGTATAGCTCAAATAAACCTCCATTGCCTGGAAAACATCTTTAGACAGAGGATAAGCAATAGAAGAAAAAACCCACTGTAATTTCTCTACTTTGAATGTGAAGCAATGGTATATGGGCGTCAAGAAACCTCTAGATCTTATTCCATATTTAAAGGATTTAGCCCAGCTTCTGTGCCTGAGCACTGTGCCAAGCCTTCCTGCTGCTTCAATTATCCAGTACTGCACTGGACCTGGAAAATTGCAGGCATTTCCCAGACTCCTCAATATACTCTTGGCAGCATTATGCATTCACAAACGTAATAGTTAAAAACTTAAACTACTCATACCTAGGGGATTTCAATTTAAGCACTGCAACACTTTTTGTGTGTGCATTGAGACCCTCTTCCATCAAAATGCACTACTGTAATTTGAATAAGGGAAAGTAAGGGTGGAAGAAGGAAAGTAAAAGAGCAGAAAATAATCATTCTGAACAATTGGGGCTTTTTAAGATGGACCTACCCATATATAGTCTCAATTCAAAATAAAATCAAACAAACCAAAATACAATAACATCAAAAAATAGTAAAAATACCAGAATGTGCATGGATCATCAATGATAAACAGTAGGGAGCCTTATGGTAGTAACTTTTTTTTTTTTTTAGATATAACAAAAAATATGGAAACCGACAAAAGAGAGATTTGCAAGGAGACAGTGAAGAAAAGTATTCTGGCAGGTACTGCACATATCCACTGGTCTGCACTAGCCAGAGAAACACAGGAAAAATGGTGCTGCTGTCATGTAGTTTAAACCCTACTTAGGGAGATAGCTCACTACTCAGTGGGTGATCCCAGCCGGGGTCTGAAAGCCCTCTGAAAATCTGAGGGTGTGGATTGCAAAATGAGAGCTTTCAGTGAAACTCAACATGTTTTTCTATCAAAAACCCTTAAAGAAATACATTATTTTGAGATTACAAACTAGTGTTAATTTCTGTTTTCCATTATAGCAAAGAAAATGATCCACCAAATTAACTCTTCAAATACTGAAATGGGAGACAAATAGCAATACATTAAAGCTTGAGAAGCTGGGTGCTTGTATTTTTCTAGGTGTCTAATGACTAGGTTGAGACTGTTGTTTCAAATGCTTTCAGCTATTAATTATGTTTCTAACAATATTCTGGATCAAACACTCTGCAATGAATTTGTGGTTTGATTTCTTTTTTAGTACCATAATTACAAATTGTAAACAACTTCACTTTTCCCTAAAGGTTGTGTAACTTTATAAAAACAGGGGAGGGGTAGAGGGGGTGCGGAACAGGGAAAAAAAAAAAAAAAAGAATCTATTGAAGTAGAAATTAAAAAGGGATGTTTGATATGATAAATAATGACTAGATAATGGGTTTCACTGGGATATGGAAATATATCTCACAAAGAGAGCAAAAACCTGTGTGAAGGGGCTTGGGGAGGGACAGCCCCATCCTGTTTTTCTATCCCTCATCCTTGGTATAACTGTCACCAGGCCAGCCTTAAGAACAATCCACAGCTGACTCAGCTCACCCAGGAGTCTCCTTAGGAATGGTTGTGATTAGAGGAACCACTGATAGGTGGTTTTATTTGTCTTGCAGACAATGGAGAGGAAAAAAGCAGGAAGTATTCCATGTATTCGATGCTTGTGAAGAAAGAACACAAGTATAATTAAGAGGCACTGATAACATTTACTCAGATGCCTCCCCATAATATCTAATTTTATTCATCTTCTATTGAGTGTTTGCACTTTATTAGTTTATTGTCCAACAGGCTTTTGAACATCTGACAGTCTATTGGGTTAGACAGTCTCTAGACATTTGCCTTCGCATGTCAAAGCTGTGGATTGTCAACCTCAGGAGACCAGAGTACATCACATGTGTTAGGTGATCCAGTTGCACCTATTATGAGAACAGGTTTTGGACAAAAGTTTATATTCTACTAAAAAGCATATATTTTCAATAGTGGAATAAATTTAGGTGAAATATCGAAAAAATCTTTATAATTTTATTTAATGATCACTGTCCTCTTTAGCTTGTAAGCCTGCCTCATTAGATCTGCCTCAGATCTAATGAGACATCTCCTGAGCTCACAAAATTATGCAGAAGTCCTGAAGTCCATCCTTCCCATCTCTATCACTGAAGATGGCTCTTTTAACAGTTCAAGCAGATGCTTGAGTGATCTGCTGCTTTTCTAGTCTGGGATGCACTGGTTTATTTTTTATAATAGTTTTGTTCCACATTCCTTGTGATTAAAAAAAAGTGCCTCCCATAGCAATTTGGAAGATTAGATAATTTCTGGATTCCACCGATTTAGCATTGCTAAATTTAACAGTTTTATTTCTTAATGAGTACAGATCAGTTGCAAATTTGTTTTGTCTACTTAAAACCATTTAATGACATTATAGTAAACCTGATATGAGAACCAGTAAATGCACACAACCCTCAACAGAGTCATAATTTTAATTACCGTGAGAGATTTGGATATCCTGGATTTTTTATAAATTCAACAGAATAATGATTCAGGCAAGAACTGCACAGCCATGTGTTCTCTCAGACTTCATTAGATTTTGGGTAATCCTCTGGGACACAGTTGTATTTAGTTTCACGGAAGTTGTAGCAGGAACGTTTGTGCTAATGTACTCTCTTCCTATGATAGGAGCTGTATACCAAAAATAACATCAAGGAAAAAATATCAATACCAGCACAACTATTTTAAGAAGAAATAACAATAGATGAAAAAGATGTTTAAGACAGACTTTTCTTCCTTGGCTTAACATGATATGTGTATCACATGTGCTCTTTAATGTGTAATTTCAGGTGCATCAGAACCTTTATTAGTAATGATGCCAAAATGGCACAGTGTAACTGCTCAGAGACGACTTTTGTCTTTAAGCAGCAAAGGTATTTATTGTGCAATGTTGGGGAGCTAGCCGATTCACACCGGACAAACTAGCTCCGAAGTTTTCAGTGAAAAGTTAGGTATTTTATACAATTTTCGTGAGAGGTTACAACATCTTTACATACATATTCATTTGATTTTGACATCCAATCATTCCATTCGTAATAGGTAGAATAAACCTTTCAATTTTCTTTGTTAGCAATTTCCTGACTTGATGGTCTCCTTATCTCTTTCAGATGCCCACCTTACCTTTCCTAATTATTCAGAGTGCATTCCTTTCTCAACACAAACAGAGCATCACCCAGAGCATTGTACCAAACTCATTCTGACTAATCTTTTTTTTTTTTTTTTTTTAAGACCTTGTTCTGTTTCAGTAAACATTATTTTGACTTGGGTGCTGGGAAGGAAGACAGTTGCTTTCCATCATGTGCGATTTACTTCTAAGCAAAACATTCAGGTTTTATTTTTTTCCAGCTAAAGTTTTCATTTTTGTTAGTGGACTTTTAGGCTTTCAGAGGAAAGGAGCCAAATTAATGTCCCATTTTCTGTTCCTTCACTGATCTGTGTATGAAGTAATTAAACCACAGTGCTTCTGTTTTAGCTTTAAATAGAAATGTGTTCTCTTTTGAAATGAAACATTCTAGTCCATTTTGTGTACAACCTCTTAAAATGCTAACACCTGCAAACCTATTAGTGATGGTGGTAATGGCTTCAACAGAAGTGACAGTATGACCACAGGGCTACCCATATCACATTTGAAAGAATTGTTTAGTGCTTTGCCTGTCTAGGTTTTTGTGGTTGTGGGTTGGGTTTTTTTGTTTGTTGTTTTTTTAATGCATGCTTTTCTCTGTTTATATCCTTGAGGTTCTCAGATCATACCTACAAATCTATTTCAGTAGAAAGAGTCTATACAAAGCAAAACAGCTGAATGTTTTGTGATTCTTTAATCTTTCCTGTCTTTACCAATAAGTAGCTGGTTTCCCTCTTCCTAGCTAGTTCATTTCATAATCATTCATGTGAAACGTTATCTCATAATAGCACAAAGGGAATTTTAAGGGAACCAGGAGGAACACATGGTCCATTAAGATCTCCCATAACTAACCTTGGGACTTTTAAATGCAGTTCCTCCCACCCTGAGCCTCTCCAGCCTGAAATTAATTCATATATCAACATTTATCATCTTGGAAATCTAGCTTGCAACCGTACTCTCCAATTCTCTCCTCCAGAAATGTGTCAGAATAATTCACACTTGCTTCTATCACTGCCTTTGACAATTTGTTCCATTATTCAGTAATCCTCTGCATAAAGAAATTCTGTCTGAATTGCTTATGGATTAATCCTTTCTTTAACATCAATCTATTATCTTTGTTTTTGTGTGAAATATTATCTTAAACAATGCCTTAGTGACAAACTGGTTCTTTTCCTTCAGGATCTTACATGGGCCTAATTTAGGATTTATTCTCCTGAGATCTATGCTCTCTGTGTATCTGATTTGAGTTATTTTAAACTTCTTACACCAGCTAATAAAACTCCCTTTTATTTTTCATCTCTTATACAAAAATCCCTACAATACCAGAATAGGAGATAGATTCTTGTTTACATCAGTTCAGCAAGGCAAAACATATTAAAAAGCCCTAATGCTTTACGCACCAGCTCAGCATATGTGGTCTCCTGGCTTGGCTGCTCTTACCTCAGTCGTGACAAAAGGAGACTTTTGGAGGACACCCTTCATCTGCAACACTTGTTCTCCACTATGCAGCTTTAGTAGTCTGGAAGAGATACAGGTACTTGATTTCATCTGTTTTAATACTAACAGGACAGTATAAAGAATTTATGTCAGCCTTTTTGTCTTTCTGCAGTAGCAGAAGTAGTAGTTTAGTGCCCTACCCTTATCTAAGCAGTCTTTTATTTTATTGTACAGCTACATATTTTTGTGCTGTATCCAGATGTCAAAACTGTGGAGGGAAAAAAATTAGTAAGTTAAGCATGCAACACAGATATGGGTTAATAGGTTAGCTTGATGGGCTGCTTAGTTGCATAAATCTATCTCTATATATTTCTCCTGCTCCCACTAAGACTTCATTTGCTCAAATAGCTTCTGCATTATATTTGTTTTGATTCATCATTACTTCATAAGCTGCTTTGAAATAAATTTTCAGACCTGAAAGATCTAATAAAGCCAGAGTTTTTGTGATTCTTTAAACCCAGACATTGAACATTGACACTACACTCTTGTCAGCTTTACAACTTTTGACTTTCTTTCTTAGGTAAGGAACATTGTCAGGAATCTCGGCCAAGGCTATCTTCTCTCTTGTTATAGTACTTAAAGTTCGTACTGCATTTTAAAGATATGAAACTCTGATATGTTACTTTTTCTACAGTTACCATTTCCTTGAGTGTTGTAATGTGGAGAACCTTTATGTTGGGTGTTGTGTTATCTTGGGCTTGTTCTGATTTGATAATGAATTTTATGTTGTTGGCTGTGATGATGTCACTATCATCACCCTTTATAGAATACCTGAGGTAAAGCTCTCAAATGTTATCTTTTTTTCTTCTAAATGGAAAAGAGGTCAGTACTCCACATACACATTCCTTGTCATGACTTTCAATCTGGCATAAAATCTGGTATTTGACATGTAGTTTTGTCTTAATTTTAGGTTACAAAAATCTTTAATTTTTTTTTTTCAGGTAAAAAATCTGTAAGATTTCAAAGATGAAGAGACATCATGGTTTGATTTGGTATTTCCAATTCAAAATGGATTGTTTAATGGTTTGTTCTATTTCGTTGACATATCCCTAAACTTTTTATTTTTCCATAATGCTGCACTTCTGCTTGAGAGCTGTTTTTGTGAAGTTTCTGGGGTTGATAGAGGACGGACTGACCCACAGCAAAATACATTCCCCCACTCCCAGCAGCCCCCCCCAAAAACCAAAACCAAATGTTTCATGTTTCTCTCCCCAAATCTTGATTTTTCAACAAGTGCATTTTCTACTGAATTAATCATCAATGCAGAAATGTCTCACCAGCTTTTTTAATAGCCAGATTTTTATTAATATCTTGCACTATAGATGTATATGTTATTACTTCCGTATAAGTTTTCCCCTCTGTGATTCACTCACTAACACTACCACCTAGATTAAAAAAAGGTTTCTGTATGTGGAGATTAGAGATGTGTAAAAGTAGTTTTACGTCTGTGAAAATGTGAATCTAAAAAAGCCACCACATTTTTCATGCTAAAAAATTTCCATCTTAAATTCAGGAGATGTTATTATTAATACAGTTTCAGACAAAAAAAAAATTAATATGGAGGCATAGTAAATGGAAAGAAAACAGTTTTATTTTGGTTTTATTTCATTCCATTATAATTATCCTTTTTGGTCACTTGAGAACTTGTACATTCAGATGTTTACTAGTTGTATATTGAACATTTATGATGCAGTAGTTGAATACAAATACATTGTTAAGATATAAAATCATAATTTTTCATTATTTTTTAAATTATTGATATTTTTTCCAATGCTTACTTAAATGAAAAAATATTCCAAGGTGTTTTTTCTCTAATAAGAAAATATTAGTTTTATTGAATTGACATTTCACAACAAAAGGAACAGTTTTCTTCAGGGGCTCCGTGTTTTGTGGGAACAGACAGATGTGCCGTTTGAAATGGCTCAGTAGTTTCATACCTATTGGATGTGGAGGGGAAAAAAAAAAGTATAAATTGGACTGCAGCCCTTGCATTCCTTTTATAACATTATCTGTAAATCTGAGTGTGCTCTCTTTTTTTCCTGTGAGTATGGGAAAATCCTCACAGACCACCTCACTCAAATCTTGCTGCTGTTAGCTGCCAAATTGCAAGTGTTAACAGCTTGACTATACTAAATGGTGATAGGGTTCCCTGCTGACCTATCTTTTTCAGTTAATTGCATTTTAAATATTTGCAAAATGTCCAGCATTTAAAAAAATTTATTGTGTCCTATTCATGTCTACATAAACAGATAGATGGATGAGAGATGGGCATACACTTATATAAACCCTCATTTGATGTTTATGTTTTCACCATCCTACTCTAATATTTTATATCTGTGCTAAGCTGATTTTTTTCCCTTAATCCCTTTGTGAAGCTCCTTATTCAGCAATATACTGCAGGTCTTTTTACTTCAGCTGTGCCTATCACTAAATATCACTTGGTTTTGCACACATATTTTTCTTCTAACCCTCTCTTTTCCTTAATGGTTGCTCTCCCTAATGCTTTTTTCTTTCTGATTTCATACTGTCCGCTTCACAATCTGTTTTGCAGTCATTCTACAGCATTGTCAAAAGATCATAGACTGGCATTCTTAAAAACAAAACTAAAAAAAAAAGGCCCATTTTACAGGTATTTAAATTTTACTAAAAATAAGCTTACACAAACCTTAAGTTAATTTTCTGTCTGGAAAGATTCTACTTTCAGGGTTGCTTCTTCCCACTTTCCATTTGTCCATTATGATCAGGGACATGGTAAAGCCTCTCAGCTAAGCACAGAGACAAGCACTTGTTTACACATACCAATAGGCACACAGTGAATTGAAGGAGATTTCAATGAGAGCACAAGCATACTGAAGCAGCGATGAACTTTAATTTTGAATCAGGCTTTTCTGAAGCTTCTGCCTGCAGGCAACATTTCCAAGTTTACTGCGATGTACTGTTTGTGTGCTCACTTTAAACCTAGAACATCCTGAGTTTCACTGGTACTAGAAGCATATGCCTGCTTATGCGTTCTCTTCTCTGCTAGACATCATGCCATTGACAGTGTTCAATCTGGGATCAAGCTCTAAACCGGAAGTGGAATAAATACTTGATTGGAGAAGGGAGGGCGGGGGGGAGTGCGGTAAGGAGGAAAACTCAGAATAAATCAATCAGGAATGTCTAACCAATAGGAAAGGGAATAAAAACATAGGCAGAAATTATAACTGGATTATATTTGGTCTGCTAAGGGTCAAAGCATTCCCTAGGGACTAGTTAGATTGGAGTCTGGATTTCTTTGCTTTCTGGGCCAAGGTCACAACTTTTATTCTCACCATGTCTAGGAAACAAAGTTGTCCTATCCAATAGAACAAGACTCTTCTTGCTCTGCACAAAGAAACCCATAATTTCTATTTAGTGCCAGGTAGCATGATTTACCATGCCTTCACTCTAAGTGAGCCAGACAAAACTCTAGATCTGTGCCAACTCAGTTTTCCTTCCTGTCATTAGGTCCCTGATTTATTTATTATAAGGGTGGGAAAACGGCTGGGAAGCAGGAGCTTAAATGTGAGAAGGATATACAAGGCCCTGGCCATTATGTGCTTGCCCAAACACTTTATAAAGCTACTTCACAGGTCTTAGGTTACCTGCAGTCTTATTTGACTGAAGCATTTCAGGGAAGATAAGGAAACAGAGTCTTCTCCATCATTGCAATTATGATCAGCAGCAGAATTACACCCACGAAAAAGCACCAATATTTTTTGGTTTATTTCATTGATGACGTCAGAACCTTTTGGTGGTCAATGCACTTCTATGACATATTTCAAATGCAGCTTTAGCATAACTACTTTCCCCAGACACAGTACAATTCCATTTCTGTAATTATTCTCCCCAGGCACTCTTTCAGGAGGTACATCCTTATACCATGCTCAGCAGAGATGGCTGGTGAGCTAAGACGGAGGAAAAGGTACTCCTAGATGTTTAACTTGACACTCCTTTTCTGTTCTATTTTTTTTTTTTCAGCTATTTTAGAATCTCTTCAGAAGTGGTCTTGGATTTTGTTTGTTTCTGTGCATCATATGGGGCAAAGACATCAAAGTTGGAGAGCATTTTGAAAACTGCCACTCTGCTTAGTTACCACATCAGGTAGATTCACAGAATCAGAGAACTGTAGAACATTTTGGGTTGGAATAAACCTTTAAAGATCATGTAGTTCCAACCCTGCTGTTGCAGGCAGGAACATTGATGGTATTCCACATGCCCACCCACTGCCATGGTCCTGCCTTTGTGCTGAGCAGAATGAATTTGCAGCCCAAAGGCCTGATCCTGCAGGGTGCAGAGAGCATCTTCAGTTGTCAGAAGTCAGACTTGGAACGTTTTTTAATAATGAACTGCAGCAAGGAAGCTGGTGAATTGTCCAGAGAAGGTCTGACAAGAAGCAGCTGAAGGAATTGGGGTTGTTTAGTCTGGAGAAAAGGAGGCTCAGGGAGACCTTACTGCTCTGGACAGCTGTGTGAAAGAAGATTGCAGTGAGGTGGGTGTTAGTCTCTGCTCACGAGTAACAAGTGATAGGACAACAGGAAACAGCCTCAAGTTGTACCAGGGGAGGTTTAGATAGGATGTTAGGAAAAATTTCTTCACTGAAGGGGTGGTCAAGTGTTGGAACAGGCTGCCTGGAGAAGTGATTGGGTGACCATCTCTGCAGGTATTTAAAAGGGGTGTACATGTGGTGCTTAAGGACATGGTTTAGTGATGAACTTGGCAGTGTTAGGTTAACAGCTGGGCCTGATGATCTTAAAGGTATTTTCAAGTCTAAATGATTCTATGATTTTATTCTAAATGCTAAGCACTACCAGTTTGGGTTTCCACAATGCTATGAGAAAATATTAGTTTTCTTCCCAATGCTTGGAAATTTATTTGTGTTTTTTATAACCAAACAAATCTTAGTCAAAGGCAAAGTAATGAAAATCAGAAACACATACACAAAAATTAAGTATAAAATGTATGTTATCCTATGCACAGCCTTCTAGTGCATGCAGGAGATACATTAACATTAGTATTCAAATCTACAGAACAGAATGCTATTATTAAAGCAACTGAAGAGTTTTTAATATTATAAATATGTATGACTTTGTAGAACAGTAAGGAAATATATTCTGCTCAAAGTTCTCCTAATGCTGAATATTTTACTAAAACCTACAGCATTTTTCTACAAGTGCTATAAATTATCCACTTTAAAATTAGATAAAAACTATTTGAGAAATAATTATGGGTATATGTTCATTAGACTGGAGTTAGAGGACTGAGAGATAAGGGCATTAGGTCAAGTCTTTCAATCTGCCTCCAGATACTCATTTCCACTATTATGCCTATAAGCACATTATGGCAAGAAAATCTCAGTGTTTAGAAAATTCTAATTCATTCCCACTCTCTTGCTGTGAGACAGTCATTCTTAGTGCATACAAACCCACAAGCCCAGAATTCAAGCATACTTAGCTGAGATGTTCCTCTTTTGCCCCTTCCCACCCCGCATTCTCTTTCTGCCTCCTCTCCACCCTGCCTGCCAAAGCCAATCAGCATGCAAGACTTTATCAAGCAGTTAGTAAATGTTGATTCAGACCACAGTATTTACTTAATAATGGCATTGCTTTATCCTTGTTTTTAAGTTAATCACAAACAATCCTTCTCCAATCCTTGCCAGGAAGCCTCCCTTAAGTCCATTGCAAATCATAGATATATTGTGTAAATAATTAATCTGCCTCAGTCTTATTCCAGCAACACCTGCACCAACACTGATTACCAGATGTGTAATTGTATTTTGCTTTTATTTAAATAGATTTGCCTCTGCTTTCTGTAGTGGAGCATGCCTCACCTCCCTTGTGATTGAGGGCAGAATTTCTTGACCTCTCTTTGGTTCCCTAATGTGAGTGTGCACAGAGATAAACCAAGGTGATATCAGACCATGAAGATGTACCTTGTCCAGCTTCCTCTGAAGCTAGAGGTCAATGTATGGAACAACAAGAGGCAAAATAAATCTCTCGCAAGCTCAAATAATAATAACAACAACAACAAAAGATAAAAAGTGTGATTCAACTATCACGTAGTCTGACTTCATTCACAAATTCTCCATGATAGCGTACTGGTTTGCTCTTTGATTCATGTTTTCTATGGACAAAGTTTTAAGGAGTAATTTTTCTACCATTTTACCTCATCATTCAAATAGCTCAGTCATACTGCTCAGAAAATAGATACATGACATACATCAATACATGCGTGTGTGTGTATATATATATATATACACACACATGCATGACGTATATGTAAACAAACATGCAGGCCATGTATAATATTGGAGTGTGCATACTGAACAGCTTTTGTTCAAGCTTCAATTCTCTGGTTCATCAACTGTACTTTAGACACATACAGAGAGAAGTTCACCTTCAAGCAAAGGGCCAGCACAGTGCCTAGCGATGGTTTTGAGTCATTTCAGCCCTGTTTAACCTTTGCTCTTTAACCCAGACAGAAATTCATGCATTGTCCCTAAATGTGTCAGGTATAACAATTTATACAATTTGTTTTATGTGGTAGACATACAGTACTGTACAGTACCGTATAGCGATGTGCAGTCTAACATCTCAGGTGCAACAAGCTAGAGAAAGAAGAATCACTCTGTTCACTAGAAGGAACTTTCTCAAACTGTCTGTGTTATAACATAGTATGTTGGAAGAAGGGTTCGCCAGAGTCAAGAAGACGCTCAATATGAGTTATGCATCTTGCTCAACTTTATTAGTTTCTAACACTACTTATATAGAACCGATACACATGTATATTCGTAAAGCAGAAATACAATTGGTTAGTAGTCTCTAAACACGCGCGGTTCTCACACCCCTAATTATCATGACTAAAATAAGCATTCTATCCATGTAGCTAGTTGTGTTGCTGTGCTTCAGCCTTGTAGTTTGTTACTCCCTATATTCCCATTCCGGTCCCTATCCTTCTTGGCCCTGCACCTGCTTTCCCAGCAGCTGTAGCTTGTTACAGCCACGGCCTGTTGGCATGACATAATTACTTGGTCTCAGGATTCACGAATAGCTCAAGGCTACCTTTCTTGTTATCTTCAGCACAGCAACTTCAGTGCAATTCTGATTACAGGCCTATTCTAATACCAGGCCTGGACCGTGCAGGTCTTCAGAGATTCTAAGGCCATGCTTCTGCAGCCATTCTTCTACAATTCCCCCTTTTTTCTTTTGCACAAGCCAGGCCTGATTGGTTATGTTAAAACCTACTCTCTTTAAACAAGAAAAAACACAGCTAAAACCTAAAAGCATTACAATAATGATTATAACAAAGCGTATTCCTTCCCTCAATAACGTCTTTAACCAACCTGTTATGCCCAATCCTCTCAACCATTCATCAAAGGGATTATCATCAGCAAGAATATGCTTCATGTTTCCCTGCAGTTGTGACAACTTCTTGTGGATAGATATGGAACGATCGGAAAGGTTCACACAACACATCCCTTCAAACTCCTCACAACCGTGTCCATGTGCTAATAATAAAAAATCTACTGCAGCTCTATTTTGTAATGTAGCATGCCTAACACTATCTATGTCAAGCAATAATGAACTTAAAATCTGCGATGTAAGATTAAATTGCTTCTCTCCCCAGCACGCTAACCTTCATATATTCTTAGTGTTTAATGCAGTCATTGCTCCTGGCATAAATATGGAGGCTAAGACATTTGTTGTTACAGACTGCAGATCGACTTGGTCATTACATGTTTCATCAAAGGTGCACAGTGCCCTCCGTGATCTATGAAATTGTGGAGTCATTTTCAATAAGTCTTTCACATGTGGAGCAAACAAAGTTAAACGCCCTAAATAACATGGTCCACCAACAGGATTCAAAGGAATCCCTGGCCATGCTCTATCTCCACTATCAAAAAGACTCCCGGTGGCAACTGATAGCCCCCTGATACATTTACATGTAGGCCTCCAGTTTTCAATTCACCCCAAATAGGTGAACCGGTTAGGTTTTGAAACCTTGTATAAAACTCCCATTCACCTTGACGCGCTAGCCACAATCGCCACGGTTCACCAAACCAAATTACTCCAGTGCTATTTACAGGTTGAAGTGGTGGTACCGTGTCGTCGCATTCTGGCATTCCCGTTGCAGTTACGTTAATGTATTTAACGGGCACAATGCTACACAATAGGTCTAACTCCTGCAATGGCAAATGATATGGTCAATTTAAATTCTCAATAACCGTTTTCTGCCATGCTGCATTATGCATAGAAGGCCAAACAAATTGCCCATTTGGACTCATACATGTACCATTCTGATTGGAAGTCAGATCCACTGTTTTAACATTTCAAAAAACCATCAAAATTTGTTTCATTCTCTTGCAGGGGAATACCAATTAAACAAGTTCTAAAGGGGTTGTCTGCTTGTTGCAGACTTAAACAAAAGTCTGTTACCCCTGTGATATTTGCCCATGTCACCCATATGTTTGTTCTAGGCAAGATGTCAAAAATACTTTGGCCAATGGGTAAAAAATTCATCAAGACCATAAACCAAGTCCACCGCTTAAACATGTTTAGTCCTACAATTTCCACAGGGGGGGTTTTTTGTGGGTTTTTTTTTTCATTCCACCCCACAAATCTGTGCTTTCACAGATTCTGATGATGTATACTGTCTCCAATCAGCATGGTATTACACTAGTCGTATGCTTTCTCTTGCTTCATGCCCGGTTACTAATCAAACACATACACTCTTTACACCATTTACATTTAAGCTTTGGCTTACAGAACCATTTTACCCCACATAGCATACATCGGCACAATACCCACGGGTTACATCCCTTACAACATAGACAGTTTATTCCGTCTGCTCGCTCTGAGTCTTCTCTTCTGTCTTCTGATCTTGACATACAGGTCGCACAAACTTGCTAGGGACCCATATAGGTCCTTTATCTGTGGAGATACAAAAATAACCTCTATCGATAAATAACACCAGATTAGGTCCTTCCCATACACCTGAAGCCATATTTTTATACAGAACATTCCCTCGCGCTGTTTGGTGATGTATAACAACAGGTGGTCCCTCTCTATCCTTCGTAAGGGAGATATAGTTTAAGGTAAACAACACCTTAGTCAACCGTTCAGTTACATCTATGTCCTGCGATACTTTCTGTCTCTGAAGATAATCCTTCAGGGTACGGTTTGCCCTTTCAACAACTGCTTTCAGTTCTAAGGTTTGAAGGTTGTTCCGTGGTTCACCAGTGATCACTTGTTTCTGCCACTGATTATCGGATTGCCAAACACACGCAGCCTTCTTCATCTTTCATCCTGCATCTGTAAACACCGTTGGCCCTTCAGCTGGTCTTTTTGAGCGTAACGGTCTTGCAACCCACTGATAATGTTCTAACATCTTCCAGAGATGTCCTTTTGGCCGGTTGTTGTGTACAACACCTGTATAACCCATCAAGGCTTCCTGTATGGCTGTTGAATGTCTCAGAAGCCATTCATAATCATCAACACGGACTGGAATGCTATTATCTGCCGGTTCAGTCCCATCAATTTCAACAATCCTGTCTCTTCCTTTTCTCACCAAGGCGGCTACTGCTTCAGGGCGACTTAAAATACGATGTCTGGGTTGCAATGGCAAAAACAACCACTCTAAAATGATCACCGTATTTTCCCCCTTTTTCTTTTGCCATTGCAAAATAAGGGCAAAAGGTGAAGTGGCAACATTAAAAAACAAAAAAGATAATGGATGATTCGCCATTCGGCAACCACACCAGCCAGTCTGAATCTTGTGGGACACAACTTCTAGGGCAGCCCGCTGTTCTGGTGAACAAGTTCGAGGACTGTTGGCTTCGGTGCCATGCAACGAGGATCGGAACAGTTGCAAATCATCATTAGTGAGTCTCTTTGTGTGTCATCAGGGTGTAACGGAATCGTGAAAAAGACAGAACAGTCTTTCAAGTCTATCACAACAATTTGCCAAATCTGAGGGAGCATCATAAAAGGTGGAAGAGCAGGTTGCAACACTCCCATCGCTAAAATCTGATCATTAACCTTCCATAAATCGTGTCCCAGTTATGTGCATCAAGATTATTAATAAGTACTGGACAAGCTAAGGAGCTGGTCACCTGCCATTCTCCCTCCAAAACAGCATCATGAATAACACCAGACCAACGCTGTAGAATTGGATCTTTTCTCGAGTTTAGCATTGGGGTAGTTGGGCTAACTGGAGGAATTACAGGTATTGAAGTAGTAGGCAGGTTCATTTTAACTCGCTTTACTGGGTTTCTTAATTTATCTATTACCTCCTGTAAGGATTTCTCTGTATTGTTATCACAAGGTTTCTCCACACCTTCCTCCTCAGACCCATGCGATGATGTTTCAGGAGGAGGAGGAACTTTCGGTTTGTCCGCTGTCTTATCTAAAAGCTCCGGCACTGTTGAACACGCAGGGGCGGACATACCCTTCATAGGACGAGTATGCCCAACTCCGAAAAGTGTAGCCAAGAAAGAAGGCTTAGGTGAATCACCCTTCTGCTCCACTGGCTTTTCTACACATCTCTCCCCAACACTTCTATGGCTGCCGCTGCTACTTTTTTTCTTTTCTCTTTTTTTTTTTTTCTATCGTAATTTCCAGAGTGTTAACTATTGACCGCCACCCCAGAGGCAATTTCCCACTTCTCTCCATTCCGCAGTACTAAACAATAACACGGGCTCAGGGATCTTACTCTTTTTTTTTGGTTTTTTTTTTTTCTTTTTGTTTGTTTTTGGTTTTGTTTTTGTTTTTTTACTTTTTTCGTGCCCAGTGAACTAAGGTCTCCACTTCTGTCTCTTTAACGCCCTCCCCTCTCCCAAGGACGATGCCAGTTAACAGTTTAATTGCCGAGTCTAATTCCATTGCGGTCTTCTCAGAGCTCTCCCCTTTCACAGAAAGGATATCAGCGCGGAGAAGCCCTGCCGCGATTACTCGTCACAGCCTTCCGTAGTCCCCCCCCCCCCACCCGAGAGGAATTTAGTGTAGAGTCCTGCTGCGATTTACTCTATGCGGTCTTACTACCGGCGGGGGTGCGATCTACAGCTCCACACCAAACTCTGGACACCGCTTTGCGGCAGCAGCTGGGGGGATCCGTGGCGGTGGGTGGGTGGGTGAGCAGGGGGAGCCGCGGGCACGGCACGGCACGCTGGCGGGGCGCGGGGAACGGTGCTGGTGTAAGAAGCAATCTAGCTAGTGAAGTACAGTCACTGGGTGTCATGATTTCAGAGTCAAATAATTCAGCAGGTGCTTGACTGGTTCTGATTGTAAATCGTATTGTGTAACAGTTTGTCGTAGATGCTGCATAAACTTCCAATCGAAAGGTTTCCACGCTGCGGCTGCTGAACCAGCTGGTAAGGTGGCGGTCCACACCAGGCATGCAACAGCAGAAGCAGCCTGCCACTCTCCCTCCAACATAGCGTCTCGTATAACCCCAGACTAATGACTTTGGGGAGCGGCAGGGTGGAGGATAACGCCTTCCTGGCTCAGACCCGAAGATCACGACAGGCAGCAGGCAGATGACGTTTGTTCAATTGCTGCTGCAAGCGGTTTAGGGTCCGGTAGGAGCGTTTTGTTCGGGGACAGGGTATCGGGGCAGCTGGGATGGGTTCATTTTCTTTATCGGAGTCTGCGCTCTCATTCAGAGGCACGCTCCGACCCGCACTTGTACCCTCTTCCTCATCTAGCACGGGGGGCGGCTCTTGGTAGCTTTCAGGTCGGCATGGAGCACATGTTGCAGCGGCACCCTCCGGAGACGGTGTCGGCTGTAATAGCTCTGTTGCAGAGTTTTTAATAGGCACAATTATGCCTTTTGCAGACGGAGCGCCTTGACCAAATAATCGGGTAGACTCCGACTCGGTTTCCCGACCGAGGAGGTCTGAGGCAGCCATAGCCATTTTTTCCTCCGCAACCATTGATCGTAAATGGTTCATGACCTCCCTCCAGGTAGTCCCCAAGTCCTCGGCCGACTTGCTGCTGCTAAGGATTGCATCGCAAAGGGAATCCCCGATCTCTTGCCACTCAGTCACACTAAACATCAATTGCGGGTCTTTTAAGTGTCCTTTTTCATTCGCCCACCTACAGAATTCATGGAGCTTCTCAGTGCTCACACTAGCCTCTCGCTTAGCAAGAATATCAGTAAATAGCGTGAGTACCGCCTCCCTTTCCATTATCGAGGAAAAAATGGTCTTACCGGTGCAGGTCCGTGCAGGAGCTCACTGCCGGATTCAGAAGTCTTTACTCCTTATGGACGCCTTCCTGCTCGAACTCCTCTCAGTGACTCTCAAATCGCAAAGCCCACTGTCGCAATGCAAAGGCAGAGTTTTTCCAGCGATTTCCAGCTTTCCCATGGTTCGGGTGCCAAATGTTGGAAGAAGGGTTCGCCGGAGTCAAGAAGACGCTCAATATGAGTTATGCATCTTGCTCAACTTTATTAGTTTCTAACCAATACACATGCATATTTGTAAAGCAGAAATATAATTGGTTAGTAGTCTCTAAACACGCGCGGTTCTCACACCCCTAACTATCATGACTAAAATAAGCATTCTATCCATGTAGCTACTTGTGTTGCTGTGCTTCAGCCTTGTAGTTTGTTACTCCCTATATTCCCATACCGGTCCCTACCTTTCTTGGCCCTGCACCTGCTTTCCCAGCAGCTGTAGCTTGTTACAGCCACGGCCTGTTGGCACAACATAATTACTTGGTCTCAGGATTCACGAATAGCTCAAGGCTACCTTTCTTGTTATCTTCAGCACAGCAACTTCAGTGCAATTCTGATTACAGGCCTATTCTAATACCAGGCCTGGACCGTGCAGATCATCAGAGATTCTAAGGCCACGCTTCTGCAGCCATTCTTCTACAATAGTAAGTGTTCTACTTAGTAAATTAATACTACTTAACTTTAGTCCCAAACTTGTCCAGCCCACTGCTTTTATTCTGTCCTATTTCTAGACTTTGTGTTGTTCTTCTAGACTATCTGGTCTAGATAACTCTGGAAAGTGCTGACAATTTGCCTTGAAAGTCAGGAGCACATAAAGCATGTCTGCTTCTTTATGGTTACAGAACCTCTCCACAGCACTTTTTTTTTTAATCAATATTTGCAAATTAATGAAAACTAACACCCTTTCAGTATTGCTTCAGACTCATATGTTATGATTTGGGGCCAGTCTTGTTTAGCTATATATTTTCTCCTTCTCAGACTGTTGAAGATGTATCATACAATATTGTTCGTATTTTTTCCCCCATTTCAGGTAATTGCAGAAATGAGTGTTTTAGCCTAAGTACACTCTTGTTAGACATAATGACTTAGATGGGGCAGAGATAAATTGGATAACTACAAGGAATGTGGTACACTTCCACATGGACTTTACAGGTGATTTTAATCTCCTGTCCTTTAGAGGAAGGAAGACCAAAACAAACTGATTTATACCTGTGGCATTAGAAATCATCTACAGCAACCATGTAAACTAGAATCATAAGAACATACAGTCAGGTAGGAACATCATCAAACAATATCCTGGACTAACATATATGAGTAACAGTACTTCATATACTTCAGCAATATTGTTAAGAAAACAAAAAATTATGGCTGAAAGAGAAAGCCAGATATGTCTTAATAATCTTAAATAATTTGAAGAAAGAGAAGTATTATCCTGTGGAGTAAATGTTGTATATTGAATTTCAGTGTAACAGCTATTTTACAGTTATTTATCAAAATGTTACCATCTAAATTCCAAGCATCCATAAACATCTGTTCTTAACAAATTCTTAACCTCTTCTGACCAGAAAATAATCAGAAAGAAGTGTTGTGAAGGAGGATGAAAAAGAACCAATGCGATTAGAAGTATGGTCAAAACAACTATGATGAATTCTTCTGGCTGAAGAAAATATGACAAGGCAGACTTTACATTAGAGTGCCTAAGGAAAGTGACTGAGGGACACTAAAGCCATGATGGAAGCCTGAAATTCACATGATGAAGGAAAAAAAAAAAATTAAAGCTATGCAGGAAGGAGAATAAGGGGTTCCATGAGACCAAAGACACAAGAAAAGGGAATGATGATGTGTTCTGTTACTTTGCTTACAGCAAATGTCATACATAAATACTGAATACGTAACAATCAATAGCTCAAACAGAGGAAAGGTGCAGACATCCTGGTGGTGCAAAGCAATATTCAAAACAATGCTAGGTCAGTTTTCCCTACAGGTTTTGGGCCCCCGCATACCTACCCATGCTGGAGGAATGAAAACATGCCTGAAGCAATGGCTGCAGGTACAAACATACTGGCTGCTGCCAGCAATTATGGTTAGTTAACAGATTCCAGTCAGTATGAAATATTTAAAGCTAGTTATTACAGTTTAATTTTGCTCCTCAGATACTGAAATGCTGCTACTAATGGCTACTGTTAATACTTTGAGGCTACTTTTCAACACTTTTGCAGTTCTCTGGGAACAGTAATCTACACTTTGCAACATGCTGAAAGGGACTGGCTATACAAAGTCACAGTGTTTCTTGTACATACCCAAATGTGTACCGATTCCAACTGCAACCTGATGTTTTTCTTTTTAGTCATGTTTGTACCATGAATGTCTAACAAGCAAAAGTAATCAAGAAGATGTGAATGACACCCAGACCTCACCAAAGACAAATCATGAAACATACACAATGTAAAAGTTTAGACGTGCTAATTTTGGGTAGAGTAGACTTCCATGATTCTTGGTACTGCCAGGTTTTACTAAACAGATATGAGATTTTTCTGTTCTTTATTACTAAGTCTGAGCACTCACCATTGCTTGCATTCTGGAATGTTAAAGTAAAAAGTAAAATACAAAATTGAGCAGTGAAGTAAAGCTGGTATATATGAACTTCTTTAAAATAGTACAGATGTGTTTTTAGTGTAGTGATTCAAGTTCTTGGAATAAAGAAATTTTTAATGCAGCGTAGGTAGGTATGTATAATGTAGCAATGTAGGTAGGCATAATTCTGTTCCATGTGTTTTACTGAGAGATTCCAACTGATATAATCCAGAGAGAGTTAAGATTATTAAGGATCAGGAAGTCCCAGCTCCACTTGGACAGAGCATGACTTTATAGTGTCCAGTGCAGTAGATGAAAGCAAGCTGCAGTACCGTATGTGAGTGCCTGTTGGGCACAGTTCAGCAGACTCATACACATGGATTTGCTGTTTGGTGTTGAGAAAGGCTATGCTGTCCGAAGCAGCAGTTACCTGTTGTGCTTCTTTCAGTGTGCAAATAGCTGTTATCCCATAGTCTCTATATCTACAGCTGAAGGGAAAAAAAAGGCTCCTTTGTTTTTAGAAATTACACATTACTCTTGTGTATACGTGTATATATTTCAGTGCTGGAAAGGGGAAATTTCTGACAAGTATCATGGTAGGAAATGTGTTATCTGTGGCTATAAATTTAGTTACATTTTTATGAGTAAAGGTTTTGCTTTAAAGGTATTTTTATGGTGGTGAAGTCCGATGGATTGTACAAGGAAGCTTTCCTTTCTGCAAGGAAGGCTGGATTCTTGACTTTCAAGCTCTTGAATCAGGAAAACTCACTTTAGACACAGTGCTGAGAATCTAGCTGAGGGGAAAAAAATCTTCTTGAATAGAAATTGCAATTTATATATATATATATATATATATATATATATATATATACATACATAAAAACACCACTCCTGTCCAATGGAGGACAAAAATTAGGACTTTATAAGTAGGGAGGAGGTTTTGGAAAATAATATCTATATCAGGACAGCTTTTGCAATTATGCTAGAGTCACAGACAGTTTAGGATTGCACATTGCTGACAGATAATATTGACAGTGTCAATACTGTCAAAAACACTGTTAGCTATCACAGAATCAAGAAATGGCTGAGGTTGGAAGGAATCTCTGGAAGTCATCTGGTCCAGCCCTGCTGCTGACGCAGGGTAAACTAAAGATGGTTGCCCAGGGCCATTTCTAGATGGCTTTAGAATATCTCCAGGGATGGAGACTCCACAACAAACCTGGGCAACCTGTGTCAGTGCTTTGTCACTTCTATTGTGAAAAAGTGATGTTCAGAGGGAAGCTCCTGTGTTTTGGTTTTTGCCCATTGCTTCTGGTCCTGTCATTGGGCACCACTGGAAAAAGCCTGGCTCCACCTGCTTTACACCTTCCCTTCAGGTGTTTGTTCACATTGGAAAGAACCTCCCTGAGCCTTCCCTGTTCCAGGCTGAACAGTCTCAGCTCTCACAGCCTTTAATCACAGGAAAGAGTTTCACACCCCTTCATCATCTCTGTGGTTCCTCACTGCACTCACTTTAGTCTATCTGTATCTGTTTTGTAGAGGAGCCCAGAACAGAAAACAGTACTTCAGGTGTGGCCTCATCAATGCTTAGGGGAAGGATCACCTGCTCTGACCTGCTGGCTAAACTCCTAATGGCAGCTGAGGATACTGGTGCCTGCCTTTACCACATGGGCAAAAAATTATTGGCTCCTGTCCAGCTTGACATTCACCAGAACCTGCATGAACTGCATGTTTGTGTCAACCCAATTCAGCATGTTGAGATTTCTCTGGATGGCAGTAAAACCCTCTGGTGTATCAGCTGCCTCTCCCAGTTTTGTGTTACCAGCAGACTTCCTTAGGGTACACTCTGTCCCATTATCCAGACCATTAATGAAGATGTTGGTCAGGATTGGACCTAATAGTGACCCCTAGGGTATAATGTTGGTTACTGACCTCCAACTAAACTTCGTACCACTGAACACCTCAGCCTCTGGGCCTAGCCATTCAGTCAGTTTTCAGCCCACTTCACTGTCTCCTTACCTAGCTCACACTTCATCAGCTTCTCTACAAGGATCTTCCAGGAGACAGTGTCAAAAGCCTTGCTGAAGTCAAGGCATGCAATATCAACTGCTTTCCCCTTATCCATGAAGCCAGCCATTGTAAAAGGTTATGAGGTTGATGACATATGACTTGCCCTTTGTGAATCCATGCTGACTATTCCTGATCATCTCTGTGTCCGTCGAGAGTCTAGAGATGGTCTCCAGGATTAGCTGTTTCATCACATTCTCAGGGATCAAGGTGAGGCTGACAAGCATGTATTTCCTTGGTTCTTTCTTCTTGTCCTTTTTGAAGACAGAATTGACATTTTGTTCTGTCTAGTCTTCAGGCACCTCTCCCAGTTGCTGTGACTATTCAAAGATTATCAAGGGTATCCTTTTAATGACATCAAAAGTTCCCTTGACACTCACAGGGTGCATCCCATCAGGGCCTGTGAGCTTATGTATGTCCAGTTTGGTTAAATATTTCCTTACCTGATCCTCTTCCACCAAGGGTAAGCCTTCTTTTCTCCAGACTTTCTCCCTCTTTTCCAAGACCTTGGATTCCTTAAGGCCAGTCTTGCTGGTAAAGATTGAGGTGAAGGAGTCATTCAGTACCTTAGTCTTTTCCATGTCCTGTACCAGTAAAGGCACCTGCTGCATTCAACAATCGATACACATTTTCACTAATCTTCCTTTTGCTACTTATGTGCTTGTGAAAACCTCTCTTGTTTTGCTTAACATCCCATGCCAGATTCAACTCCAGGTGGCTTTGGCATTACTGACTGCATTTCTGCATGCTTGGACAGTGTCTCTGTATTCCTCTCAGATTCCTCATACTTGCTTCCACCTTCCATATGTATATGCTTGTGTCTTAATTTTGTCACAATTTCCTTGTTCATCAGTGTGGGCCTCCTGTTTTATTCACCTGAAAACCTCTTCATAAGGATGGACTGCTTTTGATCTTGGAACAGGTGATCCTTAAATATCAACCAGCTTCCTTGGATCCCACTTCCCTGTGGGGCCTTATGCTGTGGGACTCTTTGAAGAAGATCAATGCGGAGGCTGAATTGTGCTCTACTGAATCCCAAGGTTGTGGTCTTGCTTTTTGCCCTGCTCCCTCCTCTGAGGATCTCATAGTCACTGTAAGCAAGGCTGGTTTTGACCTTTGAGGTATCAAATGCTGGAGATGGTTATGAGCCTTTAGGCTTATTAAAGATTTGTGTTACAAGTAGCACCAAAAAAAAAAAAAAAAAAAAAAAAAAAGTAACAGAAACAGAAGCAGAAACAGAAACAGAATAAACTTTCCTCATGATTTTTCTTTGTCTTGGTGGGAACAAAGTCCTTTTAGCATTTCAAAACACTTAATTATGAAATGAATAAAAAAAGAGACTTCAGATATGTCTAGGCAAGATATGTACCTATAATTTCATTTACTCTGCAACAGAACAGAATTAGAACTCTTATGATTCTTCAGTGGTTCATATCTATAACTGACATACGTACAAGGTATGACACACAGTTACAGGACAGTAGGGACACGCTGGAGTTCCCATCAAAAGCATGACAGAGGGTGCCATGCAAATGAAAGAATGTGCCAGAGAAAAAAAAAACCCTTGGAAATGCTTATCAGCTCTGAAGCCTTCATTATTTAATTTCTTGCTGCAATTTTTCTGTAGCAATGTACTTTACCCACACACAAAAGAGTTGAGTGATTTCTTTATTTTTCAAATGCATCTGCATGTCTTTGTATCATATAAAGAAAGCATGGCTGACCTTTGTCAGTTGGGTCACTGAAAAAAGTCAGCTTGAGCTATTTCTCCACTGGTGTCTAACTAAGCATTCCTGATTGCTTTTGAAGTTAAGAAACAAAGTGCATCCCGTAATTTCTGTGGCACAAGACTGGATGTACTAATAGATGAGTCAAAGAAGGTACATGTGGTTTTCATTCTGACAGAAAAAATGAATTGAAAACCAACAACCCCAAACCAGACAGTCTGAATCTCCAAAAGAAGTTTGTCACTACCTTCAGAGAGGTAAAAGCAGATTCTTTTCTGACTTTCTGAAAACTTTTCTTATCCACATCACAATAGCCCTTGAGTTTAGACTTGCCCCCACTAAATCTGAGATGTCTTCCCTTTCCTGATGGTATAGCTATCTTTACATTTTACATCTGTAGACTATGGTTTGTGAAAGAAAAGTATAAATTTTCCCTGATGTGATTTTAAGTTAAAGCATACAGAGATTTTAATTACATAATTGTTTACTTTTGATTCCACCATCTTAATTGCTATACCTAGGTAAGCATTTGCTAAGTGTTAGAATTCTTCTTTTTTTTTTTTTTCTAACAGATTAAATTTAATTTTTTGTTATTTATTATACTTTGGTTCTGTATTGTGCCCTTCCCTTTTCAGAATTATCTCTTTGTTAGGAGCACACAGCTATACAGCTGTTACAATTACCCTTTCATATACCAAAGACTTAAATTTCTAGGAGCCTTCCAATTATGTAAGGCATTTTCAATTCCCAGCTGAATTCAGATGCATCCTTTCATGGAGAAAGCTGTGTCTATCCCATGGGAGACTGACTTGGCCTTCTTTCATTGCTTTCCTTTAAAAATAAAGAAGACATATTTTCTTTTCCCCCAGTGGAGAATAAAATATCTGTAATGACCTCTGAAGGTGGAAATTTCTCTCTGAAATGTCTCAGATTTCTGTCTAGCACCCTCAGTTGCCCCTTCCTATGCTTTGCAAGCCGCAATATTACTGTTGTTCCTAGACTTTGTCTACTATCTTGGTCAAAACTTCAGATTTGTATTCAAGTTCCTAGTCAGTATTTGGGCAGGTGCTCTAATTAGAGGTTGCTGATATGTTTCATATTGTAACAATGTCCAGAAATCAAAAAGTTATTTTGGTAAATTTCAATCAAAACCTATATACTTCCAATAAATTTGGGTTTTAAAAAACTATTTTGTATCCATTGGAAATGTTCTTCATAAAACAAAAAATCCGTTTGATTCAATTCTGAAACATTGGGGATTTTATAAAAACAACTAGGTTTTTTTCTTATTTCTGCCTCATGTTGCACTGAAAAATACAGTGTCTACTTCTATAGAAGTAGACATTATAATTTTTTACTCATTCAGTTTAAAATTCTGATCTGGATTATTACTGAACCTGAGCCACAGTTGTTTTTTATTTGCCTCTGAACATCTTATATTTGTCTTAATTGAAGATGTTTGGAGTCACTCACAGATCAAACGAGAAGTGCTATTAATATGAAAGGTACATTGGTGCAAAAGTACAGGTATTGCCTCCTGGCATCCAAGGTCATTGCAGCGGTGATGGCACTGACTGCTAATCTCTCAAAAAAGCTTAGGTTTGAGAAAAAGGAAGAAACTCAGCACAGTGGACAAAAACACACCCTCATCTTTCAGGGGATAAAAGAAACCTTCCTGCTGTAGCGATGGGTTGGAGCACCCTGTGTAGCCTAGAGCAGAGCTCCAGCTGAGTCCTTTACAGAGCAGGGAGAGCAAAGGCAGCAATACTTTTTCAGTGTGTTCCAGGTGAGGTTTTCCCAAAGTTAGGTGTCTTGATATCACTCTGTGTGGGTGCTGTATGCACACCTATCGCTGGAGGAGTGAAACCCTAGTAGAGTGTTGTAGTACTTTGCTTCATTAGCCTGAGCCTGTGCTGAACCCACTGTGCATTGAAGAGCAGTAATGGCTCAATTTCACGGTCAGAACTGTACCATATGGAAGTTCTGTTCCCCTCTACTTCTGTCAGGTGTTCAACCACAGAGCTTTAAGCTTCATCAAAGGAAACTTCTATGTCAGCTTGGCTGGTGACATCAGTGAATTACATTCTGCACTAGCATCCAGCTCTCATACTTTCTGATGTGATGAAGCTAGGACATGCATATGGGATCCAAAGGACAGAACTACCAAATGCAGAAAATGGAAGTCTTAGGAACACAACTAAGTGCTAGGCAGCATCTAGAAGTTCACTTCAGGCCACCTAGTCTCCCAAAATTTTCTTACTGGAGCACATACACAATATGGACAGAACAGTCCAGAAGAAAAATAAGGGACAGTATGTGACATGATGTTTTGAAAAGAACTTATAAAATTTGGGATCTACTTCATACAGAGAAGGCAGAAAATCCCACTTGTCTCAAGTGTGGCACTACTGTATCAGTATTACCTATACATAGTACAGATTCATTGCATGTGAATAAAGTGTCACTATCTCATGCTGTTGGCAAGGACTGCTGAATGTTTACTTCTGTATCAAAATGGAGAATGAAATATTTTGAAAGTCTGCCCTAATAGTTTATGCTGGTGTTAATGTGTGATATTACAGAAACAGCACCATTACTGTCCATATTTTTGTTAGCTCACCATTCCAAAGTAAACAGAACTGCACAAAGAGCTATCTGCAATTCATTTTTAAAGAATGTTTTGCAGTTTCTTCCAAGCACAAGGAGTTAATATCCAGATGCAAATCTCAGCTTTTCCACTCAGATCCACTTCTAATAAGTTTGATGCATTCCATCCTTACGTGCTTTGAACATCTCACTGGCAGCCAAGTCAGTAACCGTGTGGAATGAAAAAAAATCATCTTATAGTTAATTCACTGCATCAGTTTTGTGCTTACTCTTCTTACAACACCAGTACTGCAAGAGATCTTGGTTCCAGTTTTGCATACAACATTGTAGTCTAAAGGAAAAAATCAATTTGTTTGCTGCCTGCCAGTACATACAGAAGCTTTACTTTGTCATACTAGAAGAGACAGGAAGAATGCAGCTCTGTCAAACTCCTGAATTTATCACCAGTTCTTGTTTACAGTGGTTACCATGAGACTGTCATTGTGTTTTGTGGTTAAGAAAAACAGTGAGACAAGTTTTCTTATTTCTGCAGTTGCTGGTTTGCTACAATTGTAATACTGGTTATGAGTATCGATCAGTCAAAATCATGGGAATCTACTATTAAAATACAGAAGGAATCATTTACTTCCATGAGAGACATTTTCCAGGCAGAAGTTTCAGAGACAGACCACTGATGCCATTATTTGGAAGGAGTTATGGAAGACAGGAGGAAACAGTAACTTATCTTTAACAGCAGTAACTGCAGTAGGTATTTAGAAAAAGATACCTGTACCTAAAGGCACCTTTGGAAAACATTGTTTTTGCAAAAGAAACAGCTTAATGCCTTCTTCCTTAAGAGAGGTGGATTTAACAGGGATTTTGAAGTAGTCAAGCGATTATGAAACATAATCTTAATTCTGTCTTGTTTTACTTAACACTAATTTATAGGCAAGAAAATGTAACCACTTTTTTAAAAAATAAATTTTGTTATCTGGTGAAGTATGAGGCGTTAAACCCTTTTGTCCCATATCAGTATTGATGCCTTATATCTGCCCTAAATCTTGAAGCTAATGTTTTGAAGTCTCTGAGTAAATGGTTTCTAATTCTATGTCTTACTCCTGAGGTGTGTCTCTAGAGAAGACTGATGTGCCAACCTGAGAAGAGTTATTGGAAGAATTTAGGTGACGAAGTAACATCTTACAATGACCAATTATTGCCAGCATGTACTAGTGGCTGTACCTGTATTCCAGATCTCTTTTTATCAAGACTATCAGTATGAAGACAATTTTTTAACACTTTAAAAAACAATAAAAAAGTTTACTGTAGTTACTCTGTGGTAGAAGTAGCTCTTTTGGTTTAGCAAGACTTGCTGTTATTCAGCTTTTCCTAAGCCAAAATGTATTAGCCTTCTGAATACATAACTTGGTCACAGATCTTAGAAATTCTTGTTGATGGAAAAGCAGCAATCTGTTAGAAGGAGGGAAAAAAGGAAAGTGGTAATGCCAAATATTAGGCTTGTTATATTACTCAAATTTGTCACTGTTTGCAGTCTTGGGCGTTGGCCAAAGATTTCTGAAGACTTGACTAGGAACTATAAGCAGAGTGCTATGAAAATGGAGACAAAAAGTCAAGAGTGTGTGTGAAATCCAGTGAACTTTGGTCCAGAGTAAGCTCTAGAACAGCAACCTAGCTTCAGAATTTACATCAAATTTACAATGATTGCTTTTTCACATTAAAAAGTAGCTTAAAATCACCATCTGTTTCCATTTGTATATAAGTTCTGTATGTCTTTTCTTCCATACATTTGAATTTGGTTAACAACATCAAGAAGTAAGAATGTGAATAAATTAATGCCCTATTAATAATTGAAAAATGCCCCTAAGCATCTTAGGTAAAGCCAACAGTAACTCCTTAGTTCCCAGTCAAGGATAAGAGTATTTCTCACAAACTAACAAAAAAACAGTATGTTGTCTTATAATGTGGTTCTAAACCAGAATACAGCTGGGTCTCACAAAAAAAAACCCAACAACCAAACGAGTGCTGTTTATCTTACAGGTTTCATTTTATATTCTGTATCCGGAATACTTTGTAATGTTTGTCACTGACAAATTCAGCTATCTTGGTTTTACTTAGCATCATGTCATTCACAGCTCTTGGGCTTTCCTGATGCTGTACAGTATCACTTGCAATATTTGTCCAAGAAATGAGGAAAATTAATGTTGTTTTTGTTACTTGCAAATGCTAAGGGCTTTGGAAATGCAGAAAGCTGCTAGGGTGTTTAGTCACCTAGTTCTCATTCATTTTAATTGGAATGGTGTGCTTCAGTTACTCACCTTTTACCCTTTACCACTCAGCTAAAAGATTCATGTGGTAACTGTGGCTGCCAGAAATCGACAAAAAAATATGACAGCAGTCATTTCTAAGCCCATATACAAAATGTGTCCTTTAAAATGGAAGCTGTCACCACTCAAGTGGCCAGGTAAAGAAATGATTGTGTCTTTTTCCATGTCTGGAGTTCATCTGTCCCTATTGCCACTGAGGCAACCCTCAAAAGCACTCACCATTCGCCAAGGTAGCATTAAAAAGGAATGGATACCATGCAAATACAGAAATGGTACTGAAAAAATTAATCAGGAATGACTAAAAACTTGAAATAATTTATAAATTACATTTTGCTCTAAGAAAATATCAGAATGAACCAAGGGATTTTCACTTGAAATTTTCTGGTTTCAGAGTTCCTTAGTCAATTATAAACTTGGCTTTGACGGCAATTATATCAATAGTAGATCACAAAAGATTCACTTTTGAAAACACAGTTGTGTAGGCAGATCATGGTCTTACAGACATTAAAATAAAAGGCCCCCTGGCTGCAGCAACAGCAGGATTAAGTCTTTAGAGATAGTTTAAAATAAAAATTAAACATTTCCCATTGAATAGGGTGGACTTTGGCTCAGGCTCATGATGGAGAAGAACAAAACATACAAATATTTGCTTATATAGGTGGAAAATATCAGTCCCAGTAATTTTCCTGTGTGTGTCCAAGCATTCAAGCTTTACTAAATGATCTTGTTAAAATATTTTATAAGCATTTTTTGCATGTGATAAATTCGATTGTAAAGTCTTGGAGCTGGATTTAAAAATTGTCATTTCTTCTGTAGTTATTAAGGATTTATGAATTCTGTTCGTGCTATTAATTCAGTCTTTTATCATAAATATGCAGGTAAGTACTAGGAAGCAGATTTCAATTTATGTTGAATAGGAATATGGAATCTTTCCTGTTCCTACAAGTATTTTTTACTTATGACTAGGACAATAAAATTAAAGGGGCTATTCATGAAATGGTAGACAACTCTGCACTATTAGCAGTTAATGCATTGCCTCCTCCCACCCGGTTAAAATCAGTTGCTTGAACTACTTGTGTGATGATGTAAAACTAGTGATTTAAAAACAGATGTGCGCAGACATACATGTTCAGGGAAGAAACATATAAATGAACTATCAGGAAAAAAATGATATTTTTTTTTTTTAAGCTGCATCTGTCTCTGGAACCAAACCACCGTTTTGAAGACTACAGTGAAGGTACAAATTCCTGCATAGGATTTATATCTCTGATTGCCAGCCATTATGTCAAATGGTGCATCCAATAGCAAAGTAGAAAAACAGCAGCTAGGGCTTTGACAGGTCTTTTATCTTCCTCCATTTATCACAAATGAACAGTTTTCTGCCTTTCCAAACACACTACATAGAAACACAAATGAATTAGAATGGCTCTTGAGAATGCTGCTGAAGTTTTTAAAAAAACTACTCCTGCTACTTAAATTTTCAACTTTGAATGATTACATTTTTAATCCATGCATCTATTTTAAAACTCACAGTTTTCAAGAAACCTGACCTTTCTCTGTTTTGAATACATTTTTTACTCCCATGACTCAGCTAAGATTTATAGGCTGATGCAGCTAATGAAGCCTACAATTGTCTCCTATTGTTTTAAAATGTAAAACAGCCATCTCTTTCCCAATTGTTGAATACATTCCATAACAACATTGCATACTGATGCAAATTCTTTAAAGGCTCTGTTCTCATATTGGAAAAGCAGGGATTAAGCAAAAATAGAGATCCAAATGTCAACTCTAAAAATATTTCATTTTGTTGCTAAGTCCAAAATCATACTTTCTGTAGTTGATGATGAAAATTATCAAAGCTATATGGGATATTGGATATATTATGCATATTAGCTGTGTCATTACAAGAAGGCCGGTCAGCCTGAACTTGGTGCTGGGAAAGGTTATGGAGCAGATCATCTTGACTGCCATCACATGGCATGTGCAGGACAACTGGGGGATCAGGCCCAGCCAGCATCGGTTTGAAAGGCAGGTCCTGCTTGATGGACCTGATCTCCTTCTATGACAAGTTGACCCACGTAGTGAATGAGGGAAAGACTGTGCATGTTGTCTAACTGGACCTTAGTAAAGCCTTTTGCACCATCTGCCACAGCATCTCCTGGAGAAACTGGCTGGTCATGGCTTGGATGGGTATAATCTATACTGAGTAAAAAGCTGGCTTGTTGGCTGAGCCCAGCAAGTGTTAGTAAATGGAGTTACATCCAGCTGATGACCAGTCACAAGTGGTGTTCCCCAGAACTCAGTACTGGGGCCAGTTTTTTTAATATCTTTAATGACCATCTGGACAAGGGGATTGAGTGCACCCTCAGAAGTTTGCAGATGACACCAAGGTGGGTAGGAGTGCTTGAGGGCAGGCAGGCTGTGCAGAAGGATCTGGACAGGCTGGACCGATGGGCCGAGGCCGTTTCTGTGGTGTTCAACAGGGCTCAGTGCCAGGTCCTGCCCTTGGGTCACAGCAGCCCCACACGGCTCTACAGGCTGGGGCAGAGCGGCTGGAAAGGGCCTGGTGGGAAAGGGCCTGGGGGTGCTGGTCCACAGCCGGCTGAGCGTGAGCCAGCAGTGTGCCCAGGTGGCCAAGGCGGCCAGCAGCACCCTGGCTGGTACCAGACACAGTGTGGCCAGCAGGACCAGGGCAGCGATGGTCCCCCTGTCCTGGGCACTGGTGAGGCCGCACCTCGAACGCTGTGTTCAGGTTTGGGCGCCTCTAATACAAGAGGGACGTTGAGGTGCTGGAGTGTGTCCAGAGAAGGGCAATGGAGCTGGTGAGGCATCTGGAGCACAAGTCTTATGAGCAGCAGCTGAGGGAACTTGCTGAAATGAAAGTGAAAAGGAGGTTCAGGGGTGATCTTATTGCTCTCTACAACTACCTGAGAGGAGGTTGTAAGACAGGTGGGGGCTGGTCTCTTGTCCTAAGCAACAAGTGACAGAATAAGAGGAAATGACTTCAAGTTACACCAGGGGAGGTTTACATTGACTATTAGGAAAAACTTCTTCACCTAAGGGGTTGTCAAGCATTGGAACAGGCCGCCCAGGGAGGTGGTGGAATCACCATCCTCAGAAGTGTTTTAAAAATGCATAGATGTGCCACTTAGGGGCATGGTTTAGTGATGGACTTGGCAGTCCTGTGTTAATGGTTGGACTTGGTGATCTCAAAGATCTTTTCCAACCTAAATGATTCTATGATTCTACCATTACATGATTCTATGAAATAGATTTAAGTACAGTGTTCACAGAGTGAGATGCCTTCAATTGATAATCATGGTATGATAAGATCATAACTGTGTCAGTAGATATACAGAGGAAAAGAGTGCTGAGGATCTGGTATGTGTACCAAATGTGTTTCTGGGGGTTTGTATTTCAAACTGGATATGTTTTGGTCCCATAGGCTAAATGCCCATTATTGTTTGGAAACTATTAGATATGTTTAGATATGTATCAACAACGTGTCTATCAGTTTAGCTTTATTTGAAAGTTACCCTGTCCATATGCACCAAGACTACTCTACATGAACTGAGAAACTTTAAGTGAGGACTGTTGGAAAATCCACTTCAAAATTTCTTTTACTCTGAACTGAAACACTAATACAGACTTGCCATCTACATTTCATTTGCATTGGCCAATAGTTATTCTATTTTCTACCTTGGAACTTCAAATACTCAATCCACACTATCACATTTTCAGGTATAAGACATTAAAAAAAATTGAGATCTAGACATTTTTTATTATTATTAAAATTACTGTGAAGAAAGACATTGGAAATATCCCTAAGAATCAGTCATGGTTACATTCAAAGTTTGGTCAAAGCCTGTTTAAGTCCATTGTGAACAGAAATGTTGAATGATGTGAATCAAGCCTAAAGGCAAAGCCCAAATTTTTCAATAAATATTTCTTTGTGGAAAAATCCAACTAATTTCCTCATTTTTTTTGGTATCCTGGAAACCAAAAGGATCACAAAAGGGCTCCACTTAAGCTGAATACTGAGACTTAGAGAAGGCTAAATGCATAGCATGGCAAGCCAAGACTTCAATATGCTAAAGTACAAGACAAAATTAGGAAAATAAAGCAAGAACTGCAAGAGAAAAAAAAAAAAAAAGAAAGTTAAAAGTTAGTAAAGCAAAAGAAAAATAAATATCCTAAGAAACTCCATGGTATGTGACCTAGGATGAAGAAAGATGTATGCTGGAAATTATGGTTCTTCCTAATTTCACTTGGACTGTTCTGACAACTGTCTAGGTAAGAGCAGTGGGGTTTGCCTTATGGTCATTTATTTGTGCTATGGCCTTCCCTCTCCTCTATGAATCTGCCACCCACATGTGAGTGGAGGAACTGAATTTAGCATCTTCCAAATGACATTACATGGCACATGGGTCACAGGTCTGGGATTATTCCTTAGGCCTGTTTGTAGTCACTGTGGCTCATACAGACACACTGCTCACAGCAGTTTATAGATTGACAATAACAATCATAAAATCACAGAATGGTTTAGGTTGGAACATACCTTTAAAATAATCACCTAGCCCAAGCCCCCTGCCACTAGATCAGGTTGCTCAAAGTCCTATACAACCTGACCTTGCATGTTTCCAGGAATGGGACATCCACAACTCCTCTGGGCAACCTGTTTCAGTGTCTCACCACACCCATCAAAAAAAAAAGTCTTCATTATGTCCGTTCTAAATCTACCCTCTTTCAGTTTAAAACCATTGCCCCTTGTCTTGTAACTACAGGTAATTTGTCTCTCTCCATCTTTCTTATAAGCCTATTTTAAATATTGAAAAGCTTCTATAAGGTGTCCTTGAGCCTCCTTTTCTGCAGGCTGAAGAACCCTAACTCTCTCAGTCTGTCTTCATGCAAGAGGTGTTCAAGCTCTCTGATTATTTTTGTGACCTTCCTTTGAATCCACCCTAACAGGTCCATGTCTTTATTGTACTGGGACCCCAAAACTGGATGCAATACTCCAGGTGGGGTTTCATAATCACAGAGTAGAGGGGCAGAATCACTTCCCTTAACCTGCTGGCCACACTTCTTTTTGTGCAGTCTGGGACATGGTTGGCTTTCTGGGCTGTTAGCACACATTTCTAGATCATACCTAATTTTTCATCTACCAATATCCCCAAGTCTTTCTCTGCAGGGCTGCTTTCAATCCTTCCATCACACAGCCTTTACTGATACTGGGGATTGCCCTGACCCAGGTGCAGGACCTTGCACTTGGCTTTGTTGAATGTTGTGAGGGTCACTTGGGCCCATTCCTCAAGCCTGTCAAGGTTCCTCTGGATAACATCACTTCCATCAAGCGTATCAGCTGCACTACTCAGCTTGATGTCATCTGCAAACTTGCTGAGGGTGCACACAATCCTATTGTCTATGTCACTGATGAAGATATGAAATAGTATTGGTCCCTGTATGGACCCCTGAGGGACACCACGTCTTACTGGTTTCCACTTTGAGATGTTAAGACACTGCCTGTAACTCTTTGGATGTGGTCATCCAGCCAATTCGTTATCTATCCATACAGTTCCTGCATCAAAGTCATATCACGTCAAAGTGAGGTAAAAATATTGTGGGGACTATGTAAGAAACCTTACAGAATTCAAGGTGGATGACACCCATAGCCCTTATGTTGTCCAGTAATGCAATCACGCCAATGTAGAACGCCACTAGAATAGTCACACACAGTTTTCCATTGTGAAGCCATGCTGGCTATGTCTAACCGCCTCCCAGTCTTCCATATGCATTGACATATCTTCCAGGAGGATCTGTTCCATAATCTTACTAGGCACAGCGGTGAGTGATTGGTCAGTGTTTCCAGCATCTTCCTTTTTTACCCTTTCTGAAAGTGGGTATGATGTTTGCCTTTTCCTAATTATTGGGGACTTCACCTGGTTGCCATGACAGTAACATCGCCTTTGTCCATTTCATATTTCAGCATTTTGGGTAACATGATTCAGAATAATTGAATGCTCAGATTGCTTGGAGAACTGAGGGCAAGAAAATAAGCAGTGAGAACGGACTTGCTTTTAAAAAACATGGTAGTCAAAATCTTAACAAAACACTAAGAAAGAAACTATTTATTTTCCAGTCAGACTTGTGAATGTATACAGCCTTGCATGAAGTAGAACAAATATTATTGTCAGCCCAATCAGTGAAACAACAGAAGTATGCATACACAGATTTTATAAACAAGATTGCATACACAGATGCATACATACACACAGAATCACAGAATTACAAAATGGTTGGAGTTGAAAGGGTCCTCTGGATATCATCTAGTCCAACCCCTGCTAAAGGAGGTTCAGCTACAGCAGATTGCATGGAATCGCATCCAGGTGGGTTTAGAATGTCTCCAGAGAAAGAGACTCTACTGCCTCTCTGGGCAGCCTGTCCCAGGGCTCTGTCACCCTCAAAGAAAACAAGTTCTTCCTCACGTTCACATGGAAATTCCTGTGTTGCAGTTTGTGCCCGCTGCCCCTTGTCCTGTCACTGGGCACCAGGAAAAGAGCCTGGCCCCGTCCCCCTGACACTCGGCCTGAAGATACCTTCAGCAGTATCACAGGCAGCGCAGCCCCCGGGGTATCAGCCGCCCTCCCAGCGCTGTACCACCAGCAAACTCGCTGCGGGCACGCTCTGCCCCTTCACCCAGGGCGCTGGGGGGTGGGCTGAGCAGGACGGGACCCGGTGCTGAGCCCCGGGGCACAGCGCTGGCTGCGGGCCCCCAGCTGGGCTGCGCCGCTGGTCACAGCCCTCTGGGCTCTGCCATCAGCCAGGTCTCAGCCCACCTCCCTGCCCACGCGCCCAGCCCACCCGGCCTGCGCTCACCTGGGGCGGCTGTGGGAGACAGGGGCAAGAGCCTTGCTGAGGGCAGGGCAGACAACACCCACTGCTCTCCCCTCATCCACCCGGCCAGGCGTTCCAGCACAGAAGGCTATCAGGTTGGTCAGGCGTGATTTCCCCTTGGTCAATCCATGCTGACCACTCCTGAATAGCCTTCTTTTTCTCTCTGTGCTTCAAGATGACCTCCAGCATGAGCTGTTCCATCACCTTCCCAGGGATGGAGGTGAGGCTGACTGGGCTGTAATTTCCTCTTCCTTGCCCTTTTTGAAGACTGGGGTGACACTGGCTTTCCTCCAGTCCTCAGGCACTTCTGTTCTCCCTGGCCTTTCAAAGATGATGGAGGGTT
The DNA here is from genome assembly GCF_023634155.1 of Falco peregrinus. Lineage (NCBI taxonomy): Eukaryota > Metazoa > Chordata > Aves > Falconiformes > Falconidae > Falco > Falco peregrinus. The sequence goes on along the minus strand of NC_073739.1, from coordinate 46,824,981 downwards.
GGCTAGTAATAACATCTGCTATCTCCCCCAGCACTTGGGGGTGCATCATATCAGGGCCCATGGATTTGTGGCTGTCAAATTTGCTTAAGTGACACAGACTTGTACAGATATACTGAGATAGACAGATATTCATCCATGCATTTATTTATCTATTTATTTATATACAGCGTACATGAGTATATATCTGAATATGCACATATGGTTGCCTGTGATAAATTCACAGTTGGGAAATCTACAAAAATACAAGAATATAAAACCCAAATAATGATAGGAAGTCTTATTTTTTTTTCTCTATATTCCTCCCTTCTGTGAATGTCTTCACTTCTTCTTGTTATCACTACAAAAGCCATTTTATGTTTTCACTATCCTACTCATTTCATTCACTCTTTGTCCAGTTTCACCCCTGCCTCTCCTCTTATTTCCAGTGATGATGTCTCTTGCTCACTCAGAGAAGCATTTTTACTCTTTCCCACAGTTTAAAACAGGGCTGGTTCCAAGGCCTCAAGTTTTTCTACCCATATGGGACAAGGTTTAGAAAGGCAGCATGACTCCAAGTAGTAGGACACTCTACACCTGTCCTCTGGCATGCTGCTGACTGGGCTACTGCTGGGAGTAAAGGCCTAATCTCCTTTCAATATTTTTAGACACCTTGGCTTTACTATCTGCTTTTCTCTGCTTTGCTTCCTGCTTAGTTTAGACCAGCCTGAAATAACATCTCCTCTGGACTCCTAATAAGATATACATAGACTTGCATGAGAGTAGTGTTGGTTTGCTACATATTATAGCACACTTTGTACATGTAGGGGTGTAAATAGAGGTGGAATTGATGAGAACCATGCACAGTTTCAGTCTGCATGTGTTTGCATATCTTTGTAGATGCAGACTGTCCAGGCCAGTCTCTGTGCTGGCTATAAGAAACAGCTTACTCCTAATCACATTCATGCTTTACTAAGCTATATAAAGGCACTTTCATTTCTTTGTAATTTCAAGCTGGGTCTTTAACTTTTTAGGGATGTAATTTTTGTGGTTTACTGGCAATGCTTGTTTCACAAACTGCCCCATTTTCAGTCTTAGAAATGCAAAAATATGAATAGCTGGTAGACTCAGCTGACAATAAAGTGGGTTTTCTATATGCTGCCCCTTAAACTGAAACATACATACATGCACCAGCAGGGAGATAAGAATTTACAATCATTTTTCCTAATGACAGCATGTTTCAAAGACAGTTAAAGGACAGATGCAAGATTTAGAATTAGCAACAATGTATTAAAACAAATGTGGCACTCTGCCCAGATTTCTGCCATAATGTTAATTGATTTTGTTATATGTGATAACACTATAACAATAGTAATTCCACTGCAGTTCTAAAGTGGAATATGAAAGCATGCACAGACAAACAATTAGAAAGAATAACTGGGGGAAACACATACATGTATATACCTCTCTGTATGTATGTATGTGTGTATACACACATGTGGATGGAGAGACACACAGTGATAGAAGTATAAAGACATTCTTAAAATTTCAGTGGTGGAGTTGAATTAATTCGTGTTAGATGCAAAGTAAACATCCAAAATACACTGGCTTACACTCCATTCATTCCCAGGCAGCAGCTTTTGCTGTCTTCTGCTACCCCATATCTGTCTTGAATTACGTATTACAAAATGTGTGTAAATTTTGTAAATAGGCAATTACAGAATGCAGATTCTCTGCTGTCTCCTCAAAGCTGTTTAAAAAAGGTTTGTGAATATTAAGAATAATAATGCAACAAACAAAATGACTGCACGTGCAAACAAAGTTAAAGCCTAAAATGAATGTAGTAAGGGTGGCATTTGTAACTCTGATGTTCACAGAATGTGTTCTATTGTAACAGACCACAGAAATCAGGGAAATAACTGTTAAATAAGTGCTTTTAAATTGCATATACCATCCAAAAATATTTATTAAATGCTATTTCATCAACTAACCACACAAAGAACAAGATGGTAAAAGGTGGAAAATTATTATGGAACTGTAAATGAGAGGTGTAAAAATTAATACACGTGTCTCATTTATATGGATTTAATATTTGGCTTGGTTATATTCTTTGCTGTTAATTTTTCAAATGTCAGCACAGTTAATGCTTCAGGAAAGAGAAAATTCTTGGTAAGACAATCAAAGAAAAATAGTATAGCACAGGTATATACTCATTAAATATACCCACTCCCTCACCAAATCATATAGAGCTTTTCCCTACAGATGTTCTGTCCCTATATGTTTAAAGTTCTCTGTTTTTTTTTATTGTAAAAGTGTTCCTCTGCATCATATACAAACCCATCCTAAATGGTTTCTGTGAGAGCTGACAATGATAATTGAATCAGTTATGAACAGTAAATCAATCACGACAGAGAAGCAGTGGCCGTGAGTTTAACATTATAAACTTCCCCACAGTGAAAAGTCAGATGTATGATATACAGGAGTCAGTATTTCTGCTCTGTAGGATTTTCCTAAAAATACTTCTTTCCAATTCAGTTGAAAAGTTGAACAACCAAAAGTTCTGAATGACCAAAAATGTAAATAAAGAGCTTTGTTTAATTTTTAAAGATCTTAAATTTTGCATAAATATTACTTTTGTTCAGCTTTCTTTGAATGTAAATAATACATACTTCTAAAATGGGAAAGCATTTTTAACAGAACACAAAACTTTTATGATAATATGAAACTCAAAGTTTTTAAAAGTTTTAAAGATTTTTCAATAATTTAATAAAATATTTTAAAGCAATTTTTTCAATGAAGAACTTGCAAATGATCTTCATTAACAGAACAGTTTTAATAAGAAGTCCTTGTGAGCTAGAATGTATACAATGAGTTGTAAGTATATTACACTTACTGTTTTCCATTGAGATTTTCTTGCAGAAGTAATCTCTTTAAAATTTTAACCTTAATAATATTTATCTCCCTTTTGGTAACTTTTAAAAACATATTAACAATTTAGTCATTTCTGAAGAAGAAAAATATGTAAATTAAATACTATTGTCAACATCTACTTCTTCTCTAGATCTCTGGTTTCTAATGCTGGCCATCAGACTGGAAAAAGTAACTCAAGAACAGGAAGAACCAAAGAATAATTGAAGTCTTCAAGAGGTTAATTTGCAGGAAAATAAGGTTTTGATTCAAACTTGTCTGATGTTTTTCCTAAGCAACATATCTGTTCCTATTTTGTAAAACATACTCATATGTCAGAGTGTATTCTTTCATCTGCACTTATATGTAATGGTCTTGTTGTTTAATTATACAGAACAGTAGCTGCATATTACTATATGGAATATGTCATTAGAATAGATTTTATTCTCATGAGTTTTTTTGAATAATATCTGGTTACTTAAATGTAAGAACTGAGAGTATGAATATAATATATCCCTTTGTCTACTTTATAATGATGTCTGCTAAATGAGTATAAGGAACTAATTTACATAGACAGTTATCTGTGAGAAATATATAAATGGTGCAGTTACTGACAGTTGAAAAAGGGATACCAAGAATTCTTCTATTTAACCCAAAGAGAAGAACCAAGAAAAGTGACCTGCCTTCTGGGAAAGAAATCAACCTACCAACCACACAGAAAAGAGTGGCACCAAAGAAAAATTATAATTAAAATAATTAAAAAAATTCTAAACCTGCAAAAGCTCTCTAGCAAAAGATCATGATGCAAATGCAGCAAGAAGCAATTTACAGAAGAAATTAGCATCTTGTGAAACACACTAAGAGAAAGATAAAAGGTTCTCATGAAAGTAATTCCCTTTGTGTTAAGGTATTTCTTATTTTTCTACATGTTGCATTGCTTGCTTTTCATAAATAACAAATGTTGGCTCAGTAAACGTTCCAAGACATTAAGCTTAGCTGGAACAATATTTATACAAATTAGTCAGATTACTGCAGGTAAAGACATAGATACTTTTTTACTGAAGTTAAAAACTAACATACAAGAGTAGTTTTTAAGAACAGCAGAAAGCTTTGACTAATTACAACCTGCAGAATCTCTCTCTCTAGGACTTCCAGACAGGAGTGATCCACTCTGCATCTATTTCCTGGCACCCAGTTTTTGTAGTGCATTTGACCATCACCATTCAGCAGAAGTAATAACAAAATTAGATAGAACTACTAAACACCAGCATGATGAGTGGCCTTCAGTCTGGAAAACAAATGTAAACTGAGGATATACTACATAAATCTTTGCTGTGGTATTCAGTCACACTTGTAAACCCAGAACCACATGAACTTCCTTCACACATGTCCAGTAAGGCAGCATGCTACTGGAGAAAATGTATGGTCTGCTATCAGCCTTACATACCTTCATCTTCAGGTATTTAGACATCTTAAATTGAGCTGTCCTGCAGAAGTTAAATGAAAAGACAAATGTGGATAGGATGGATGTTCAGCACTATAGGTGAAAGGCTACACTTTAATTTGGCAAAGTATGTTTAAATTAGGCCTTATAATAGGTTGGTTCCCCATTATTTTGTGCCATTAACTTGGTTTTAGAGAATACTTTAAAACACTTTCACTTGTTAAATCTTTCACAGCCAGCTGATTGTCTCCCTAACAGAAAATGAGAGGCAAAATGTCAAGAAGAGCAAGGATTATCTTAACCTTGTACTACACTGATCAGAACTCCGCTCGAAGTCAATGATTGCAAAACTTGTTCAGAATAACCTGATGACTCAGTCTCCCAGAATGCTAATCTTCAAAATCAGTGCAGTAAGAGACAAGAGGATTAAAGACACATTCAGTTGTAATGAGATCCATCATTAAAGGTAGAACACAGTCCATCGACATAAGTTGTCTAGCATGTGTAATTGCTTCTACTTTAAAATTTTCATTAGCACAAGAATTCAGAATCATTGTTCTGTCATTAAATTTTGGTTATCATTTTCATTTTATTCTTATAACTTAACAAAGTTGTTAATAAATCTCTCAGTTTTCTGCAGATACTTGCACTGGGGCTTCAATTTATTACAGACACCAGGTTTTTTTTTTAATGAGAAGAGGAACCTGGCTGCATAGCCTTTTCATATTATTCACCAGATCATTTTCTTTTTAATGTTAAAAAAGATTGTCTCATTCTGAAACTTGCTTTTTCCTGCTTTCTTTAAGTGGAGCTCCTTATTTCCCTCAGAATTATTCTCCATCTCTGACCAAAGTATGTATGAACAGGATCAAGCATATGCAGTCTGCTGCTGGACGATGCTTCCCTCTCGAAGACCAGGTAGTTAAGAGAAGTGTGGAGCATTGGTCCTTTGAATTTTATTTTTTATTATTATTTTTTTTAAGTAAAGGAGAATTGAGCAGATCTTCCAACGGTATTTTTCCTGTTTGGCTTTGCTTTGTATTTTCAGTTCACTCAGAGAAAATTACTGCATTTTGTCTCCAACAAAACAAATTTTTAATTTATTTGGGGTAGGGAATAGCAAAGGATACCCTACATGATTAGACTAAAGTATGTGCTAAAAGGAAATAAATAAAGAAACGACAGTGCCAAATTATGCATGATTCACATTCAGTTTGTCTAAGCAGTGATACAGAGTTTGGAAATGCACAGCTTTCCACCAAGTCCTGCTTTATGCACGAGGGACTAATTCTCATTTAAGCCACATAACATTTTACTTTTATCATCAAATGTAGGAAACAAGGTGGCAAATATTTATGAATCTTAATTAACCATTGAAAAACATTCTATAGCAACAGTCCTGAAACATACTAACTCTCCATTTTCTCATTATATTCACCTTCCCTGTCTCTTGCTTACACATACCACTCTATATATGATTTTTTTAATTACATTTATGGATATATTTCCTTAAAAATATATAATGTTTTGAAAAGTGTTAAAAGGATGACAGAGACAGGATTCTAAGAAATTCAAGGTAAATTATAAGTTCCTCAGAGGACTTAAGGTAATCAAGACAGGCTTCCAGACTTGGAATAAAATAATATTATAATATTTTCCCTCCTCACCTCTGAAATTTGCTGTTTCCATGTATGCAAGTTGGTGCACTAACAAAGTACAACTATTAACTCCAGTATGCTTTAAGACTCAGCTCTACTCTAGAGTGTTACATTGCAATTCTAGATTTATTACTACTACATAACAGTACAAAATGACTGTAATTACAATTACCTTTGCTTTCAATTTCTTCTTCCTTCACATATCCTCCCTGGAAGGCTTTAAAGCAAGATAGCTAATAAAATAGATGACTGAATGCTATAACATAGATTTCATACGATAGGTCTGAAAGCATCAGCAGCAAATTGACCACTTACGTGCATGGCTTTTCTGATGTTCAATGAACGAGATGATTTCTCCTGTCTTACCCTGCTAGAATCTAAGGCATGAAAATATAAACAAACTATACAAAATAGGAATTATAATTTTTGGAAGTAAGAAGGGATTAATGGAAGGTATTTTTAGCTGCATCTTGTCTGTTTTTCCTCAGGAAAAAAATACTGTTTTCTTAGCTAGTGCTTCCTGAATATTGTTTTTGTCTCAGTTGAGCATGACAAAGGCAAGGAGGGGAAGAGAAGAGAGAAAGGCGGGGGAGGAAAGAGGACAGGAAAAGTAACCACTTCTAAGAAGTGGTTACTAGGCTAAGTGTCAAATATTCATAACACAAAAAATAGACTGTTGCAGTAATGTCATAATTATCAACTGGAAACTTGCCATACAAGATATAAAAATAGCCATGTGCCATCTGGTAATAATTTTTTCCCAGGCAAAATGGAAATTAAGGGCTATAGCAAAACTGTAATTCCTTAGGCTGGGAGAATGGTAGAACAAGCATATACCACTTGTTGGTATATTTGTTTTCTAGGCATGTACCTAGATATTAATATGATAAAGCAAATAAAAAATTCTTACGTTCTATAACATGGCTCACTTAGGGAAATAAGGTAGCTCAGAAAAAGAACAGAACATACTTAATAACAAACACTGACTACATTTTTTTGGACTCCAGCTTTCACTCTCCTGTTTTGGATCTATTGTTGCAACGGCATTTTCAGTGAAGTAGAACACCAGGTCTTAATATGAAAATCACAACTTTCAAAATTGAGTTAATTTTACTTTTATACATGCTAATTTGCAGATGAAAATGTATGCAATTTTCGTTATGTATTTCACATTTATAACAGTATTTCATATGTTTTCTACTGCATCTAAGTAGTAATATATTTTTTCATTTTGATATAGTACATAGCCTCTCCAAACCTTCATTTTGTTTATATTTACACATTTTTCTAAGCTTGATATGATTTATACTTTAATTGATTTATATATTACTTTTTCATTTGCATTCAGGTGAAAAGAACATGAGGACAGACAAGAATAAAAACAAATGGTGAATCAATCTTCCAATAACTAGCAATATATCTTTCTTACTAGCTTGAAATTACTAGCAGGATGTACCTGAAGACTTTAATTTATCCCAGATTTTCATTTATTGTATGTTTTGAGGGGATAAAACCTTTCAGAACTTCCTCATGCCAAATTTGCTGTGATTAACTGCTCTAACTGCACATGTAACTAAATGCTTGCATTCTAAATGCATTGGTTTCTTGATGACCTAATTCTACAAGTGTTGCTTGGTTCACTTTCCCAAGCAGTCATCCACTCTTGCAGTCCTGGAGATTGCCACCTACTGAAACTGGTACATTAGTTTTCCTTTGTTGTATGGCTTTTATTATTTGTGTGCAAGGTCCGATTGTCATAAGAACACAGGAAAATGACTAGTGACGCAGGTTTCCAAGCATGAATTTGGTGAAGGTATTGTGACTTGTCCAGTGACGTTTTGCCTGTCTCTTACAGCTGCTGCCAGACTGGTAGAGCACATAGACTATGAGTTTAACCATTCTTGGATGATAGCTGAAGCCAATTAAAGCTATCTCCTTCAGTTCAGGCTGAAAGAAGTGTTACGGATCCATCTACTACCTGTGACATAGTCCACAAGTACACCATAGGCTATTATTAGTCAGTGCAATCCCCAAATACATGGGTTCAAATTAATTCAGCACCTTTGCTGAATCTTGTTACAGATTGCTGAGGGACTTACAGTACTGTTGCTTCTTGGTTCCCTGTTGCTGTCCTACAGCTGTGCCCTTCAGTCTTGTTTAAAGCAATACCAATACAAAGCTCATGGCTTCTTCCCCTTTCCTTCAGGAGCTAGGAACTACAGGTTTGGTGAATTTGAATAAAGCACCTGAATTAACAGCCATACTCTACAGGAGAAAAATCTCACCATGCCTGCAGCTGCCAGAACTCATAAGGAGTGTGCTACCCTGTGGTAACTTTTTTTGAAAAATTCTAACTGGAATGTTTCTGACCATAAAGCTGCTGCTTTCAATTAAAAGTAACTCTTCTCATTTGGAAGCAGCTCGAAGTCCCAGTGTATTGCAATGGATAAGGTGTTTTTCTACAATTAGAAAAACCTCGTTTCCAGGCCAGAATCTCTACCTTCTGGTCTTGATTTGAGTACACAGCAAACTAAATAATTTCTTTGTGAAATGTAAATGTTATGGACTGCCACTAAGCTTTCCTTAGCAGGCACAGTGTATTGAAACTGTGTTTTCTTTCTCAGAGGTGATTTTTTCCTTTGCTTTAGACTACCACATTCCCTAAAGTTGCTTTAAAAACACCCTTTTATTTAGCCAATAATATTATTTCATGGCTAGGTACTCAAAAGATCCCCCTGTATAGATTACAGTTACACTCTTTAAAATAAAGAGTTAGGGTGAAATAACAGTACCTCAGTAAAAGTTTAAGGAAGGAATAAGATACTTTTTCCTTTTTATTCTGCCAAATGCCCAATATTTTAATGGAAATCCCAGTACTTCCCAGATTCCCAATATTGGCCAGAGCAAGCAGAATCTGAGATATCTGGACACAAGAAAAACTACCCTTTGATTATAAGTGCCTTAATTCTCAACACAAACCTCTTATTATTTGTACCTACGAGAGATGCCAAGAAACAACAGCAACTCCACCACAATTCAACAAAGGTCAATAGACCAATATTGCCCTGCTATGAAACAAAACTGTATCAACACCAAAAAGAAAATATGCTTGACATGACATATAAAATATAATATATATATACACAAAATAAAAATATTTTTCAAAAAGATATTAACTATTACAACATATTTCTTTATCAATAATAAGCACTGATCCATCGATTTCTAAAGGTCAAAAATAAAAGCATTTCTCAAGTCATCATTGTGAAAATTGAGAGAATGTTAAACTGATAGAAAATCTCATTTTTGCCACCCTTGCCATTCAACTTCCCTTAGGAGTCACTGTGATTACTGTCAGTCTGAACTGTAACAGTATTAGGCGGGATATTGTAGGTTGACTGTGCTACTTAGAACTTAAAGTCAAAATTAGATTTTCAAAGGGATTTCAGGAAACCACACAGCATGTTTCCATCACTTTTGACAAGATGCTGTAGTAAGCAAAGGAAGATGTCAATCACTGAGTGTCATTTGAAGGGACTTGTGTACACACAGGCAGGGAAGGGTGTCGTGGTTCTCTTTGAAGATTCCTTCCCTTCCAGACTACTGAAGATAACTTCTGACTATGTGTCAGGAAATGAATTATCCAAGAAAATTGCCCCCTCCAAAGAAAATGAGAAGAAAAAGATGCTGAAAATCTTGAAGTCTTAATTGAAAATTAATGAACATAATATGAATTTACTTGTTAGAAGATCTTTTGACTAACATCTCATCATATAATAGTACCATCACTAAAATCACAATGTCTATTCCTGAAGCACTGCACCCTGTGGAAATGACTCACACTGGAGCAGTTTGTGAAGAACTGCAGCATGCGGGAAAGACCCACACTGGAGAAGTTCATGGAGGACTGTCTCCTGTGAGAGGGATCCCACACTGGAGCAGGGGAAGAGTGTGAGGAGGAAGGAGCAGCAGAGACAGTGTGTGATGAACTGACTGTAACCTCCATTCCTCATCCCCCTGAGCCGCTCAGGGGGAGGAGGCACAGAATTCAGAAGTGAAGCGGAGCCCAGGAAGAAGGGAGGGGTGGGGGAAAGGTGTTTGAAGATTTGTTTTTGTTTCTTATTATCTTATTCTGATTTGATTGTTAAAATAAATTAATTTCCCCAAGCCAAGACTGTTTTGCCTGTGACAGTAATTGTTGAGTGATCTCCCTGTCCTTATCTTAGCCCATGAGTCTTTCATCATATATTTCTTCCCCCTGTCCAGTCAAGGGGAGAGTTCTAGAGCAGCTTGGTGGGCACCTGGTGGCTAGCCAAGGTCAACATAACACAGTGCTTTGGGGGAGACAAGAATTCACTACTGTATGGCAGTGTAGCCACATCTTTGTTTCAGCAGTGCAGACCCAATTTACATGAATGTTCTTAAGAAAGAATCTGGCTGCTTGCCATCCTTTTAATTCTAATTCAAGAGCAGAAAATTTATGGACATGGTAAAGAAAAAGAATAGTATACAGGTTGGGTTATTCAACTGAATAGGACAATGTCAGCATGCATTTTCTCTTCATCATATGAACCAGAAGGAACAGTTATAAGGAGTCTGCTATGGCAAGTGTTCACTAACAAAGGCCAAAAAAATTTGTAAATATGATTTGTGGCAATCTACTTTCCACCAAAATAAGACCAAATTTGATCTATCACCTTTCTTCAGGCAAAGCTTTATCCAGTTTTGAGTTTTTCTTGAATATAAGGAAAAGTAGAAAGTGCTAGGTAACTCTGCTATTACCATCACTATTCCAGTATCTTAAAGCAAATATTAAGACCACACAGTGGATTTAAAAAAAACCAAAACTACCTCACAACAAACATTGGCATACTGTGAAATAACCTTGTCAGACAAAATCTGAAATCTTTTTTAGAGATGGTTTCCATTTCTTTCCTGGCATTTTCCTTCTGGAAATCATCTGAAACACAGCAATGTTTTATGCTTTATATGAAGTGCCCCCACTGACCTCGCATTACCAATACCTTAATATTTAAGCTGACAGATGGAGTGTTGGGATTTGAACAAGATACCAACCTTCTGTTCACATGTCACTAGCTATGCCTTTAGTGAGAAAACTCTGCAGAAGCTGATTCCTGGTGAGGGTTTCAGACCAGGTCATATATTTGTCAACTTTTCACCAAGAAATGACACCAATTGCTTGGGACTCAATTCTGAATACTGAAGCATGGCTCTTTAAAGATTCACTGTCCTCTCAAAAGGCTTATTTGACTGACTAATTCAGTATTTGTTTCTTTTGATATCCCTGTCCTCTCCTCCAAGAAAGGTAGACCAGGATTTCAGTGAAACTTTTGTGAAACATACATCCAAGTAGCAAAATACCATAACATTTCCAGCGTATCCTTAATGCTGTTCTTTGATGTGTCTTTGAAGAGACAGTTAGGCAAGAACCCTTTTTTGTTATCATTCATCATGCTCAAAATGTTCCAGATGTCATACAAAACATACAGAAGCACATAGTCAACTATTTGGCTTTTAATAAATTACTGAGATTTTGATATTTATGAAGGCTCTATGACATAATAGGAAGGGGCTTATTAGAACAATAGCTGGAGACGGATAAAGTGGTTGGCAGAAAGTGAGCTCATCCTTCCTCCCCCTCCCCTTCTTGCTTCTTTTTCCCCTTGTCTCTCAGAAAATGTGTGCCGAAAGGGACAAGCATAAAGCAGAGCAGAGCAGCTTCCTCAGTGAGGACTGAGAGATCAGCTCAAGTCTAGGGGCAGGGATTTAATTCAAGGCTTCTTTTGTTGATAGCTGCTCACAGTACACTTTGAGCATTTAGTTACTTCATGCCTGTCATCAGTCCTTTAACACGATTGCAGTGCTTTAAGTACAGCCAGATATCAAGCTTTAGCAGCATCACAGCATGTAAACTAAAACACGCAACTCTTTATTTTTACTGAAGAACAGACACCTAGCTCTTCGCCTACACAAAATCAGGAGACCCTCTCACTGACTTTATGCATGTACATGAATCCTGGCTGTTCTTCCAAAACTTCTGCTTGGCTCAAGAGAAACACAGTTTTGTCCAGCAGCTCTGATAGAGTCCACACACATGAGGAGGGACTAGTATGGCTACATTTACATGATTTGTGCTGATTTGGCCAAGTGATAAAACTTCATTGTCTCTTTGGCACCTTTAGGAGAAAAGTGTTAAAACTCCATTTGTCTTGAGGTGAGAAGAAGATGAGGGCAATCCTTCCCCTTGCATGGTGTAATTTCTCCTTTTCCCAGGGATCCTATGGAAGATCTTCTCTGACAATCAGCAAACTCAGGAGTAGGAAAAGAAGCTGATCTAGAGGAGTGAGTTCTGCTTATGTAAACTTTCTTATGCCACTGTCCTGATTGCATGACTCAAAAAGCTGGCAGGAATCAGCATCTCATATCTCTGTCCAAAGATAAAGCTCCCACAGAGATTTAAAGGAAAATAGTCAATCTCCTCACTGGCCATGGATGTAGTATCCTGGATGCAACACTGTTTATCAGCTCCCCACTGCTAATGCCTCCGCTGAGATATGTGTTTGTATGGTGAAGACTCATTTTGCTTTTTCCATGTATCAGCACAAGTGAATTGGTTCCTGCCTTCCTATAAGCATAGAAGCTTTGTCAGAGACTAGATTGAAATCTGTAGTCTCATAAATAGATATTTAAGGCCTATAAATACAGTAGATTTCCACAAAGTGTATTATTACTTACTGTATCATTATGTAAGGCAAAAGCATGCTACTGTGATGAAAAAAACAAAAAAAATACTTGTCAAAATCTGATGCTACCTCAGCTCCAATCTAACGATTCCCTTCCTAAAAATACCAGCACAATGAATGAAATATCACATAAAGCTTTGCAAAACTGGCAATAGAGGATGCAGCAACTACTCAAGTCCCTCAGCAAAATGCTAACATCTCCAATAGTGAAGCTAAATCCACAAAACTTACAATTTTTGCACAAAGACCTAATAGATTTCTTCTCTTGTTTACTAATGCAATGTTACTCCAAAGGTCAATTGTGTAAAATTGAACATCAGTTTAAATCCTAATCTTTTCAAAGCTGCCTCTGATTTGTCAAGCAAGGTCTCTCTGTCCTGTGTTTTTTCCCTGTTTCATTCTCAGCTCAAAGGAAACGTGTGGGGTTTTTTTCCTTATTGACTGATAAAAATTCACTGAGGCATGTTTGAGTGGTACAGGCATGAAAAGAGGCTACTTTGAAGATCCCATGCCATAGAAAGAGTGGAAATGAAATACTTCATATCTGAATTAGAGCAGTGGATCTCACCAGAAATTGAGGACTGAAGAAAATGACCTTCTTAGTTTTAAGTGCATGGGCAGTTTCTCACTGGGATAATGCATGTTAGAGCATTTTCTTACTGAGATATGGTATGCTTTGGAGAAAATATAGCATAGAATATGGGCCACATATTAAGCTATTTTAGCCTTAGATATGAGATCAGGATATAGGTGTTACATGGTTTCTGTATTATGGCTCTATGCTGTACATATTGTACTTTTTATAAATACTATTTTAATGAACCCCAAATTCCAAAATTTTACTTTAAGCTTTAATATACTTGTATTCATTGTGTGATTGTTTCATATGACTCCTTCCATTCCATTCATAGATTACAAAAACTGAGTGAGAACTCCTGGCCATAGATATCAGGAGACTGTCTAGCTAAAACATCGTTAGTTTGGGGTACATTGCAAATTAACATATAAATATAATATGTGCTAATAATATTTCAAAACACAAAATACTATGAGGCTGTGTTAATGATCCAAAAGGATGAAAAAACCCCTGATTAATGTTCTTAATGTCTAAAAATCTTAATACTATAACATTAGCTTGGGCACTTATAATAGCATTCTTTAGTTTTGTAAAGCATTAGTGTGTACACAATACCACATCAATGAATTATGTCTAAATATTCAGTTTAATGTAGAATTCCAGATCATACTGCTATGTTTGTAGCCATTTTTTCTTTTAAGCATTTGTACTGTGTACAATCTGTTCTCTTACTATATTTGTTCAGCATAAAAAGAAGCCCTTTCTTGTCTCATAATAAAAATGAAATATTTCTGATAGTCTGAAAGAAGCATCAGTACAGTCCATTTTGAAAGAGTCATACCAATTTTTTATCAATGGGCAGAAGGAATCTCTGCAGAAGGATAATGGCAACAGACTTTACCAAGCCTTATTCCTCATGTATAACAGATTAATAATGAAAAGTTTATGAGACTATTCAGAACAACTGACTGCTTTTGATCTCTCCTTAAGGCAGAAATAAAAGTATTCTCCATGCTATAGCTGGAACTTTAATTCATGAATAGTTGGTCACTTACCATTTTGTAGGCATCTGCCCTTGGTCATGATAACACTATTAGAATAGTGTTTCCTGTGTTAATTGTAAATTTAAATAATCCCACAATTTATTTATAAATTTATAAATTTAGTTATAAATTTAGTTACTTTGAAGTTTTATTGTCTGCTTCTCACTGGATATCAATTAAATAAATGAAATCAGTAGAAAACATATTTGTAAGCAATATTTCAGCTTTAAAGATGGATCTTTTGCCACAGTTTCAAGTCAATGATGAAAAACTCACACTGTGATTGCTGCTGCATAGTATTATCTAGAGAAAAATAACAGTTATGATTAGTGTACAAAATCATTTTTTAGCATTATCCTGTCTTCAGAAGGAAAACATGGAGATAATAATTTGATCCAAGGAAGAGAAGCTTTTTCATAATGAAATATAAGCATCTGCAGATAAACTTCAGATTTAGAAGAGTATTGTTTCCAGCCCATAGAAAGATTAGTGACAGATTAGTTTCTTTCTGGTGCTTCCCTGTCCAATATCATCATATACTAATCAATCACACACCAGCTCTTGATTTACTCCATATAAAAATTCCTAAGAAAGATATTCCTTACCCTGTACAAGGAAATTATGATTTTCTGTATCTTTGGCCGGACTACAACATAGTAGATTTTTCAGGGAAAAAACCTGTTGCCTTTTGAATCTAAAATATCTTTGAAGATATTGTCTGTAAAGAAATGTGAGTCATATGGGTTTTGCTGATCATTTTCTGCTGCTTGTGGAAAATTTCCTAATTCTTTCACTGCTGGCTTTGGACATTGTAAGCAAAGTCACTAAGTCTCCTGTTACTGAGATTACTTTCTTTTATAGACTCATAAAACAGCAGATCCACAAACAGCTGTTTGCAAGCCTCTTCTTGGTGAAAAAAACCTCACAAAACCAAAAAACCAAGCCCAACCAATATTATTACAGTCTAGGCCCTGGTCTTGTATTTGATGAGGTGTCAAAGCTAAGAAAGTAATTAGTTTCATTTTGAAATAGATTCATTATTTGGTTAGCCAAAATTTAACTTAAGCTTCAGTGTAGTATTTTACCATCTCCATGGTGGACAGTTGAGATCCACAACAGGACCCACAGAGTCACACCACTTAGGGTAGAAAGGCATCTTAAGCAAGTTGACCTACATGAGAATGCTCTTTATTGGAACATATTAATTGATTTTCCATTTGTGAGCAAGGAATTACATTAATTTCTGCACACATTAGGACAACAAAGTTAGTGTGTACTTGTACAATGATGGGTGACATGAAAGGTGAGGCCATAAAGCATCGAGAGTCCTTAGCAGTGATCATTTAGGGTAACAAAGTCTGGAAATCAGGGAGGAGAGACAGTTTTCATTTGCAGACTAAGAAATGCAGACAAAGCTCACCAAAAATAAAACAACAGAGATGTAACTAGCTCTGTTTCTGGCTAGGGATGTACACATGCAAACTTCTCTGCTCCCAGACCATGGTCTTGTATGCTGAACATGCAAGATCTCTGTCATCAGTGCAGCTAGAGGCACTGTCAAACCAGACCTCAGCACAGCCCTGGTACCACAGAAACCTGTTTTTTGCAAGGTTTTTTCAGCATTAAGGGGCTCTGATGATTAGACTTTGCTCAGCCTTTACTGCTTTGTGTTAGTATGGATACATTATAGAACATAATGCTTATACTGCAGTACAGTATGCACACTATACTAACCAACATTCAGCCTCTCCTTTTATCGTTGTGACTAATCGAGTCAATAAATAATTGGATGGGTTGTTTACAGGGATAAGCATCCTCTCTAGGACTCAGAGTGCCTACGCAGCTGGAAAAAAAGCTCACTTAAAAAATCAGGTCCGTCTATTTTTGTGAAGTAGAAACATTCCTCTCCCCATTTTGAGGATACATGTAGCGAAGAAATGAAGAGTTTGCTACTCGTTAAGAAATCATTGAGCTCTGGGGTCTCTTTTGGAAACCAGACTAAGCAATTTAAAGGAATCTCTACTTTGTGCGTTAAAGATTAAAATAACTGGTATGGGTGCTGGAGTTTGTAAGATCCTGGGGAGGGATATGAAGGGGAAAGATTTCTTTCAAACTCATTAGTGATTTTAAAGGCCAAAACTAAGCATGGGTTTGAGCTGCTGCAAAATTAGTGAGATGCTTGATTTCAAAGTGAGAGGGAGTTTCTATTGTAGGTAATGTTTTTGCCTCTAAACCTGTGAGAAGGGGGGTGAAAGCAAGCAGAACCCACAGCAGACCAGGGGCTGCACTGGGAGAACCCTTGCCGGGAGAGGAATCGAGGACAGCCTATGCTACCTGAGCAACCAGGTCAAACATGTCCCTGGTAATGAAGATCCATCCATTACCATAACACGTAGACTATCACTGTAGATCACTTTCATGGTCTCCAAAGAAGCTGAGCAGTTATCAGTAACATTCAAAAATCCACTGGAAAGTCATTCATTTCACTTTATGGTCCTAATTAGCCATTTGTATAGTTCTATAATTAAATATGTTCCTTTCTCATCAAGTTTTTCACTTTAGTAATGATACCACTGTGCCACAAACAGGCCCCATGCTGTTTGGTTTGGGACTTATTCATAGCATTTAATTGGTCACCCAGTGGTTAGCCAATAACCCCTTCTATGGGAAGCAACACTCTGAATGCTGTTAATGGGCTAGAGGCACAGTGATTGCCTCCTGGTACCCAGCAGTACTGGGAATAAAGCAATTTCCTCCACTGTGTTGTGTGCCCAATAGCTAATCCTCTCCACTCCTGAAATGCACACTATTTGGTTATAAGTATTTGTACTGGCTTACTTACCGCTGGGCTGTTAATAGGCAGTGATTCTTCAATGCTCCTTCAGTGAAGTTACAGTCTGCTTGCTGACTGCTAATTAAAACAAGTTTGCACTCTAAGATTGCAACTAAAAGGTAGCAAGGTCATATTATTTAATGCAGCAGTCTTTTATTTAACAGTGTTTATACAGTATTTATATGCACACTTTTTGCAGGAAAGGCATGGCTATTACTGATCATGTCAATATAGTCAAAATGAGCCATAGACTAATATTTCCTTCCTTGGAATATGATCACTAGGCAATCTCTGTCTGGGACTGCACAGTTAAAAAGCAATGCATGCATGCAGGTCTCTCTTCCAGTCTATTTCTCAGCTCGATAAAATTTGAAAAAATAGGGGCAGATGAACTAACTGTTCTAAAAGGACTCAATCTGCCAGGAGTCTTTATAGAAATCAAAGCATATATTAATGAGCATTGGAGTAATTTTAAACCCAGGAAGGTTAAGAAAGCAAAGTGGTTGTGACTTGCAGAAATAAATTTTAGTTATTACTCTGTACTTTTATGCTACTTATTTAAAACCTAGTTTGAATAAGGACCCCTATCAGCAGGATGTCTGAGTGTAATATTCGTCTGTTGCATGTGACTATTCTTTTCTTTCTGCTTGTCTCCAGCAGAAGACAATCTCTCTCCAGCAGAAATAATTGTGTTCTGTTTACTTTTACTTTCTGCTTTACTAACAGGAAGGCTGCAGAATAATCCATAGCCGTATTGTTGCTGAAATTAATATCTGAGACAGAAATAAAAAGTTATATATTTTTAAAAAGTTGCTTAAAAATCTTTCAATTCTCCATACATTATAATAGAAGTTCACTTATCTAATGTCTCCAGCACAATGCAGGGCACTGCAATTTCAACAAAGCTTTAACACAATGTGTACCTTAATAAGAAAGATTTTGTGTGTGGCTTTTTTTTTTTTTTTTTTGGTTTTTTTTTTTTGTTTGTTTTTAAATAAAATAATATATAGACCTGCACCTTGGAAATGGGTTCAGTGTTTACTAAAAGATAACTGTTAGGGAACAAATGCTGTTCAACACCCTTACCCTTTGCATTTAATATGCATATTCCCTGCTGGTCTGAACAAGCATGCTCTCTCAAGTTTATATCAATGGAGACTATACTTGGAGCATTATATATTCCTCTGGCTGCTCCCTATTACCCCAAAGAAAATAAAACTTTTTTTTTTTTTTTTTGTGCAGTGTTGTCTTTTCTTAATAGCAGCCTTTATCATGTAGCTTTGGCAGGCAGCATGCTCCTGAACTTCAAACTGACTTTACAGTTCTGAAGTAATTCAGACAACCTTGCTTCATCTTCCTGACTTGTGGAATTTATGTAATGATTACTTAATCAATGCCAAAAAATAACTAGCTGAATCACTGGTATGCTTGATATCCACAGTCCTACGTGTAAGTAGCAATTCTTGTTTCACTCTCATTTCAAATTTCACTTTTATGCATGGGTTTTCTTCTCCCTCTTCATTTGTTTGTGTTTTACAGAACAATAAGCTCATTAAACTCAAACTCAGACAGAGCACATATTGTATACCTTTTAAGGCATAAAGGAACACTCCCAGGCTTTTGAGAAAGGCTGATGGTCAGGAACTGTGCAACCAATTGATTAGCTTATGTTTTGTGTATGAAGGGGTATGTTGCATTTATCTCTTCTGCTGTAATTTGGAAAACAGTTGCGCAAGAAAATAAGTTCACACACACTGAACCCTGTTCAATACAAGTCTTCATATACAGAGGTGTTTGCACAATTTCACCTGAATTTTGATAGACTGGGTGTACTGCTAGAAGAGTTTGGATAAGCATCTTTAAAAATTACTTTGAATAAAAATTACAGGATTAATTTTATAATGGACTTTAGATGATACTATAGATAATATAAGATATACGATAATATAAGACAATATAAGATAATAGTGCGTTCACTTTACAATTTGTTTAGCATTCAAAAGACCCAGCTGTGTATCATGTGAACATCCTTTTGTGCATTTTGTGCATGTCCTTGAAAGTTAGCATATTGTTCAGTGTACAGAACACAGTCCTATTATGCCTTGTACTTTAAACAGAAAGCTGCGGGGGGCGGGGGAGGTGGGGAGAGGGAGAGAAAGAAAGGTTGCTCTTTGCCTAAATTTTGCCTATCCGCTAATCCAAATTTCCTGATAAATAACCTGCCCATTAAACTTTGCTACATCAGTTCTACTCCCAGCACTCCCAATTCATCATCTGAAGATTTGGAAATTTTGTCTGATTATAAAAGGTGATTTTTCCAATTACCTTTGATGGCATTCCCTCTTCCTCTCCACCCTCCCCAACCTGGTTCTGAAGAGCATCTATCACCTTAGGTAATTTGGGCAGAAAGTACATCCTCTCACAGAATAAATAAATAAATAGAATTTATTACCTGGTGCATAAAAGTATGACTAATTTGTTGGGAAACACAATGGAAATATTTTTATTGACTTCCTTAAGTCTTGAATCAGATTCATACTATAGTAAAACCAGCCACAGCTTGAGTCTCTGCAAAAATTGTCATATTGTTCTAGTTGTTTGACCTATGGACACTAAGGCTCAGAGGGGTTAAATTAATTTGTGATCACTGTGCAGAGGTCTGTTCTGAAGCATGATACAGAAGGTGTAACTACAGAATCTCAGACTACTCCCCATCCACCAAGCAATGTTTAAGGATCAACCGTTTTGTTTAACAATGCAGTTGTCTACTACCTCTTAAACGTAACTATGCTAAGCATTAGTATGTGACATAATTAGATTTTTGGTCTCTGTGAACAGCAGATGAACATATTAAAACCCACAGAAACACTCTGTCTCAAGTAAGTGGAAGGAAGGTGAAACCCCTTTTAAAATGTAACCAATACAACAAGCGCATTGCACAGGCATGGATTGATGCTCACAGACTATTAGAGAGGTACCACGGAAGACAGTGATTCTGAAGCAGTTTTGCATGAGCCAGCCCCTGTAGCTGAAGAATTGAATGAAGATGCCCAGCCTGGGACTGCTGGAAGGTTTAGTGAACATGACCATGCTGTCAGCACGACCTTGTACAGTCGTGATGGCTCACCAGTTTGAATGTCCTTACACAGTAGTTCACTGGTGTAAGGATATTCTGTTGTCTGGAGCTGCATGGTGGGAAATAGCTGACAAACTGCATGTAGGAAAAACATCTTCATTTGAGTGTGTTCAAAGACACCTGAAAGCCAAAAGATAACTGAGTCTGCCTGTGGCAGCAAACAAGAGGAAAATATACCCCTTTGCTTTGTGGAAAAGAAACTTGCTAAAAGGGCGGGCTTGGAGGTTTGCTTGCAAGAAAACTGCCTGGCATTGTTTATTTCTACTTTGTTCAAACTAACAGGACTGGGTGCACTCTGTGTAAATAATCTTGACTACACTGAAGAATATTCCAGGCTCATATAATCAATTTGTACTCCTAATGGAAACAAAGCCCCAATATTGGCTGTGTGGGCTAAAGGGGAAATGATGTTATTATCACCTGGTTGGAAGAGTTAATTTACTCTGCCATGCATCATGATTTAATTATTCTTAATTGATCCTTAATAGATGGATGTCAAGTCTGGCCTTGCTCGGCTTCAATTATAGCAATTTCTCAACCTCACTTTGTAGTGGAGCTTGGCAAAAATCTGATGATTTCTGCCTCTCTCCATTTCCATTTGAGGACTTCTAGATTTACTTAAATGCTACTCGACACTTTCATGCATTATGACACTAAAAAGAAAGAGAGTTAAGGTTTTACAACAGATAGTCTTTGTAGATTGTTTGTGACCATTCCCATTTTATATACCATTGAAGCTGTGTCAGTTGCCTTTCTGTCAATAGGAACTATTTATGTCCTAACAAAGGACAGGTGAAAAAACATCAGATTTTTAGGTCAAAGATATCTGTGAATTAAATACTTTTTCATTTTCACTTGCTGGAATGTGTATGTCAGTAACTTTAAAAGAAAGACAAATATGTTGTTTTATGATGTAACAAAATACCCCTGAGATTTTTTGTGTTGTATTCTTTTTGACAGTTTTGTTTACTTTCTACATAAATTAATAGTTCAAAACATGCTTATGCTGGCTAGCCTTGTGATTACAAGAAGATTAGTAAAATAAATATCCCAAGAGATTTATATGAACTGAATAGACAGAAAGAGATTTTTTAATAAATGAATTTTTACCTGTTGTTTTCCTTCCTCAAGGTGATTTCTTTAACATGAGTTGAGCCACAATGATTAACTTTTTTTTTTCCTTTTTTTTTTTCTTTTTTTAAGAGAGAGAGAGAGACAAAGAGCTAATATTTGTATTAAGCATCCAACACCACTGGAAACATGCTGAATTAATGTATCACAATTCACAATCTGTTCTAAAACATCAGTAACTCCTCAGGTACTACCAGAGAGAAAAGTCAGTGATCAAACTTCACGGGGCACATGTTTGTAGAGAAGCTACGTCAGATTACATGTGTAATAACATTTCTTATTAACCAATAGAGCTACATCAACAGGCCAAACCAGCACCAATAAAATATTAAGTAAAAGTATGTCTTTTCCCTATCCTTTGAAAAGGTGGAGCCACAACAACAAAAAGTATGCAATGTTGAATACTTAAATTTAAAAATGTAAATAATTCTTAAAGCATAAAAATTAGAACATAACTAGAAAATTAATGTGGAAGAAGCCTGTAGGGAGTTAGAGTAAATTCAGCTGCATGCTTGCATGCTCTAGGTGTTTTTTATAATTATTTTTTCAAAAAATAAAATTTGTTTATTTGGTTTTTCAATAATTTTGGTTGCAATTTTTAATAATTAAGTTAAAAAGCAAAATTTTATAGCAGATACCACATTGTCCTGGTAGGTGATAGTAAATACACAGTAACCCATTAATGTGATATATAGAAATTCAGAACGTTCGTGACTACTTTTAATATTGTCCCAATAAAATTTCCTGCCATTTGTTAGCTAGTCAAATAGATGAATCTCTAAAGCACCAACAACTCAAAAAATATTGCTCCTAACAAAAATGCTAATATTGCTATACTTTTACACAGACACCTGTGGAACTTGCTGAAAGAACTTTTTTAAAAAAAATTTCTATTACAAACAGGATGATGGATGAATTGGAGAAGGAAGAAAAGATTATTGGTGGTCCTTTCAGTCAGTGTTTTCCTCTTTCAGGGAAAGCAATCATCAGAAGATACAAGGAAACCATAATCATAATGTCTGCAGCCACTTTGTCTCATTTATCTTATAAACTTGGTAAGCATTAAATAAGCAAGATAATGCTAATAAAATATTTGAGTCAGCAGCATGGGAGTCTTTTACATCTTCAGAAAGGGGACCTGCATTTGTCCCTCAGCAGCTTTGTTGTAACACATAACATACTTCTTGCTGTTACAGAAATACCAAATGGCTTTGATACCTCTGTTACCTCTGCAGACAGGCATCACAGATTTATGCCTCGTAAGTCATTCCATAAAGCTTTAAATGTAGCCCTTCTCCATGCCACAGCTCCAGCCACATCCAATATTATGTAAGACAATCATATTTATTGATTTATACTTTCCAAATAGGCATTTCTGCTAAAGTTATGGCCGTCATAGGAAAATGCCACAGTGGAAAAGGTGCTTACTGTACCAGAGTGTTTGCTGTAGAGCATTAATTAAATGCACCACTATTTTTTGATGATGTTCTTGAAATCTAAGGCAGAACTGCAATGGTATTTGATACCCTTTTCTTCTACTGGGACCTATAGATAACTGAGACAGCATTAAAGTGGACAGCACTTGCCAAGGTGTGCTATGGGAGCTGAATCAGTGTGCCCCAAAAGTGGTTTCAGGCAGCAGAATTCCCTTGAAGGCTCTGGCAAGAACTAAATCTGACTTTTTCTGCAGCAACCTATCTTCTCTCTGATGATTTTGCCCAGAGCACACCAGGCCAAGACTGAGTAGAATATTACCATCTGATCCTCTTGTCATCTGGCAAGTGAAATTGTCCTTTTGGCTTAAAGCTCATGAGGGAGAGGGTCCTACTTCAATGGAAATGGAACACAGCCAAATTAATAATATATGGGATTCACTGGAGACAGGAAACCTACCAGACATTGACTGCTCACAGAAGCATAATCATTACACCTGTGTTGTGGGGATATAAATATATGCACGCTTAGTTCAGCCATTTAAGTATTTCACTTAGCTATTTGTACATATTGACTGTAACAAGGTTTCAGTATTTCCAAACAAGTGCCCTGCATCACTGTTGATAGCAGGTCAGTTGCTTAAAGAACTTCTATTGTTGCACTGCCAGAAGAGTTTATATTTGAAGGAACAGCACGTACTTCACTGAAAAAAAAAGCATTACTCAGCAGGCATCTCACTCAGGCCCACACAGACTAAAAAAAAAATGTTCCAGAGCTGAAATATTACAGCTTGTTTGCACCTGAAGGTACCAAAAAGTGATTTACTGTTGGCAGGTTTACCCACAAAAATTCGATTTGAATGTTTATTGGGAACTGTACAAGTACTAGCATGCCTCACTGGGGAATAGTCTACCTCTCAATGCCACATAAAACACTGACTGAAAAACAGAGCAGAGGCAAGCTCACCATTGTTTAAACATATCCCATGTGAAACAGGGTTAGGAGGCAGGCAGCTGGCATGGAAGGATTTGCCATTAATAGAATATGAAGAGGCATGGCAGAGGAGATAAATCGACAGACATTTATTTCTTTCATGCTCTCTCAAACAAATACACACCATTTTTTTGTCTTCCTCATTAATGTTGCTCCTTTTTCATAAAGATAGGAAAAGAGTAATAGGACAGGGAAAAATCTGTCCTACTTTATGCTGAACCTCAAGAAAGCTCTGAAGCTTGTGCAAGGGGCTTGTAATCACTGTTTGCATGGAAGAATATCAAATCTGCATCTTATCCACTCTCCAGTGCACCAAGCTGGGGGCTCATCCACTGCCCTCCAGTGTTGAAGCCTTTTATAATGGTACACATCAGTTAAATTAGGATCCTGACAGATCCATGCCCACCGGCCAGATCCAAAGTCCTTTAAAATCAATGAATAGATTCAGGCCACCAATGCTGTCTTCTGCCAGCTTTTCTGTGTTGGGAAAGACCACAGGCTAAAGAACTGTGTTGGCAATCATCTGACTGCCTACCCCATCTGAATAACTTGGAGAGTACCAACAGAGAAATGCCTAATTAAAAAAACCAACTACAACAGCAACAATAAAACCCACCAACCAAAAAAACAACCACAACAAAAAACCCACGCAAAAACCCCCAAACCCAAAACAAAACCAACCCACGAAAAACCAAAGGCAAACAAGAACACAAAACCCAGAGGGAAACTTCCAATTACTTCTATCAGATAGATCCAGACAACTTGTTCTTAATACCAAGAACAAATTATTCTTAGTATTAGAACCCATTCCAGAGGGTTTGCAAAACCAGATCAGCAGTTCACCTAATCTAGCATCCTCTTCCCAGTTCTGCTGGATATTTCAGAGGAACTGCACAATTCCACAATTCATCTAATCATATAAATCTACACAACTGGGAATCTTTTTTTCCCCCTTGCCTAGCTGGTAATCAGCATATGCCCTGAAGCATGAGGATTGGTTGGAGAGAAAATAAAAGCAGAAGAGAGAAGAAATAATAATGTAACTTATTTGAAGTATTGCTTTAGACTCTAATGGAAGCCACTGCAAATTAATTCTTCATAGTACAAATGCCCTGTGGTAATGCTCTGAACTACAGATGGATTAGCTGTGTCATGCGCACCTAAATGGCTGGTACAAAGGTGCTTGGTTTTAAATGAAAGAGTAATTAGTATTCATGTATAGAACACTGTTTGGGTACTGACAGAGAACAGTGGGAACATATCTTTGATGCCCAGGAAATAAATGTATTCTTCCTTCTCAGCA
The DNA here is from genome assembly GCF_023634155.1 of Falco peregrinus. NCBI lineage: Eukaryota > Metazoa > Chordata > Aves > Falconiformes > Falconidae > Falco > Falco peregrinus. The sequence continues at coordinate 46,799,782 of NC_073739.1, read as the reverse complement.
GTTTCACTGTGGACACCAGTGGATAGCCCAAGCTATGTGCCCTTATTCTTTATTCAGCTCACTAGTAAATGAATTCCTAAGACCAGAAAGGGAGCTAAAGTGACTGGGGACAGTTAGAGTAGTAAATACTCTGTATTTCTACCTGTGCTGTATTCTTCGATAGTGCCAATGAAGTCGGAGATAGGAAGCAGTGTTCCTTGCCCCATCATGGGATTGGCGTTTGCAGGTCGCTCACTGTGACACTTACCTTTAGGCAGTCATTCTGCAGGACAGTACTTGAGGTACCAGGCAAAGCAATGACCACAGCACCAGGATTGGCTTGCACATCTCTGTTAGCTGTCTTTACATTTCAAACCCAGCAGAGAAGCCGGTGGGAAGTGGACTGGCACAAAGGTTTGGCCATTAGCAGACTCTTTTGTGTTGTTACTCCTTTTATTATGTTTGAGAAAGGCTTTTTTCCTGCAAGGCTACAGAGATAGCCTGCAGCAGTAGCCTAGAGAAAACAGGCATCACCAAGATAGGACAACAAGGATGAGTGATGAATTGCAATGACACGTTTGTGTTGATAGGATCTTATGAACGATGTAGAGAAAGGCCAAGGGGGAGTCATTGCCTTCATGTTCAGTAGCCGGAGAGCATTTGTGCTAGTTGAATGTCTGTGCTTGAATAGGGGAAGTCAAGGTGAGGGACATACATATTGAAAGCTGTCCATTTTGATGTCTGCTTTCTGTGCTGTCTCCCAAGCAAACGTGCTTTATAGAAATAGTAATCAGAATCTGACAACAATAGAACAACTATGAAAACGAGAATGCAGGTTGCATGAGAGTATAGGTGGCCATTTATTGCAATTGAACAACAAAAAGATACTAGGTGAGGAAAATGGGAGTGGAGCGTGTGGTTTATGTGACAAGATATAGGCATCTCTGCAATGGTTCATCTTTACTATTAGAATTGCTTGCTGCCTTCTACTTGCAGATGATCCTTTTAAGCGCAAAACCCCAAAACACATAAGGTTAGATTGCAGCATGCACCTTCAGTCTCACTGCAGGTCAGGAACAGTATGATTTACTGTCAACACAAGTCACTTAGAGATAGCTGTGACATTTGGTCCTGTCCAGTCTGGAGTACAAAGTTACTAAAGAAAACCTCAAAGTAAACACAGAATTTAAGTGAAATGATGTTTACTCTCATGCAGTTAACCAAAGCACTCAGAGGTCAATTGCACTGATTCAGCTGCTAGTTTCACAGGAGGTGTGACTGGAGTTTAATTTAAAAGGACCTCTTTTCTGTTGACCACTACTTTATAAAGACCATCTCATTGTGGACTTTTGCTCTACAGAAGATCAAGAGAGATTTTTGGTCTTAAAGTTTTGGTTTAAGATCCCTTGGGAGAAACTGACCACATCCTCTGCTGTTGGGAACATTAGATTCAGTTGCTACATAAAGCAGCAATTGTTTACAAAAGTTCTGGGAAGGCATAGATGCCAGAAAGTTTACACTAAATGCCACACATTCTGGATCTGTTGAACTTACTGTGCATGCACAGCCCAAAAGTATATTATATAAACAGTAGGACTGATGTATTATGGATGCACTGAAATTACTGTGCCTGCATTGTATGCTCCTTTCCAGAATTTCCTGAATTAAAAAGGGTGGGTTGAGGGGTGCAAGTGGGGAGAGGTTGTCAAAATGAGTCTTTAAATTATGTCAGGCTATTCTTTACAGTTGTGGATGTTAGTGGAGCTGTGCTACTGATAAGCTCCAGTGTTCTTGATCAGATTTACTCTAGTATCAAATTATTGTTACTAGACAAAAAAAATAGCACCAGAGACTTAATTCTGTCAAAGAAATGCAGAGTAAACTTTAAACAAAAAAATAATGCTTAATAATATAACACATTTATTCACTCGCTAATTTTTCCACCTCTGTATATTTTGATTTTGTTTTTCATTCTAACTGATTAAGCCTCTAGTCATTGTAAAACCAGACAGAAATATTGATTAAAATCCAATCCAGGTCCATATTTGACTTTATTTTTTGAATGTCATTCTGCACATTCTCCCAGTACTTGAATCACAGGTAGAAGAATATGTGAAATTTTGTAATGTTCATTTTCTCACAGATGCTAGTTGAAAAGAAAAGAAAAGAAAAGAAAAGAAAAAAGAAAAGAAAAGAAAAGAAAAGAAAAGAAAAGAAAAGAAAAGAAAAGAAAAGAAAAGAAAAGAAAAGAAAAGAAAAGAAAAGAAAAGAAAAGAAAAGAAAAGAAAAGAAAAGAAAAGAAAAGAAAAGAAAAGAAAAGAAAAGAAAAGAAAAGAAAAGAAAAGAAAAGAAAAGATCTGTGGGGAAAAAGCAAAGAATAAGGCAGCTGTGAGAAAGAGCATATGTTACCTATACAGTTCTCTCCCTCATCTGATTTCCAATTCCCCTTTGACATCTGTACATCTAAGTTTAAGCTGGAAATTGTAATGAATTTTTCCTCTGCTGCTGTCTTCTATTGCCACAAAAGAGTAAGAGAAAGAAAGGCTTTCCGAAATGCATGCCTTCCTTTTAAAATAAGATTAGTAAAAAATCACCAGGAAACTTGAAAATTTCTGGCAGTTCGCTGTGCTGTCCTTATTTACCCTGATGTTTCTTCTCACAGCCAAACTGTAACATACAGACACCCCTGCAGCTCACTGCTCCTCCACATAGCTCTTTTCTACCTATACAGATAATTTGCATGTGCATCAACATCTGGGACTTCCTCAGGCACCACGAGAATGTTTCTGTTCAAGACTACATCTAATTTGGGAGAAACAAACTTATAAATCCTCATAAATATATTGTGAACTCTTCCCTGTCATCTTCAAGGAGCACACTTAGGTTGCTTCCAACAGATAGTAATTTTTTTTCTCTCTCCGACTCAATAGGCATCACAATTTATTGATCTCTGTGTCCACATCTCAGTTAACAACATTTGCAAAGATCTCCTGTTAGGATAGTGATTGCTCCCACTTGCACACATTATTTTTCAATGACACTTACTCATCTTGTTGCATTTCCTATGAGCTCCAAAAGTGCACTTGCTATACCTCTAAAGCCTCATTTATTAGACTTGGTCCTGAAAGCTGATTTTCTGGATGGTTTTGTGCAAAATGATAATAATGATCCTACTCAATATCCTCTAAACTAACATTTTAGAAGTTTGAACACTTTAGAAAGGCTTGACACAAACGTATGTGGTACCTGAGATTGTAACTGGAGGTCCTTTCACAATGAACTAGGTGATAGAAATGAAGCTACATCCCAGTCTGATGGAGCAAAATAAAGCAGGAGACAAATCTCACTTTTTTTCAAAACTCAGCTTAGAGCCTCCCACACAAGTTATGCTGCTGGTGCTGATCTGGGAAAAAAAACCAACAAAACAACCACACACAAAACCCCAAATATTAATTCATTATAATAAACTTATTTAGTTTTTTTTTTTTAATAGCTCAAGCTAAATGTCAGCTAAAAGCACAAGCATCACTGGAATCATGTCTGAGCTCTATTTTAAGGCCTGAGAGGGACACAGGCTATGTTCTGACTTCATCCAGTCAGATAAGGAAATGAAGAGGACTGTTCATTTACAGGAGTAAAGGTATTTATATGGATATTTGCTGTTACTGTAACTAGAAACAAAGCTACAGCTGTTCTGCAATCAGAATACTGTCTTGCATTGAACTCCTAATTATAATGCCAAAATTTTCCTACGTTTTGGTTTCATAGTGAAAAAGTCCAGGATTTGGTCTACTTCTAATACATCTGTTTTTTCCTTTGACATCTAATGTAGAATGAGGAATGTTTTCATAACACAATTCACAATGTTGTCAGTAAATTAGAAGGTGCTCCAAGAAGACTAATAGGTTAAAATATCTATCCTTGGAGACATAATATTAGAATGGAAAGCTGTGCGCTTTTGAAAAGAGTTCTACATTTAAGATGTGTTTGTAGGTGTCCTATGATGAAAAGGATGACACCTCTATCACACTGTTGGCTGTAGCTACCTTTTGTACCTTTTAGAGATGTGATGATTACAGAACATCTCTGAAGCACTTTCAGTCTGATTTTTTGGTGCTCTGCCTAAAGCTGCTTTTTTTTTTTTTTTTTAAACATTAATGACAACGGGACATTGGTGTAATAAAATTTTTTATACAGGAATAACACTGCAAAGGAAGGCACAGATACTGCCTTAAAACACCTAACAGTTGCTGATCTTTATGGACCTCATGGCAGCTTCTTTTCCAAAAGGTATGCAAGAACAAATAAACACCCCAAATTCTGCAGAAGGTTCTTTCTTTTATGTGAAGGATTAAGTTTATACGAATGTGAACAAAAGAATACCCTCTTCTCTATGCATGTATCAACTTTCAAGTACAATATTTCTTCCTGCACTACTTTGTAAATTAATCATTTGGTGTATAACTCTGGCTGTTGCTTGCCTCTCTCCATAATTGGTACTTTATAGTTGTCAGCATTTATTATAGTACATCACCAGTGCAACGCATTCATGACCTGGAATAACGACCCTCTAATAGGATCAGGGGACATTTAAAGTTCCTCTTTTCATATAGTTTGCAGTCTCTTATGAGCAGAACAATCAAAATTCATTGCCTAAAGGATCTTCTGTTGTTGGACAATCAGACTCATTTGCAATCATCATTGGTCTGGGCTAGCCTTAAGTGCTACAGAAACTATGAAGCTCAAATTGACCCTGGTCAGTGTGTCACCTTGGTCTTTTGGGAAAGGAGTATTATGACAAAACTCCACTGCTCAAAACTATGTTTGCACAAAGTACCACCTTGCTGATATGAAGCACAAACATAATTGCTACATATTCACAATTTAATAACTAGTGTAACAGTTCCTACAATAAGCTCTCCCAGAAATGGCAAATATTCAACATACTTATTTTCAAGCTAGAAAAACACTGGAAACGATTAGTGTTAGCTTTAAAAAACACCTAAATATTTAGGGTGGTATGTAGTGAAGCTGGGTTCTCTGGGACGTGCAGTAAAAAATGCCTTCAGAGTCTAATCAGCCAACAAATCACATGCAATGCCATAAAGTAAAAAATTCCAATGGCTAACTATAGTTCTCAAATCTTTGGTTTATTTTGTTTTCCAGTATGCTTACAAATGATTTTTCTTCTATTGCATCACATGTGAACATATCTGTATGGGTTATTGGTGCCCAGGTTTGGGGGGGTGGGGGATGTGCTGCTGGGGTGGCCTTCGTGAGGAAAGGCCAGGAGCTGCCCTGTGCCAGGCCCAGCTGATCCCAGCCAGCTCCAGCTGATGGACACACCACAGGACACAGCTGAGCCTCTCAGCCAATGTGGTGGCACGCACATCCATGATAACATGTTTATGAAAGGGTAAAAAATGCTCCGTGGCAACCACGAGAGAAAGAAGTGAGAAACAGCCCTGAAGACACCAAGACCAGACAAGAAGGATTGGATGGATGCCAGAGTAGAAATTCCTCTACAGCCTGTGGAGAAGGCAGTGATGGAGCAGGTTGTTCCCCTGCAGCCCATGGAGAACTGCATCAGAGCAGACATAGATATCCACCCTGCAGCCTGTGGAGGACCCTATGCCACAGCAAGTGGACATGCCCTAAAGGAAGCTGCACACTGTGGACAGCCCACACAGGAACCATTTTTCAGGCAGGAGTGGCAACCTGTGTGGTACCCACGCTGGAGCAGGTTTATCCTGAAGGAGTGTAAGCCCATATGAAGGACCCACACTGCAGCGGTTGTTGAAGAACTGCAGCCCATGGGAAGCACCCACACTGGAGCAGTTTATGAAGAACTGCAGCCTGTGGGAAGGACCTCACGCTGGAGTAATGAAACTGTGAGGTGGAAGGAGCAGCAGAAAGGAACTTCTGCCCACTAACTGCAGTATGCCATTCCTTACCTGCCCTGCACCGCTTGGGGGCAAGAGGAGGTGGAAGAGTTGAGAACGAAGGACTGAATCTGAGCCTGAGGTGCATGGTAGGGGGAAGGTGTTTTAATTTTATCTTTACTTCTCACTATCCTACTCTATTTCTAATTAACTGGAAACTAAACTAATTTTCACCAAGTCAAGTGTTTTCTCCTTGTTATGGTAATTGGTATATGATCTCCCTGTCTTTACCTTGAATCACAAGCTTTTTTGTCTCGTTTTCTCTCCTTGGTCTGTTAAAAAAAGGGAGTGAGAAAACATCTAGGTGGGTATCCAGCAGCCAACCACAGTTAAACCACCACAATATCCATTACTTTTTGGAAACACAAATGCTCAGCTAAGACAAGTTTCCAGCAGACATTGATAGACACCCTAAACACCTTGGAGATTTTCTTCAAATTCTTCCATCTGAATTTACTCAACGAGATTACCATTAATGAGTGAAAGGGTTTGGTGTTTCTTAAAGTCTTTTGTGTACAGCCTTTGCTGTTCTCTTTAGTAGGACTGCCTTATAGTCTTACTATCAAGTTACCATCCTGATATTACACCATTAACGTCCTTCAGCTGCATTATAATGCTTGCATGGCTTAGGCAGCTGTAGACAGTTTTGTGGGAGTTACTCATTTCCAAAGCCTTGCTCAATAGGTCCAAAACAGAAAGGAAAAAACAAGTTTACATCATCAAAACACATAAGGGTCCAAATATTTTTTCCACTTACATTAGAGTGACTAGATAAAAGTTACACATACACTCCCTTTTCCTAAACCATCAAGCAAAAAAAGAAATGCATCTCAGATAGTTTAGACAAAGCACTCAAAACCTGCACTACTTATGTTGTGTGTAAACATAGTAATCTATAAAAAATACTCTTATTATAGCAGGATAGAGCAGTATATAAATGCCCATATACACCATTTTCACTAATTCTACCCTCTTTTGTAAGAGGCAGAATGAACATCAATAGTTTACCATTTTCAACAGATAAAACATTTATATTTTCATCTAAACTAGCTTCAGCAGGCAATTAATTGAGAAAAATATGCCATCAAATCTGCAGAAGATATTTTTGCTGAGTAAATCTTATTCTCACATGCACAGGTCTATTGCAAGTGGGAAAGGGCAAGCAAAAATCACAAACCCCAGCTCCTGTCCACATCCTATAAAACATCCAAGTGGAAACTACAGCTTACACATTAAAGATTAATTCTATAATCTTGTTGGTATGTAAAATTTAGCTGTTGACAGAGCTGTCAGCTCAATCAGGGAGCTTAGCTGTGGCAATACTAATTATTGTCATGCCCAAAACTGCTGTGCCCCACCACACAGAGGAATCCCTATACTTGGGAGATGTGCAGCTTTTAAATAAGGCTGCATGGGGAAGAACTGCAATGAAGGTACCTTCAGGAGGTATTTGCATGGGAAGCTGCATAAACCAAGAAGGAATGTGATATAAGGGGACAACTATGTCAGCCAGAGGGAAGATTTCCTTTAGCAACAAAAAAGAAATTCTAGCAAACTTGTAAAGTCACTGACCAAACTGGTAAGAAGCAGGAACATAGTTCTTAATCTCTTTCATTGCTATATATAATGTTCCAGAAAGCATTGGTGGTTATTTTGAAAACAGCTGCCAAGTGGGCAAGTCATCTGTATTTTGTTACCTACTGTAGTGTAGTTTTCATATGGTTTGCTCATAGACAAAACTTATGTCCCCCTGCCCTTTGTTGAAGCTTGTTTGTAACATAATATTTGTATTCTGAGAACCCTCTAATCAAACAAAATACTAACCATGAATTCTTTTTGCTAATTTGAAAATCACCTTAAACACAGGGAAAAAGTCATTATTTTTTTTTATGATGGAAAGCTTCCAAATTCTTAATTTCTAAAATAAATTTTGAATAAAAGATGTGCTCCCAAAGTACTTCTTTTACATTTTGAATGTTTTCATTCTCTGCTGTAAAAAACCCAAACCTATTACAAACCGATTGAACCTATTATAAATCAAATTAAGCAGGTGACTAGGAAAAGTCAACATGGGTTTACCAAAGGCAAATTGTGTAAGAGTAACATCATCTTCTAAAACAAAATAACGTCTCCTGTCTAAATGGGGAGAGAAGTGGATGTTGTTTAACTGGACTTCAGCAAAGTGTTTGACACTCTTTCCCACAGTCTTTTCCTGGACAAACTGTCATGATACAGATTGAATGGGTGGTCCGTGAAATGGGTAAGAAATTGCCTCACAGGCTGCACTTAAGAGGATCAATGGTTTTTGCACAGGCTGGCAGCCTGTCACAAGCAGGGTCTCCCAGGATCAGTACTGGGCCCCACAGTGTTCAACACTTTCATAAAGTGAATGTGCATGAAGGAACTGAAAGCACCCTCACCAAATCTGCTGATGACATTGAATTGTGTGGTGAGGTAGACACAGAAGGCAGGGCAATCTTTCAGAGACCTGGAGAGGCTGGAAGCTAGCAAAAACTCAATGAATGAACATTAATGCAAAGTCCTACACCTAGGATGACATAACTAAAGTGCTCAGTACAGGCTAATATCTATGTAGCTGGGGAGCAGCCTGAAAGGGACCTGGGGGTCCTGGTGGACAAGAAGCTGAGCATGAGTCAGCAGAGTGCCACTACAGCAACCAAAGCAAATGGGATCCTGAGCTGCATCCTCAGAGGTGTTACTAGCAGAGATAGAGCACTTTTCTCCACACTTTTCAGGCTGCAGCCCAAATACTGTCTCCAGTTCTGGGCCCCACAATTCAAAAAAAAGGTGTGGACACACTGGAGAGGGTCAAAGGAGGAGCAGGAAGATGATCAAGGGACTGGAGAACCTGCCCTTTGGGGAAAGACTGAAGGAGTTAGGCCCTTTCTCCCTGGAGAAGGGAATGCTCAGGGAGGACCTCATGACTGTTTCAGTACTTAAAGGGCAGCTATAAACAGGATGGAGATTCTCTTTCCATAAGGAGCTACATGGAGAAGACAGGGTAGTAAGTACAACTTTCACTAGGAGAGGTTTCATCTCAGTACGAGAAACAAGATTTTTTACAATCAGAACAATCAGTCCACTGGGACAGGCTCCCCAGGAATATGGAAGAGTCCCTGTCATAGTTTTTCAAGATGCTATTGGACAGGGTGCTAGATAATCTCATCTAGGCTTCCTTTCCTATGGATGGTTGGACCAGGTGATATTTTGAGGTCCCTTCCAGACTAGGATGTTCTATGCTTCTACGATTTCACGAAACCTATCTCAAAAAGTATAATTTTTTTCATATTCACAATTGTTTCATGAAAAACAAACTCTTCCTATTTTTAATCACCATTTTAATGGAAAAGAAAAAAAAGTGCTGACACTGATAAAATTACCAATTCTAGGATGATTTCTGATGCTATTCACAGCAAGAATGTGCTTTTAAAATCACATATGTAGACAAAGGTTTCCTTTTAAGGCACTGAAAGACACTGTCCTGTCTTCCTAAACAAACTATTCCTTTCGCTGTGTGTCTATGACCAAAATTAATGACTAAGTGGAAAGAGTAACACTAAAATATTTGTGTGTATTTTTGGAGAGAAGCAATATCCATTAGGAATCAAAAGTGCATTTGCATAACCAAATTGGCAGTTAAGTCCCAGATACTGCACATCTCCTCTCCTCAAGTAAAATACATATGTATATATAAAAGATGCATGATCTCAAATATGTGTTTACCACTCTTATCTCATTGAAAGAAATTGGTGTTCATTTGGCTGACATATACTATAGTCCTACATTCTTTTATTTCAGAAAAATAAAAAGCAGCTCTTCTCCACAAGCAAGTTTGTTTTCTTGCTCCCTCTTCCCAGACTTCTATTGATCTTATATACCTGTCTGATCATCCTGCTTAAAATAGCCCTTTTACGCAAAATATCTATTGTGGCAGGAAGAGAGCCTGCAAGGAAAAATATTGATTATTAGTAGTTCATTATTTTGTTTATGTGAAGATTTAAATATCTAGATGAAGGAATAGCTTCCAATAATTTTCCATGAACCACAAAAATCCTACTAGTATATTAAAGGTATTTGTGGTCATGCTGAATTTGAAAATTTCAGTCTTCTGAAAAAACAGAAGGAAAGAATTTTCATGCTTTTTACTGGTGGAGACATTCAAGTAAAATAAGAATAGAACTAGTAAAATAACAATGCTCGCTTTCTATCAAATTAAGTAAAATATTCCTTTTCTGGTGTCTGTTTTTAACCTGGGAATAGCCAACATTTTACTAAATGTGTTTACACTAACACTTTACTCTGTGTGTTGGAGTTCAGGTTTTTAAGATCTATACCCATCCAATTAGAAAGATGCAGAACTCTTTGAAATTAATTAAACATTTAAAGAGGGAAAAAAATTACAAAAGAATTACTCCATCATACAAAAAGCTCTTGCAAACAAACTCATACATTTCTATTTTTGTCGCTGCTAAATCACATTTATAACTAAGATAGAATTGTGCTGATCTAAAAAGCTTAACAGCATTTTACTTGTTTTCCTTTTTTTCACTCTTTTGTATGTTTTGTTGTGTTAGGTTTCTTTAAAGCTTTGATACTACTATATGCAATAATATACAGAGATGGCAGCCAATGAGAAGACATACTGTTTCTCCTAACAGGTAAACTGTTAAACAGGTTAAACCAATCCCTGCATTTCCCAGAAACTGAGGAATGTAAGGTTTGCCTCTCAAATTTAACAGAGGCAGAGAATGGTAACAGCAGTTTTCTTTTTCCATCTGTCTACTGCACAGGATGAGAAAGCAACATCAAAACTCTTCAGGAATTTAGAGGCATACCGAATTCAGAAAAAGAGCAGTATATTTTGCTGTAAGTGCCGAAGAAAAAAACACATCTCAGCATTCTCCCACTTGAAGGGAGGAAGGGACACTAACTTAAAAAAAGATATGGAAGTGAGCCAACAATGCAACCTTGCATGGTCTCCCTACAGTATTACTTGCTTTACTTTTATAGTGTTTCAGACTTAGCCTTAAATTAAGAGAGTTGCTTAAGTTAGCTTGGAGTGCTGCTGATGTTATTCTGATAGCACAAGCAAGACTTCCCATTTCTTTTTAATAGTTTGTGTTTCTGCTGAAATTGAATGGAATTACATGAAAGTCTTGTCTCTAACTCATAAAGCATGCTCTGAACTGTGAAAATAGCAAAATGTTGGTTTTTCTTTCATATTGGGTAGAACTAGGCAACCTGAACACAGCAGTACGTACCAGCTCCTTTTGCAATAAAATAATCAGGTTTTATACAATCATACCCAATTAAGGATTTCACTCTACCAAATTACGATAATTAACAGAAGCCAGGGATGAAAAACTGCTGCAGAAAGGTTTAGCGAAGTAGAAAAATAACTCTAGTAGTAATGGTATTACAGTCAGAACTGAAATCTCCTAGCTACAACTATGACTGTTTGCTATTACCTCTAATCAAGGTGAGACAGTAGCAGAGAAAGAACTACTCTGCTTTTACAAGGTTGTTCCATGTTCATGTTACCTGACAAATAACAAAAACTCTTTCTGTTTTGGACTGACCTGCCATTTCTGTGTAGTTCTAATTCTTTAAGGTAAAGGTTTTATCAGTCCCTTAATAGATCTAGAATTTAGCACTAATGTTTTCAGTTGTATTGAAACCAAGCATCGTTTACTGACAAAAAAAAAAAAACACACCAGTATTTCATGCTAGGTGGATATGTGTACACAAAGAAAATAAATGATGTAAGGAAAAAAATCTTCAAATTCTGCTCTCAAACCAAAGGCTGCACAGTTTTGCCAGCTTCACTCCAATCAGTTACAGTTCCAAAATTTGGTATGAAGACATACAAAAAAACCCTATGGGATGTTGAAGAGATATGAAGATATGTTGAAATCTTGTGTTACTAAAAAAAAAATAATAAAGTAGTGACACAAGACTGTAATTTGCAACATCACCTTGTCTTCACTGAATTATACACAGCTCAAAAACCCCCTGTGTTTGCATATGCAAAACCAGATGTTAATCCTTTTCATTTTACTGTCCTCACAATTTCAGTGTATCTCAAAGATGTTATTCAAGGGAATCCAGTATCTGTATTCAGATTCCTTTTGGTCATGTTAATATGTTAATCTTTTTAAAACCAGGAATAGAATCACTTAGGTTACATACTGAGCAGTAAAGTGCTGGATGTTACACTGTGGTTTTGCTACTGAAAACTTTAGGTATCTTTGTAAAAGGAAGACCCCATGTAGCTTGAACAGGCAACAGCTGACTGTATGGAGAGTGATTGTTCTTTTGCTTTTACATATATGTTAATCCAACCATTAATTAGATGACTTCCAGAGCTCCACAATCTTCATAAACATATACAGGCAGATTGAGCTGTAGAAATTGACTGCCTCATGCTACCAGAGTTTAATATTTAAATTATTTTTCTACTAATACATTTTTCAGAGCTGTAGAAATGATAAAATATTTTAAGTCTACTACTTCTATTTTATTTGAATAGTTAGGTGTTAGAGAATTATTAACTCTAAATACATTGTATACCTCTGCTTTAGTTGCTGATTTTACAAAACAAGTATTTTTTACAGTGAACCTACACTTTCAAAGCAACATTAGCCTTAAAACTAATTAGGAATGCTATTATTTTCCAGCAATTTATATTTATTCAAATGAAATTAAAATCAGCCTAGATTTATCCTGTACTGCCACTAAAAACAGCACCTGAATGCTCCGTGGTACATCCCAATTAAGTCAATGTAACCTGTAATGCTATTCAGAACAAGGTAAATTAGGTGCCATAGTTTCTGTTTGTTGTAGATTCATGAACTCTCTGAAAACTTATTTCCCCTGCTAATGAACTAATGAACTTTGGCTTATCATAAAACTTGAACTAAATGTGCTTTATTTTGAATTATTTCTGTATTCACCAAAGACAATTTAGGACTAGAGTTTGGGGCTTTTTTCTTCTTTGGGAAAGTAGGGAATTCCTGATGATTTACTTAGAAAGTATTTCTTTACTTAACAGCACTTCAAGCAGTCACTGAGGTATCTGGCTTTAGCAACAAATTACTATGGAACAAATTTCAGAGGGAAAAACAGAAAGGAGGCAGGATAAATGAGAAGAGCTAAGAGACCAAGCAGTTTATACAGGTAGCTTAGAAACAAAAGCATTTAAGCTCCTAAATGTACCATTGTCTCTTCAAGCTCTTGAATTTGCGGTTTGCTGAATGCACTGTACTGGTATGAAGAGATTTAGTTAGGTGTTCAGAGGTCCCAATGCACAGAGGTATTTACAAAGAACACTGCAAGGTTAGGCTGAGAAAAGTTTGGCAATATATATCTATCTATACAAAGAATTGTCCATTGACATCTGTTAACCTTGCTTCAGGATCTGGATAATTGTTTTTTATTCCCCCTTTTTATAAATTGAGATTCTGAGAGGAAACTAAGCTAACTAAAAATCCAAGACTATGTTTGGATACCATAATCAACTGACCATTCACAAAGCTTCCCAAAGTGATTAATGACATGCTTAATTTAATTGGCAAATAAATACTAGAAAAGGCAATTAGTGCCTTGCAACAGGATCTCCTATGGAAGCTAACTGTGAGCTTATGAAGTAGCTACAAATACATAGCTTAACTGTTTCGACCATACTGGCACCTATGAAATACTATTATCATGATATTTTGCTTCTATCCCATTACTCTGTGGTCTCTGGTTCCCTCACTTGGACTTGTTTTCTACTTATCAGGGAGCCCCAGGCTCCCTCTTACCTTCTGACATCTGTGATGTGAGCCTGATGCTTCACACCCCAAATCTACTAATGAAGCAACTTAGTTTAGGTTGAGGGTTGATGTTAGTGTGCCTTCAAGGTAGACAATAAACAACTAAGCATAAACACCATGAGATTCCCAATATAACAAATTACTATAGATGTAACATGACCTCAGAAGTCAGAAGGCTCTGGAGGTAAAGCAATTTGCGATAAGCTGAACTAGCTCTTTTAAGGCAGAAATACAACTTCTTAATAAATGTTTCACAGCGGGTTGGTTGCAATGTGGACTGACCTCTGTGCCCATAAGGGCATGTCCTGTGTTTTGGAGATCCGCAAGTCTTGAAGAAACCCTTGCTACTTTAACAGAGGCCAAGTGACTGAACTGAGGACTGTGAAGACTGAGATACCGTATCCTTGAGCTAAATTTGGCTGGCTGGGATGCTCTTGATGTGTAGTAATTGCAGACCAGGTGCAAAATAGATTTGTGGTTTGCACTTTTGTCACTTTTTAGACTTTCTGGGGATTTTTCTCCTGAAGTATTCATAGGTGCTCATAATACCAGCGTCAGACAGACACATTTACAGGGACATCATGTGGTTTATATTAGCGACATAGAACCAGCTGTTTTGTTTGCTGCTATTCACACTCTCACATGCAGTTCTCCTGATCCCCTGCCTTTGCAGAAGATACGTCAAAAGTTTTAGCCTGGACCTCATGCTCCCTATTTGTACACACAACCAACATCAGCTAAGAGACTATCGAGTATCTGGATTAAACCAAATGGCTTGCTATGAACTTGCATTTGAACTGAAAATCTGCCTTTGTGCTTATTTGGTTCAAATATTTCACATGGTCTGTCTGCATTTACTTTTAGATAAAGATATAGAGACTTAGACTATTCCAGAGGTTAATTTCTGTACAGAAGATCCATTTCGTGAAACAAAATGCAGTGAAAATGTTCATGGCATGAGAGAAGGAAGCAAAGCTACACAGAAAATATGTTGTCTTATTATACTTCTATATTCAGTGATATATCAAAATATATTTTGCCTTATCTAAAGATTTTCCAAAGGTTTGTGAAGATTATTTTTGATTTTATTATATTTTCATTTAACTCAGATGGTTTGGGTTTTTTTTTGAAATTATTTGGGACAAAAAACCCCCAAACCAAACTAAAAAAACCAAAAAACCAAACCACCACAAAAACCCCCACAAACCCCCAAACTTATTTTTGATGTCATCACGCTTCCAGAAGCAGAATATTTATTTTCTGCCTGCAGTTAAAGACCTGACCACAAGATCCTGTAAGTGTGGGGAAAGGCTTCTGATGATTGTAGTAGATTTTAGATTAAACTCTTAGGCAGCTAGAGCACAATTGCTCTGTTATACAAAAAAATTAAGATACTTGCCTTTAAAATGCAGAATCTCTGTGTATAAGCACAAGTTGATTTTGCAAACAGGGAGAATGTGTTACAAAATTCTGGGTGTATGAGATATCTCCTGGAATATTTGACAACATATTTCCACTCAAATTGTAACATTAACCTATTTGGGAACATCTCTGTTTACAAGTCTGTTATGTGGTGGCTATAAATTTGTCCATGGTTTACGTCTGTTTTGAGACAGCTTTAAATCTGTGCTGGAACCAAATCTTCTGAAGAGTTTTATTTTATTACAAGAATATCTCGATTTGATTAAACTCAACCTTATGCCTAATCAAGATAAATTCCTAATCAGTTTAATCTTGAAAAAACACTGTAAATGGACCTTTAAGATATCAATATGGGGGTATGTAAAATCAGTTAAATTAAGCCTGTACAGACAAGACTCAATATCAAATTAGCTTTTGTCCCTATATAATGCTAAATAGATACTTATTCTAGAACTCTGTTTTTATTTTTGTCAATTATGTTATCTGTTGGCTCACTCTCTGAGTGAACTTTAAAACGTGTGGTAGCAGCAACACTTTTTTATTAACCAAAAACCATTTCTGTATGATATCCAGAGAGGTGGTATTTTTTAATAATCCTTAATAAACTCTTGATCTTCATGTGTGCTGGATATTTATCATCATTAGAGTATTCTTCAAAATCACCAAAGACAGTGAATTCTTCAAAGACTGATCCACCATGAGCTTTGGTGTTATATGTTTTTCCTAGGGGTTTGGAAAAACCTTGAAGTCATTACTGATATTTTATTGGGAAGAGTGCAGGCTGAGAACTGCTGGTATTCTGTTTCTGAACCTGATTTCTGTTCATTCTTCTACAATGGACTCTGATTTTTCCTGTCATCCTGAAAATCTGTGAAATAGCAGGGGAAAAAAAAAAAAAAGTATTTCTTCTTGGGCAATTGCTATGAGCATGCTGCAAACTAAATTATTCACAGATAAAAAGGTGTGATCTACCACTATTGCTATCATTGGAGTGGGACTTTTCTTGAAAACAAATCACTGTTAAGTACAAATCAGGGTTAGAAAGAGAACCTGAAAGTGATAGCTTTAAATGCCTGCAGGTTCCCCAACATTGTACAAAATCACTCTTGAGAATTGTCCAGAGCTTTGTGTTTGCAGACTCTCTTCTTAGACTGCCTAAGCTTATTTGCTGTCAGGTTTCTTACTTATTACCAGTTAGGGAAACCAGCACTGGAATGGAATTACGTCCTGTTGATCTTACTTGCAAGAAGGATCTGAAAAGGATCAAAGAGAAAAGAAGTCAGTGACCAAGCAAACACCCTTCTTATAGCCCAGAAAATAATGAGATCTCCAACTTTGGAAAAAAAATGAAAATATCAAAATGACTTTCAGAGGCATATCATTTTGTCTCCTGATAATCTGTATTACATCCAGAATCACCATAGCAATTTTCTGATAATTTTATAAAACCTCACAAGTTGGTCCTAAAAGTTCTGTGAGAGGCTGGAGCAGAATATGTATGTTTGGAGACACAGTACTTATTCTCACATACAGTGCATCAGATTCTCATTAAATAAATCTAAACAAAGTTAAAATGATATTCTGTATCATCCTCAGTTACTCAGTGGAGAGAATGGTCACAGTAGGAAGTTATACTATAGAAGCACAAAGAAAGCAGGTTTTAAATATGCAAGTGTGGATATAATAACTGTTTTGAAACTTTTGTTTACAAGTTCCATTTTCCAACTGCTTTTTAGGTCACTTCTCTATCTAATTCTAGATCCACAATCAAACAGAAAAAATGAGTATTTTTTGTTCATACAAAAATAAATATATAAGAGTAAAGGAAAATACCAGTCTGAAGCAATTATGCAGATATTTGATTTTCTGGCCTGAACCAGAAAAAAATAATATTGTGACAACTTCAGATTATTGTCTCCTCCTGCCCATCTCAGGAAGCACACAAGTGAAACAATAACATTAGGATATACCAAGCTTTTGTTTAGTGTTGGGGTGTTTTTACACTTGAAAGAAAATCAAGTCAAATTTCCGAGTGAAACAAAAAGCGATACATTTAGAATGATAAGTATTTTGATTATTTTATACGTTTTTCCAGTGTAGGGCAAGATGCAATAGCAAAATTGATTTGAATTTGCAATCAATTAAAAAAACAATCTAGCGAACATGGTATTTGAAAACTTCTAGCAATCTGTTTGACCTTTTTGGTTGTCTCCATCTGAAAAGTAGTTTCTATGCATTGATCTCATATATATAATGTAGTGTGACATGTAATTCATGATTGCTTTGAAGTGTCTGAGCAGACCAACATGAGCGAATCATTGAAAATAGAATCCACAGCCAAAATTGTGACTGACTTGGCACCAAAATACTAGGGGGTTTTATGCATTGAGTTGCCAAGGACATTTTGAGGATTTGTTCCAAATCACATTAGAATGTGATATTTTGTACTGCATGTATTGTTAAATTTTGTATTTTCATTCCTGTCTATTATCAGTACAGCATGCTTGATGTCATCAAGAAAAGTCTGGTTTAGGTGTTACATAGCATGGTGTTTAGTAAAGACTTTAAGGCTACAGAAATAAATTGTACATGAATTGCCAGATACATAGCTTAACAGGATACCATCAGCTATGCCCTCTTCAATTCAGCAGATAAATAACTGCAACTTAAACTATAATTCTGCACTTAATTCTTTCAGACTGGAAATTAGCTAGTCATATAACATATGTCTGCAATGTGTGATGTGTCAGAAAGATCAGAGCCAGCACTAAAGGGATGCATTGGTCTTCTCAGCCCATCACAACGTGGTTGTACTGTTTTTGCTCATGGGCCACAAGCAACATTTATGCATCAGTATGGGGTGACTGAACAGGCTGAGGACCATGTGGAGAAACATGCTGCACTACTCCCTTTGTTTTTAATTAACTCATACATCTTTACACAATGCTTCGTAGTTGTTTGAGGAAAATGAGACGTTGGTGGTAGGAAAATTGATAAGATCTTTATAGAAAAACAAATTTTGACAGAAAACTTTTCCAATTATTTTCATTCTAAAAACCTGGTTTTGTTTAGTTTGAAGTGTTTTTCAGTTTAATATAAAAATGATTATTGGAATAGGAAGAATTCTGGAGCAACCACATACTGCTGAATATCTGAAGAGATTATACCTCCTCAGATTAATTTCTTCTGTCGCAGGAGTGGCCAGAAGTGAAGTGCAAGTCCAACATAACTGAGCACGAATCGGGTTTTACTCAGCTGCCAAAATACCATCTGCAGGCAGTTTGGTCATGGGAGATGATGTGTGGAGTGCTGTCTAAAATTCTTTGAATATTTAAAATGGATATCCAAGTTAATGTTCACAATAGCACAATAGCAACAAGTCATCCTAAAGTCAAATTTATTTGGTTCATTATTTTTCTAGGTTTATTGTTTATTTATTCTTTCCTCAAAAAGACAATGTTTGTGAAGATTTAGCAACACACTAAAAGCAAGAAACAGCATCAGTAATCACATTGAAAGCACATAACACAGTATGAACTCAGGCTTTATTGGTGACTTGACTTGACTAAGGATATGGTTTCAAATCATCTTAGTTAATCTAACTCCACACAACAAAATAAGCGTACATAAGTCACCTTTAACCCTGGTTTATATGAATGTAGCTCAATTAAGTAAAGCCTTAGTTTAAGCCATAATTTTACACAACCAACTTAACAAGCACACCTGCAATAGGAAAAGGAATCACAAAAATAATAATTATACATTATTTAGCTTTCATAGCATCAAGATAATCCCCATTTTCTCAGTCATTTAATAGTCAGGAATTTCCAATTTTGCAGCATATTGGGCAGCTAGAATGGGGCTGACCAAAAGATGCTGTTGTCTGGCCATACCTCCTACCTGCAGGTGGTGCTTTAGCAGCTGAGCAAAATCCAAGGTTTGTGCTCAGTTGTGTAGAATTTCACTTCTCCTGGACACTTCTGTGAAGATTAGAACAAAAATAACACACCCCAAAGTTAATTTGAGTTATAGATTAAAATCAAGCTTAATTTACTATACACAGCTTTGCATTTTTCTTTTCTGAATGAGTTAGATAACGCCATGTGTATGTCAAGGATATAGAGCCAGAGTAGCCGCTGGGATCTTAATCACCTTTCCTAAGCTACTACATTATACAAAATGTTATCTTCTCTGTGGATAGTCAATTTTATGGTGCTCTTCTTACACAGATGAGCTGCCTTACCCCCCCTTCTGGTGCTCATTCTATTTCAAATATTTGTGTTGTTCTAAATACATGCACATTAACTGAATGTCAGTATACTCAGTTTTCAGTCAAGTACTAACATATTCCTGTTAAAAAACCCTAAAAATTATGCCACTGAAATTCTTACTGAACTAGTTATATGAAGTGGAAAAATGGTAATATATGTCTGGTGGCATAGAATTTACAGAAGCATTTTTTCCATGTGAGTGAATTCTTCACTGAATAAAGATTCCTACAGAGATATATCGATAGCTGTGTACATAGACATGGTTTCCATATATAGATATTGTGTATAATGTGTGTGTTCATGTAGCCATGTATATTTGTAAGTAGCTGTGTGTATGTTCACAGATCTGTGTCATTCTTGGTCAGATACATAGTGGATACTTGAGCAAAAGATATTTTAGTCCATATTCTACTGTTAGTTGGAATTATTGTGGAAGGTGCTGTCTTTAGGATTTATATGCAAATTGTGTAATATTTTAGTAATATTTACCTACTATATAATGCAACATTCTGTGAGACTGTCAACTGAAGTTCAGCACCACTGACTGAAAGGATGGAATTCTGGTTTTGGCTCACAGATGAAGGAACATGATTTGTTTTACAGAAAGTTCTCACAGAGTTTGACTAAATCATGCCCGGTATTCACTTGCTGTTGAACAGTAAGTTCTGCTGACAGGGATAATTGACTGTATGGCCAGGTTAAATTAATTACTATTTGCCAACTCAGTTGAGATGCTTACATGAAATTCACCATCACTGCTAGTACGGTGCATCAATTTAAACAGGAATAGAAATTTTGAAGTTCTTTGTTCAGTTAAAAAACCCCAATAAACTAGCTTAAGAAAATATCTCTAATATTTTTTAAAATTATTTTTCTTCATAGATGTTCTTCCCAGTGAAACTGCTTTCTATAACAACTGCAGAAATCAAGAAGTAAGACACTATAAACACAGATGAAGGTTTGTTTTATTTTAGCTAATATTTACATAACAATTCCGGAGGTACTCAGCCCTACGGGAAAGTTTTGGATTCTAAAAACAGTTGCTGATGCATTTGGATTCCTATTGTAGCTGCACTATCATTCGTATCAGAGACAAACTGATGTATGGACAGTGCTGTCTTCCTGAAGTGTCAGAGTTCACGTGGTAAAAAGAGAAAAGTAATAAGCAAGTGTGAGAAAGACATTCAAGCTTTTACCAAGACTACCTAGAGGATCCTTAGTCTATGATTCTAAGGAATATCCCTTTCACAGCTGCAGAAGGCATAATAAACAATTGGCATTGCTTGTGTAAGGGTTGCTTATCTCTTGCACCAGCCGCTTAATTCCTTTAAATGCTGGAATACTGTCTTGCCTGAGGATCAAGAAAGGTATCAGAGTTTTGTAAGTGATGGTAACAGCCTTGTCTCGTTTTAGCACCTACAGTTTGTGTATCTAAAGGCAAGGCATGGCAGGCCTGCTAAAGTTTTACATAACATTATTTTGGGGAATATAGATCTTCTGCCCTTTAAGACACAAACCAAGTTTCTTCAGTCTTTTCTTGTGAGTGTCCATCTAACTGTATCTGGCATAGAGTCGAATAAGTTACCACAGGGTAAGAAGTAAGGTGACTGACTTCTGAGTAAGCCAGCTGGCCTGTAGCTGTTAAAGTCTATGTTCTTTGCTTATCACAAATATAAACTGAGATAAATAGGGAAAGTTTAGCCTATTTTTACTGAGAAATATGCCACTTGATCTACACAAAGAAGTGGGATATACACCCACATACCTGGTTTTTTTTATACTCATATGTATATAGACATATATACAGAAATGTACACATACCTGAAATAAACATATAGCAGGCACACTGTTACAAAGTTTTCTTTCACTACTTGCTGTAGGTAAGATTGTTTGAACTCTAGTATATTGCTTACTACTTACATAACGATTGCACAAACTAACATTAGTATCTTTTAACACACATATAGATTATGATCTCAATTACATCAGTAGAGAGCGAATAAATTAGTTATTCTGCATGTGCTTAAGTTTAACTGGAATCAAAATTATACTCACAGTGTCATAATCCAGTAAATGCAAATGAATATAATGAATGTTGAAAAATCTGCAGGTAGGATTGGAGTTTAGGCAAAAAAAATTGAAAACTGTTTAAGGTACTATTTCAGTCTACAAGGAGAGGAACCTGTAGAAAGACATCTACAGGTAATTTCAGAATACCTCCTATTTTCCACTGCTTATGTATTTACATTTGTGCCCACTCCTCAGCCACAACAGCATAGAAAGGGGCTAGTATGTGATAAGAGTCAAGGTATTTGTATTTTTATTACCACAGAGTGCAGCTGGACCTTACTGATACAAAACTGCAGAGTAACTAAGCTGAAAGTAAGTGAAACATCCTTACTTTGTCTTTCAGTTTCAAAAGGCAGCTATTTTCCTGCATGCATTCAGTAATGCACAGTTAGCTAGTATATAGATACTATTAGTCCAAATAATTGTATTGTTTGAAAATAAATCCAAAGAAGCCAAGTCAAACACCTGTAGGACTGAAAGCCTGACTAATGGAAGCTGGAAAAACACAGAAAGCAAGATATTAGAGTAGCACTGGTAAGTAAGTATGTTAACATCATCAAACTGTTTTAAAGAAAAGGCTGTGCAGTGCAGCCCCTTGAGGTGTAAGGAGCTGGCTGAGACCAGTCATGTGGGAGAGACTAGGAATTGAAGAGGATGCATTGTTTGG
Organism: Falco peregrinus; assembly: GCF_023634155.1. Taxonomy (NCBI): domain Eukaryota; kingdom Metazoa; phylum Chordata; class Aves; order Falconiformes; family Falconidae; genus Falco; species Falco peregrinus. The sequence goes on along the minus strand of NC_073739.1, from coordinate 46,777,596 downwards.
TACATTTCTGTTTACTTAACATTGAATGTCTAAATGATATTATTTTCTATAATTAAGTGACAGCAGATTGCTTCAAGGCTACTCTGAACTCCAGCTCTGCTCAGGACCCCCTCCTTTGTGTTATCTCAGGGTTGCACTGTGACCTGCATTCCTCTCAGGCTTAGGTTTTTGGGGGTTTTTTTGCAAGTTTAGTAGAATATTTACTAGAATCTTTTTTGGATGTTGTTTTCTGTGGTTGTTGTGGGGGGTTTTCTTTTGTTTTTATTTGGTGGGTTTTTTATCATGTATGAAGACTTAACAGCTCTCTTGGCAAGCCTCTTAGTCAACACACCTCAGCTATTCAGGCTCAGCTTTCAACCAGCTAGCATTTCCCCACTATCACTGAACAAGAGTGTCCACACATATATCCTGCATGGAGGTAGCTGTCATTCCTAGAAAATTTCCCGGAGTAGTGGGACTCATCAGTCCTCAGCATGAACTGAGATTTTTCCATTAAGTTGCGACAATGGAAACTTCTTTTACTTGTAAGGGGGAAAAAAAAATCACCATGAGGATGGTCAAACACTGGAACAGGCTTCCAGAGAAGCTGTGAAGTGTCTGCCCTTTGGGATACTCAAAACCTGACCTGGAAATACCCTGAAAAACCTGTTCTTCAGCTTCCCTGCTTTGAGCAGAAGACTGGGCTAGAGACTTTCCAATCTACACAATGCCATCATCCTGGGGTTAGGAATGGAAAACCAGAAAAGCACACCTCAAAACAACATCAGCAACCACTACTATAAATGTGCTCCAGTGTAAAAATGTAAGTGACAGGATTTTTATATTGGCTCAGACTCTTCAGATGTAAGGAGTGTTCTGCATTGCTGAGGCAAAGCAATCCAGAGGGGCTGTATCCCACCATGAGAGGGTTATTGTACTGGCAATCTGCATGGTTCTCCACTCTCTGAATCCCATATGGGAACCAGCTATGAATGGATTTTCCTCCTAAGCTGGTGACTCTTGCTTTTGTTGTGGCCTCCTGATGCCACTGACAGTCTAAACAGTTTAGAAGAATCCTCATGATATGTTCACTTCACTTAGACAAGGGCAGCATGTACGTGGTTTATGATCCAGTAATTTTTTAATTTCTGCCCCTTATATTCCCCAGCCTGCTGTGCGTGCTGATGGGTGACAGCCAGGGGTCAGCCAATTACTGTATTTAGCAGTAAGGAACTGGTTCTCTTGTGGTAATGATAGTGCCTTTCAGAGAGGCCAGGGGAAAGGCAGAGGAAACAGGTGCTGCATCAGTACAGTAGAAAACCTCCATCCCAGCTTAGTAAGGTCCCTCAAGAAGATCACCATAATCGTAGTCTCTGATCCAGTGACATATTCAACAGGACAGTGATGTTTTTCTGGAAGTAGGCAGGGAAGATGTTAGCACAGAGTTTGGTTTAGACACCAAAACATTCAAGTTTTGCAGAGTATGGGGAAGCAATGGCATAACCCCCTTGACTATTGCTACATCTGTTTGAAATGAAAGTCCTGCTGAATGTAGAGCAGAGCTGAGGTTTATACAGTAAACGTGTTGTGAAAATATTCACTTGCTATATGCAAAATGAAGAGTTTTGGTCCTTTTTCAAATCTTATGACTTATTGCTTACTGAGAATACTTACTATCAAAGCACAGAAAACCAGTTTCACCTGATTCTTATAGATAGCTGCATCTAACCAGCAACGTATGAATCTTATGCATCATGGAAATTTGATTAATAATATGATAAGGTATGGTCATATAAATCAAATTATGGTTAGCTAAAATTTGAAGCATTCCTCAAGCATAGAAAAGAGCTAAATTCATTGAATGTATGATTCACTTTGCACGATTTACTCTGCTGTATTGTTACATGTGTTTTGGAATAAGACTATGTAGAATCTTTTAAGAAGAGAACACAAATACATCGTTACTTTGACAAGATGTAGCTGTGTCCTATCCACCATATGCATATTACTCATAAGCCACAGAAGGGGAGTTCATTGAATATGGTTATGGTTGCCTAAAGACTCTGCTTTGTTTTCTGTATGTCAAAGGAAGTTTTATACAGCAGGTGCTCCAAATGTAGATATTATTTTTAAAAAAATAATTATTACGGCTCTCTAAGGGGTTTTTACTAATCAATTACATGATCTATAAGCTAATAAAACTATCCTTCATTTAGGTAAATTTTAATTTATTATTTCTTAGTTTCCACATTTTTTTAATTTTTTTTATTTTTTAAATATCAGAAGCATCTCTTGTTTGGGGTAGATCCTACTTCACTGGTACTTTGTATCACACTCCTACCTAGATAAATACATACATGACTTTGCACATTATATTTCTACATTTTCTGATGAAATTAGTGTTTTTGTGAAACTTAGGCATTCTTTAATGTTATTGGTTTTTATTAATGAAGCTTTCTGTGTGCAACAAATGTAGAGGGGAGACAGACCAGAAAAATGCTTTTTAGTATTTTGCACATCAGCAGTTACCCAGCATCAATTTGATTCTTTCCTCCACATGTTGAAACACAGCTCAGAGCATTAAACCCATTCTCCAGTGATTGGGACAAAAGTAGGTTAGTAGAGTGGGTTGCTAGGAGACCAGTGTCAGCGTCATCTATGACCTTGCAGAGCATAAAGAAACTGTATAGATTTATTGAGCTCTGTGGCACATTGTCTAAGTCCTGTGCTTGGCTGTCTTCCTCCATCTCTATCTGCCATAGTGCTCTTGTGCTCCCTCACACATGTACAGATGCTCTCCTCCCTGACTGCAGCCAGGTACAAGGAGATGCACTTCTGCTTCTTGAGACTTCCTAGAGCATCACTGTTATTACTCTGTTGCACTAAGCTACAGCCTAGTCTCTTAGCTAGACACAGAGAAAGCAGCATCAGCAAAACCCCATCCTTTTAAAAGCCTGCTTCTTCATACTGTTGCTGTAAGAAATACAAAAATCAGTTCTACTGGGAACAGCATAATGAAAAATGTATAAACATTACAGAGTAATTTTGCTGTCACATTCAAAATGTTTGTTCAAAGTTGCATTCACATTTTTCACAGCTGAGGTGACTTAAGGTTAAATAGTCATGTACTGTAGGGAGCTGTGGCACACCTGTCATCTTCCTGACTGCTTTTTTGGAAACAGCTGAAGGTAGCAGGCAAGAAAGAAAACAAATGAAAATGTGATACTCACACAAAGAAATAAATTCTTTTAAAAAGAAATTATTTTGGATGTGCAAACTCTTCCTGTTACAAGAATTTATTTTCCTGTCAGATAGATCTGGGTGCTTACTATTTGATTGTTAACGTTTGCCTTACAGAAATAAAGAAGATAGGTAGTGGGGTCCAGATAATGAAATCCTAGTCAGTTTATACTAGCAGTTTACTTGAGAGAAAAGGATCACGTAAAAATTTCAGTTAAAAGTACTGTGTTGGGTTCATGGACTGGTGTATGATCCTTTCCACAGCTCATAATGTTTATATGCTATTTCGTCAGATGGAAACACATGTAATAGCAAAGATTATTTTTAGGAGGGAAAGGACCACTTTTCTATACAACTGAATTATCTATATTGTTTTCTTCTGCCCTGGCAGGTCCCTAATGAATGCTAGAGGGTGAGCAGGCTACTCTGTGAATGCCAATGAACTGTGTCATGGTTTAGACCTCAGACAGCAACCAAGCACGATGCAGCCGTTCGCTCACTGCCCCACAGTGGGGTGGGGGTGAGGATCAGAAGAGTAAAAGTGAGAAAACTCGTGGGTCGCAGTAAAGACAGTTTAATAGGGAAAGCAAAAGCTGCGCACGCAAGCAAAGCAAAGAATTCATTCGCTACTTCCCACCAGCAGGCAGGTGCTCAGCTATCTCCAGGAAAGCCAGGCTCCATCACATGTAGCAGTTACTTGGGAAGGCAAATGTCATCACCCTGAACATCTCCCACTTCCTTCTTCCCCCAGCTTTACATGCTGAGCATTAACTTCATATGGTCTGGAATATCCCTCTGGTCAGTTGGGACCAGCTGTCCCGGCTGTGTCCCCTCCCAGCTCCTTGCACACCCCCAGCCTGCTCATGGTGGGGTGAGGAGCAGAAAGGGCCTGGGCACTGGGTAAGCCCTGCTCAGCAACAGCTAAAACATCCCGGTGTTATCAACACTGTTTCCATCAAGAATCCAAAATACAACCTCACACCAGCTACTGTGAAGAAAATTAACTCTACCCCAGCCAAAACCAGCACACTCTTACAGCAGCTGAGAAAGCGTGTTCCAGCTCAAAAGGCCTGCTTGGAGTCAATTCCTTGTCATTTTTTTCTTACACTGAAACCCACTGGACTGCTTTTGAGAACATCTCAGTTGACTGCAGCTGTCTTAGAGGTGCTCAGGCACCATGGTGAGTACTGGAGCATTAAAATCCTAGATTATGCGTGGGTTAGTGTTGCCAGTAGATAAAGATCCTTGATCAGCCCCAGTAAAAAGTAAGAAATTCAGTTGTTTGATCATTTGTTATTACCTCCTCTTACACTACGAAACATAGCTGAGAGATTTTCAAACCCAGAATTGTAAAAATGACAGAAATGGTAATGGATTAGGTAGTACTACTCCTTATATAAGAAGAAGATGTCGAATCTTTATATGTGATGGGGCACAGAAGTAATATACAGAAAGTGCTCTGCTGCTCAACATGGCCTACCAGCACAATCCAGAGTCTAGAGAGCCATTCAGCCCCTGGCCCACCACAGTGAGCCATCTAACCCCTTAGGGTAACCAGAAGAGTATCTGTGACCTTTTCAGCCACTAAGTCTGACTGAATGCTAACACATTTCCTATTGGGCATATCTGCAGGCATCTCCGCCATCCTGAGGGGCTGAGGATTTGCCACTACTTCAACCCATATTTGATTCAGAAGCCATGCCTCTTGCTATGCCGAAATCCCTTTGAGGGTCAGTCTTGTGGGTATGTTCATACACAGGCCGCTAATGTTACACAGCACTAAACTTGGCACACAACAGAACTATCATGGACATATTCATGATCACTGGTTCTTCCAGCTTTTATGTGCAGTACCCTAGAGGTCATAAAACAAGAGAACAGGATTGAAATACATTCTCTACTAGTCAAAACTCAAGGGATATTGTAAATCATCACTTGGAACAAATCATTGAATGGAACAATTTGGGTGGAAGCATCTTCCTCCTTCCCATTGAACCTGAGCCACTCTGCAACCACAACGACCGCAGAACCACAAAGAAAAAAATATTAAAAAAAAGAGGTCTAGGGAATATAGCATTCTGGCAAGGCTTTCATATCTGGCAGCTGACCATCATGCTCTCAAGTCCCTCAGTTGGGTAAACAAAGACTGTCCTAAGTTCTTCATACATTTTTTACTGTTTACTTCATTGGGCTAATATGGTTCTACAGATGTATAACGACAGAGTAATTCAATATTTTTCCTGTTATTTTTGATATTTTTGATTGGACTATGGCCACAGATGGCAGAATAAAAGCATAGCTCCCCTCGCTTGGTTTATGAGCTGATAGCAACTGACAGAGCCATTCAAATCTTCTCAGCAGGATAGACAAAATTATGTTTGAGAGCTTGAGGCTCCAGGTGGGAGGAAGAAGAAACACAGAAGGGAAAGGGACAGTCTTAGGGTCTGATTAGAAGCCCTCTCATATCGCAACCTGCATCCAGGTCAGCTTTTGAGGGTTCTGACACAGGCCAAAACAAGTGTGGCCACCCATGCACATGTAGAACACCCATGTTCTACACAGTTGGCTGTTTCCTCTGAGTCTTAAATGGTGGGATTTGATTAGTCATGTAACCATAAAGAGATCCTCTAAACTCACTTGAAAATAAATTAGTTTTATTTTCAACAAATGAACAGAGAGAAGACTAAGTGTTTATAATCTGATTAGACAGGGAAGGAAAAGTTAACATATATTAATAAAACCCAACAGAACAAAAAAAATATACTTAAACAAGCATAAGCCTGCAGAACTGCCAACACTTTTACTTTACAACAGTTTTAATTTCCCTATCTACCTTAAAAGAAACATCTTGATTTTTAAAGTGAATACCATATCAGAACAAGAATTTCCTCACCTCAATATTGTTGCATCTGTGCAAAACATGAGATTTTGTTGTCCTCAGGGTTAGGCAGCACACAGTCTTAGGATATGTATAAATAGAAGTGTCTGAAAGGAAAAGTGTTACTGCTGGTCTTCTTCAGAGCAATAAGACCTTATGTGCTCTTGATTATCTTTTAAAGCAACAATTAAAAATAACAATCAGCAATTTCCCTTTTGCCTCATTCAGCTTAAAATTAATTTGAGGCTATGTCTACACTAGTAAATTAGAGACAGTGCCCAGGAATACCATCACCTATACTAAACTCTCAGAAGAGTCTACCATGCTTTCACTTGTACCCACAAGTACTCCCTGCTGCCACTGGACATTGCTCTGGATTTAGAGCACTGCAAGGAACATTGCCATTAAGAAGTATGCATGCAACTACACTGTTTTAGAGGCTACAGGGGCATATAAATGGGGTGTCCCATGCTACCTGGGTATCAAGAATGTAATGGAAACAGAAGGAATTAAAGAAATGTGTGCTGCTGTGAGCTATAATATTGTTGGGACTATGGAGATGCAATAAGATGGTTCACATTAATGGAGTGCTGCAGAGGAGGGACATAAGCTCTTTAGGAAGGACAAGGTGTGAAGATGAGAAGGTGCAGTTGCACTTTATGTGAGAGAAGAACTACAGTGCATGGAGGTCTGCCTGGGGATCAATGATGAGCCAATCAAGAGCTTATTGGTAAGGATGTTACCAGCATGGGTAACATGGTAGTGGGTATCTGCTATAGGCCACCTGTCAAGAAAAAAGTGGATAAGGCCTTCTACAGACAGCTTAAAGTGGCCTCACATTCACAGCACCTGATCTTCATGGGGGACTTCAGCCTTCTTGATACGTGCTAGTGGAACAACACAGCAGGGCATAAGCAATCCAGGAGTTCCCTGATTACAACATCCTGACCCAAGTGATAGAGGAGCCAAAAAATAGAGGTGCTCTGTTATTGGAGGCTTGTTGGAGATGTAAAGGTCAAAGGCAGCCTTGCCTGCAGTGAAAATAAAATAGTGGAGTTCAGGCTAATGAGAGGAGGGAACAGGGTAGAACATGAAACCACAGCCTTTCGTTTCAGTAGAGCAGACTTTGCCTTCTTCATGGGTCTGCTTGAAAGAGTCCCATGGGATAACAACCCAGAGCGAAGAGAGGCCCAAGAAATCTGGCTGACATTTAGCAATCACCTCCTCTAAGCACAAGACCAGTCCATTCCAATGTGCCCATTGTCAGGAAAAAATGCCAGGAGGCCTACGTGGATGAACAAAGAGCTCCTAAGGAAACTAAAAAATAAAAATTGGGTAAAAAGCTGGCTGGATGGGCGAGCTCAAACAGTGGTGGTGAATGGAGTTAAATTCAGTTGGTGGCCAGTCACAAGTGGTGTTACCCAGGGCTCAGTACTAGGGCCAGCCCTGTTTAATATCTTTATAAATGATTTGGATGAAGGGATTGAGTTCACCCTCAGTAGGTTTGCAGATGATGCTGACTAGGGATAGGGAGTGTTGATCTGCTTGAAGGAAGGATCTACAGAGGGATCTGGACAGGCTGGACCAGACCGGTGTTCTGAAGTCAATTCTATGAGGTTCATCAAGGCTGAGGTCCTGTGTTTGTGTCAAAATAATACCATGCAGTGCCACGGCTTTGGGGAAAAGTGGCTGGAAAGTTGCCTGGTAGAAAAGGACCTGCAAGTATTGGTGGAAGTATTGGTGGACAGCTGGCTGAACATAAGCCAGCAGTGTGCCCAGGTGGCCAAGAAGGCCAATAGCACCCTGGCTTGTATCAGAAACTGTGGCCAGCAGGACCAGGGCTGTGATCTTCCCCCTGTACTGGGCACTGGTGAGGCCGCACCTCAAATGATGTGTTCAGGTTTGGGTGCCTCCAATACAAGAGGGACACTGAGGTGCTGGAGCTCAGCCAGAGAAGGGCAGTGAGGCTGGTGCAGCGTCTGGAGAGCAAGTCTTATGCAGAGCAGCTGAGGGAACTGGAGTTGTTTAGTCTGGAGAAAAAGAGGCTCTGTCAGGGAGGATTTTATTGCTCTCCATGACTACCTGAAAGGAGGCTGTAGACAGGTGGGTGTCTGTCTCTTCTCCAAAGTAACAAGCTTTGAAATGGCCTTGATTTATGCCAAGGGAGGTTTAGATTGATTACGAAAAAATTCTTCACTGTAAGAGTGATCAAGTATTGGAACAAGCTGCCCAGGGAAGTGGTTGAGTGACCATCCCAAAAGGTATGTAAAAGATGTGTAGATGTAGTGCTTAGAGACATGGTTTAGTGATGGACTTGGCAGTGCTAGGTTAAGGGTTGGATTTGACGCTCATAAATGTCTTTTCCAACCTAAACCCAAAGACTGTATGATTCTGCAAGACCGTATACAGAAGCTGGAAGCAAGTATAGGAAATCTGAGAGTAATACAGAGATATGGTGAGGAACAGCAAAGCCCATCTCTAGTGTAGGATGTCAAAGGTAACAAGAAGGTGATCTCTACGTACACATGTAGCAAAAGGAAGATTAGGCAAAATATAACCCCACTGCTGAGGTGGGCAGGGGTCTTGCTGATACAGGACACAGAAGAGGCTGATGAACTGAATGTCTTTTTCACCTCAGCCCTTACTAGTAAGACCAGACTTCAGGAACTGAAGGTCTTGGAAAACAGTGTAAACTGGAGCAAGGAAGGTTTAGTCTTGATGGAAGAGGATCAAGTCAGGGAATACTCAAACATACTGGACATACATTCATGGACCTTGTCAGGATGCACCCAAGTGTTGAGGGAGCTAGCAGATGTCATTGAAAGGTCACTCTTGGTAGTCTTTGAATGATCATGGCAACTGGGGGAGGTGCCTGAGGACTGGATGAAAGAAAATTTCAATTCTCTCTTCAAAAAGGTCAAGAAGAAAGAATCAAGGAAATACATGCTTGTCAGCCTCACCTTGATCCCTGAGAATGGGATTAAACAGCTAATCCTGGAGACTGTTTCTAAACTCTTGACTATCTTGAAGATGATCAGGAATAGTCAGCATGGATTCGCAAAGTGAAAACTATATATCACCAACCTGATAACCTTCTCCAATGACTGGCTTCATGGATGAGTTGATATTTTGTGCCTTGAATTCAGCAAGGCTTTTGACACTGTCTCCTGGAAAATCCTTATAGAGAAGCTGATGAAGTGTGGGCTCGGTAAGGAGACAGTGAGGTGGGCTGAAAAATGACTGAATGGCTAGGCCCAGAGGCACCAGCCTCTGGTTTAGTTGGAGGCCAGAAACTAACATTATACCCTAGGGGTCAATTTTGGGTTCAATCCTGACAAACATCTTCATTAATGGTCTGGATGATGGGACAGAGTACCCTAAGGAAGTCTGCTGGTAACACAAAACTGGGAGGAGGAGCACTTGATGAACCAGGGGGTTGTACTACCATTCAGAGATACCTCAACATGCTGGGCATGTGGTCTGACAGGAACCTTATCAACAAAAAAGTGACGTGCAAACTCCTGCACCTGTGTCCAGTTCTGAGCTCCTTAGTAAAAAAAAATATATATATGGATATATTAAAGAAAGTGCAGTGAAGGACCACAGAGGTAATTAAAGGGTGTGATCATCTTTCTTATGACTAAAGGCTGAGAGCTGAGACTGTTCAGCCTGGAACAGGGAAGGCTCACGGAGGATCTTACCAATGTGCACAAACACCTGAAGGGAGGGTGTAAAGCAGGTAGAGCTAGGCTTTTTCCAGTGGTGCTCAGTGACAGGACCAGAGGCAATGGGCATAAACTGAATCACAGGAGGTTCCCTCTGAACATCAAGAAACATATTTTCACAGTAAAAGTGCCCAAGCACTGGCACAGGCTGTCCAGGGCTGTTGTGGAGTCTTCACGCTTGGAAATGTTCAAAAGCCATCTGGACAAATTTTGCCATTTGGCAAAATGACCTTCAGAGAATTCTTCCAATCTCAACCTGTGACACAGTTTCCACGTCCATTTAATTTCTTACACATATATGTGGCTGATAGAAAAGAAATTCATATGGGGGACTCTTGAGTCTTGGCAGCTGATTGAAACTTGGCATAGTCTTAATATGATGTAATGACTTTGGGATTCTATTTCAATGTCCTCAGTTTCAGTATCCACCTGTGGGTGTTACAAGTGGCAAGATTAGGATACTCATGAAAACCTTGTTATCTGCTGTTATTACTAAAACTATCTGTCTTAATGATGTAGTGGGTTAACATGTTATCAGGTATGATCTAACACTCACTGGACACTCATTTATTTTGTGTGCGCAGGGAGTACACTGGCTTTAAACTTCTGGTTCTTATTCAGGCAAAAGATGCACTTTTGTGTAAAAATCACAGGAACAGAAAATCTTAAATTGTTTTTGGCAGAGGTAAGCTCACCCAAGTGGTGGAACTAGACTGGATGTATAGGTGACTCCCAGGCAAACCCAGAAATGTCAGTCTTCAAAAACCTTGTTCCCTCTAAGAGTTTGCTCAGCCATCAGAAGGACACTACAGAGATGTCACCAGACACATCACACAACCACAGCCTGGGAACCTGGCGTGAGCCTTTGATCAGCTGCATACAGCTCAAAATTAACTTGCTGGTCACTCCTGCAGCATATGAATAGAGTTTTGAAAAAGTGCAGCCAAAAAATGCTGAGCAGTTGTATGTCAAAGTGTACTGAAGAATATGGCAGTTTTCATTTAGAAATTACTTCCTTTGGCTGTTTATTGTGGCAGAACCTACTTGGACTGACCAAAGAGGCAGGAAAATAAATACTGATTTTTTAGTGTTGTATCAAGTTTGAAATAATTCATTGGAATTTTCTCAAGTTTTTAACAAAAGTAAGTGTATTGTTCTCCATTTTTTTTTGCCTGAACCAAATCTTAATTTCAACAAGGAAAAAAAATTAAGAAGAGAAGATAAAGCTTTAGTGAAAAATGTACCATGGAAAATGTTCTTAAGTAGAACATCTGGGGAGAAATGATAATTTTCAATGTCTGAGTGACTGGGAGTGTTACTACAAGTAGCACTGCACTGTGCTACAACAGAGACTGTGAGGTAGACACCTGTCCCTTAACAGGCACAAGATCACTGAGCCCTCTCAGCACAGGACAGGTCTGTGGACATCTGGAGCTGCTTTCTCATGGTGCAGTCCCCAAACACAAGCCCATAACACAGACCAGCCAGTTCCAGCTACTTGGCCCTCAGGGTGCATGAAAATCTCTACCTTGCATGCACACCCTGGGGAATGTCAGTCACGCAAATACTTGTGAAAGTATTTCCTTCTGTCTGCCATTTGCCATGGAAAGTTTATTTTGGGGAATAAAGTCATCCTGTAATGGAAAAACATATGATTGTAAATAAGAGATGGGAGAAATCTACCCAGATCTTTAGGCTAGGCTTGGAGCTATGCCAATAGACAACCATCTAAGGATCTAGTCCTTTGAATTAATTTGCTTTCAGAAGCATCTTGTAGTGAGTGAATGCAGTATGGATCAGATATGAAATGACAGTACTAGCTTGGCATCTAGCTACATATTTACTTCAGTTACACATGCTTCTTTTGAATATGGCTCAGATCAAAATTAGATACAAGGGAGAGATATAGAAAGTTATTTTTATGGCTGGCTGGCACTATATAATTTCAAAACATTGTAGGCAAGTTTTCCAGCCAGATTTTTAAATCAATGATGTTCAAATGGCTGCAGATATCATAATTTCAACTTCTCACCAGATCTTTTATGTGAATTAACAAAAATGACCCTTGCCACCAGGGAAGAATATTCACAACAGAAATTTAACTTTTAATTCAAAAATTCTAATCCTTAATTGTCCCACAGATGGATTGTTAGTAATGACTGTGAACATCCTGCAGACTAATGGTCTGATTTCACTGTGTTTTAAGTGACTTATCAACTCACTTTCTGAACTTTTTTCCTTTTTTCACCAATCTTATTCTCTCTCTTCCATCATCTCTTTTAACTTGCTAGATCCATGCATGACTGGGTACAGCATATCAAACCGACAGAAAACGATTGCTCTCCCTTTTTTACCGATTTATTTTACTGCCAGTTTGATGAACTAAATCTGTTCACAGTGGGATCAATAGGATAACAAGACCACTAACTGTCCTGAGCAAGGAGAACAGGGCTAACTCACCCTTTTGGTGGCAAAGGGCTATTAGGTCAACTTAAAAATGACATTTTGCATACCTTACCCAATTTATGGGGTGAGGGGCTGTTTAGGTGTCTACAAGTTTATAACACATACACACTAAATGGCCTTTGTTTATGAATCAAAAATAACAGATAGATTAAATTAATCCTAATTATATAGCAGTGGCTTCATGGCACTGTGTGATCTGGGGAAAACAGGGGTGGGTCTACTCTGAACAGCATTGTCCCTGTATACTGTGTCAATGTGCTATTGATCAAGAAGGCCAAAACATACGTCTCCTTCTTTTTCACAGTCTCAATTGTTTTGGGACTGAATGTCACCTTGTTACTGGAGACACTTCACAAAGCAACAGGCAGAGAAGCACACAGCAGTGCAACATGCTCAAGACAGAGATGCAGTGCAGGAGCACTAAGTACAGAAGTGCTGAGGGCCAACCTGTAATGCTTCATTGTACCTCTGTTGTTAAAGTGCAGCTTCATATTCAGTGATTTACTGAATCTTTGCCTTTGCTTCTGAGCGTTTGTGCACTCTCAGCCCTTGTCAGGAGGGAGGCTATTGTTCAGAAGCTCTTCTCAGCTGCAGTGATTCTGTGGTCAGACAAGAACAAAAAGCAATTCCCTGCAGACCACCTGTAGCAGGGCTTCCTCTTGGAAGTATTTTTCCTGGCAAGGAAGTGAAAGCCATGGCAAGGTCAGCCTAATGGAACTGGATCAGAATGATTCAGCATAGTACTGGAAACTGGGCCATTGTGTTTAATGAGAACACATTTAAATGTCTTTGATATTTCTTTGTGGTACAGTATTGAAGCCCCTAGAGTGCAACATATTCCATCTTAGTTACACTAGCTTTGTTAAATAAGCAAATAATCAGTTACCTGTAAGCAAAAGAAATGGATAGTGTACGTGCCATGCATTACCACCTTTGCTTTAGAAATAAATAGTTCTTTCTACTTAGGATTGTTTTATATTAGACAATTAGATATACTGAATAAATGTAAAAAATATAGTTTTTATGAAAATATGTAATGTCTGCATATGTGAATAACTTCAGCTTTGTTTTAAACCAGTGCACAGTATTTTCTTGTTTTAGGAAAAATAAAATGATAAAAGCATGATCTTACCCTGCACCCTGAAATCTATGGGACATAAATATGTATTGCAATATGCATAGAAATTGGGTCTGGGCACAGAGTACCTTGTAAATGTCTAATTTGAAGATTATAAGGAGGAGAACTGTTGAAGTAGGGGAAAAATACAAGAGTTCTGTAGTAAATTTCCATAATTTTGTTGCAGAGTCGCTGAGGCAAGCAGCTTCAGCATTAGTAAAGCTAAAATACAGAGAACATCTTCGTGCTTGGACCAAGAGCTGCTTCACTTGCTTATAGTTCCTATACATTGAAAGGGCTCATTGTAGAGGATTATCCAGGCCATTTCCTTAACATGACTCCAGAATTACACAGAAACAGGTCACATCTTCAGGACTGAAGAAAACTAGTTGCTAGCAAAACAAATCTTTTAAAAAATTTGCCCTTTCAGCAAGCAAGCCAGTGTTGGAAAGGCTCCCAGCACCTTCACAGATTATGTGATCTCTCTGTTGGGAGAGGTAACTGACTCATACTTGTGAGACTTTGACATGCTTTGATTACTGACACTATAAGAGCGCAAAACAGTGTGCCCTTACACCCACTGAACCAGCGGGATCAGAAGGAAGACTATTATGAAGAATAGTATATGAAATAAATGCATGTTTTCCTTCTCTGCCTCTGTCCTGCTCTTTTTCTTCCTTTCACTTCAAGGTAGATGATAGGCAAAAGCACTGGGGAAAAGTAAAGTACTCCTTCTGGACTTGCTCACCCTTCAAACCACACAGTTCCACATACAGGGCTTACTGCTGAAGGTCATCAGTGAGGTTAGGTGCCAATGCAGAGCTGACAGCATTCAAAGTTGCCATACCTTGGGAAGATCGAAGTTAGCAGAACCTGTGGCTGGGATAGTATCTTGCAGAGAGATTAGTAAGTAGCCTGTTCTTTCGCACAGCACCTCTTAAAACCTTCTCCCAAAATGCTTTTTTTCCCACCTTTTTTGAAAATTAGTAGATTTAAAAAATCCAGTCATATTTCAATAAAACAAACAACCCAACAAAAACAATCACATACAATATAGACACTATGTAAGGACTACAAAAAGAAAATGGTGCTTATTATAGGGTCACATAAATGCAGGCATTTCATGTCCTCCTCCTTGTCTGCAAGCTGGCAAGCAGGGCTCCAATTCAGCAATGGCTAATAGTGCCAAGTTTTAAGCATAGATGGATTAATATGTTTTAACTCTGCCACATTGCCTATGGAGTACTTCTGTTATAGCAATGACATTTCTAGCAATGGGAACATTTTAAAATTAGTAGCTCAGACAAAAAGATATTACAACATTCTCGTCATGCTACTAACTTTATTTATTGATTTTTTCATTACAGCTATTTTGTTAGGAAAAATCCAGATATTTCCCTCCAGGTTTTCTTGTGTCATTAATATTTTATTAGGAAAGCAGGCAGTGAACAAGTAAAGGTGCTTCCTACTTGGACAGTGTTTCATAAAACATGTTCATAAGTCAAAGTATGAAAGACAAACAAAGATATCAGGCTGATGTAGGTAACAATATTGAGGTTTATTATTATGAAGACAGGATACACAATCTGGTGATGAAAGAATGACACAGAGCTGAAGTTATTGACAAACTGTTGCTAGAGACACTTAAAATCACTTCAGCAATTCAGGACCTACAGAACAGGTGACATACTGTTGATGCAAATGAGCAGAGGAATGCTATAAATAGGAGCAAGACAGTAAGCCCTGGCTTAAGAAAGATTTTTTTTAAAACCTGTTATCCCTAATTCTGCTTGAAATGTACCAGCTATGGACAGTCAGATTGCCTGTGAGGTAGGGCTTTTTTTTGTCCACCATCGAGATGCAGCAGTAGGGAGTATATTACAGCCTAGAATATTTGCTGAAAGGAATGTTACTTCTTTGGTTCCCAGAAATCTTAAGTTTATAAATATATATGCATATGTAGGGATAGGTTCTGCTTTCCTAACCTTCCTCTCTCAATATACTGTACAATGAGACAGAGGGGAAGGATAAGAGCCATTGTGGTAACAGATAGAAGTCTAAACAAAGACAAGTTCAAATGACACATTCAGTACTAAGCTGACTGTATTTTTTGATTCTTTCCAAAACATCTAGTGATGTGCATCTGAAAGCAGATTTAAGCTTTTAAAAAGATGACACATACATCTAAAAAAATGGCAGTGCATTTCCCCAGCAGCTGTGATGCACACATTTGGCACTCTGCAACACTGTTGCTGCCTGCAGAGCACATGGCTCCCTTGACCTTACACCCTCCCTCTGATCCCGCATGGGAACTGTCTCTGCATGAACTGTGTGATACACATGGAGGCTGAAGATTGAAGGACTCAGGTGGCATTTTTTTGCATTCCCTGACAGATCAAATTTCTCCTTTTCATCACCAGATTCTCCATCATTGTCTTTCTCCCCTCACCTTCACTGCCCTCAACTTTCCCCTCTTTCCTGCCCACAGTAACTCCCACTGTCCAGTGTGCAGGTTGGGCAGATACGCAGTCCTGGTGCGCATTAAGTTAGTTCTGCTGCAGCAGGGGCATCTGCATCAACACTTGACCTTTTCTGGCCTTGCCATGGGCTGTGCAACACAAAAAGCTGTTCCTGTTTATAAGAATCATATTCAAATAGGAGAATAAATTCCAAGTGAAGAATCAATGCCTAACCATATCCCATGCTTACCAACCACTCCAGTACCACAGAGTATGTTTGCAATGGTGTCACTTTCAATATATACCAGCTCATCAGATAGCAAGGTTGCTGCATACTATCATTTTACACTGTGTTTTATAATCTAAATTGTCTGATGTATAGAAGAACTTTTAATCTCTCCTTTTTATTCTAAAAGTAGAATTGTGTGAATTATTAACATACCCTTATGCCCTAGTACAGCACAGACAAAAAGCTGCATATAAGTCCAGGGTTTGACTCAGACTGTGGCCAGAAAAGCATGCACATTTCTAGTGCTTCTCTGGACTCTTGAAGAAAAAGTGACCATACAAACTGAAGAAAAAGAAATCCAAGTAATTATCTTCTGAGACTTGCATTTTCCAGTTCAGATTATCATGTAAAACAGTTCATACGTGTTCTGGTTTCAGTTGGGGTGGAGCTAGTTTTCTTCTCAGTGCTGATGCAGTGCTGTGTTTTGGATTTGGTGTGAGAACAATGTTGATAGCACATGCATGTTTTTAGTTGTTGCTGGGTGATGTTCATACAAAGTCAAGGACTTTTCAGTTTCTCGGGCCCTGCCAATGAGGGAGCTGGAGGGGCACGGGAAATGGGGAGGGGTCGCAGCCAGGACAGGTGACCCCAACTGGCCAAAGGGATATTCCATACCATATGATATCATGCTGACTATATAAACTGAGGGAAGAAGGAGAGGTGGACATTCAGCATTATGGTATTTGTCTTCCCAAGAAACTATTACACGTGACAGAGCCCTGCTGTCCTGGAGGTGGCTGAACACCTGCCTGCCTATGTGAAGTGGTGAATGAATTCCTTGTGTTGCTTTGCTTGCATGTTGACTTTTGTTTTCCTTATAAAACTGTCTTTATCTCAACCCCCAAGTTTTCTCACTTTTACTCTTCTGATCCTCTCCCCCATCCCACTGTGGGGGAGTGGGTGAGCAGCTGCATGGGGCTTGGTTGCCAGATGGTGTTAAACCATGACAATACCTTCAGAATCAGGAAGGAAGAATTTTTTTTTTTTTTTACTTATATTACCACTTAAAACTGAAAATCAGGACAAAAAAAAACCAGTTTAGAAATCAGCTACTGTGCAGTGAATTGTGTACATACCTCATGAGAATTTGTGACAATTTTACACTATACAGGAATGATTTACAGAATTCATGTCCGGGACTCATTTTTACTTATATGTAACCAGTTCCTGTTTGATGCATTACAGAGTCAAGTCCCATGCAACCAAACCTATTCAAGGTATTTGTTATCTCCCTTAATGAAACAGTATGAACAGGTATATAAAATAAGAGACTTGCATTAACAAACACAAGCTCAGAAAGTATTAGCAACTTCTGATGGTCAAATTAGAGAAGCAGTTTAAAACATGCCCATTATTGCTGCTATCAACCTTTAAGAGAGCTCTTGTTAATAAAACTTTGAAACAAGAAAGGTGCGTGCTTCAAAGGGATTGGTCCAGAGTGCCTCACTGCTCTAAATTAAGATGTTATTTTGAAGATTGTGCTGTGATTTGTTTTGATACATTTATCAGAATATTTCCAAAATGCAGACCCTATTTTTCTTATTTTCATGCTTTTCAACTCTTTTCAACATTCACAAATTGGGCTGAGTTATCTATACTTTTTAGGGAGGGTCCATTAAGAAAGCATAAAAACATCTTTGTGGACAATGCTAAGAGGATCACTTTACCACTGCTCACTGACTGTAGTTCCCATCACTTAAGTCTAGAACTTTTCATGGACTCCTAACTGAAACAAAATATTAAAGGAAGGAGAGGGAGAAAGCCAGTAGAAAACTTAGAATTCCTATGATGGCTCAGACTGGGAGGTTTTTTTTCTGTTTAGTCTTTCTTCTTTGACTCAAGTTTTTTACCTTGACTTGATTGCTTATTTGGTGTAGAAGTTACGTTGCAACTCAGAGTCATGACAACAGCAACATGACACAAAGCTCCAACAAACTTATTTCCTGCCACAGGTTCTTTTTTTTTTTCTTTTTCTTTCTTTTTATTTATTTTCACAGGAAGGAACTCTCTAGCCTTATAGCAGAAGCACTTTATAAGAGCTGAAGCCCAACATTCAGCTGTTTTGTCTTCTCCTTGCCAGAACTCACATTTCTGCTACTATTTCTTCCACAGATAATCCTCTGTTACCATATAGGAAACCTTTTGAACTTTTGTAACAATTATGAATAGCAACACTTCAATTCTGTTTCAGGAGATACACCACTGTCTTCATCATCCTACTTTCTCCAGAAAAGAAATACAGGAGCTTCACCACCTGTGAACTTCAACAGACTCCACTAACTTTCCTTTCTGTGCAAAGGGAGTGTCAGAACACACCCCAGCATGAAGTCTAGATGAAGTCGAATCACTTTTTTTTTTTTTTCCACTTAAAACCCCCGTAAAATAATAATAATAATAATAATAATAATAATAATAATAATAATAATAATAATAATAATAATAATAATAATAATAATAAAACAATTCAAACTACATAACAGCAGAAAATCTACAGCTTCATGGAAATTATCCACTTGACCCTTCTTTGTAGGTAGGCCAGATGGGGAATATCATTACTGATTTTTAACTTGCTATTTCCTAGGAAATGATCATTGCAAACACCCTTACTTCATTAGCCTTCTTAAAAAGAGGTTCTGACAGGTAAACCAAAAACTTTTAGTCTGTGCCAAAATTCTTTCTACTTGAAACAAGTAAGGAAGCCAACACATTGCCTTTCTCATGTTTGAAGCTACTTCCCACACTAGTGAAATGGGCAGAGATAATTAAAAAGCCTAGGTTAGTTTCAGATTTATGTATTCATAAGGAATATACCTGTCTGTAACATGCAAGTAGCCTTTAAATGGAACCAGTAATGTAGTTGGCTACATAATGTACAGCGTAAAAGAAATTTATTGCAAAAGCCTTTCTGTCATAGGTGTTATGAATAAAATCAAACATATTTTAAGGAAATATTTTGTTTTACAATGTTGTTTGACCTTTAAAAGTGACAGACAGCTGCTTTACGAGAACAGATACAGGGGGAAAAAATCATCCATGTATCAGTCTGCAGGCTACAGTACTTTCCCAGATCTAGGAGGTGAACAGAAGAGAATTCATGAAGGTGTTCTTTATTGGCTGTTAGCAAAGGTGATGTTGAGTGGTGCTTGAATCTTTCCTTATTTCATCAGAACTACAACAAAATATATTGGTACAGTTATAATATATTTCTTTGGATGCTCCAGAGCATAGATTTAATGCAAAGGGTCAGTTTGTGGCTTGATGTATTTCAGTAGGCCAAGGACAGACACAGGGCTTAAAGGAGGTATCAGAAATTGTTTTGGTTAATTCTGGTTTACTGAATTAAAAGTCTTTCCCTGATGGGAAGGGCTTCTTTTCCCAAGGCATCTACAGTCCTAAACTGTTCAAGGTTTTCCCCCAAAATACTGATTTAGGTTTAAATCCTACATTAGTTGACTTCAACAGAATTCCTTTTGTCATACAGTCTAATATAATCAGTATGAATTCAGATGCAGTTTTATAGGTTTTCAAGGTTTTCTGTATGTTTTTTTAAAATAAGTAGAAAATAAATGGGAACTTCCCAGTATTCAAGAACAAGGGTTTTTTTGGGGTTTTTTTGTTCTTTTTTTTTTTCATTCAAATTTATGGCAAATCAAATAAAATAACACATTTTTCATCTAGGTGCATCTTCAAAAATTGATTGCTTCAACAATCAATACTAGCTTCTGTTTCTGTGGCATACTTCTCGGCCAGGTAGTAGTGTAACAGAGTTTGCAAAGTACTTCAAAGGAAGAACTCTGGAAGGTCAAAAACTGTCTTAGATAACACAGGCTAGAAAAAGAGCTCAGAATGGGTCAAAAGAACCTTTCCTGTTGAACAGAATGTTTTTAATTGTCTAACATGAAGACAGTATTAATTTCAAGGTAAACTATAAAAAGTGACATTGTACAGGATTTGCTTCAAGTGAATGACAAGGAGCAAGCTGAACTTGACAATTTTAACACATTTCTCATTTTAAACTGTGAACTTAGCTCTGCCTCTAGTAGAGTAGTATATTTTGAACCACAACTGCTAAAGCTCGAAGGAGTTAATATAAAGCAGCCTTTATTATCTTAAAACATCTGAGATCCCCATGAGCCATGCCAAGACCTACTGCACAAGGGATCCAAACTGCCTTTGGAGAAATGATGGCAGTTAGTAAGTGCTCAGTTGCTGTTGCAGAAAATCCAGCCTTCAGATGATTGATAAGACCATTACAGTTTTTGTACCTCTTTTCTGCTTATTTTGTTTTCAGGATACGGTAACACATACACACATAAAAATTTCTCCAACTTGCAACAAGTGACACTAATTGTAACAACAGGGAGAAGGTTTTTACTCATTAGATATGTGAATATAGAAAAATACCAATGATTATTTCTGTATTGAGGACCCCAAGATTTATCCTACTAAAAACCCAAAAAGAAACCAATCACCTTTTTGTATCTCCACTATAAAAGTTTCAGTAATAAGGCGATAGCACCCATGCCATACCATAACGTACCATAACGTACCATACCATACCATACCGTACCATACCATACCATACCGTACCATACCACACCATACCATACCATACCATACCGTACCGTACTGAGCCGTACCGTACCGTACCGTACCATACCGTACCGTACCATACCATACCGTACCATACCACACCACATTGTACCATACCATACCATACCGTACCATACCATACCATACCATACCATACCATACCATACCATACCATACCATACCATACCGTACCGTACCACACCACACCACACCATACCATACCGTACCGTACCATACCGTACCGTACCGTATCGTACCGTACCACACCACACTGTACCATACCATACCATACCATACCATACCTTACCATACCATACCGTACCATACCATACCATACCATACCATACCATACCATACCATACCATACCATACCATACCATACCATACCGTACCATACCATACCGTACCATACCGTACCATACCATACCATACCGTACCGTACCGTACCATACCATACCGTACCGTACCATACCATACCATACCATACCATACCATACCATACCATACCATACCATACCATACCATATCATACCATACCATACCATACCATACCATACCATACCATACCATACCGTGCCATACCATACCATACCATACCATACCATACCATACCATACCATACCATACCATACCATACCATACCGTACCGTACCGTACCATACCATACCGTACCGTACCATACCATACCATACCATACCATACCATACCATACCATACCATACCATACCATACCATACCATATCATACCATACCATACCATACCATACCATACCATACCGTGCCATACCATACCGTACCATACCGTACCGTACCATACCGTACCATACCATACCGTACCATACCATACCGTACCATACCGTACCGTACCATACCATACCGTACCATACCATACCATACCGTACCATACCATACCATACCATACCATACCATACCATACCATACCGTACCATACCATACCATACCGTACCATACCATACCATACCGTACCATACCATACCATACCATACCATACCATACCATACCATACCGTACCATACCATACCATACCGTACCATACCACACCACACTGTACCGTACCATACCATACCATACCATACCATACCATACCATACCATACCATACCATACCATACCATACCATACCGTACCGTACCACACCACACCACACCATACCATACCGTACCGTACCATACCGTACCGTACCGTATCGTACCGTACCACACCACACTGTACCATACCATACCATACCATACCATACCTTACCATACCATACCATACCATACCATACCATACCATACCATACCATACCGTGCCATACCATACCATACCATACCATACCGTACCGTACCGTACCATACCATACCATACCATACCATACCATACCATACCGTACCATACCATACCGTACCGTACCGTACCATACCATACCGTACCGTACCGTACCACAAAATAACAACTTTTCTGAGATTCCTGAAAGGCAGAAAAATATCTTAGATAAGCTTCTTCTATGGAAGGTAGAAAATATCTTCAATTTTTTTGTATTCTTAAAACCATAAAATTTGGCCTTAAATTATTCTTTAACAAAACCTCAAAGTGGCCTGCTGAAATGCGTGCACTTCCGTGCCCAGCATTTGATTTTATGTAAAGAATAGTTTCAAAGCCACACATGGCTTCAAAACAGCAGATGTTTCCCCCTCCCCTCCCTTTGCCCCGATGCCATAGAAACTATTTCTAAAGTTTATATCTTTCTGTTATTTACCACCTCAGTGCTGCCTGTAAAATACAGAGGTACACACACACACCAGTTCCTAACTGTATTAGCATTCCCTGTATTACAGATTTCTCTCTGCTATTCAGTGGCATGTCCCCCTTCTGCCTCCAAACCATCCATATCTCCCTATTTTGGCTATGCTGCTGAGATAATGATGGTTGACATTTGGTGTTACTTCACTCCCAAAATTCATGTTTTGGATGCAGATGCGAGGCCATTTCTTTCTGATCTTCCTGTGGTGAAGCTTTCCAAAGAGAAAGCAGTATCAGCAGCCACTGCAGTATTTACCTGCCTCATTCTGCTCCTGCAAATCCCACTTTGTGACCCCCAAGTGCACACTAGGATTGAAGAGCAGAAATTACATGAGCTAGTAGGGAGAGGAAGGCAAGCCAAGAGTAATGCTCCTTCAGTTGAAATGCTGCTGACTGTTAAGAGATTTGCGGTAATGACGGTGATTTCTGTGGGTCTTTAAGGACTTTAAAGGTCTTCAGATCTTGGGGCAGGTGCTCAACTAGCAGTACAATACGAGAAACTGCAGGAATTCTTCTGGAGAAGATTTTCTTCATTAGCTTCTCACACTGACAACTTCAAGAAATGCGTACTGGAGTTTTGGGTTGTTTACTCTCAAAATTCATTAATTATGGTGTTTCTACATACTTGCTACTGAACTAGCATTATCGGCTGACGCACCTGCATACCCACAAATGGAAATGATCTACAGAAAGGATTCCTGCACTAACTACATATGCTCTTGAAAAGCTTATTGCCTGAAAAGTCAAAACTTCAATGAGGGATGAGATAGAGTTATGAAAAAAAAAACCAGGAAGACAAAAATACAGAGAGAGATATGTAGTGTGGTTATACTGTCTAAAGTCTCTCTCAACAATTCCAGTGGTTTTGTTTTTAAGTTATTTTGATATGTTTCAGTTTTGGAAGTGATTCAATACATTTGTGAAAATCTGTACTGACTGCTACTTTTGCTTCCTCAGGAGATTGGGAAAATCAGATCAGGTACATTCTGAGCACTGGTGGAGAAGGGCAGATTAATCTTAACTTCTTTTTGGCTATATTTAATACTGAATGGAGATGACACCTCCACAAAATGTAGGGATTTTTTGTCTGTTCCCTTAAAAAAATACCAATAGTTGCTGCTGTTCCGTATGTGGCAACTACTGTTTTGTTGCCAGCCAAGATTAAGTTGTAACCCTCTGTTTGGAGGCGCAGAAATGTTTCTAGGCTCCTTAGAGAGCTCATCAGCTTTTAAGTGCCAAGCAATGCCAGATGACCGTGTAACACGAATAGAGTGGACAGCCATGGTGAAATAGGGATGGCCAAGGGAAAACATTCCAAATAACTAGGCTGTCTCCTGGACTGGAGCTGATGCTCTGGAAAAAAATACCATTTTGAATTTTCTGAATGACAGCAGATCGTATACCTGCATAGCCTACATACATTCTAGTTTTAAAAACTGGCTATATAACAAACAATAATAGATTTCTAGTGCCAATTTGCAAATAACATGGACATTCAAAACCAAAAAGCAGTTGAGAACACTAAAGTTAGTAATGCTATTTGAAAACCAAGATTTTATTACCACCTTTAAATTCATATGTTATCACAGTAAGCTTTGGTGTGTTATTCTGGTAGGTTTTTAAAGCTGCTGTCATTTTGTTACCAGAAAATTTCCTTAGCCTGGCAAGAATCAAAGTTACTTCTGCCTTTATTTAACAAATTCAGCAGATAAAGTATCCACAAATAAACACAGTCCTTCCCTAGTAAAATTAGATACTAATGCATTTTTGAGCTAATTCTTTAAATACCTAAGAATTTCCTAAGACAGATGGAGTTATGTTCTATCCTTTCAGCTACATTTTCCAGTATGTCATCCTATGCTTCTGAGTCTTGATGTATATTAGAGCTTCATTAGTGTATATGTATTATCCTACTTAGTAGGATTATTAGTGTAATTAGCATTGCTGGTGTGCTGCTTTTGCTATTGCTAAGCAATGGTGTCTGAACAGAGGTCTGGGAATTTGTTTCTCATTGTGATGTTTGCTGACACCAGATGAACTTACACAAAGTTCTTAATTCTCACTACAGGGAAAATTTCCCAATGCATCCTTCTGATTATTACTTAATATTGCTGGAAGTTGACATTCTACTCCTAGTTTGATGGAGGAAAAAACAATAGGATCAGATTCTAACAATACAAAAAAATCATTCCCACAGATTACCACTTGCTTCATTAAATTGGCACTGAAGTTAATTTAGTGCCCACATCTCACTGAGGACTTCTGCAGTCAGGACTGCAAATCAAACTACTGGTCTTGATTGTTGATCTGGGAAACAGTATTACTTTAATAAAGTGTTGCAGTAAGGAATAAGAACATGTCTAGCCTTCAGTTTCTTTGCCCTCTATTATAAATAATGTGTATTAAACAGAGCACTTGTAATCTCACAAGTTAAAGATGAGTCCTCATCCATGAAAACAGCTCAGTAACCAAAACAGTATTTGATTGCTCCTTACATACAACCCTGAACCGCAGATATGTCATATTAATGTCCCTTCATTTGTGCAAATCTGTACTGTACATATGTACATATGTACTTATGTACATATTTTCATGATTGATAAAAAGGCCCTACAAGTTATAATTTTATATCCATTCTCAATGAAAAATTTAATCTGAAGAAAGTTGTGAGGAATTTGATAATATTCCATACAAACTGATCCTAAGCAAAACAAAACAAAACAAAAAGTTATTTCAGCCTAAACCACGGGGACATAGTACTACCACATGGCATAATGTGAATGAGTTATGCATGGGCAAGTGATAGCCCATAAAGCATCAAGAATCATAGAATAACTTATGTTCAGAGGTTCTTAAGGTTGTCATGTGGTCCAATGCTTTGCTCAGAGCAACTTAGGTCAGGTTGCTCAGGCCCTTGCCCAGCTGCATTTTGAATATTTGCAAGGGTGGAGACCTATTTATTTGATTTTACAAAGACAGAAATAAAATATCTTTTATTTAAGTAGGATAGTTTGTGTGTAAACCATCATACAGCAATTTGCATTTGTGAATGTCCAAAACCATAACATTTGACTAATTTGACTGCATTGAAAAAAACTGCAGGAAGTCACAATAAAAGTGTCATGAGGAGGGTGATAAAGTTGAAGTCAGACTCATAACTGATAACCATTCTGAAGAATAGCCTTCTTTCCTTACCTTGCCTCCATGCAGTGAGATTCTGGCAGACTACACACAAGGTATCTAATTTTATCCTGGTGTATTTAAAACACATTTTGCAAACTTCTTGCTATAAGGAGCTGGACTCACACGTTATAACATTGATATGGTGTTGGTTTTGGTGGTTATGTAGCTGAAGTTTCTAAACCATCAGTGAAACACTCTAAATTTCTTATTCAACTACAGTATGCCATTGGTATCTTTGTTAAAATTATCTGTCTTTCAAAAGCTCTTAACAAATGCAAATACATAAAGAGATTTTGAGTAAATGGTGTTCTTGAAAGGTGACTAACAGAAAGAGGGGAAAACTGTTTTCCCACATACAGCCTTTCTTAGCAGAAGCTTTCACAGTAAGCCCAGCTATGCTAGCCTCAAAACATATGCTGAATCTGAAGAGGTTTGTTAGGTGGGTTTGGTTTTGTTTTTGTCAGGGAATATACTAGGTCACTGTTCCTTGCTAGCTGAGCTTCTGTTTAGGAGTTATAAAACCAGAGGAAATACTGCATCTGGAGAGAGCAGTAGGCTATTTAATGTACAGAATGTGCTTTCCAACAATAAGTGCAAAAATCTTTGAAGTTATAGTCAGCAACCAGTCCATAAGGGAAACTTAAAGTGGCAGAAGTAGTACTCTTTATCACTTCTGCATGTTTCAACTGTTCAAATTGTGCTGTGAAGATTCTTACTTTTAATCCTCAAGCATTTTTAATCTATTGGAACAGTTCTCCTCAGTCAAGTCTTGTAGATACAATTTTAATAAAACTATTAGTTTATTAGCTACAGTTTAATAAAACATTAACTGAAGCATATTTATTTTTTCATACATTCCTTTCAAAACAAAGTAAACAACTATGTTCATTTATCTGTAGAATCTTGATGATTTTTGATATCTTGTGGTTCATTTCCATTTCTACCTTTTCCAATACAGTTTAACTGTTCAGAAAGGTAATATATCAAGATATCTACTAGTTTAAGTAAAAATTTTTATACTGTATGCATAAGTTGTGTTTTATGTAGCACATTTACTTTGAAAAAAATATATGGAGAATTTTATCATTACCTAAACCATTGCTAGTTTTTAATATACATGATATCAAGTAAGTCTTAATAATTTCAGTAGAATTCAGCCATGATAATTTTTACACCAACACCTTGATTATTTCACTCAGATAACAAAAATACTTTATTATGAAAGAGTTTGAATCTCATGACCTTTCTTGTAAAGTTATTTATTGTAATAAAACTTTTTTGTTTGTTTTAGTGAAATAATGTTTTGATATTTCATTTTGAATCAAAGAATAATGGATGAATTTTCATTACTCTTTTACTTCAAGCTTTGGAGGCAGGATTCAAAACTACTTTCTTCCTGAATGTATGTGTTAAAAATAGCTGTGCTAGACTATCCTTTAATCAGTATTCTTTAGAATCACTCTCTTATTAGTTCATCTGGCATTTGAAATAGAAGCTGATAATCAAAACGTTAATCTACACTTTCTCTTCATAATCTAGTTGTGTTTAAAATAACAAGAAGCTATTTGTTAGGCCGTTTTGTTATATTCCTTGCATTTTTGCTATCAGTAAGAAAAAAATAAAACTTTCAAATGTCTGTTGTAAAGCTATGTTCCATCTCCTTGTTTGTATTCTTTTCTCATAAATCCTACCAAACAGATGTATATGCTCATTGTCATCTGTATTTGTCACTGTACAAGCTGTCTCTTGCCAGTTTTTCAGCATGTTGTTAGACATGAATTAATTGTGAGCTGTCAGTCCTATATTTTCTTTACATCAGAGCAAATATGACTACCATTCCTGAATGAAAAAGTCATCCAAATAGTAGTCATAGTAGTAAAGAATTTATCTGGTCATCTGTAACTTGATGTTTACTCAATATCTCTGCTTTCCATTGTTGGGCATTTTGGGTGGGGGAGGAGCAGGGGAAGAATATATTACTGTATTCCATTCTCGTGGGAAAAATAATCACACATTTATACAAACACCCCCATATTCTATATGCTTTTAAATAAGATATTTCATTTTTTCCTGTGTTTTTTAATGTCTTTTATTACACTGAAAGTTAAGCTCTATGGGCTATCAGAGGGCTGAGTTATTGGCCAATTATCTCATCATAAAACTGTTCACAAGAGATAATACATGGATAGTGCATAAATCTAAAGACCGTATTCACTGTCACTTCATATATCCAGGTGAAACAGAATTAATCATCATAATCGAGTTGTCCGTTACCACATCTGCAATGGAAAACTGTGTTCCTTTCACACATGCACATTTACACATCTTCAACAAACTGGTATAACTCAGTCATATAGACAGTGGATTAATACTGGACCAATGACTTACAAGTAGGGAATGTGGCAAATACATTACAAAAATCCATTTACTGAAAAAACCCTCCAGTCCTCACTTCAAGAATTTATCGTCTGTGGCTAAAGATACATGATGCTGTAAAAGATCCATTTTTTCTTCAATTTTTTCAATACTTGGTATTCAGCAAAGCCAATCTACTCCGAATAGTTCCAAATAATGCTTATAACTTTGTAGTATAAAATAGCTATCTCTACAACACACATTACCTTATGAAAGAGAATCAATAGGCATTAACTTTTGTAAGTTAACATTGTCCTTTCAAACCGTACATTGTAAACTTTCTTGGTGTGTGACAGATTCTACTGCTATTGTCAGAAACATAGGGGTCTGAAGGTGAAAGCAGCAATAAACAATACAAATGTCACTTTGACACTTCCAAGTGTTTGCTATTAGTTTGCAGCCCTATAATATCTACTAATGTTGTTTTATCAACTTAATGCAACATTGATGGATGCTGTTTTCTCCCTTTCTTCTTCAAGTATGCTCACAAGGCCTTTTCAAACCTGAACACTCCAATTTTCTTCTGAATGTACCCAGATACATACTGTTCTACTAGTCTTCTGAGAGCAAGGAAAAAACAAATGGCAGTGATTTGACACGCACTGTCACTTGTTCTTACTACCTTACTTTATTCATTCATGTCATAGAGACTAACTGCACCACATTGCTTTCTTCAAATCTGAGTGCTGCTAACATACCCAAAGAAAATAAAAGTTACTCCTGAGATTAAGATTCATCCAGATATTGTCATATATCCAGTATAGCTGGTGTTGCTGTCTGTGATCTATCCTGAAATTTTCCACGTATAAAAACTACCTTCATCTGTCCAGAGCCCTAATCATCATTTATCTTTCACAGTAAAATGCTGCATGCATTCTGAAACTGATATAGCTAATTCGGCTAGCCTGAGGTAAAAATAATAATTATGGTAATAAAATGACGGGGGGGGGGGGGGGGGGGGAAGACTTTGGAGATTCTGTTTTTGAACCACAGATGTCTTTTGCTTCAGGAAAGAAACATTTGTTGTTTCCATGAAATAGACAATAAAAATTTTGCCTTTTAGCCTCTGAAAAATTCTGTTTTGCACATGTTTGGCAGAGATGCAATAGAATTTGGTTGATAGTTTTGCCAGAGCTTTACTTCCTCAGCTGGAACCATGAGGCAAAGCCTGCCTCTCACCTTCGGATGTTGCACTGGTATGTTAGATGAGTCTATATCCACAGACTCCTGAAATATTATCAGGCTGAGCATAGCAGAATTTAAATTTCCATACATTATGTTTTGTTATCTATAGTCTGTAAGTACAATGCTCAGCAAAAGTGGGTTAATATGAAACAACAATAAAACTAAGCTGCACTAGCATATGCTTGAATTTGCCATTAAATCAGATGAGGGGAAGTTTATGTCAAAATAAGCCCATCTCTTGGATTTCAACATTATCCTTGTGATATTCCAGCTTCAAGTTGGGAAGCACAACCTGACACCCTTACCTCGAGTTATGAGTCTCATCTAGCCCTTCCTCATAAAATAAATGTAGAAGAGATAGTGGCCATGCCTCCTTCTTCTTTATATACCACATTTCAGTGAACAGAGCCTTTATTCTGTTCCTACAAAAGCTGGGTGTAATTCTGTCTAAAAGGAGCTGAACACACAGTTGTCATACCTTATAAAGAGGACACAAGTCCTTTATTTTGAAACGGTTTCAGCATTGGAAAAATTAAAAAAAAATATTTGGACAGCGGAGGAAAAGGGATCCATTCCAGAAATTATTCATTAGATTCAATAACTCAATGTTGTTATATGCTCCAAAGAACACTTAGTTATTTCATTATTAAATATTGTAATACCTACTTGTATGCTAATTTATCAGCTTTCTTTGAGAAATCCTGAACACCCTGATGTCAGTGGGGTTTTGACCATTGACTTGAAAGGAGTCAAGGTTCTGTGGAAAGCATTAACCTGCAGAAGATGGTCCCAACAAAGGAGAAATTGTGTTGCTTGCTCCATTTCTGATGACTTGTCATTCAAATACATTCTCTTTGTGCAGTTACAAATTACATCAACTGGTGTTGTGGAACTATTTTTCTTAAATGAGCCCTAGAAGGCCTCATCCTTATTATCCCAAGGAAAACAAGAAAGTGAAAATGAATTTTCAGAGGGAAAATTCGATGAACAAATAGCACTGCTATGAAGTCCCTGTTAAAGCAGTCGTAAATTAGTCTTATCACTTAGCCAAAGTGTCTTCTTCCAAGAATCTCTGGTCTCTGCTGAAACAACAAAACTTTAATCCTTTTTGATTTGTTTTTGAATATTTTGGATTCTGAAAACTGTATAACTTTCCCTCATACAAAACAACATGACTTGATATATGTAAAAGGTCCTGTCAGATCTGATAACATTGTTATTTTAAGAGCTTCCAGATTTTTTTTTGATGTTTTGTGAAGTTAACTTAAAAGACTGCCAGCAACAAACTAATGAGCTTCATTCAAGTAATCCTAGGTAATAAAAAGAAGCTGAAGTGTATTTTCATGAGTGTCAAGTACAGTATCCAACTGCACATATGCAATCTCAGTGGCTTTGGCAAAATTAAAGGAAAAATATGCATAACCAAAGTGACTTGAGTAGCAAGTATGTGGCAAATGCAAGAGAAATGGGATTTTTGCTATGCAGGGAAAAGGAAGCCTACAAACAGATGATTGACTAGAGACTGCAGCTTGGCAGCATACACAGCTTGCTGCACTGACAAGAAGTTTTCTGATATGTGTCTACTTTATATTGTAAATTGTTACAGAAGGAAGAAGGAAGAAAAGCTGAAGCTGCATTTTCCTAGGTATAATAATAAGTTTCTGAAGACACAAGAATGTGAGAGATTGTTAAGCTTTCATTGAACTCAGTTGTGTAACATGTACACACCTGATACTTATCTTTCCCATTGGAGAAATATAGTCAGATCTTCCTCCAGCTTGACTATGAATTTGTGCCTTCATGTCAGTGAAATTATACCTGCTGAATATCTAACCTACTGTGCATATCTCCACACATGGTGTTGTTTTAGGAAATAAGCACCCATAAGTCTGGCGTTTTCAATTTCTGCCTTTTTCCCCACCTACCCACCCCCCTTTCCATATCTGTTCCTGTTTTCTGACAGTTCATTTCAATATTGAGTCAATAGTGCTGTTGATCTGACAGACCTCATTTTAAAACAGTGTATTGTGTTTCTTTCTTTCAAATCTCAGAGTTGTCTTCCACTGCAAATCTCTATTTCTTTTCTACAAGGGTACTGGTAGGAGACACATTTTGATAAAGTGAGAATAAGAATAGTGCCTTAGGATTTTTCTCCTATCTTTACATGTTTTAATAGATGAAGTTTGTGTAAAATAACACTACCTCTTCCACAAAATGCCTATAACACTGTGAAAAAAAATAGGAATCACTCCCCAGACCTATCCCAGTGCTTTTCACATACACTATGGATAATATATTACACTTTACCAGGGATAACATACAAACATGACTTAATACAGACAGCCAAACATTCCATGTTGTGTGTTCTAAAGACTTCTACATACAGAACAAGGTATAAGATGAGATGCTGTGCAAAAAGCACATTTGCTTTCTCCTAAGAAAGATATTGCAGGGGAAAAAAGAGTCTTCGGGGCAACATTGTGTTGTTTACAGGACAAAAAAGCAAAAAGGATGTACAAAACAGATTCAGACTGGTCTGAATCTAAGCACCAACATTAAAATCTCTTAAGCTTGCTGCCAAGGTGAAGAAAAGATGATTTTTTTTTAATAACAGAGGAAACCCCAAAGATTTGCAGCAAAGGACAAGTGTTTACAAAGACTGGAATAAAGCTAAGTAAATACCTCTGTTCCCAAGACAGTCATATTCTAAGAAGAAACCATGAGCAAAGAGGTGCACAGATCTGCCTGCTACAAGATGCCTCCTGTGGTAACCTCTGTCTGCTAGCCTCAAGGGAAGGGACATTTGTAGTGAAGCATGGTTTTAGGCCAGGTGCTTTGTAACGTTAGTCCAGTGCATGCAAGGAGGTGGTGAGATGGTATGAAAACAAATGAAGTACCCACTTAGGCTGTGGAACCAGGCTGTGGTCTATGCTGTGCACTGTTAGCTTTCTGAATGACCCCTGCTAGTGCCACCAGGCAAGTTGCTGGTATTTTGATTGAAGAAGAAGAGAAATTAGGGATACTTGTGCTGATGGCAAGGTTACTGGGGCATTGCATATACACAGGAGAGAAGAAAACCAGAGACACCTCTGTGGTATAGGGAGCTGAGGGTTATAATTTCACAAAAGGATTTCTGTATGTATCTTTGATGGAAAGGGTGTTATCTTCAAGGAAGATTAATTCAGCATCCTCTGAGGACGTTGCCACACTCTGTAGAGGAGCGGGTGATACTTTCTGAAAATGTTAACCTGAAGTTGCCTTTATTTTTTTTTGCTTTTCAGGAATTTTTTTCAATTCACTTTAAGTGTCCTGCTGTGGTTAATAGATTGCTATTGTATCACAGCTAGATGTTCTAAAGCTTTTCCATATAAGTGATTATGATACTGCAGTCACAACAGTATGAAATTTGTGCAGGTGAGTTAATTACCCAGTTTGTCTTCCCACCTCTTGTTGACCTCCAGCTTATACCCTGGTAGAAACACAGCGAAAACATATAATGCCTTGACGCTGTGCAAACAGAGTTCAGCAACCACTAAAACATTGATGAGTTATCAACACTGGTTTGGTCACAAACCTAAAGCACAGAACCATATGGGATACTATAACGAAAATTTACACCATCCCAGACAGACAGAGTACAATACGAAAAGAAAGATGTGTAGGCCTTAAAAAAAACCAAAAAAAACAAAAAAAACAAAAAAAACCCAAAACACCAGTGTGGCAAAATAATCCTCCAAGTAATGAAAACAGTGAAAAATAATTTAAAAACAAAACCAAAAAACATTCCATGAGAATCTGTGTATATACGTTGAAACAAAGTCCTGTGAAGTTTGGTCTGTTTCTTCCTCCCTCTTGTCTTCTTTGGAGGTTAGATATCTTTCACTTTTGCTTTAATTGTTTGGAACATAACAGCATGATAAAAGTTTTTTTATGGAAATTTCTCACAGCAACACAATCAATCATATTTCCAACTCATTCACCGTCTTGAGCCCCTGAGCCTCAAAGACTTCTCTTCTATGGAGCTTACTTGTTAATTTAGCACTGATCAAAGGCTAAAACATTTATCATGCTTATTAGTGAATAAACCTAGCAGCAGGTATCCCAAGTGAGGAAGCAAATCCTCATTTCCTGCAAGAATGAATTGGAAATCATCCAAAGTGCTTGCAAACATTTTCCAGGAGTGACGAATTGTCAAAAAGAAAGCAGCTGCTAGAAGTCGCAGCTCTAGGGTTGGGAGGAATGAAAAAAAAAGAAAAAAAAGAACAGCATCTTGAAGAAGTATCTTCAGACTACCCCATGGGGATATTCTACAGTTTCATTTACTGTAATTGCCTCTGAAATCCTGTATCAGCTGACCTTAGAACCAAGTTACAAAGTAATGGTATAAACTACTGTGGTTATTAATGTTCAGAGAAATGGAAATTCTTCACACTTGCTCCTCTAAAGCCCCAATCTTTTTTAATTCTTAAAAATGCATGTTGACATGTTGAAGAGGGTTGTCTAAAGCATCTGTACAAACCTACTTCAATTTGACTGCAGGAGAAGTAGCAAACCCTGGTGCATATGGATCTGCCTTTAATAATACATAGCAGAGGGTAAAAAAGGACTGCATTGTTCTTGGGTTCACCACTAAACATTTAGACCCAGCTGCAAATAGGGTAACCTGGCCGCAAAAGTTTCTTGGGGGAACTGGGATCTTGATAAACCTACTGAGCTAAAACTCAAAAGTACGAACTGACTTGGTCTGTCTGATGAAGGCAATCCCATTAACAGTTTTTGATTTGTCCTACTTGATATTTACCCAAAGTTGTTATTCCATGTCTTATTAAATGGTCTTCCCTTGCTTGCCTATTAACATTTGGACACCCAGTTGATCTTGCTTTATCTTCCACCTGAACTCCATCCTGCCTTGCTGTTTGCAGACATTTATCTCTCTCTCATTGAAACCTGTTAGCTCCCAAATACTTCAGTGTTTTCTCTCTCTGTGTTCATCCTTCAGACTTCAGTGCTGTGACTTAGCTAACTACTTATCTATCTTGATATGCTGCCCAGGAGAGCAAAGAAAGTAGAATTATCACAATATTTGCCTTTAAAGTTTACCAGTACACTGCTGCTTTATAGTAAAAGTATGATACTGCATGCATACTTTTTCAGCTGCTATTATCTGCCACACTTATAGAATAGAATCATAGAATCATTTAGGTTGGAAAAGACCTTTGAGATCATCAAGTCCAGCTGTTGACCCAGGACTGCCAAGTCCATCACTAAACTGTGTTGCCAAGCACCGCATCTATGCGTTTGGTGATGTTTGGATGGTGATTCTACTGCCTCCCTGGGCAGCCTGCTCCAATGCTTGACCACCCTTTCAATGAATAAATTCTTCCTAATATCCAACCTAAACCTCCCCTGGTGTAACGTGAGGCCACTTCCTCTTGTCCTGAAAGACTTCAACGGAAGGGCAGACTACCCAACAAACTTTACAGAGTATGTGTCTACCTCTATGTGTTGCATAAGAAAGGAAAATTACATTACAGAAGAACCAGTAGGTGTTCTGGTTTCGTATGGCTGTCCTTGGTAAAGTGATTTTGTCAGTTGATTTTGTGCAATTGATAATAAGTATGTTATAAATTGTGAAACTCAGTAGAAAGCTCAGTACAGCATATTGGCTGGCACAGACAGAACTATGGCTTTATACCATTCTTACTAGTGGATTACTTTATAGGATTTTAAAAAATTTTCTTATTGCCTGAATTTCTTTTCACAATATGAACCCTGCAGTGTTCTGTCCACCAGCTCACTCATGCAAGATGCTTCAGTCTCTCAGTCCCCAGTGAGAGTTTGCTCTGGAGAAATTTTCAGCTTAGAACTGACAGATATGAAAGATCCTTGTTGCTGTCTATGTTGACCAGTATCCCCAATGGCAGAAACTTGTGCTGTTTGAAAATACTTTGCGCTGTATTAAATCAAGTTTATTAGTGAGAATATAGTTAATTATTTCTATGATAAATATTACAGACCCATAGAAATTATGTGTATCCCTTCCTATGTAGAGAGGAAACCACCCATAGCCAAGTTTTCTTATATTTGTAGTTCTTTTTCTTTTCACTTAATATTCAGTGCCTATTTTCATGCCAAGGTGGGGAAGAGGTAAAAAAACCACACAAGTTTCAGTTTTTGCACTGAATGTCCTATGTAGTCCTGAGCAGCCAGTATGTCCAGATATAGTGTACGTGAATGCAAAAGCTATGATATATTAGTTTAAGGGTAGGATTTAAATGGTGAATTCTTTTAATGTCTCCACATTATCTAAAGTTCATGGGCTTAAATATGGACTTTCAGCTGTTACAAGAAGAGTCCCAATTATATAGACAGACATGCCAGCTGAAAAAAAGACCTGTAAAGACTAATTTATAACACATAGAAATTCCTTTTATTTATGCAGTGGATCTTAACATTCTATGTCCTCCTGCTGATGAGAAGTGTGGTTGTAAATTTAAGACATTGCACTTTGTCTTCTAATTTATATTCTCTCAAATAGAAAACAAGGAGTCATGTGGAATCATATCAAGTCTCCTGATTCCTCTGGTGTCATCAGAACTCCCTCTTAAGGTTCCTCTAAGAAACAGATTAAAAATATGAGAGGTAACAGCTGTTTAAACCAAAAAACTATCCAACCCCAAACTTGAGAAATCATGTTTAATGTTCCCTCCTCACCTTATTTTTTTATTGTGACCTACATGAGTACAAATTGCAGTGTTAGACATTTCAACCTAACAATAAAAACAATTAATGGCTTAAAAATGTTAAATCCATGAAATATACATTTTTTATTTATTGAAACTGTCATAAAATTCATTCCCTCTATTTTTTAAAAATCAGATAATTTTGCCACGAACTAAAGCAGAAATCCTGCATTAACTTAAATAACTGTTAATTCTTGAGAAGGATTGTGAAGTTTGGGGATGACTAATGCCTACGTAAGGTCAGAATAAGTTCAAATTATTCCTTACTTTTATTGAGTATTTTTTTAGTATAAACAGAGGCAAAGCAGGAGATACTTCAGTGCTGTAAGCCAAGTAATTGACATACTGTTTTGAAGTTTAGAAAATCAATATAAATTTCTGATACTGATACTTAAAATGTATATTGAAATATTATTGTTATGGTCTGCTAAGCAGATAAAGACAGACGTACACATATGCATTTTGAACAAAAACCACAAACTTGACAGTAAGCGCTATTCTGTTGTGAAATAATCTCCATAAGGAAATGGTAGAAAAGCTCCACCTCTAGGAATATTTACAGTTTTACTACACAAAGCATTGGAAAAGATACTGTAGGGAACAATTTTGTACTGACAGCAGCCTGGACTAATGTGCCATTCCCTTTCTGTAACTTCTATCGTATCTGCAAAGAATGTGTTTCAGTTACTCAATTTAAAGTTGTCTTTAGGATTTCCCATAATCTACCACAGACTTTGATTACAGCATACATTTTAATAGTTGAGAATATGGACTCTGAAAACAATGAGTTGTATAGTAACCTGAATAATTAAAATTGAACTATATTGACTATAACATTGTCAAATGTACCAAGCTTCCTTCATGCTTATCAAACATGTTCGCATGTGCATTTGAATATGGTACAAGTATCCATATAGCATTCCCTTCCTTTCAACAAAAACTGTGGGCTACCCATTAAAAACAATGTGACATACAAACTATTTTGACTTGAGAATTACTGTTGCAAGTATAATAATGGAAGTAAGAAAATTACTTCAAAAAGGACCATCCAGTTGCCCCCTCAATAATCCCCCCAAAGATATAAATGTTACTGTTCCACAGACATCAAATATTATTTTACTGGGAAAAGTTCTCAGTTTTTTCCCCATGTTTTTGTGTAGTCACTATTTCCCCACACTCAGCTTTTTAGCTGGATTTAAAATGGTATTATTTTGTACCTTTGCTCCATTCCTGTGCATGATTGAAAGGGCAGGGTACAGAAGAGATCCCAAATTAGCCACCACTGTATACCTGAATGCAGTCCTACATGGGGAAGTATTGGAGGCAGCCATTCTGCATTTCAAATACCTGTAGCTTTCTCTCTTAACCCATACTTAATTTCCTTGGTGGCCTAATAAGAAGGGCTGTGACGTTTTTATCGCCCAATCTCTTTCTATTTTTATTTTGCCCTCACATTTCTGAGTATTTCCAACTCACCATTTTATTTCCAACTACTGCAGCCCATCATAGTAGAGGATCAAGATCTGTGTAATGTCAGAGCTAGGTCAAGATTTCCCAAAAGCCAGTGGCTCCTTCCACTGACATCAGCTGCGTCAACTTTTGTTGTTACTTACTGTTTCCTCTATTATTAAGGAATTATTTTATGGTAAGCACTTACATTCCAACAACAAGAAGACAAGAAGAATAATTTTAGTGTCAGCAACATTGTTTTTTGGGAGACACCTGTTGTTCAGTTTGGATCAGTACCTAGCATAAACAGACATTTTTCCATCCTACTTATTGTGGCTGTTGATTATAATTAACAGGAGCTTATTAAGAAAAAGTATATGTTGTGCAGTAGCAGACATCTTGTTCAATATAATAATTTAAATTGGGAAAACTCATCTAATCAGTCCTTTTTCAGTGGAAGAGGACTAATAATGAAAAAATAACTAGTGGTTTGTAGACCAGTGCTTTAAGGCGCTGAGGCCACAGCGCATTGATCTTTGAGATGTGTATGTGTATCCTTCATTAGCTAATGACAGGGCAAAACAGAGGAAGGTGAGTTTAAATTCCATTTGACACTGACACTGAACCACCTAAGGGCTAGGGTTTTTGTAGACATCTTTGGAAAATAATAAACATTCATATGGCTTGGTGGTTTTGTGAATCAGATTATATCAATAATAATAGCACATGAGCCCTTGTTAGCCATGGCCAAGCAGGGAGGTGGCTAATAGACTGAGTAACTTTGGCGAAACAGGCAAAATCTTACAGGTTAAGTAATTAATTTCCTTAAACAGCAATGGCGTAACTCTTGTAGTCACTACATTGTCAGTGGTCCCTGGTTTTCAGTTCCAATGATGTCACTTGCTTGTCCCAAAGGCTGAGCCTAAACCCAGAATATTAGCACTCCTCTTCTGCAGCAATATGTCAGGCAAGAACTGAGAAACTCAGCTGAATTTTCTTCCAGGTTACTGAGGGTTCAGGTCATGTATTTGGTTGGGTTTTTTTTTCTCTCTGCAATATCAATTGCAGTAACTGTACATCAGGAAAAGGTTGTGCAAATAGCTGATGAAAGGTGGCTGTTCCTCACCTGACATCACAATTCAGAACACTTTTGCATTCTACAAATTCGTTATGGTAAAAGATAAGCAAACAAGCAGAAACCATTGAGACTTTTTGGTACATAGATAATGTAAAGTTAAACGTAAACAGATATAGGAAGTGGAGTGTATTTTGTCTATATGCATCTGAATATTAACCACTCTTTATTAACATAGGGTAACTGAAAATAGGTAGGAGACCTGATTAATCTTATTCATGGCTTTGCTTTTTACTTAACTGTATCAGCTTAGAAGAAGTACAAACCAACATACTGAGTTATGAAGTTTAGCAGGAGGTTGTGCAGAGATATTTCATCTGTGCAGATAGAAATACGCTAGACAGAAGGACATAAAAGTTCTTATAGCAGATCCAGTTTAAGGAGAGTCACTAGATAAGTGCCTGAACCTAATTTTTTTTTAAAAGGGTGAGGGTGACAAGCTAAGTTTAACATTGCAAGTTAATTATTGTGCTTGTGAAAAAGAGAGGAAAAACTCTCTCTGCTGTCGCAAAGGACATCTCAAGTTAAATCTTGATTATGTTCATAAAAGGCCAGATGAATATTTTAAACCTATGGAAAGAGATCCAACAATTTAATATTTGAGCCATGAAGTTCTTGTATTCACAGCAATGTCTAAAACAACAAAATGACTAATAATATTTCAAGATTATGTTTCTCATTAGAAATTTGCATTTCTTCTCATTAGGTTTGATTCATCTCTCCCTGAAATCAATAGAAGCTTCTATTTTGGCATGAGAAGACAGGCTTTTTGCAGTCACTTTTACTGTGGCTACTCATACAGACTACTCTCACACCTCAGGTTCCAGAGCTCGGTGGTGCACCTTATTGTAGCGCCTAAAAAATACATCAAGGGTTTCTGTTACAGGTGCTACGGTAAATGTACTTTTTAATATTGCTGTGTATTCCTTCCTCAGATTCCTTGAGACCTAGTAGATCTATCTTGTCACTCTGGAGTTTCCCCTGTTATGATGAATTTATGCCATTCTTGTTTGCATCCTTGCCATGAAGGATTATCTTATGTAGATGAGTGCATTATCCATGGAAAAAGTTTAATAGGTTACGATTCAGAGTTAGCGAATTCTAGACAACAAAAATAAACAATTTCTACTAGAAAAAAAAAATCCACATTAAAAAGGAATCTGTTCTTGAAATAGCTGAGACTCCATTTGTGTAAAGTCTGTGCCAATGCTGAAGGACTCTTTCAAACACTGTTAGGTGAAACAGAATTATAGTTGAAGAATGGCTTGAGGCAAAGAATTAATGAAAAAACTAACCTGTTGTGAAACCCAGCAAATTAGGAGCTATAAAATGGGTATTATATTTAGAAGTGTTAAAGCTCGTTTGAGTTTTTAGATTTCAAGATGGGAAGTAAGATGTACTCAATAGAGTACATGTGTTACCTCTTAACTTAAAATTGTCAACACATTTCTGACCTTGAAAACTGTCCAAGGGGAAAAAACAAAAGAAATTAATATAGTGGGAAGGTAAGTGAAAGTTCTGACCTCAAAATAATTAAATGATAGTTATTCTGTTGGCTGACATGTTTTTCATTTTTCTAGAGCCTTTTGCTCCCTAGATGGTTTCAGAAAAGGTAAAGTTGCTATTGCTCAGAGACATAACATATCCTAATGAGAATGACTGTTAAACAAGCACTTTCAAAACCAGTCAAAACTGACAATACTTAATGCTTGAATTATGGTTTTTATTTACTTACTCATTTAAGTATTATTATCCATGTATTCCACACTTCAGTAAGGAAGAGGTGTCCATTTCATGTTTCTTCCTTCAGGCAGAAGAAAGGAAGGCATCTGGCCCAGTTCCCCTGATTTGGTGCTCAGGTAGAGCAAGGTCAGTGAGTGGTTATGGCATGCAACATTCAGGAAATGTCAGAAACAATTAGAGGAAGAGGGCAAAAGCACACTGCAATAAGGAGGGGGAAATGACTGTGCATATCTGCAGTCATTAGCTCTAGAAAAAAAATGCAACCCTTCATTCAGTTGCAATGTTGGAAAAGAAACTGGAATGCAAGAGTGCTGTCCTTATGGATATATGCTGGTATCAGCATAAGGCGGCATTAGTTGAAAAGAAAAACAACCTCCTGTCAGTAACACTCAGCTACCTAGGATATAGTGAATATAATGCTGATTTAAAACCTTATGCCCAAAAAAAAAAAAAAAAAAAAAGAAAAGGAAGGTGATCAATGTGTACTCCAGCAGCAACAATCTTCGTACACATACAATACAGATGAGCACTGATGAATGGATATTCAACCAACATGAGATGCCATACTTCCATGTAAGTCAATGGTGATGAGCAGCAAAGTCACTCTTATCAATGAGTCTGTCCTACTGTCCATCAATACATATACTACATCAAATTAGGCATGCCTGAATTAATATGTCCAGATGTGCCTACACAGGCGAGTCATGGATGTAGAGGGATGAGACATGAAGATTCATTATAATCACATGTACCTTGGTGAATAATGAAAGCAAAAAAAACCATTTAAATATGGTGAACCACATCAATTGCAATTATATTGCTTACTCTGAGCACTAGAAGTATCACTACATTTAAGTCAAAAAAAGCTAGATTGAACAAGTTTTATCTTAAGTTCCTGGAAGACAACTAGGACAGAGTAAGCTATGTTTTCTTTTTATACAATGTAGTCTGAAGTAAGACCCTAGCATGTGCCACAACATTAAAGAGTCTTTGGCAGGTTTACATCCCTTTTGAAAAAATGCTGACAGCTAGATATCATAGAGTTGTTGCTTTCATATGCAAATCTCAGCTTTTGTGCCTGGTTCCCATCAACAATTCAGAAAATAAATTGCAGAGGTTTTTTAATTAAAATGTTTTAACAATAAAACCTGAGAAAAGCAATCCTGAAGTCTCTTTGATGTAACGAAAGATAAAATACAGTGACAATTTTGCTAATGTATGTGAAAGGTGCCATTTATTTCCTTTTCCAATAATTGAGTTTAATGTCAAATCACAGATCAGTTCATTATCAGTCAGAGCTAGCAGCAGCTTCCCCAACTTAAGTGTATTTTGAACTGAGGTGTAAATCTCAGATTGGGTTGAATGGTCATGTTTTTCAGATAGTCTTGGGTAGTAAATCAGGAACTTCACTTAGAAACAGATTTATTTGAACAGTTTAACAAGCAGACATTGATAAAGAAACTTTTTTTCTTTGTCAAGAGGAATAATTGCCAGCAACCTGAGTTTTAACACGAGGCAGGAGCTTGATCACTGAGCTAATTTATTTAATCAAGGAAAGTTCCTGAGACAGAACTACTGAATTTTGAACATATGAGCTTCAGAAAAGGTTACTAAGGGATGCATAAAACTTTAGGTATCTGAAGTGAAATGGGCAGCAGACCTAAAAAGAATCTTGGCATAGGCTAGTGGCATATGAATTTTATGTTTTAGCTTGATGTATCCAGAATCTTGTTAGGTTCTGATCCACAAATGTCATTTCTCACCAGGCAGAGGGTTGATAGGTCAGTAAATTCTGAGAAAGAGGAAGCAGCCTGAAAAGAAATGATTGTCTTGCAGCCCTGTACAAAGAGTATGTATGAGCAGGGCTGGTGTTGTAAATGTTTAGTTATAGTTCCTTCCAACAAAATATAAGATATAAAGTTAACTCAAGGGACTTTACTGCCTTTGACAGATTGAGCCTATATAATCTTCCCAGTCTTCAGTTACTCAGCATTTTGATACCTCTACTATTTTCAGATGCTTCCTAGGTTATGACAAGAATTCACAATAAAACTGAATGCTTTTACTACATGAACAGTAACCAAAAATGTCTTCCCCTGCTCGCTGTGAATTTATAAACCTAAATCTGTTAAACAAAGCAGGACAGGGAAGGAACAGGTCTAAGTAAAGTGTCGTTCATTCCAACATGTGAGCATTTTTGAGATAATCAGTTAGGACAAGAAAAGGAAATAGTTGAAGTAATGAGAGGACCAAACAGAAGACGCATAACAAAAAAAAAAAAGTCTTAAAACGTGATCCCTGCAAAACAAGTGAAATGTCTGTTGCCTTTTGGTCATGCTCTCCACAGCAAACAAAGCAAGTGAAATAGGAAGACACAAAGAATAGAAGGATTCTTTTTTGTGCAGCTACGAACCCCACATAGTTGAGTTCATATGCATGTGCAGCTATGAATCTTCATTGGGGTCCTGTCTGAACAATTAATTGTCAGTTGCCTTCACTCATATCTGTTACCCAAAGCAGGTGGTGGCAGCTGCTCTCTACAGCAGATTCAGCCAAGGGGAGGAGTAGCAGTATTCACTCCACCATCTTTGCTGTATCAATACAAACTCCACCAGAGGACATCAACTTCGATCTACAATTCCAGAACAAGTCAGTGGAGGTCACCTGCATCTCCTTCAGCGCGTGAGCTAAATTTCTGCACACCTTATTACTCACCAACAGTATTTTTCCTATCTGTTCTAAGACAAAGGTGTTGAGAGAGCCATTAACCTTTTAAATTTTTTTATTTTTTTTTTACTGTCTGTTCAGTTGCTCATAGTTTGTACAAAGTGTTTTTGCTAGAGAAACCCACAACAAATTGATGGCAGTATTGAGAATTATTGGCAGAGGTAGACGACTAATGAATTCTCATCCCATGATGAAAAATTGAATCAAAATTTTTGAAGGAGGGGAGCATAGGTGAGATGATCAAAGCTGATTGCCTGCAAGATCATGGCTCAATGCATCAGTAATATTACCACAAATACCTGAATCAAAATAAAGAGTGTAGTGAAAAGTCTTGTCACATAATCACCTAGAGAGCTAGACATTAGAGAAATAGACGTTAAGCAATTAAAAACTTGTTTGTTGCCTTAGGCATGTTTCAGTTCATTGTTCATCAGCTCCATTGCTCTGTCTGTTCCGCTTAATGGTTCACTTGGCCGAATTTGGGACCAAAAAAGAAAGAAACAAATATAGTGTGCAAAGGAGAAAATTGTTACGTTTTCTCAGGGCATGCTGGCTGCAGGTCAGAAACCCTAAGGTCAGTATTTAGTATATGGACATATATACACCCAGGGAAACATTGTATATCCAGTATTCTGATCACAATTGCTTTAGAATACGGCTCTGAAAATTTCAAAAGCAAATGGAGAATATAGCAGATCTTATTGGCAGTTAAATTTTAAGTCTGAACCTTTTCTAACAGAGGTTTTAACAAAGATACTCTTTATTGTTAGTAACATGAAAGAGCAATAAAGCTTTAGGTATTTAACTTCTGTTCACTTTACAGAAGAGCTACTCTGTGGAATCAGAATATCCCTCTGGCACAATATCCTACTTCTGGTAATGGCCAGTGGTAGACACTTCAGAAAGAAACAAGCTCACGTCTAGCTTAATTGTTACCCTGATATACCCCATCTTTAATTCATTAGCAGTTTGGAGACTGGCCTCTGGATCGAGTTCCCTTGACCTTGATGGAATTATTCTCCCCAAAGTTGTCCAGCCTTCTTCACCTCACATCACAAATGTGTTTTGCTTTCAACATTTCCAATAGTCCAGGTAAAAAATGAAATAACTTTACATTCTACTTATAAAGCTTATGGTGTTTTCCTTATTTTGACTTATTAAAGTCAATAGACAGTAAAGTCTACCACCAAATTCAACTGAAAATGAGGTCAGAGGTGGGTTCCCAAACTTTCTGGTGCTCAGGAAAATTCGGTTATCTACTTTTCTTTAGAAATGTGTACTCCTTCTTTACTATGCCTCTGACCATCTCATGGATCCCATATGGGTCAACATTCTATAGTTGGATCTGAATCACTCAGGATTTACAGCCTGAATAGACACAGAACTATTATAAATCTGAAGTCAAAATCCATTCTCATGAGACATATGTTTTTAGCTTGCAGGTCAAAGAGAACTGATCTGAAACAAATTTTAGCAGTTTTCCACAAGGATCAACTGAAATTATATTTTTCTTTTTCATTACTCTGCTTTACCATTTCTTTCCTCTACTAAATGAATGCTATAATATGTAGTTCTGTTCTGAGAGGAAAAGATATTTATTACTTAAT
The DNA here is from genome assembly GCF_023634155.1 of Falco peregrinus. NCBI lineage: Eukaryota > Metazoa > Chordata > Aves > Falconiformes > Falconidae > Falco > Falco peregrinus. The sequence goes on along the minus strand of NC_073739.1, from coordinate 46,732,861 downwards.
TTGAAAATGCAAAAGTTAGTTAGTGGAATAGGTGATTCTGTAAGGCTTTTTGTTGTTTTTGTTTTGATGTAATGAATGCAGTTCCTGTGCAGTTCAGTGAAGCAAATATATAATTTAAATGCTCAAAGATTGTTATGGGGTTTTTCAGATATCTGCAGACCTATGTCAGTGTAACAAACTAGTAAAACAAAATCTCTATCTTACTATACCAATATAGCATGTTTCTGCAATATCATTAACTTTGTTGCAGAGTTTCTTTTATCTGAAAGATGATTTACAGATGCCTGAGGAGATGAGCTCCCTTTCCAAGCCCTTGCAAAGAGAAGATTAGAATAGGTTTGAAAGGATGTTGTAGGGGAAATTCATGGTGAAAAAAAAATCATTCTCAGACAGAATTAAATCAATTGTAAATGCTATTAGGAACAGCAACTCCTTGCCTTAGTAAAGGTACACATTTCACTCCTAGCTAGTACCTATGGAGACAGTGGAATCAAACCGTACTTTCCTTAATCACACACCTTGCTCTTTCACAGCCATTATGTACCTTCTAGGGGATAGCCACAATATGATAACCAAACCAAATGAGATGCTTTTTCCTTCATCATTTTTGAAAGGAGTATGGAGTATGTCTCTGATGAGTAGCTGGCAATCAGGACAAAAAGCTTGCCTTATAGCAAGTTGCTAAATGCTGCAAAGTCCTATTTAAATTACTGCATTCTTGGTGATGCTGACCTTATTAATTTCAGATGATGGACCTTCCAATATTATGTCCTGAGCATGTTTGGTCTTACAGCTGAAATTCAACAATTTTATTCCCTCAAAAGGAACGCAAATGTCATACTAACATATGTAAAAGGCACACATATAGGTAAATTTTATAAATCAGGATGGGTATTTAGGCTTGGCTGGACATTAATCATCTCTAAATATGGGTCAGAAGGACCTTTTGTGTGTGGAAAGTTAGGCAGCATCAGCATTCAAATGAGAGGCTGTAGTCTGATAGTAGCTGAACTCAAACTGCTGAGACGCTGCCATTTGGTCCTCATCTTTGCCCCCAGACCTACACCTCTGTCCCACACCCATACACCTTATGGTGAGCTAATACAGTTCACTAGGTGCAAGAACTACTCCTACAGTGACAGTTTTCTCTTAGTCCACATGGTCAGTTTAGAGAAAGAAGGAGGAGGAACTGCAACCAATAGCCTTACTGCATTAATCTCTTATGGGTAGGAAAGACATGTTCTTAAATTTTTCAAGCATCTAACTCTAGGAAATTGAACTGACAGGGAAGAAGAAGGATGCAATGTAAAAGCAGAAGGACTGAGCATTTATGTATGAAGTACTTTATCTGATTTCTGGGTTCTGTTAACTACATTTTCAAAGTCACTATTATCTTAGCTATTTTCAGTCTTCAAACTACAATTTCAGCTAAATTAAAAGATGCACATGATGGTTTCTAATAACATTTATTTTAATATAAATGATTTTATGTACAGCTAGGGTCTTGTAGGGTACAAAAGAAGGGGAATGATAAAAATATTAAAAAAGGTGAATAAAAGTTGCGAAGAACTTGGCAATGTAAGTTTTGAAGAGATCTGGAAGTTTCCCAGTGGATAAAGAAAAGAGGAGGGAAGTGAAAAAGGGGAGGCTGTGGGTAGAGAAAGCAAGCCGTGTAGGAAGAGCTAAAAAGTGAGCATCGTAGAGTTATTGAAGACACAGGTATTAATAAGACAGGCAAAATCAGGGATTATTTAGTTGTAACTGAAATCAGCTGGAATTCAAACAATGGATGTCATGATATCAATTATCCTCTTTTGAAATACACTTTCAGTTGTGTGCTTTTGACAAAAATGTCTTACTTCTGAATGTAAGCCTAGATATTTTTTAAGTGTATCTTGCTTGTAATTGAAGTCTTCACAATTACTGCCCTTTGTAAAACCTGATTATAGAAATCAAAAGTGGTGCTCTCCTGAATATACTTCATAAGTACTTTTCTTACAGTTACATCCTTATACATTATACTTTCCTAAATAGTAAATTGTTCTAATGTACTGTACAAAGTCTTCGGGACTTCATATTCCTAAAAGTCATCTTAATGATTCAATTCTTCTTCAGTACTTAGAGTGGAAACTGTTAGTGTAACACAAGTACTCATTATACTATTTAGTGGCTGACTTCATGCTTAAATAATGTACATTCCTCCTATTTATTCAAGTATATCTTTCCCACAAAATTATTAACTATTTCAGAGAACCAGTTCATCACCTGAAGATAAGACAAACATATATTTAACGTCTTCACCAAAATTAAACTGGGAGTTTTGTAAATTGTCCATCTCAATGGCAAATTCATGACTGGTTTCAATTTTCACTACAGTTCTAGATGGAATGATAGCTTAGTATTATTCTAGTATCTCCACAGGCATTCCCTTAACAGGCTGGAAGAGAGTGAGAGACATGTAATAGATGCTTATCTCTGATACCTTTTTCAGTGCAGCTAGCAGAAGGGCTCCTCAGGTAGCCAGCTGAGAACCCAGCTCCTTCTGATCTCCTCTCAGATTATATGACTTCAGGAAAGTGACCTGTTATAGCTGGCGAGGCCCCTAACATTAACTTCTAAGATTGTCCAGTGACTGTTTTCCTTTCATTGAAACCAGTCTTGGACTTGTCTGTACACTAGTAATATTTTGTACATGACTTCTTTTTCACGCACAGCAATTTAATTTTTCATAATCCCAAAGGAACCTTTTTTTGCTACTTCAGGTTTAGATGAGTAGCTAGCAATTTTGGAATATTTCATGCCTGTGCAATTCTGGTTTGGGGGTAATTAAAAACCCCCACATTTCCCAGTTCAAATAATTGTTTATTGTTGTTATTGTTGTTATTATTATAAATATCATCATCATCATAATCATTATCATTATCACTATCAGTATCACTATTACTATTATTACTTTTACCACTATTACTTTGTGGAATGAGAAGTTTAGAGAGGGAGGGAAGGATGAATTTAGCTTTCGTCATTCCAACATGTATTTTCCAGATTATTTCCAATGTTTAAGTTACTTTAATTGTTTGCTTGTCCAACCTGTAATCCTAGAGACATGCAAGCATTTAGGATTTTAATTTTGGGGCAAACTGCCATCTCACAAGAAAATAGTAGAATAGGAAATTCTTTGAAGATAAAACACTGCAAGAATCCCTCCAGAGAATCATTCTTCAGTCACACTACTGTGTATTTTTTTTTCTGATTATCTCATCTCTGATGAACGGTGTTATCACATGAAGGCAGGAAAGGCAAGTTAATGGTCCTTCCAGTTTTATTCCATCTGCGCTGTTGTTACCATTTATCAGCAACTGTAGGATGTGGACATTCTTCTTTAGCCTTATGTGTAACTACATCCCATTCTCTAATACAGTTGTGATTTCTTCTGTACATTACCATCTCATTCATTCTAGTTGGCAGGCCCACAAGGCAGGGAGAGATCTTCATTGTCATGTTGATGGGTTAAAAACATAAGCACCATAAAAGCCTAAGCAGAGCATACTGGGATCTGGCACTGCATTTTGTTGGAAATTCTGGGATTAAAAGTAATTAATTTAATAAGAATACTACTTGTGAACTATTCTGTGCATATGAGTTCTTTCTTTCAAAACAATGTCATCATTTGCAGGCAGGTAGAAAGTCTGGATAGGCTCTGAACATTCAGATTTACAGAATTTTTAAACACTGGTTTTGAGACAGGCTTTCATGGGGCAACTGTGTCTCAAAACAGCAGGAGCTAAAAACTGCTGAGGAGGGAATCAGTGATCTAAGGCTTGCTAGGAGCAATGCTGAAGTCCAAGGAACCTAAAGCCAAAGCTGCAAGGTATCTGGGCAGTTTTCTGTCAGTAACTGGCTTCTGTTGGAAATACCCACTGAAAGATTTTAATTTAGTATAACTGGCATTCTCATGCAGTAAAGATGCTTCCAACCATCCACTGCACATTTTTAGTACAGTTAGGACTCATCCACGTTAAAAAAATCTCATCAGAAAATCCACAAACTGATTGCAATTAGTAAAACCTCCAATAATGAGATAGGCATAAAAAAATTAGCATGATATAGAGTAAAAAGTAAGCATGCATCTCTTATTTTAGAAGAACAGAAACATTGCTGTTGGGGTTTTTTTCCCTTCCAGTCCTTTTTCTTTCCCTAGAGAAATGTGTCAAAAAGATGGAAGTGCTTCCATATTCCAAATTTTTTTCTTGACAGTTTTTAGGGCAACCCATTAGACTGAGAGGAAATTTTTAAAAGTGGTACACAAGGATAGCTCTGTGCAACTCCCATCAAAATAATTGGGAACCTGGTGGCTAAGTTCCCCCCCACCCCACCCCCAACCCCCCACCACACACCAGCTTTGAAAAAGTACCCTAAACTATAGTAATTCCCATTTTTCTGTGCTTAAACTAGCTGCGTGACTCAACATATCTCATTTCTTAAATACTTTTGGGTACTAATACAAGTGTGTTTAAATTATATAAATGTGTTGCAAAATCCCTAAGAAAATTCTTTTTAATCTGTTATGTAGTAAGCTAATATAGACACAATATGTACATTTTTCATTAATTATATCAACTAATTATCTTATTACAAAATAAATGTCAGAGAAATTGCAGTCATAGAAGGGTTCATTATTTATTATGCATGAATTGCTAAATAAAATACTCACCATGAGCTAATGTGAAACCTTGACAAATTAATAAAACTAATAAGATATTGGCTGTATTGATTGATTTATGATAGTCCTGTCATGTGAATCATTATTAAAAATTCTCAAAAGTTAGTGCAAATGCAGGTGCAAAAATATCTCTAAATTAACTGAAATAAGTGTTGTAAGCAATACCAACACTGAAGAATGAATGTGATGAGCTCAAAATTATAAGCTGTAGTTTTGGGCCAGTTGGTAGACTGCAATATACCACTTAGATGTATTGAGAGTGTGTCAGCCAGTGTAGCTATAAATGCTCTTGGAATGTGAAGCCTACAAGCATTCTATTTTCTCACTTACAGATGTTTATTTGACTTTTATTACCAGTGTGTGACTGACACTGATAGGTTACTTGTGTGCATTGTGAGGAACTGTTTTTTCATATGCATCTGCATCCTGTAAACACATTACTCTCATAAACACAAGCCTAAAAGGTGCTTTGTGAAAGCCTTATGACTCAGAAATTTAAAGTGCATGAGCAGGATTTTTTTATATGAATTTCCTTATATGTCCCCTTTTGCTGATTTAGACTTGAAAGATTCTTTAATATATCTTAAAATAAAGTTTTGCTTAACATTACATCATGTTCAGGAGGAAGATGGATGTCAAAAAGTTCAGTTAAACTGATTTGTCAACTATAGATCCAAGAAGGGTTTAAAACCAAAGCCAGAATTAACAGCCTGTCACTATGGAAGTCTTGAATCCTAATCTGGGTCCAAAATTTTTGTTTATTTGTTTGTTTGTTTGTTTGTTATGCTTTTTAAAGGCAAGGTTTTCATGGGATAAAGACTAAAATCCGCTGACTCCTACTTCCCAAGGAATATGCATGTACAAAGATATTACTTTCAATGCAACTTCAAAGGGATAGGTTCACAAACAAGGAAGCTATTTGTCCAGTAATCAAGATATTGATTCTGGATACAGTAATCTATCTAATCTAAAATCCATCAATATGCTGAAAAAAATCAGCAGAATCAAAGGAAAGGGAAGCCAGCAGAAAAACAGAAGTAGCATCTCAATTTGTCACAGCTAGAGGCAAACATGAAGCTGAAAAAAAAAAAAAAAAAGGCCCAGAGAATCTGCTAGAGTCAAATGCCAGAAAGAATCATTTTCAGACTTCACTGCCTGAGTTTCTGTGATTAACAACAAAAAAGAAGGGAGAAAAAGATAGTGGGTGTCAAAAAATCATGCTAAATCAGCTAGTGCAGCCATGTTTTAAAATGCCACAGAAGCTAAAGAGATAAATCAGCATCACATATTTAAAGCAACCATAGCCTTGTTTAATTTAGTAGCACAAAGGTTCAGCTGCAAATAGTCACCCAGGTTGTAGAAATATGAAGATGAAACTTGTACTCAATGACATTCACTGCCAGCCTAAGACTAAGTTACTTGTATTCCGTGTCCTCCAGATTCCTGCTGTCCTCTACCACTGCCTCACTGTAGTGCATAGCTCCAGCCTCATTTTGATATCTTGACACATAATTTCATCTATAATTTCCTCCATTAAGTGACAGCTCCTTGTCCACGTTCCTCTGCTTCTCATGCCTGATGCCGAACTGGGAACTTGAACCTTCTCTTTCTGGTCAGTTAGAGCTATTTGAAAACGTTTATCCCAAAAGTTTTATTTTAACCCTCCTTTAAAACCTGAAGAGGTGCTTTTATCCCCATTCACTTGAAAGAAACCAAGGCAATGGGAATCAGAGTGGGGAAGCCCAGTCTGTGATGTCAGAAGTAAGCAATATGGTCACTGGATCATACTTGTTTGTAAATATGCTATAGTTCTTAGAGGCACAGAAAGGGGAAAGTCATGCCAGCAGAAATCCTTAGAAATATGCTTTGACAACCCTGTTAAACATACCATAAAGTGTGAGCTACTAACACTCAAGTAAATGAAGATCTTCCTCACTTGATGTTAGCGGTAACCTGATATGTGCTCCGGAAATAGCAAAAGGTGCTAGTTATTATTAATTTGCAGAGAAGGTGACCTTCTTGAAGGTTTAAAGAGCTGATTTAAATAGAAGCTATGTACCTGGGTACCTACATCTCCTTCCCTGTCTTCATGAGCCTACAACGTCAAGAATAGCAGAATGCACTGCAGTGCCTGCTCCAGCACAGGTGTCCAGATTTACAGTGGCTGTTACCACAATATGGGTCTCTCAGCAGCCTTAATAGACTCCATAACATAGCTACTGTCAGAAGTTAAGGAAAGTTCCCTAAACGTACTGTAAATAGTAGAGACATCTGCTTACACAGATGACCACCAGAATCATCTGTCAGACCTTTTATTTCATGACCTTTGTGTCTGCTATTTAGCTGTTGCTTTCACATAGGTATTTCTTAGGTGAGAGTCCATTAGTCAAATGCAATAATTCTGCTTTGTGTGTTCACTGCACTGCTCATGCAAGTTTATTTTGCTCAGGCAAGATGAATCCTGCTCATGTAACACTGGTTAGTTGTGCTTCATTCTCTGTAATGGAGCTCCTATTACATGCAGTTTGCATGCCAAGATGACAATCCAGCAACAAGGAGAATGTAAAAACTCAGTTTGCTTCTGTGAATTTCAAGTTCAGGTCTGTAAAGACAGAAGAGCTGGAAATATGTAAGGAGCCAGCTGGTCTTTTAAATTATTTTCCCCAGTTTTCCCCTTGAATGCCACAAAAAAAGTATGTTGAGTTAAACTTAGTTGAACTTCTTTCTTCTCCAATACACTTTTTCTTCCTATAACTCTATGTACCTTCTCTGAGGTTTTACTTACCTAAGGATGAAATGGTGAAAAAACATTTGTTGGTAGGTAGCTGGTGGCTTGCTGTTACCTGAACTGATTTTCATATTATAAGAAATAAAAATACAACTGAGTTAGTGCATCTGCAACTCTTATCCTGTCACTCTAGAGACATAAGTAAAAATTGTTATTTTTTCTCTTGTCTTTATCTACCTTCTACTACATTTCATTTTTCTCTTCTCCCCTCCATTCACCAGCATGTCATGTTCCCTATTCTGTCATATTTCGTCCCTATATTGTCATATTTTCTCTTCATTGTGTAACCAGTCCTAGACTGTGTTGCCAAAATCCTCCTACTATTTATATAATTATTTTTCCATTTCTAGTTCTTCTGACCTGTCTTCTCTGTAAAACAAGCGTCTTTTCATTTCCAAAGCATTATTTCTGCCTTCATCTCCTCATATATTCTCAATGATTTTTCTGTGCCAGCTTCTCCCCTTCCATTGCTACTTTCACCACCATCCTCACAATCTGAACAAATTCTTGATTGATTATACCATATGGTCTTCTTCTTGTAAATTCCTTCTGAAAATCCACTTAATTCATAAAACAATGATGACAGTCGATTGTAGAACAAGAATACACTACATATCGTGAGGCTGGAAGTACTGTTTTTGTCCACAGTGGGTGTGTTTGTAACTGAATGATCTGGAAGTCTTAATAGGTGTTTGAATCTGGTCCATTTATAGTTGCCTGTGTTCTTCCAGAGGAACAGTCCAAATCCCCAACATAACTTTATTTCCCCATCAGGAATTCATGTCACCACTGGGGAAAGGATCAGATTCTGTACAGCTAAAATTGTGTGAACAGATGTTCTCCTGATATTGAAGAAAGAAAACCAAAACCAGCACCCCTCCCCTCCAAAACAAAACCAAATCAACAAATAAACACCCCAACTGCCTCAGTACAAAGTTATTTCAATTCATAGCTAATGTTCCATGTTAACCAATTAATGTAATGATATCAAAATTAGAAAAATCTGTTTTGATCGACACAGGAACAACACAGGGCACACTTCTGTCAGATCCAGAAAAAAAGTTCCAACTAGGAATCTATGTTTGATAGTGACACTTTTTGCACACCACCTCTTTACAACATGGACAACAACTGTTTTTTGCTCAATATGAGACATCCAGACATACCCTGGATCAGATACTGAACTGTTAAGTTTTGTAACAATTTGCCTCTATTTTTCCAAAGAAGAGGCAAGGCAAGAAATATTCAAGGTGTTCTGAGGTCCCTATACAGCTGAAATATAAACAAGGAGTATAGGTTCTAAAATTTGGACCTACAGTTGACTGTCAGACATTTTTATGAGCCTTTAGGCATAACTTGGGAGACCTGCAATCTTTCATGAACTGAAACAAAAATAAGGTAGTCCATTCAAGTTGTTGACATTCCATCATTTCCAAACTATAAGCAGCATCACAGTTTATAGAAGGTTTAAGACTTTTGACATATCTTTTCTGAACTCTAGTATTTCCTTCTTGACTACTTTTTAACTTGACTGCTTTAATTCTATATGGTGCAAAAAGCAATATGTAAATCTACTTTTTCCTTAGTGACTTCACACACTATGTATTTTCACAAAGTCTCATCATGTTGGCTTGAAATTGCAGCTCAGCTGTGACTCTTAAGGTGTTTTTGTTGGAGGAAGGATATGTTTATCATTGTGACAAACATTCTTCGCTGTCAACTGCAACAAGTGCTCAGATACTTAGGTTCCCCTTAAATTATTTTGTGAAATTCGTTTGTGTCAAAATGGGGAATGAAACAGCTCACACAGGCCTAAGAACAATAGTCCTGTAACACAGGAATGGCACCCTCAGTTATTTCTTTGCTTTTATCAGTCAGCTTCTATTGCTGAAATGCCATTAAAATAAATGTCTCCTTTCCTGTTTTTGGAGGTTTTTTTGCACCGAATAGAATGATGGTTCTCATACAGAAGAGGATGAATCATTCCCAGGCTTTGACTCATATTTGTGTCTCAGATTGTGCTTTTTTTACACAAAAATTATTACTGAAAAGATCTGAGAATAGGTTTCTAAAATAGGGAATGGATGTACTTTATGTAACTCCTTTAATTTTAATTAACTCATATCCCTTTATACATGGCTTCCTTTACAGAATCATAAAGCATGCAGTGGAAAACTTAACTGTTTTCACAATAGGAGTTATCTGATTTGCCAAAGTGATATGATACTGTTGCATTAGTAAAATGAAAGGCATTTACCTTTTTCAGACACACACATACTATAGTGATTTCAATAGGTGAAATGTTAAACTCCTTGGGAGTATCAGTTGTGACATATAGACAAGTAATCGCCTTGGGAAGCTCTAAGGTAGTCAGTCTGATAGAGGAGGATGAAGATCTGACTAATGCAGATGCTACCTTTTACACCTATTGGGGGGTTAGGGGGGGAGAAGAGGGAAGACAGAGGGAAAAAAAAAAAACCACCCTAGCAATTGCTGTAAGAAATGAAGTAAACCTGTAGCTATTTAAAAAACTAAAATCCCATCACATTTAATGAGTGACCTCCCTCACACTCATCCGTGTGAGACTGGTCCCACTTGTAAATATTGTATCACTTACAACGGATATGTCAGTCCCCATTCCTGCACAGTCCTTTGACTGACCAAGAGAACACAGTCATGTTACATATGACATGAACTAGCGTATTAATACTTTCATAAAATAGGGTAAAAATAACATAAATTTTAAATTCAAATTTTCATAAAATATTACTTGAAAGTAGTTTTGCTGAAATGAAATTTTAAACATGAGTATTTTAAATGTAAAAACTTAGCTGCAAGATACAAATATATCAGAGACATCTTCCATAAAGTGTGAAATATGCTAAATCTTTATATTAAAACTTGGACTGATGCACTGCATTAAAAAAACACTAACGTACTCATTTATCTCATATAGGTATAGACATAGATGATATCGGTATTGATATATGTGATGCAGCCTTTTGCTCAAAAGTTAGTTTCATTTAAGATCTTTCTGTGTAGAATCTGTCCACTTAGATTGCCTTAATTTCTCCAATTTGGAGGCCTCATGCTAGTCAACATGGTAGAAATCAATACAGTTTTTGTAAACTGCCTGATTGATTAACTTCTGTTGACCTATGATAGAAATGTCAGGCATGGGTTTTTTCCTTCTTCCCTTATGATCAACAGTCCTTAATAAATGAGCATAACAAATGCTAGGATGCAAGTACAAAAGATCATTTGTTTCAAGATTCTCAGATCAAAAGAGCACTGAACTGGTTTAAACTCTGTGAAAAAAGGTTAATGACCTTTTTGTAACCTCTGACATGGTGGTAAAAAAATAAAAACCAAACCATATGCCTTTTTTAACATCCTAATTAAATAGGAATTTTAGCTGTGACTATTAGACAGTGATTCATCCTTTTGTTGGTATTTTGTTTGGAGTTGACTTCTCATTAAGAAAGCTATGTAGATAAAATATAGTTACACTCATAAGCCTGTAAAATGCAGGACTTCATAATGTAAAAGCTCCATACTCAACTTCAATTCTATCACTTACGAAGAACATTTTAATGCTTATAAAACAGTACTAGTCATGATCACAGCTAAATTATAATAATTTTATTACATTCTTCAGCTAACTGCAATTACAACTTAGTTAAAAATCAGCTCTGAAGAATGCATCTTGAATATTAATCAACATAAATAATATAATTTTATTATTAAAGGGATTCAAAACAAACAGATGCCTAAAGGGATTTTTTTTAAATTAAGCCTTTTAAAATGTTCAGACTAAAAGTAGCCAACATCATAAGATAAATTAACTTTATCTGCCTTCCCTTCAGAGAAATTTGACTTCTGCAAAATGTGATATTATTGAAGCTTATTATTTAAGTCTGCAACACCCATTAAAGCCGAATGGCACTAGTATGACCATCTTTTTTCATCATCATTAAGAATCTTCCTGCACTTTTGTTAGTTTAACCATGCTGAAATGTAAGTCCCATCTATAGACAGCTTAGTAAAATCAGTAGAATAAAAAAAGATTTAGAAATATTTCAGACAATATTCTAAATTCAACTGCTGCAAATCAAATTAACCAGATCACCTAAATCAGTAATCAACTCTTCTGTCCTTGATAACTGTCATGTTAAGAAGGGAGGTTTCCTCAATCCCTTTATATTTGTTCAGCCTGTCAGTTTTCTAGGAAAGACGAGACCCTTGTGTCCAACCAGCCTGTCTGCTACCTGTATTGTGACAGCCCAGTGTATCGGAGGGTGATTTGACTGACCTATTCAGGGACCACTGCTCAGCCAATCCCCTTACAACAACCTCTCAGGTCTCTGGAGACTTATACAAAATGAACTTCAGCTGAGGATTTTTATTGTACAAAATACAAGTTTGTGACAGAGTAAGGTTTGAAGATTGTCGGTGATAATAAGGTTTGCCTTCAGAACAACCTTATCACACTTAACAGCTAGCTTGAGTTAGTCACAGAAAAAAGTTCTTACCCAACAAGCACCCTTATGTGGGAAAAGACAGGTTCAACCCATCAACTGATCCCAGAGATTACAATAGAGTCTTGCCCAACTTCTCCCCTCACCTGTCCACTTTTTATACATGGTACATTGCATATTCGTTTATCATACACAGGATAGGTTACAAGTTTCTCGCTTCTAATGTAAATTAGTGTGCATCCACATATAGCACTGCTGAAGTTTTTCACTATCTATGCATGCTTCTCAAGCAGGGTTTTGTCCTCTTTCAGGGGAGCTATTTGAGTTGGAGGTCATAGTCTTCCACTACCACAGTTACCTTTGACCTACTTCTGACTAATTTTCTGTTGATGTATGGGGACTGCAACACCTTAACAGCCTGTCTTCTCTTCTGGCCATAACTTTCTTGCTTGAATGCTCCTTTCTTCGATAATGGCGTTCTTTTCATTGTCTGGTCTTTGTCACTTATCCTTCCCAAGGCTGTCTGCATTGAGTAGAAGTCCCTTCATTCATAACAACTTTAAAGAGTGGGTCAGTTTGACGTAACTTCATGCACAGATGTGTTAAACATATAGTTAAACACTAAATCAGTGTGGTAATTTGGGAGTTTAAACAACAATTCCACCCTCCTTTGGAGTTATTTCAGTCCAGGACCAGTCCATTTTCTTTACATTTAGATGGAGCTTGAGTGACTCCAGTCATACATATCTTTGTTACGGACTAGTATCATGTGCCCAGTGAGGTGTAGTAATACCTTGACGGCAGGTAACTTTGGAGTGGAGGTGTGCGTTAGTATGACAATGAGACGATTTCATCTGAGGGAAAGTAATTTTGCCACAGTGGCTGGCTCAGCAGCAGGCAGCTTCTCATATATTCGTCATGTGACAACTACTATGCAGCTTATCAGCTGTGTGGTACCATCAAGTTCCCATTCCTGCAGGGAGTACAACAGAGCCTGGCTGCAGGGTCTCCACTGCACTCTACCCTCTGTTACTCCTATCAGGAGGTGCTGAGATGCAGGATATGTTGCTTGGGGAGCTGTGGTAAACTAGATTCCATGCATGCCAACCATCTTGAAAGCCATAATTGTATTTTACTTTTAAATCTTTCTATAATACTATGCTTCTCTTAGGTCCCACTTTTCTCTAATTCCTCCCCAAAGTAAACTTCCCACACAATCCACCCCATGACTATGGTCACTTAAGCTTCACATGAGGGTATTTAGGTCTTAATATTACATACAGTATCAAGCGCATATATATTGGGAATATCAAGCATATGCATGTGAAACAAAGATAGCAAATTGGATAGTTGTTTTATCATACCCCAAACCTTTATGTACAATGCCATCATCAAAATAAAAAGTGAAAGGGTTAGTATGATTAAAAAAACAACAGGGTTAAGTACTATGTTTGAAACATTCCAATGAATGAAGAACATTTCAGTAGCAGTCAGTGACCATCTGAAAAGAGTGTCCCACCACCGATGTTCTCCATCTTTCTTCAGTCTTTCTAGGACATGATGGATCTCTTCTACATCATAATGGACTGTAATCAGAGTATTCTGTCCACTGTTCTTTAACTGTTTCAGCAACTGGGTCAAGTCCTCATGTTTTAGTAGTTTTCTCACCGATGTAAGATTCATTCCAATAGGGGTAGGGAGCAAATCTTGAATCAGTCTATAATTAGACTGTAACAGTTGGTCAGTTGTGATAGAAGCTGAATAATTAAAGTCGCATCCCATAATCTTAACAAAATTACAAACATTAGAGTGATTGCTTATATCTACTGTAATGCTTGTCTACAACTACAAAATTACAGAGTGTTCTGATACAAGTGCATTACTTACCAACAGTTACGTACAGTTCAGGGATTTTCATCAGGATATATTTCAAAATTACAAACTTTTTGTCTCATGTCAAGACAAATATCTTGAGCTTTGATGGTATTACTTTCACAAATGAATCCTTGCTGTTTTCACACAATGCATGCGTTAACATCAGCTGTTTGCCATTTATTCCCACTTTATTGGGCCCATACACTATGGATAGAGTGGATAGAGTACAGTTCTATTGTGGTTCAGTCCTAACACAATGATTTGGTGTATGGTATATACTGAGGCATTGTGCATAGTCAGAACAAAAGCTGTGGCCATGTTGCTGATAGTGTCATAGGTGAAACTGACCAAATACTACCAGGATTGGAATTTGTTTTCAAATTCAGTTGCATTATCCCAGATTACTTTTCAAATTTAAGTGGGCAAGGTGCCTTCTTCACTTCCCACATAATTGCAGCTGCCATTGGTTGTATCCACAATTGATCTTGACTACAACTAAGAGCCAGAGAAACATTATGTTGGACTACACCAGGTGCATCTACCATCAACAAGTGGTCTTTACGATCAAATCACTGGTTACTGTAACTAGTTTATTCATTAAGACTTCCAAGTCTATCTTATTTAAAACTTCCAATCCCATTCCCAGGATATCAGTCCCATCTCTTTTCGCTCTTTCTTGGGGAAAGAGGGTTTGTTTGTGCAGCCATGCTATCCATCCTGCATAAGAGATCTTCAGGAATGGTGCACAAACTGGTTGGATAGTAGAAATGTTAATTTGCATTTATAATTTTACTCTTTTGAGGGACCATGATGGATTAAGCAACACCTGCTGTTGGCCTGTGTTCTCAGTCATATATGGTCCAATTTTAAAAATCTGTGCAGAGAAAATGGCTTTCGCTGTTAAACTTGTGGATCTGGATCTGGTGTTGAGGGGTTTGGTATTGAGATACTAGGCTCAGTACTGTCTGTTTCAAATTTAAATGACTGTCCAGTCCCATGCCACAATGAGCCCAAAGGCAAACTGCAAAAACTAGGTGTGCTAAGGTAAAATTATACCAACAATCCAATTGTTCAGAGGAACAGAGTTTGGTATCCTTTGTTCTTGGGTGTAATGTACTATTGGATAAAATGATTTGAGTGTCTTTCCTATGTGTAGATCCATTGATCATTCCACATCCTATTTGGATTTTTTCTCCAGCTGTTTCTACCAAGAAGGAAACATGACATTTTCTATACCAATACCCCTCATGTCTCAAATATACATGAGTTCCAAGCATGACTCCAGTAGCTAAATTCAGATTCTTATCACTACTGGAGTACAGCGCCATACTTCCAGTATACCTGCGTAAGCTTGGGACCGTAGCCAATCTGGGTCATTTTGGCTACAAAGGAAAAGAAACTGCATGGTCAAGATATAAAATAACATCACAGATCTAAATTTCAAAGATGATGTCTTTAGAACCTAGGTCTGCAAATGATCAAGCACAACAAAATTAGTATCACGATCAAGATGAATGGCAGGCTGTTTGATCCACCCATGTGCAGTTCATTTGGAGTTCCTGTATAAAGAAAACAAAAGGAAAAATGCTCAGTTAGAAATACAACTGGTGAAATTAATTAAAGTGAGGGTAAAATCCATTGAGTACTGATTCGATGTATTATTCCTGAGCAATCTCTAGCTTCCCAGGTGTAGAGATTTTCAGGGGTGACTAGTACTATGGGTACTATTCCAATTTGGGGCATCTTTACTCATATGGGTTGTCCAGCATAAAACCCAGTAGGGTATTCCCCATGTTTAGTGTGGACCTTTGGGGCAATTGTGTTGGCAGATACACAAAAAGCTTTCATTTTGGACTACCGTCTCCACTCCATCTTTTGTTCAGTTGGTAGATGCAAGGGAGTTGCCTTGTTTGGATGGCCCCTGCTAAGTCATAACTGACATTGGGAACAGGCAGTCACTAGTTGTTCACACAGTTTAACTTTAACTGATACAGGCTATCCTCAGGCAATGCCTTCCTGATACAGGTCAGCTCATCTTGTGTGGCCCCACTTAACATGTAACCATTTGAGCAGGTGTTCCCATTCTTGGTCATCATTTATAGTATCAACCTTCCCCAGTGGTGAAAGGCTGTCTACCTGTTGGTAGCGGCTGAGTCTAATCGACCATGGCCTTTAACCCAGCCAATGTGCAATGCTCCCTGTTCTCCTATTTCTAGTAACTTCATCCAGCTGTCAATTTGCCAGACTGGGACTCTTTTCACTTGCCAATTGTTGGCTACCCAGTGCCCTATCCACTCAGTGGTTCCTTTGAAAACAACATATGTGTCTGTGTAAATATGGTTAGCCCCACATTTTGCAGCTAACACAACTGCTCTGAGCCTTCCTACTTGTGCACTGCCTTTGCCTGTTTCACTTAACCTTTTCCCTGTGGCCACCATTAATGCCACAGCTTTATAATATCTTTCATTCCTGTCTGTAAGATGATGCATCAGTAAATCATACTACCTTGAGATTACTACCTTATTTCAGTGAAGGTGCCTCCAGTACTGGGGAGGGCTTACTCCATGCCATTTGTATACTATGTCCCTTTGTAGTTTAGATACCTTAACATTACCTTCAGTAATTGACATAATGTCATTGATGCCTTTCAGAAAGGCATACCACTTACAGACCTGCAGGCAGCGTACCCTTGCAGACTACATCTAGGAGGTGGAGGGGCCCCTGAACAACCACGATTCTGCCTTCTTATCTCTTCTTATCTCAATCTGCTCTGCTTATTTCACTGCTCTGCTCATTTCATGGCTCACACTAGGGATAACAAACTTTTCTCAAGGTCTGAGTATCACATTCCAGTGTCACTGAAGGAGTGGAAGCCAAATTTCTATTGCCTTTCTGACCCTTCTGGTCCTGTCTGCCATAAGTTGCAATGGGAGCCACACTTGCTGAACCCACATTCTATGTGCATAGGATTGGTCAGGTGTATAGGTTCAAGCCACTAGAATAATCTCAGTTCTTTTATTAATAAGCCTAATGCATTGGTATATTGCTCTGTCCATTCTCATGATCTCCCCTTTTTTAACAAATTATACAAAGGATGGGCAATGATAGAAAAACCAGGAATATGGTCATGCCAGTAATTCAAATTTCCGAGAACTTCTTGTAGTTCCTTCATACTAGATAGATTCTGCCCCAATTGTATCTTTTCCAGTGTCTGAGGGGACAGAGGCAGCATCTTTAGCCCACCAGACTCCTAAGAATTTAACTTCTTGTGTCAGCCCTCGGCATTTTGATTTTGGGACTTCCAAACCCAATTTGATTAGTGTTTCCCAAATGGTTTTCATTGTCTCTCTAATGCTTTTTGGCTTCTATTTCCCCATCAAGATGTCATCAATATGTTGATATACTGTAATGCTAGGTGGAATAAGGATCTCTGCTAAGACTTTAGCCCAGGGGTCCTCAAACTATGGCCTACGGGCTGGATACGGCCCCCCCAGGGTCCTCAATCCATCCCCCAGTATTTACAGACACACACACACACCCTCCAGGGGTTGGGGGGGAAACCAAGCAGCCGCAGATGGCTGCCTGCCACTGCATCCGTGCGCCGGCCCCCTGGTTAAAAAGTTTGAGGACCCCTGCTTTAGTCAGAGCATTGTGAGGAGCAGTAGGCAAATGTTTGTATCCTTGCAGAAGCCTATTGAACATCTACTGAGCCTCTCTTCAGGTAAAGGCAAACTTGCACTTTAACTTGTTTGGGAAGTGGAATCATAAAAAATTATATAACTAACATCTAAACCAGCCATTCAAGTATGAGAGGCTCCCTGTATTTGTGTCACGAATTCAACAATGTTAGGCACTGCCACAGTCAAAGGGTAAGAATTAGCATTTAATTTTCTGTAATCGATAGTTAGATGTCATTGCCCATTAGGCTTTTTGACTGGCCAAACTGGATAATTGCATGAAAAGTGGGCTCAAGTGGTGATACGTCTCTTTTCTAAATCTGCCACTACTCCACCAATACCTGGGTTTGCTGTTGCCAGCAAGGGGTATTGTTTTACATTGGCAATTCAAGAATGAGGAAGAGATATAGATAGTTGCAACAGACAAATAAATTTCATTGGTCCGTTTTTCCCCCACATCCTCTCAGAAATTACATGGACGTCCCCATTATCTTTCTCATCTCCTGTCCCAGAGCAGAAAAACATCATACAGTCCCATCAGGCATCTTCCAATGCTGTCATCAAATCACCAAATACTAGTATTAGCTTCTCCAACCAATACTTCAGCGTGGGTCATGCATTTTATCTTGGGTAGCCATAAATTAATTTTTATCACTAGGCTTTCCTTAATCCCTCCCTCTATTCTGGTATATTTTACTTTGTGGCAGCTAGGTCATGTATTTAATGCCTTGGCTGTTTCAGCAGTGATTACCAACATTTGGGCTCCTGTATCCATTAAAAAATTCACACAATTTTTTTTAAGTCCAATTGGAATACTGAGAACGGATTCATGGCATTTATCAAAGAACCAATATACTGGTAGTATCCACCGGTTAAGGTGGTTCACTGTTTTAGCCGGTGATATGTGTCTTTTGCTGAGGGTTCTGTTAGATCAATTAAGTTCTTTCTCAGTGCAAAAGGTACACACCCTTTCAGAGGCAGAGACTTCTCGTCATTCCCACTATTTGCCTTTGCCATAGCCAGGGATTGAACTAGTTTGTGGAGACTGTTAGAGGTAACACCATGTAGCTTACATTGGGGTACTCCCAATTCTCTGGCTTGATGCAATAGGTCAGTCTGCTCATCACGGATTGTTAAGCTGGTGAACTCACGGTGTGCGGTCTGGAGACTTTTCTGTGCATGAATTGGTCCAGTCCATTTGGTGTCCATAATTAACTACTTCATGTGTGAACTCACACCAAGTGGTTATGTGGTCAGGGGCTCACTGTCTCCACCTACTGCAATTACTGTGGTGGCAAATCTCTCACAAATGATCCTGACTATTGACCACAAACATTTTAAAACCATCAGGAAGCCCATGAATAAGAGGGGACAACCATAATGGATCAATAGGAGCTAGCATCAGGGATTTCATCCTCAAATTTCTCTCATACATCGCTTGTATACATGCTGCCTTCTGCACTGACTCAGACAAGACCGATAAGCCTGCAGTTCTAATTACCAGCAGGTCTCCTCTCTCCTGAGGATCTATATCACCTGCCCAGTATGCAGCCCGTGCAGTTAGACAGTAATTATGATCTCCTGGCATGGTAGTTAGAGACGCTCTGGGTCCCCAGTAGCCTTCTGCTTCCTCCTCGCTTAACAAAATTCAGTCTTCTCCCATGAGGGAAACTCGCCACACAAACTCCACTTCAGATTCCCCTAGTCATCTCAAATACTTTTCCTGTAATTTTATCACTTCTGCTGTTGACCAGGGGACGGTGTGTACAATAGTTCAAACTTCCTCATCGCTATCAACAGCAGTCTCCGTCTTAACCAATGGTCCCAAGGAAACCAGGTGAGGGTCTCCCATGATTTCATTATTGCTCTCACATCAGCTATCATTGTCTTGAGTCTTGGGGTCTGCATAATGCACCGACTTCCAAATGTGCCAGATGGAAACAGAGGATTGCTTTTCCAGCACCTGTTTCTCTCTATGCTCAGCTAACTCAAGCAGAATTTTAAGGTGGTCCACCTAATTTTTAAGGTGGTCTGGCTCAGTTTTAAGATGTTCTCAAACATGTTTGTCTTCTTGTCTCCCTCTCAAAAGCTAATGGTGACTTCAATACATCATTCTCTGATTTCAAAGCAGCATATTCTACATCTGCAATTTCTTTGCAAGCAAGGGCATTTTTAACTTCTTTCTGTGCACAAGATAAACAGGCTCCTAACACTGCACAAATGACATCTTTATCCTTGCTTGCTTTCAGTTTTTGTCCACCCTGACATTGTGCCACGCATTCTACCACTTTCTCTTCATCTTTCCAAAACTTTTGAGACCACTCCTTCCCTGCATGGGAAGGGGAACATGTGTGTTTTTGCAGAAGCTTATCCATGGCAATCCTTCTAACTATGCCAATTTTTCTGTCATGTTAAGAAGGGAGGTTTCCTCAATCCCTTTATATTTGTTCAGCCTGTCAGTTTTCTAGGAAAGACGAGACCCTTGTGTCCAACCAGCCTGTCTGCTACCTGTATTGTGATAGCCCAGTGTATTGGAGGGTGATTTGGCTGACCTATTCATGGACCACTGCTGACAGCGTCACTGAGTCAAATCCCTTACAACAACTACTCAAATCTCTGGAAACCTATAAAAATAAACTTCAGCTGAAGTTCATTTCTGAACATCTCTCTGAAGTTCGACCAGCAGACAGGCTGGTCATACACAAGAGTCTAGTCTAGCTTGGGAACCTGACAGGCTGATCAAATATAAATGGTTTGAGGAAACCCCCCTTCTTAATGTGACAATAACATTGCCAATTAATTTCCAACCAATCATACTAAGGTTGTCACGGGTCTACTCCAAGTTGCAATCAAGAGATGAATTTTCCTCAGCTGCTAGCCTGAATGACCAAGATTTTCCTAAAGTACTACTGGTGGGAAAAAACTATTCTTCAAAACATGCTTATTTAGAACCCAAATTATCTACCTGCATGAAGTTCTGTGATACTTGGTTTTTGTTGAACAAACAGTAGGTCATTTACATCATCTTCATGTTGACAACATCATTATTCTCCCATTGGCCCCATACAACTAGTCCTACTCCAAAATATTTTACTAAAATAGAGTCCAGCCTCACAAGTTTCTGCTTAAAATATTTTCTATCAGTTTATGCACATCTTACCAACCAATATTGTAAACCAACAAATTGACATATCACAAGGATTTATTGCCTGGTTTCTGACAGCAAAGTCCAAATATCCTTTTCTGTTTAAGGTAAGCATTTCTACTATTTCCTCATAAATTCTCAAGCAGTACTCAGAGTCCAAATATTTATACCCCAGTTGCCCAAGTCTTGAGATGGTCAACAATACATTCTCAACAAATGCTCATGAGTTATAGAAAAATGTTTGGAATATTTTATTTGTATGAGTTATTCTTTTATTTCTTTAAGAAGTTCCCTGTCTGAAGTATACATTGCATTGGAAGGTAGGATGGCTTACATAGTGGAATGACTTTTTTTTCTTTTAATTCTGATGACAATATCACACAACTAGATAGGAAAATTGTTCAGTTACAAGATAAAAACCTGGTCTCCGGTTACCTGCAAAGTAACACAGAGAGGCAAATACTGGTGGAGGACCCTGAATAATACCCTGCCATTGCTTCTCCCAGGCCTATTATAGGATCCATCAGCCTCCAGACATCATAGTGACACCATAGAACAGCTCCCCACGTCACTTTTGGGACTAAGTAGGGAACACATTATTAGATGCAGGGGAAGAGCCTCCTGGGACTGTAAAAGACTTATTGCAGGATGTTTTGGGGAACCAGTTGTAGGGAAAGGGCAGGATCTGAGGTGAAACAAACATGGCAAAAAAGAGACAGAACTGGATAAAAGAGCCTGTTCATGTGTGAAGAGGTCAGTAAATCTGTCTGGCTTGCCCTATACCTGATAAAGCCTATCCTGCCTCATTTAATCCCATCTCTAACTCTTTCCCAGGTGAGGGGGTTTTATTTTGAGTGTATGTGTGTGTATGGGGTCTAAGCACAGCAGCTAGGGTCAGATGATGGGTTAGAGGGCCCCTGTATCTGTGGTACCAGGAAATGGAGGGAGTGTGGGTGTGCATGTGTGATTGTTAGCTAAGATCAAGCTGGACTCTGTGCCTGTGTATGTGCATGTGCGTATGTCCATGTGCATATGCATGTAAGTGACACGGTCAGTGCCTGCAACTACAACAGAGCTGGGGTCTCAGGGGCTGGTATGCCCAGATGCCAGAAACAGATGATACCGGGATCCAGTGGTAGCTACTGGATGTATTGTATTTCAGCTCTACTGCTGATGGGGACTGCACTGTACATCTGTATTTATACATTTTCACTAGTGGACTTCTACCCTGCTCATCCAGAAAGAGGAACAGGATGATGTGGGTATTGCTGTTTGTGCCAGTGTGAGTGCTCTGCATGTCTGTTTAATATGCATGGCCAGCCACATATACATGTATACCTGAAGCATAGACCTGTGCTTTTGCTTGTGTAATAGCCTTGCTATTGGTTGGACCTGGGGTCATGGAGCTGTGGCATCCTTGCTACTGTTGGGCTACCAGGGTTGGCAACCTCTAACAAATACAAGCTAATGTTAAAAATTGCCAGAAATGTGGGACACCTTCTTACAAAGTGATTTTACCTTTTAATCTAGAGAAAATAAGGAAAAAAAGCAGGAATAAAGCATAACCATAATGTATGCAATTTTGTGGTTTTTTTTCTAGCATCCTTACCTGTTCTTTCTAACTCCAGGACTGTCACTATCCCACACTATTTTTCATCCTTACTTTTTCTGTATGATTTCTTTCCTTCATTTGTCTTAAAGAATGTAAACCACCTTTCACTTGCCCTTTTTTCTCAGTAATCCTAGGGAAAAATTCAAGCCTCTTCGATATTAGATATTAATATCTATTAAGACATATATAATGTCAGTATGGCTGAAGCCACACTCCAAAGTGCTCTGTAGCTCATGAGAGTCACAAGTACAAAGCTGGTTCCAGGTATCTCTCCCTTTCCTAGAAATCAGTCTTTCTGGATGACTGCTTATATAAGTGTAACTCTTTTAAAGAACCATTGTGCATCTATTCCTTCTTCTTTCTTTGTTGTCTCTCTTTGTTTTTCCTGTTGTAATACTTCAGCTTCTCAGAACCCAGTCACTGAGCTACTTGTGATACTTCGTGCTGTCATGCTACTGTCCTACCAGTGTCTCACAGGCTTCCAAAAATTTTTACCTAGCAGAAGGTTTCAAACCCTAAGTTTTGAGAGGCTCAAAACTCACTTTGCTTAAGAAGCAGCTCATTATTCTATTTCCATTGTAACCTTCAAGGAGAATATTTTAAATATTTTTAGTTGGTGAATATAGCTTTTATTCAACCCCTATTATTATAAAATAATTATAAAAAATCATTTAGTAAATTAGCTTAAAACTAGTCCATAGATAGAGATAAAAGCACTTCAGGTTCAATGGAATTAATACAGAAGGAAAATCCCAAACCAAAAAGTTTGATTTAAACATTTGCAGTATTTTAATGCTTTAGATGAAAGACTTATATGTGGCAAACTGTAAATTAACTGCAAAAATGTAGTTTGGGAGGAAGCTAAAATCTTTCCAGGGTCATTTTTCAGGAATGTAGAGAGTCAAAGCTAAGTAATTTTGTTGATGTCTCAGATTAAATCACACTCAGATTTCTCCTGACTGAATAAAGTAAAAACTAAGCATAGAAAATTCATGTCTAATGAGAAATTGTATATTATAAAATACTATAGTTCCATAATAAACATTATATATATGTTTTATAATTTAAAATAGTGAGATCTTGAAATTATCTAGGTAAAACCTAAACCAAAACCAAAATTCTGTTGAATAAAATGGGCATTTTCTTTCAAAATTTTCAAGCAAGATCAAATACATCTTGTCATTCTGAGTCAACTTTTCAGTAAAATATAATATCTATTTTTTTTGCCTAGTTATGTGTGCAGCAATTACTGTTTTATCTGTACATTTTTCTCTGTCAATAATATTCTTGGCACTTGAGAAGAAGGAAGTTGGACTAGATGGCATCATGACGTCTATTCCAATCTAATTATTCTGTGAAAAATAAAATAAAGTCCCCAGATCTCCAAATATAAATTAGTAGAGATAGCTAATCTATTTATTTTACTGGGAAAAGTGAAAGCTGCAGTAGAGCAGGAAAGAGTTTTTGTTATGTACTTGTCAGTAGAGGCATTTGTAGGTAAGTACAGAGAGGTTTGTTCTGCAAGGAAAGGATGTAATTTTTAACAACTCAGTCAGAGCAGTGTTTGCATTCTCTTGCAGTTTTATTATCTTCTATGCATCAGATAATGAAAGTTCTAATAGTTAAGTTATTATTTATCTTTTTTTTTCCCATGGTTTTACAGGTACAGGCAATCATCTGATAACTTTCATTCTACAACAGTATGAAAAATACAAAAAATTTCCTGATCTAAGAAGGGTTGTCTTCCTTCAGCTGTCCATCACCAACATTAATTCTAGAATATACTGATCCTATAATTTTTTCTGGCATCTTCATTTAATGGTAAATTCTGTCTAAATATTGTGCTTGCTGTTAGGTTTTACACAGTCAATGTTTATTCTTAAAATAAAATTTTAAAAAAAGTTTTCATTATGGTTAAGATTCCTCCAACTTGAATTTACGATGGAATAGTTGGGGTTTTTCTACCTTGTCTTTCTTTCTAGTACTTTGAACCTCCATTTGACAGTTTATTCTGCATTAAAATAGGTATTTGCATTAATTGCATAGTCAGCTGAGTTCTATGGAGTTTAAAGAGCTTAGATTTAGATAAAGAACCTTGTATGTGAATATGATGCCTTCTGTATAACTATGAAACTTTGAACTCAGACTGTAACTGAAAAGATATAATCATTTCTGTTTGCTCAACACTGATAAGTCACTCCCGAAATATCTTAGCTTTTTTTGTTCCCTAAAGATTCTTTATTCTCTCTCTCTCTCTCTCTCTCTCTCTCTTTATTTATTCTTTTTTAAAATAATGAGAGGACTGGGTATCTTAGGTACCCTGGGTACCTAACACTTTTCAGGGTGGAAAGGCATTCAAACAGGTGGCACCCTGAAATGTTTATGAAAAGAGAACATATTCCCATCTCCCAGCCACTTTTGCCTCCTTTTGCCTTTAGTGAGAAATAAACGTCGTCACTGTCTCAGTGGAACTCCTGATTATAGTCTCAGATACAAAGGATCCAGAAATATGTCAAAGGCCTCCCATTACTTTTAAATGAGTGGGTTCTGTCTTTGTCCTAGAAGGACTGTAAGAGACAATTGGATTCACTTGCATGGTGGTTATACTCTATTATAATAAACACACTATGGGACAAATGCCATTTTTGAGGATGAAACCCTTCACAATGCAGTTGACATTTACCTTGAATTCACAGAATTTAAAGATGGAAGTGAGAGAGAAAGAAAGACAAAAGCTCCATTAGCTTAACCAATTCACTTCCTGCTCATGAATTGCGCTTCTTACAAACACATTTTCTGGTATATTGTACAGTTTGGGTTTAAATGTGCCAAAGTGCTGGAGCATCCTTCACTCCTCTGGAACTCCTCAGTGCTGCTGATTGGCTTACAAAAGCCAGTACTGTGGGACTAAAAAACTGAAAGGCAACGTTTAATTTCTGACCTCTAATTTTATTTCTGTATTTCAAACTGACTTCACTGCAGTAAGACGTGGTGAAAGTTTTCAGCTTTCCTTTAGTCTCACCTGACTCCCATCAACTTCTACCTAGGTATTTTACAGCAGAAGTCTATAGGCCTGCAAATATAAACTTCTGTTTCTTAAATATTGTTGCAAGTACATTAAAAAAATATGGTAATCTGAAAGACAAATGGATGGCCAAAAGTATGGAATATTTTATCACTGGAAAACCAGTCAAAAGAAGAAGTAAATTCTAGGGGAATAGGAGCACATGAGTTATCTTTTTTGTACTTCTCAAAAAATCATCCAAATCTCTCATTTGATATAGTTTACCAATACTACATTCACACACAGTGCATTAGAGCAATTCAGTGCCACTGGAGAACTGACGAGCTTTCAGCAATGAAAATTATCTTGCATGAAGTTAGAAACATTTTTGTAATGTTAACTTTATCAGAAAAATGTGGTGCACTAACACTGTATTTTGTAAAAACATGATAGTTGCAGTTATAAGTTTATCAAGTACGCAGTGGAAATTTTAATCAAAAAGAGCAGCCAGCTCTTCATTTCCTTAGAACAACTTAAGAGCTGCCTCAGGATCTATTGGAACATCGGGTCAGTTATCTAGTCTACCCAACTAGAATAAGACTGTTTTCCACACTATGGGCAAGTCATATTCTGTTACCAAATTATTCACATTATATGCAAAAGCATAGACTAAAGTAAACATGGAGCAACTCTCCCAGTAAGTTTACATGTAGCAGTCGAGATCCATGAAAACATATCAGCTTGAGCTGAGCTACTCCCTGGACACAGTTACGCAATGTTAATAAAACTATGCATTCTGATGCATTGTTATAGTCTATTATTAAAAATAAATAAATAAATAAAAATAAAACCACCACATCAATGAAAAATTTTTACAATAGTCTTGTTTAACCCCTAGGGTTAATTGCAAGCATATCTTTTTGGTCTCGGTTTTCTTTTTTCCCTCCAAAGCCTGCATATTTTACAGGATAGGAAAACCATTTCTTGCTGTATCTATAACTCAAAACTTTCTTGTCAGGCTGCTTCATTTATTCTTGCTTTTATTTCTTGGACCTCTGTCAGTGGAAATGAACTGAACCAAAACCAGAGTCTACATACAGAAAAATACAGCTTTCTTTTGAAGGCAGAAATGCTGACCACATATTTCCTACCTTGTTGCCTAGGGACAATCAGTATTACTAATGTTGTCTTTGAACCACGAGAGTTTTGGTCTGTATTCTTCAACATCTTGAACAGTCATTTGAAGTATGTGAACATATGGACTTGTTGGACCCAACATGTCTAGGAAATGCCCTTCAGGCAAATGTCTGACAGTCTTATTTATTCTTGTTTGTAGAGTAGACCTCTACTATATCAGCCTCCAGGGCTAAAACTGGTAAAAGGAATTTCATTTGAGAATGATAAGATGCGAATATTCTCCCCAAAACCAAATGTACCCACATTCCTGTGTCTCAATTCATCAGTTATTCTAAAGGCAATCATTTGGGTTTGGACTGTACCCACCACATTAACTTCCCTCTTCTGAACACCCAGCTCCAGGTAAATGTTGTTCCATCCCAGCTGGAGAAGAGACAGCATGTTAGTTTTGGGGGTTTTTTAAGAGTGTAAAACATGTTTGAGGAAACCTGCTGGGTAAGGCTCCATATGCACATGTCCCATGGGAAAAGTTTCCTGTTCCCATGGGTCAGTGTGTCTAGCACAGCAAGAGATCTAGAAACCTCTCATCTGTTAAATGGCTGAATCTGGCACACAGATGCTCAGACTGCACTTACATTCACAAACATGCATACGTGTCCAAAAGGAATTTGCCTTTTACTCCCTAAAAAGAGTTGAATACTTGTTAGGAAGCTGTTTTGAAATAAATTCTTAGAAAAAAAGCAGCATATAGGTTTAAAGGAAAATAGCAAAGTGCTCACTGATGCTAGAAAGGGCCTGGTTTTGCCAATTCAGTCCCTGTTTAGGGGATGAAAGTCTCTGAGTGAATAATTACTTTGGGAGAAGTTGTGCATAGTCAGCTTTGGATTTTAGAATGAAAGCAAGAGGGAATTTTCATGATTTGCTGCACAAATAATTTTCCTTTTTTAATACCCATTTTTGAGGTCGTAGATTGTCATATCCCCTTATTAAAATTTATTACTGAGCAATATTGAAACATTGCTGGAAGATCACTCAGTATTACCCTAATATCAGCTAATTAACATAAGCTTGGTAATATTCGTTTATAAGGAAAGACAATATAAATATTTTTAATAAGTCATATCCTAAAAAATGACAGTTAAGTTGGTGGGAACAGTTACTTATGACTCAAGAAAAGGAAACAACCCAGAAAGTCAAGAGAAACACAGACTGGGAACATTTTTTAAAATTATTATGGTGGTCATTTTCTATTAGTACAGTGATGAGCCAATTAGTAAAATATGACATGGACAGGGACAGTATGCTTGTCTTTCTGTTTTCTCACCCATCAAAAAGAGCATTTCCCATTGCCTATGTGTATGTGCGTGCATGCGTGCATGTATTCATCTGACCAGCCCTGCAGTGATTTAAAATACCGAGGCTGCAGCAGAGTGTTAACAGCGCTGCTAATCCCTCAACCATATTTCAGATAGTAAATATATGTCAAATGCGTGACTGTGCATGAGACAAAATCATGCAATACCATATTAGGAAGCAGGCTCACAGAACATGGAGAAAAAATCAGTTGGATTCTGTGTACCCTTAGTTCCTGTCAGTGTTTAAAAATTTCTAAGAACTCAGTATATATATCTCCTGTTCCTGACTGAAATTCAGCAGTTTTACAGACACATAGCATCAGGTATGTGCTCACAAGGTCTGTGGAAGTATAAAGACCTTCTTTCTGTCTGTGTGAAAACAGCCCCTACAAATTAGGAAGTGCTGGAAAAGTTTTGCATATTGTAGCTTGATCCATTCCTAGATCTCTTCCTACAATGAACTGGAGTAAGACTACTCTTTCTGTACATGTGGATTCAACCATGACACCATCATTAAAGAAACGTAATCTGGTTCTAATTCATGATTGAAAGTATTACAGTGGCATTTATTCACACAGTTTACCACTTTCTGGCATTTGAGGGTCACAACAACAAGCCATTACTTTCAGAAAGAAAAGCTGCATCAAAGGAATGAATATGTCAAAGCTGTTGCTAACCTTTGTCAAACTGTGTTCTGTTACAGTCTCCTAGAACATCAACATTTCTGAGGCAGTTTCTAGGGTCTTTGACAAACAGATGTATACAAACCATGTGCTGTAATTCACTGGTGCACAAATACTTTCTTAGTGGCTTGCTTCCCTTTGAGAATGTTGTTAACAAGCGGCTTCTGCTTACTTCATCCTTGACCTCGTAGCAGCTTTGGGCTTCTTGCTTCCTTTTCCTCTTGTGTCTATAATGTTTTAGTTAGTTAGAAGGTTAAAAAGGCAGGCATGGAAGGATTTGATCACCTGTTACAAGGAATGCCAGCAAACTAGCACAGAGAGAGAGGTAATATTGAAGCCCCATAAAGTTAGTAGTTGATTTCATTATTAGGGAAGCACACAGGTTTTCCAGAGGTCATAAGCTACATGCTGTTGGATGTTTGCATAAAGGTCGCTTTGCCTCTAGATGATTGACCAGACCTTTCATAGAATCATAGAAACATTTAGGTTGAAAAAGACCTTTGAGATCATAAGTCCAACTGTTAATCCAGGACTGTCAAGTCCACCACTAAACAATGCCCCTAAGCACCACATCTACAATTTTTTTTAAATACCTACAAGGATGGTGATTCTACCACGTCCTTGGGCAGCCTGTTCCAATGTTTCAACACCATCTCAGTGAATTTTTTTTCCTAATACCCAATCTAAACCTCCCGTGGAACAATTTGAGGCTTTTTCCTCTTGTCCTGTTGCTAGTTGTCTGGGAGAAGAGACCCACACCCACAAATATTTTGGTACAGTAAATTTTCATTGTCCTAAAGGTTTCAAAATTAAAAAAAACCCAAAAAACAAAAAAACAAACAAAAAAACCCACACAAAAAAAACACAAAAGAAAGTAATATAAAGACATTTCTGACAGTGATGTGGCCACATAAACTAGAAACAGAGGAAGTAAGTGCCTGACTGCATCTTTGGGGTAAACAGACCTCCAGCAAAATATCTGGCTTTTGTTTATGTGCACATACTGTTATGCTTATGTGATAATAATAATCAGAATCTATGAATTCTAGTATAAGTAATGCCAGACATTGGTCAAATACGCTTATAACTCTTATTAAACATGCACACTACTGCTTTATATTGATATATGCTCTGATAGCACAAGTGCCATATTTATCCTGGACCCTAGCAACTTTTGACTCCACTTATAAAATACCAATATTATTATTTCAGTGGGTGCTTCAGAAGTGGTTTGTACAAGTGGGAGCACTGTGGTTAGTGTCTGTATTTAGATATGCAACTCTTTTTAATATCATACTAAGTAGGAACTCCACGGACACACAAGGATATGAAGGGTAACCACAATATACACCCTCTGCAGTAATTCTCAGTGGAACATCCATACTGCTATTCAGAAAGCTGTAAGCTACACCCAGCTGTATTCTGGGTGAAATACAAATTTCAACCAACTCTCCTCACACAGACTTTGTGTCATCTTTGTGCCTCACCAAAAAAGTTCCATCTTTGACCTCAGTATTTAGCATCAGGTAGATGCTTAGTTTCTTCCCACCAGGGAATTATAGCATTGAGAGTAAGTGGTCACCTGGCAGGGCTTCTGTTAAAGAAAATTTAAATCCCTTTGCACCTACTTATATTGTGCCTATGTGCTCACCTTTCTTCATGGGATGATTTCTGTAAGAGTGAAAATATTTTAGGAGGTGCTGAACAACTATCAATACCTGGACCTCCATGGGATTTTACAGTATGGAGTCCTATGGTATTACAGAGAAAAAGGGGAGTAAAATTATTGGCTGTATCAGAGTGGTTGTGTTTACCCCAGTATGCAGTCACACACAGCTGTCTGCTGTTCCTGGTATCATAACAGGAAGAAGTAATGAGCAGAGTTAATGAAACAACACTTTGCTCTCCAGTAGGCCTTGTGCTCACCCAGTAGCTGTGGCTGATTTGGGTTATGTGAGCAACATGTTGGAGGAGTAAGTAATCCTTTTTATGTAAATGCAACTCTTTATTTTTAGCTCACTGATTATCCCAAAGGAAACTTGGTGAAGATGGCAGCAGAGTGGGAAAACAAATGACTATCTTTAGTATGAGCTGGCTAAAATATCAGACAAGATAAAACATCACAGATAACAATTCAGATCCAAGTTCAACCTCAGACTCCCTACATTCTTCAAACCATGTTGTTAACTTCAGGTTGTCTTTCAATCCTCTGTCCTCAGCAGGAAAAGGAAATGTAATATACAGTTTTTCATTATCACCGGACTCCCTATTTCTCCCTCTCCTTCTCTTATTCAAAGCAATTATTTTTGTGAGAGTTCTGACTCATGGGAGTTCTGTCTCTGAGGAGAGAACAATGGTCCCATAGGGAATTCTTCTCTCCCACAGCTATGTTTTTAGGCAGTACACACCAGGATGCAGGAGGCAAAACCACTGCCATTCTGTTTCTTTTAAAGCTTATTAACCAGTGCCCTATTCTACTGTCTATTTGCATTATTATTACTCCTCAACTTTTTAACTAAAGTTGCTAATTTGCTATTGCCAATTTAGTATCTGTGGAAACAGCAACAGGCAGAGAACTCTTTTCTAATTTTAACATGATATCCCAGGTGATATTGAGTTCTGCTTTCCAGATGCCTGCAACAGCAGACCCCAGTATAGAGATATGGTTACTCTTCATTAGAATTGCTTTTAAGAATCTTCAGATTTAACAGCAGTAAAGACACCTTCAGGTGAAGTGTGACTCATAATTTACATTTTTGGACAAGAAAAAATAAGAAAAAAAAGGATAAAGTTAAAAACTCTCCAAAAAAAGTCTGGGAAAAAGTGTTTGAAGCCTTTGCAGTTAATGTATTAGTGTATCAAGCTGGTGGATAAAAGCAGTGCTGAAATAAGCAATCTATTGTAAAAAAAAGAAATGATAAGTTTAATGATAAGAAAAACATTAATAAACACATCATTAAGGGCTGGTATTTAAAATTTTACCATTTTTTGGAGGTTCTAGTTATCATTCTAATTCAAATATTCAGTATTAGGGATCAGGATTGCAGAAATGCCTTAAAGGCTTTTTGTTTGTTTGAATTTCTAGAAAGAGGAGTTATCCATTTTACATGAAGTACTACTGCACAAAAGTTAGGAAGAAAAGCTTTTCTAAAACATACATAAACCCCAAAGCTTTCTGAAAAATAAAAACATTAATGGAAGGCAATTTTTCAGTGATTAAGACAAGGAATTGTACAAACAGCCTTATTCTTACTCTACTATCAAAAAAGAAATGTACCACGCGGTCTGTGCAAAGCGAGGAAGGAAGGTAATCTTAACAATAAAGACAAACATCCCATGTATAGTTATTTGTCAATAAATGGCCTGTCTCTGAACACTTTCTAGCATTCTTTGGTATCTTTAAATTTGTGCTGGTTAGTTTTTGTAATCTTTTGTCTATTTCAGGTGCAGTGTTAACCTGTATGAGTGCTAGTGGAAGGAACCACAATCTCACACAGTTTTTAATCATTCAAAAAAACCACAACTTGATTTCAGAACAGGTGAGGTAGAGAAATGCACTTCATGAAGCCCTATGGGTTCATGAGTTTCTTTCTGGTTTTGTCAATTTTATTGTCAATTAGGTAGGGCCCCAAACAGTCAGATCTCAGCCGGCCATGATCTAAATGGGAGGTTATACAAAATGACCTCCAGAGGTCCCTTCCAACCTAACTTTCTTTATAGCTATCTGCTTCTGGGGAATATTTAGAAGTATTTGAATTTAACTTCATTCTTGTGGGACCACACAAAACCCCTTACTTCCACAGGCCTTTTGCCATCATATTCTTGAAGCTACCACAACTGTTAAGCTCTGTAAGGGTACATGAACTTCAGGGCTCTGGGTTTGGAGTTTCCCAGAGAAACAGCAACTCACAGTCAGATTTGATGTTCCCATTGGAATTCATTTGTTTTGATAAGTTGCTCAAAGGCCAAAGGCAATTTAAACATTGCACAGACTCAGACAGATTAAAACATCAAGACACGTGGTGGGGAATTCAAGAGCATAATGAAAAGTCAGAAAACAGTACTATATAAATTGCTTAACCCTCCAGAGTCCGAAACATCTCTAGATAGATTAAACAGATTATTTCAGATGTTTTATAGCAGGTTGACAGTGCTGGAGTACTAACTCAGTTTGTAAACCTTAAACCTAAACTGGTTCCCTTTAAGGTTCCATTTCAAATAGGGTGTATCAGGTCTGGAGTTAACTCCCTGTATAACAGCTGCATTTAACAGTAACTAAATGCACAAACACCAGTCATCGCATAGGTCTGTTACCTAGTAGTCTAGGATAAGCCTATGCAGCTATGATTCTAGGCCATGTGATCAGTTCAACAACATTCTAGTTTTTAATGAAATCTTCTTGTCTAAGTCCCTTAGTTCTTTTGAAAGTTACAAGGAAATAATTTTAGGTTTGTCTGGAACTAGTGCTATTCTGTCACTGAGCTTGCTAGATCAGCTGGACTTAACAGGCTAAATCATTAACAGGAGGAAAACCTTAAAAACTTAAAATCATTGTCTGTTATCTGGTTTAGCGCTGAAGTGCCCAAGATCACCACCATTTGGAGAAGCAAGGGCCATAATTATTTAATTACTTAGGTGGCTTAACTTTCAAGAAGATTTAGCACACAAGTTGCAGTCAGAACTTACTTAGGGATGCTCTCTTCATAGACAGATTGTATACAAAGAATAAGAAATTTTTTAAGATTAAGAATAAAAAATGCTGAATAGATTTATGTTAATGCTGGTGCTCATCACCTGTCATTTTTAATAATGAAGCCACTTTACTTATTTGAACATAGACATGAAAGTCTAATTTAGGGCATTTCCTTTTAGGAAATAAGGGGGCGGGGGGGGGGGGGCGGGGGCGGGGAGGGAACCACAACAAAGGCAGAAAAGTTTACTGGGGAATCCACAGGGGAAAAAAATGGAAGATCTGGTGAGATTTTTGGGATTCAGAAAGGGCTTACATGTAGGACTTCTTAATTTAGCAGTGTTTAACAACTAGATTTGAAAGAGCATTCTAATTATACCTTGCATTGCAGAAATAATTTCTGCAGGAACATGCAAGAAATTGCAAAATTTAAGCACATTTCCTATATGTTACCATTTTATTTTTATATAATAAATTATATATATAGAGAGAAAAGGAACAGGAAACTGTTACAATAATACCTATTTTTAAAGGGTCAATGGTTTAAGAAATGGAAAGATGTAGCCTGAATCTACGTTGAAGCCACATGAGTCACTTAAAAAAAAAAGCAGAGATATTTGAAAGATCAAGCAAAATACTGCAGCTTTACAACGTGTTTCCCTTTTGGCTTGTAAGCATTTGCCTACTGAGATTTGTGTCTCAGTGTCTATCATTGACAGTCAAGACAGTGCTGTATTTTTAAGAAGCTAAACTATGAGAATGAAAATGGACTCAGCTTTTAAATACTGAAGAACGTACAGTCTAGAGAATGTTAATTGTCTGGAATGCTTAATCTACCTTAAGGAAGACTCTTTGTCCAACTACTTTTAGGCACCAGGAAGCATGACTACAATAGACTCATCAGAGAAACACAATCCTCAGTCTTTGTGGAAGTATGAAAATACTTCCATATTTCCTTTTAAATGAACAGCAGCTTCAGGTAACTTCACTAAACATAACAATATGAAAATACTGAGATTAATCAATTATTTTCCATCCTTACCCAGGAAATATCAAAAACAACTAGCAGTTTCAGTTTACTTTCTCAAACCAGAATCAATGAGACAAAAAAAGGCAATGTTCTGTCATCTATCCAGCCCTGAAAGTTTAGTTTCAGTAACAGCAAGGCAATACCAACAGGAAGATGAAGCATTCTGAAACAGAAATATGTGTTCCTAGTAGACCATCCTACAAACAATATTCAAGCTGTGCTTATTCTACCTTAGATATACATAAATCCAAGAGAAAGGCTAGCAGGAAGGTTGTTGTGGTTCAACCCCAGCCAGCAACCAAGCACCACACAGCTGTTTGCTCACTCCCCGTCACTCAGAGGGATGGAGAGGAGAATTGGAAAGGAATTTTGAACTCAAGGGTTGAGATAAGAACAGTTTAACAGGTAAAGCAAAAGCCAGGCATGCAAGCAAAGCAAAACAAGGAATTAATTCACTACTTTCCATGGGCAGGCAGGTGCTCAGCCATTTCCAGGAAAGGCGGGCTCCATCACGTGAAATGGTTACGTGGGAAGACAAACAACATAATGCCTAATGTCCCCGCCCCCCTTCTTCTTCCCCCCCTTTATATACTCAGCATGACGTCTTATGCTATGGAATATCCCTTTGGACAGTTCGGGTCAGCTGTCCTGGCTGTGTCCCCTCCCAGTTTTCTGTGCCCCTCCAGCCCTCTTGCTGGCAGGGCCTGAGAAACCAAAACTTCCTTGACTTAGTATAAATGTTACCCAGCAACAACCAGAAACATCCCTGTGCTATCAACATTGTTCTCACATCAGAGCAAAACCACAGCACTATATTAGCTACTAAGAAGAAAGTTAACTCCATCCCAGCTGACTGTAGGACAAAGGTGTGCATAAATACTGAAGTTCACTTCATGTCAATTAGAAGTCCTTTAGCTTGTGTAAATGGAGACAGACTAAGAAAAGTAACAACAAGCCTTTGTTGAAGTCAAAGATAGTCTAAGCTCCCAAATCCTGATTCTGTTTTTCTCCAGAATGTTCTTCTTCTGGTATGTCTTAACTATAGGTCCCCTCTGGCCCACAGTTACTTCTTAAAAGCAGTATTGGAAAGTTAGCATTTTCCATATTTGTCTTAATATATCAAATTCTTTCACATTTTTGGTATTTAAACAGAAAAATAAAATCATTCTTATATTGTGTACCTTTGTGTGTGCTCTTTAGATAGTACAACCTTCCATTTTTCCAGGAGGGGAAAATCTTTATTTTAGTAATTCAGATGCTATAGAAGATTTGC
Source organism: Falco peregrinus (assembly GCF_023634155.1). Lineage (NCBI taxonomy): Eukaryota > Metazoa > Chordata > Aves > Falconiformes > Falconidae > Falco > Falco peregrinus. Next base: position 46,697,394 of record NC_073739.1, on the reverse strand, counting down.
CCCTGTGGTGCCAGGTGGGCTGGGAGATACTGTGTTAGTGCAAATACATTTTGCATTAACAAGTCATCAAAGAGTTCAAGAGAGGAAAAAGGCAATTTATTTTAAGTGTCCATGAACATCTATGAAGAAACATATGACATCGCTGAATACCAAATGGAATAGCTATGATCAGTGGTACTTTAATGAATGCCAAATGAATCTGTAATGAGAGGACCCCAAGCATTATTTTTGTCAATTATGTCACAATACTGTGGGAATATACCAGAGTATTCATAGGCTGTAAGTTCCAGTCTGACTTTTAACTATATAATTAACATCTGTGTAATTTTTTTCATTATGTAAGAGAGCTGCAGAAATTACTGTATGTTTGTTAACTATTCATAACAGAATGCAACTGCTTTATCGTTATCAATCTTTCACTTGCTTGAGAAATATAATCCTTTAAAAGAAAGGAAGAAAAGGTAAAATAGTATGAACATATGAATAGCATACAGTTTTTACATCAGAAGGTACCAGATTTTCTGCAAGATACAGGCAATAGGAGTGGAAAGAAAGATCTGTCAAGACATATAGACATGTATCTATGAAATAATAAATGCCCTATTGGTATATACCTGTGTCACCTCCCAAAGTAAAAATCAGTCACTGGCTAGAAATGAAACAGATAAGCTTTGTCCTTCTTTAGGTCAGATGAGTGTTCTTCATGTATGCTCTCTTTATCTCCTTTGCTAAATTCCTTGACAATTTAGAATGGAAACATCTTTGGTAGATGTGAAAGATATACTCCTAACAGACATAAAAATATATTTTTCCATAATCCTTTGAGTACTGAGATTACAAAAAATAAACCAACTTTCCGATAAAATAAGCTAATGTCAGCCCCGTAGTCAAATAAATCTTTCCAGTTGTGCCATGACTAGTGTTACTAATGGAAGAAATATATTTAAGTGGTTGTTGCTAAACTTAATAGAGGTGGTTTTCCTTTCTTTCTTCAAACTATATTCTATTTTTTCTTAAGCTGAAGGGGAAAGTGACCTTTTCTATCTTTATCTACAGAAAACTGAGACAAATTCATGGAGCTGTATACCTGTAACATCTATTGACTTGGGTTATGCTTGAATACTCTGTGATTCTAAAACCAAGACTTCTGAATCTTTAAGGGAAAAACTCAAAATTGCAACTTCTTACTGCAGCTTAATCGCACAAGACAATTTGCATTTGAAAAGGGAGTGAGCTGAGGCAACAAGGTGAAGAATTGGAGAATGTTCATATCAGTTGGTTTATTATTGCAGCAAAGCCAGACACAATAAAGTCAGCGTATCATCAAGGACCATCTGGAAGCCTTGTTGCAAAGATCATCCAAACCAGACTTTCAAAAGAATAACATCATGAAGAATAAATTTAGCATATGCTCTGTTATTTATCTTGAAGTTTTTCACTAAGAATTTAACTACTAATTTGATTACTTTGCCAAATCTTACCACAAAATGATGAATGAAACAAGTTTTAAGGTAATGTCATTAGTCATTACCTATTTTTCTATCTGTATAATAAAACAAATGCAAGTAAGTTACAATTTTGCAAGAAATGTTTTCAGCAGTGGTACTCTGGTAAAAAAATAAAGTCATGGGCACTACCAGGCATTAACTTGTTGATGACACAAACAAGAGGTTTTTCAAGAGAATCCAAGTGTTCAACAATGTATTTAGTAAGATATCAAATAATCAGACACCGGCTTTCTTAACACCATTCAGTTTTGCATCTCAGTTGTGCTTATCTGCTGCTATTTCTTTTTCATTCTTCAGTACAATATACATTACCTTCCCTTTTTCTGTTCTTTTTTCTCATTCTACTCTATGCTAGTGCCAGATCAAAGTTCTAATTTGCCCAAAATCTAGGTTCATACTAACCCACATTAAACACATTTTTTATCCTACTGCTAAAAGAACAAGATACTGAGGAAAACAAATTCATGAATGAATGGAATTGCATACATATATTTCATGTGCAAATTGGTACTCTTGTCTAAGTCTCACTATTCATCTTGCCTTAAACTTCCCTTATTTTTTATGGGCTGGTCCTTTATAATCCATACACAGTGCAGTAGCATATGAACACCACAAAAAAAATTCTGCAAGTTATCAAAATTAGTCAATCAAAATCAATTACAATCTGTAGTTGTACATCACCTCAGGAAGTAACTCTGTTCTCCATAAATTAGAAACATATTTTGATCCCTGTCTTTGAATAAAGCTTTTGAAGAAGATGTCTTAGGTTTTATTCACTATTTTCTTGGCACTGTTGATCTTTCCCAGCCTTTCCTTCCACATGTACATAAACTTCAAGTCTGAAGAACTAATCTGGTTTCACTTGGAATTTTATTCCCCGCCCCCCCCCCCCCCCCCCCCCCCTTCTTCTTGTTATTTCTAAATGTTAAAGTTCTACAAAGGAAATACAAAAATGTTCTTTGATGTTCACAATCAAACGTCTCAAAAAACCCACAAACCCCAAAAAACCAAAACCAAAACCTGCAACCAAAACAGCCCACACCTTATTTTCTGTATAATATTATAGTATCTTCATAATAATAATGTACTCATCATCATCATCATCTACTCTTAATAATGATTGTATATTTTGGTTTTTGTAATCCTTTGCTTATTTTATAAAACCTTAAAATAAAGGTTTTTCAAGTTGCACAGCAGCCAGAACTTTTAAGTTCCTAACCTATCTGAAGAAGGACTTTTACAAAAATACAAAGAAATTGCCTTTAGATACACCTTGTTCAGGAGGTTCTACTGCTAGTCACTTGCATGTTTTTTTTTCTAAGATATTGGTATTTAAAATTAATCCTGAGTTTTAATGGCCAATGTCACATGCAGCTCTTCAGTGAGTTTGCTTTTAAAATGGAAGATGAGGGGGGGAGGAATCAGGGAGAAACAGGGAAAGGCTGAACTGACAGATTCCTCCATGCCCAGTAGCAATACAACATACTTCTGCAGAAAAACTCTGATCAGCTACTGATTTCCACCAGCTTCGCCATCAGGCAGCCAGTCTCTCTCCACTTCATGCAGTCATTGCATTCCCATCTATGAGCTCTGCAGGACATGGGTCAGGCCATAAGCAGTCAAATCACATTTCTATGTTCTCCCCAAGACATAGGCAGCTATGATGAGTTGAAAGCACCTGCTTGCTACTCACAAAGGCTGTAATGTAGCTGCATTAGCAATTCCCTCCTTTAGTTTACTCAATCACTCTATTCACCAGGTGCATCAAGGAATCACTCCCCCTCTGGGCCAGCGCAAAAAGTATAGATTAATTATGCTAATCATTGACTCTAGGCAGCAATGCACAAAACATCAACCCCTTCTATTCCTCCAGTCAATTCTTTTCCATCTACTTTTCTTACCTCTGAGTCTTGCCAGTGTGCCTGACTTAACGCACAGCTGGGATTTGGAGAAAGATTCCAAGCCTTTTCTCTAATCATTCACTGCTGCCAAACCATGTTAAGAAGCTTTGCTTCTTTAACTACTGTGGATATTTGTAAACTTGTTATTTTGTCAACTTTATAAATACTTCTAATACTTGTGCATTATTTATTTTCAAACAAGTTATTTACCATGCTACTTTTCTAAACCTTCTGTAGTATGAAAGTTCAAGATTTTGATGCTTTCTACAGTTTCTTTTTTGTTTCTCAGGTAGCTTGTATTTCTGTCCTTGTAACCTATAAAACAAATACAATTATTTTCTACAAGGTTCATGTTCAACAATCTTTGAGTAACTCCACTTTTTTGTTACTGAAGCCAATCAAGATTTGCGCATTCAACACCATGTTTAATGGCATATGCCATGTGCAATTCACTTCACAACATACAAAAAAGTATTTATTGAAATTTTAGGTATCATAGAAAAAGAATTAGTATGTTGATAGTAATGAGTTTTAATTTTTTTTTAATGTGTTGTTTATTTGTTTAAAATTTTGAACACAGTTTCGCACCAGGATATTTTTCCAGAAATCCTGTTCCTTGTTGCAAAATTTTGTGTTAGAATGACATGCTCTGTCAAAAACAATAAGATTTCTCCCTTTCAGTGTTGGAAGGAAATCTATAGATAATTGAACAAATTTAAGCTGATACACCGGAATGTGTACAGATTTCTAATTGTGAAAATTTAAAGGTCAATAATACTGACTATTTGCATAGTGGTTGTTTTAGCAAAAGCATTCAACTTCTCAATTCTGATTGGGTTTCCTAGTCATCCAAAGTCTCACTAGCCACCTATACAATGAATAGTGTATTTCTACCTCTTTCTTTAAGCATTTACATGGAGTGGCTGTAAATATTCTCTGGATACTAAAGTCTGGGAAACACAGTAACTTGAGTTCAAGCACAGCAAAAATAAAACCAGGCCTACTCTACAGATGCTATCTTTCATTTCCACGTTTGACTCAAAACCCACTCCTTTTTTGGATATAAATGAGACTGACAGAGAAATGCCAGTCTGTCACAGCACAGAACCACAAAAGCTAGGCAGCTTGCCATCAAAATTGTGTCTTCTTTGCCAAGGCATTGTCCAGAATAGATGTTTCAACATACATAATGTAAAATAGGGTTTAAAATTAAAATATACAGAGGATGAGTTTATATCTGAAAACGGAATCTAATTCTTTTAACATTGGACTATGAATGCACATAATTCAATGAATTCATGGGTAAAAAACACAACAATTAAGGTATTGCAGTCATTTTGTTGGTGTTAGGATGCAATATTGGCAGATTTTGAATCAAGTGACCTTTTTTAACTCTCATACCCTGCTAAGCCAGGGACAAAGTGAAGAATCGAGGTCATTTTTCAGCCTGTGTTAACTAGAATGTCAATTACTCTTTTGGTCTGCCACAGAGCAGTCACAGAGAGTTAGTGCACAGGCTCAGATGTGAGCACGTAGAGAGGGACAGCCTCAAGATATATTCAGTCTGCTGATGTCAATGTTTGCCTTTCTAACCCTGTTGGCAGTCAATATGCTATTCAAGGTTTGATTCACTTTTCAAGCTTTCAGTAGTTAATTCAAACACACTCATCTGTACTTCCTTTTTAATTGGATTATTTCCCAAATCTTTTTTGAGGAATTCTGTGCAGTGCTAATATAGTTCTTTACTTTTCTCAGAATCACAGAACCACAGAATGGTTGAGGCTGGAAGGGGACCTCTGGAGATCATCTTGTCCTACCCCCTCTTGCTCAAGAACAGTCACCTGGAATAAGTTGTGAAGCACCATGTTCAGGCAAGTTTTGAGTATCTCCAGGGATGGAGACTCCCCTACCTCCCTGGGTAACATGTGCAAATGATCAGTCACCTCACAGTGAAAAAGTGTTTCCTGATGTTCAGATGGAAGCTCCTGTGTTTCAGATTTTCCCTGTTGCCTTTTGACCTGTCACTGGGAACCACTGACAAGCCTGGCTCTGACTTCTTTACACTTTCCATTCAGATATTTGTTTCATGCAATGTAGAGTGAAAGTGAAAAAGCAAATGACTACAGGGAACCAAGCCACAGGGGCAGGGTGTGCACAAGTGGCAACAGGCAGCAACACTGGCATACAGCTGCAGAGAGAAAATCAGTGGCAACAGTCTGGAAGCAGTCACCATGAGCAAGAGCCATAGAGCTTTTGCGCCTATAGTATAATTGTACTTTGAGATATGAAAAGCACTGTGGGAATGGTTCAAAAGCAAGGCATCATCTTCTGGGCTCCTCTTTGATCCAGCTTGAGCAATATTGTCACTGATTTCAATTACAATAAAGCTATTTATTTCCATCGTTTTTCAGCAGTCCTGGCTAACTAGGGAGGTCCCAGCAGACTGGAGGTTAGCCAATGCGATGCCCATCTACAAGAAGGACAGGAAGAAGGATCCAGGGAACTACAGGCCTGTCAGCCTGACCTTGGTGCTGGGAAAAGTTCTGGAGCAGATCATCCTGAGCACCATCACAGGGCACGTGCAGGACAACTGAGGGATCAGGCCCAGCCAGCATGGGTTCATGAAAGGCAGGTCCTGCTTGATGGACCTGATCTCCTTCTACAACATGACCTGCCTAGTGGATAAGGGAAAGGCTGTGCATGTTGTTTACCTGGACCTTAGTAAAGCCTTTGACACTGTCTCCCACAGCATTCTCCTGGAGAAACTGGCTGCTCATGGCTTGGATGGGTGTACTCTGCACTGTGTAAAAAACTGACTGAATGACCAAGCTCAGAGTGGTAGTGGTTGGAGTTACATCCAGCTGATGACCAGTCACAAGTGGTGTTCCCCAGAACTCAGTACTGGGGCCAGTCGTGTTTAATATCTTTAATGGCAATCTGGACAAAGAGATTGAGTGCAGCTTCAGTAAGTTTGCAGATGACACCAAGCTGCGTGGGAGAGTTGATCTGCTTGAGGGCAGGCAGGCTCTGCAGAGGGATCTGGACAGGCTGGACCGATGGGCCGAGGCCATTCCTGTGAGGTTCAACAGGGCTCAGTGCCGGGTCCTGCCCTTGGGTCACAGCAGCCCCACACGGCGCTACAGGCTGGGGCAGAGCGGCTGGAAAGGGCCTGGTGGGAAAGGGCCTGGGGGTGCTGGTCCACAGCCGGCTGAGCGTGAGCCAGCAGTGTGCCCAGGTGGCCAAGGCGGCCAGCAGCATCTTATCTGGTATCCAAAACAGTGTGGCCAGCAGAACAAGAGAAGTGATCGTTCCCCTATAGACAGCACTGGTGAGGCTGCACCTCGAATTGAATCCTGTGTTCAGTTTTGGGCCCCTCAGTACAAGAGGGACACTGAGGTACTGGAGCATGTCCAGAGAAGGGCAATGAAGCTGGTGAAATGTCTGGAACACAAATCGTGTGAGGAGCAGCTGGGGGAACTGGGGTTGTTTAGTCTGGTGAAAAGGAGGCTCAGGGGCAATCTTACTCTCTCCAACTGCCTGAGAGGAGGTTGTAGACTGGTGGGGGTCAGTCTCTTCTCCCAAGCAATAAGCAACAGGACAAGAGGAAATGACCTCAAGTTACACCAGGGGAGGTTTAGATTGGATATTAGGATAAATTTCTTCACTGAAAGGGTGGTCAAGCATTGAAACAGGATTCCCAGGGAGTCAGCAGAATCATCATCCCTGTAGGTTTTTAAGAAACATGGAGAAGTGGTGCTTAGGGACATAGTTTAGTGATGGACTTGGCAGTTCTGGGTTAACAGTTGCACTTGATTATCTCTAAGTAATTTTTCAATCTAAATGGTTCTATGATTCTATGATTCTACTTCGATGTTTTCTATAACTTATGCAAGGTGGCCAGGTTGGCAGCACTATATGGTCTCTGGCAAGCTAAAGTAACATGCACAGTGGAGCTTATGGCAGACTTTTCTTAAATGCCTTTCTAGAACATTTTAATCAAGTTGTAGCATGAACAGGAGTACTTCATTCCCTCTTACAACATTTTGTTTGTAGTGGCAGTCACACCAAAATGAAATTACTGTCCCAGGCTAGAAGACAGAGTTGTGAGGTCTATTCACCATATAAATATCAGGAAAACTACCTAAAAGCTGAGCTATAGGCAAATTACATTATTTTTTCTATATTAAATCTTTAAACACTGCCAGGTATTGATGAAGGACGTATTCTAGGGGAGACTGGCTGCCACAGACAATTTATTTGTGATACTGCCCTGCAGAGCTCTGATGTCTTACCTCCAATCCCAAACAGCCTTTGACTTCCTAGACAGTAACAGCTACACCTATCGTCTTCAAGGGAAATCAAAATAGTCAAAAAGATTATTTGTGTATGTTATTATCTTGCTCTAAAACATGCTGCACCACATTAAACCCTTCTGCCTAAGTACAGTTTATTACACAGAACTGGATACTCTTCTATTGCTTTGTGAACCTTCTTGCTGTAAGCTGGGCTAATGAAAACATAGCCCTTTAGTCATGGTGGTGAAAGGTAAAGACATGTACTTGTTGAAGTAACTGGCATTTCTGGCCAGGAACTCTGGACTTAGTACTGGAGTTATATGAAATGTGTGACTTGAGGCATAGCACAGAAGGAAGTCTGTTGTGGGTCACTTTCATCCACATCTGATCACCAAGAAAGGATTATTACAGCTATTTTTATATCTATATGTATTAAGGTAATCAGTCAATAGCTTTCATGGGGCTATTTTCTCTGACTAAGTGTCCACATCATTCTGAAGGAGTAGGTAGTTGCTAAATTAAAATATTTGAAGTGTCTCCCAGGAAATTTAAATTGGTTTTGCTACCCAGACACAATCACCCCATTTTACCCCTCCCTTCAGTGTTCACTGACCTCAATAAATAGTACATGGCCATTTATGAACTCCCACAGGCTCAGTTTGAACTTTACAGTGCTTCTCAGACACTTTGTCCAAGTTTGTGCTCTTGGTCAATCTTGCCACGGTGGCAGGATGAAACCCAGTTTTCATAAAGCCTAACTCTCTTGAAAGTCTTGATTTTTCTGGGGAAAAGTTTTGGCATGTGAGCTAGAAAAAAGATATTTTGCATTATGAGCTGGTCCCCAGTCTGGATGATCAAGAATATAATCAGCTAAGATCCACCATGAAGTATATCCATGGAGTCTGGGCTCAATCAGAAAGACTATATAAAGCCATGGTGAAGTCCATTTTATTAAAAACCAAAATTTTGGAAGAACAGAATATGATTGAAGAAAGATTTTAAAGACATCATTTATCAGTTGCAAAAGTAACTTCAAAGATGTAATATTACAGTGTATTTGAAACAGCTGAAATAAAAAAACCAGAAAAAGTTGTATGCACCCATGACACCTTCAGAGAACACTCAGTAGTATTCATTAGAAATGCTATTTTCACCTGATATTTCCTTTGCATGCTTTAAAATTTTACATTTCTTTTGGATATGTCATTTTCCATTACACTGTAAATGTAACATGTTCTTCTGTATCAGCACCACCATTCTGTGAAATGGTATTGAAATAATGTGTACACTTTCTGAAATAAAAGAAGAAAATAAGATTTACCAGGTTTTTATTAGACTTTGGTGTAAACATTATGAATAGGAATATGAATTAGCTTTTATTAAATTATTTAATATTAATATAATGTTGCTAAATTTCAAATGAAATTACCAAGGACTGTATGTGGAAAAAAAATAGGTAGAATTGACTTTAGATGGAATTAAATATGCTACATAAAGCAATTTCTGGATAAAAAAGTAAACTAATCTTTCTATAAGGATCCTGTTTTACCCTCTGGATGACCTATTTTCTTTTAATGTTACTCTCTTGCCTAATACCTCTTTACTCAGTTTCTATGTGCTGGAAGGATTTTAAACAGAAGGTACAAGGATACCTTCCTTCCCTGTCCTTTCCCCTAATTCATGCAAAAGTATCCCAGGTACTCTTCAGTGAGGTCATCCTAAATAGTTTAAGATATTTTTATCAGAACAAAAAAAAATAATAAAAAAAAAAAATCAGTCTTCCACTTGTATTGTATATAGACTGCCTAAGGTTTTGAAGAAAAGGAAGACCCCTGACTAGTGATACTGTAAAATAAAATAGGAGTGAGATGCTTCTTGAAGAGAAAAAAGACTTGACTCTGTCTTCACAGTATCTTCCTGGCCCGTGGGCAGTGCATACCTGGACAGACCTCCTGGAGCCAGGAGTCAGATGATGCCCATGGCAAGGTGTATGACAATCACCTTGCCTCTTCATCCCCCTCAGGAGGCTGCCTGCTGTGCCTGGGCTGAGTTTCTGTGGATCACTGGTTTTGAGGGTGCTTTGGAGCTTGCTTTAAGGCACCTAGCTTCCCTCAGGCAAAACAAAGATGATCTTCAAGGATTTTTAGACTGCAATATAGGAAACCCAGTGTCCCAAAGTAATGTATTTCAGCATCATCATTCTTATTGCCTTTCTGGATTTTGTCCTGAGGCCTTTTCTTCTCTGGAGGTCTGCCTTTGCAGATAAATTTGTGAGCTGACTCCTGATTTAGCATGGTTTCAAACATTTCATGTGTACAAATCACACCTTTTCTGGGCAATATCAGGAGCTGCTGAAAGCATGGTAGGATGGTCACTGGGAGAAGCTGGGAACTGAACACTGCACACACATCCCTGATCTCCCTGAGATCTGGGGTAGGCCTTAAAGATTGAAGTGTCTCAGTGGATGACCTGAAAATTTCCACCATATATTTACCCCACCAGCGAGCTTGGGTTGTGTCCCAAGACTGATTTTTAAAACAACTCTTAAAAGCAGCATTTTTATTCCTCAATTTAAATAGTAAATAATAATTATAATGTTGTCAGAAAATTGCTGTTCCCTTAAGTCTTAAAGGAAGTTGGTAGTAAGAATCTGTTTTCAAATTCAATACACTTCATTTGTGATTTTTATATGCCTTTTTTTTTTTTTTTTAACAATTTCTTACCATATCCCATAAGGTAATGATTAAAACTTGAAAGCTTTAAAAGAGAAAATAACTGCTCAAGAAAGATACAGAACAGTTTAGCCAAGTGCTTTGGGCTCTGGAAGCCTCATTCTCCCCCACCCTGCCTTCCCCTGAGTCTTCCTTCTCAAAGCCTGTTCTTCCTCAAGACCAATTATTGCTGTCAGACAGTCTTAAAAGGCAAGTCTTATCCAAAACAGGGGGGTATTTTAATTCAATAACACAAATAAAATCTGTATGCATATTGCCAGAATTTTTATTCTGCCTTCAATGCACCCTTTTAGTTGTTATTTCACAAAAACATTGGGAGAAATCACCATGGAATTGGTAAAATTATGATGGTAAAACCTTCATTTGTTTTCATGGATGCAGATTTTTAGAGAATGGGCCTGATTCTAGGAACTCTCTGATATTTGAATAGCTCCACTGGATTTGGTTATATTGTGCACATGTGAGAAATCATTGTCATGCATAAATGTTTACAAGATGGGGGGCCTGAATTTTAAGTGCTGAAGTTCAAAGAAAATATAATTAACAAAGAACACATTCCCATGAGCTGCCTAGCAGTTCCTACAAAGTCTTGGGTATCCTCAACTCTCATTAACTTCAATAGAAGTTGAAGACAAGTGACATGAAGCAAGATTAGGACTCCAAATTCCAGCTAATATACATTTCTTTTTGACAGCAACAAGAAGGGCGTTTGATACAGTCCGTTCTGCTCAGGACTTATAGGAAGCCCAAATCTGTTTCTGCCTCTGTAAGTTTCACTGATTCCAAAGATCAGTTCAAATATAATTATTCAATAATGATACATAGTGTGTAAGGATCATTCCAAAGTTAATCTTCACATACAAAGATAAAACTGATCCTAAAGGCATTTTTAGAAAACTTACAGTTTTCAGATCCTACAACCCCCCCACCCTTGCATATATATTGCATGGTAAGAAATTGTTCAAAAAAAAAAAATGCACCCTTGCACATATTCTCTGTGTGTGCATTTAATTATATAGAGATGTACTTTTTCTTTCACCTCACCTTTACTTCACCTATGATTAATTAAATACAAGACTTTCCATTATAAAGGCCTGTGCACTTAAATGTTAGTATTAGTTTAAAGAATTGAATATCTATCAAAGTCTTGATTTTCTTCAAATTACTAGAGTTACCTAGGCTGAAATCAGATTCTCAAAGCTCTATCTACTTCAGTTTCAGGTCATTTTTGAAATCAGAATAGGCCTGTTTTCTATACCTAATTTGCATGTAAACAAAATCCTGTGGGAACAGCTGAACTTAGAAAAATTCATTTCCAAATTGCAGAAATTATCCTTATTATCATTATTATTGCTGTCATTTACACACCCATCAACGTGTAATCTCGAAGTACTTTAAATGGCTCAAAATGTGAGAAGCTGACATTAAGCAAATAGAATAATCAAATAGTTAATGTTACCATCCCCACAGACATGTTCACACATACAAGTGCACACACACATACACACAAACTTTCAAAGAAAATGAAAAAGAGATTATCATAATATTAAATTCCAGAAATTGTGATTAGTGAAATCTAGGAACAAGAGACGTACACAGTGCTACTGGCTTTAAAAGTGACCAAAATTAATGTTAAATGTTATCTGGTAGGAGGTAATTCCAAAGTTAAAGGACACATTAATGACACAGCTCTGCTTTTGCCAGCATGCAAAGAGAGATGATGCAAACAATTCTGTGGAATGGAGATGGTGCAACCTGAACTGAACATGGACCTCAGCTCTTCAACTCGACTTCTATGAATCTGTGCCTCACAGATTGTAATGGGAATTATGAATTATGCAAGCACAAATAGACAGATAGGGTAAAATACTGAAATACTGTCACATCTTCACCTCAGAAGCGAGCAATCATTTGATTACTGGATTAGTCAGAAGTTTCTGATACTATTTGACTGTAGCTCAATAGTAGAAGCATTTTGGAGAAGTCCCACATAGATGTTATGTGGGATCCCACTAGGCACTTAGGATGATTGTGTTTCTCAGAAAAATGTGGACGATCTTCAGCCATCACATATTTTAACAGTAAGATATTTGAATGCTTACACAATCTGCATATTTAAGTGTAATATGAACTAAGTTCAAATTTCCTGATACTTTTTCTGTCACTCAATCTTGTATCTGTTCTATTCATTAATTTCCTATTACAGATGAATGAAGCAATTTGCTCTTTATCTAGAAAAAAATACTTCCTAGGTCTACAGTGAGCACAAAGACAACATATTAGACATGACAGATGAGACAGGTGGCGTATGGCACTATGCCAGCAGTGAAGAACTACAACTCATTAGTTTCCAGGTAGCTTTAATGAAATCATAACCACAGTGCAGAATAGTCCAGAGCCCTCTCAAATAGGGGCTGCTCTGAAAAATGATCAGAAAAAATCTAGGTGTCTTGGGTTTTTTTCCTACCATTGACTGAATTTTCTTATGCATTTCTCAATGTATTGTAATACTATCCATTTAGAGACATAATCTGTTCTCTACCAAAATGATATTTTTAATAAAATGAAGAATGAAGTTGAGTGTGCAAACACACAATGCAGGAAGAGTCATCAGGGGGTAAAATTCTTGTATAGGGTTGTGGAAGGGATCTGCCCCTTTGCAGGATGCTTTTGTGCACACAAAACCTATGCAGGAACCTTCCTCGGGCAGAGAACATCAGCCAGGAATCTTGCAGGTAGACTGCTTACCTTGTAAGTTGCCTCAAATTTTATGTTCAATGCAAAATGAAAATACTTGTAGGTTTGTTAGGTTTATCTAGCTAAAAGAAGTAGTAGCTAGTGAAAAGGCTGTCGCACAGTATTTTGCTATCTTTTGACTTTATCTTTAGAATTTAGGTATCTTCAGTACCCTTGCTAACACAACCTAAATACACATTTTTGTCCTGACTGTTGAGGAACAGCCTGGTGAGGAGCCCATATGCTGGTTTATTCACATTTGCTCAGTGATGTGGCAGTGATATCTCTAGCTAAATGTAAGTCTCAATTCTGACTATCTAGATTGTGGAACAACTACATGCAGGAAACCTGTTCTTTCTCTTTCTGCACTGTGTTTTTGTTTTTAAAGTCAGCATGGCCCAACCCCTAAATACAGCCTTAAAATGGCACACTTTGACTTCATTTGATCAATCTTTTTTTTTTTTTTAGATGTTAATGATGTCTACAGCCAGACATTTATCAGTAAATTTCAGAGTATGTTCTGTGTTTAAAATTGTTCTTCCAGGATAATGTTACATTTTATTTTAATTGATGGTTAAGATTTATGGAACTGACAGCTTAAAAAGGACAGCCTGGAGCCTGTTTCTGGATCCAGAGATTTGAAAGCTGAATCATACTGAAAAATTCCCACTGTGTTTTGCATGTTTTGTGGAGGAGAGTGAACTTTATTACAAGGCAGGAAATCATTTATTTTTGGCATGTTTTTGGTAAACAGGAGTTATTGTAATGAAATTCCCTAGCTGTCTCATGTATTCCCCATTCATGACTAATCGTGGCTAAGTTGATTGCTTATGAATTTCTTTTTTGACCCAGAGGGGTTTGTGCCAGTAGGGAACACTTGAACAACACATTTCTCCTTTTACTTGGAGCAGCATCCCTGGAGGCCCTGTGTTACAGTACCTTGCTCTAGCAGTGAAAGAGCTGGAGAAATGCTCCTTCGGCTTTGTAGACAGAGACCCCCATGGACATAATTTGGATTATAATTAGTAGCTGCAGTGTTCAGGATACATTAGCCAGTACAATCTTGTCCTATAGTTACAGTTTTCTCTGACTTTCTCAGATTCACTTCAGGTCAATTGTCTTCTCCTATCTTCCACACATTCTGTTCTAGTGAAAAGGCTGTAATTTTTGCCTGCAATGCATAGATATCACTAAACAACATTCTTGGATTCAAAAGTAAATTTACTACATTAAAAAAAAAAAAAAAGAATGTAATTATGACACTGATTCCAGGTCTGATAACGTGTTAAATGAGATCTTTAGAGATAATGTTGACATTCAGGGCCAAATTCAAACCTTATTACAGAGGTAATTGAGGGCATAATTTTTTCCTTAGGACTATACTCCCTGAAGTTCTCTGTGATTTTAATAGGATTATAGATATAAATTGAGCAAGGATAAATTCATACAAAGTAAATACTTTTTAAAGGGAAATCATGTGGGTTTGTCCCATGCTTAATTTTAAAACTAAGATCTAAAAATTTTCTCTTTGGTTCTTTACTCCTACTTTTAAAACTTGTTTGTTACTTTTTGTTTGTTTGTTTGTTTTTTAAATGTCATAAGTATTGTAATTAAATATAAATCTTCATATATTAATCAGGGGGGGAAATTCAGGGAATTTAAAACTGGAAAGAAAAAGATGGGAAAGATTTCTGAGACAGTTCTGTACCATGAAGGTAAAATAGAACTAAAGAGAGAACACATTTTTTTTCTTTAACCGAGGTCAGTATTAAAAGCACTTTTCAATCTCTTTTAGAACATTCTACTTTAAGAAATTTTCTATTTTAAGAGGAGAATATTGGGCTGCAAGATCCAGCCTCAATTAAAATGATTTTTTGGCTTTTCTGTGAAATTCTATTTAATCTCTGTGGCACTGTGCTGACCTGTATAGAGAAAGATGGCAAAGCTACCTCTTAGCTTCAACATCTATTCCTGTAACACAGCCTCAGCAGTCAGTTTGTAACAGCTCCTCTGACAGGAAGACCTCTTACAGTATACTTTATCATTTAATAGCCAAAATAGGAAAGAAGAAAAGACACTCCCTCACTTCAAACCTCACCACAGCAGCTTGGAGTGCTGCCTAGTGTCCTCAGTATTGGAAAGAAGGACTTTTAGAGGAAAGTAAATCTGAAATATAATTTTATTATCCAAAGTAAGTTTCTGCAGAGCTGTCCTGTTCTAGCTGATATTGTTATTGATACTTGCATATAAAGAATAGCTTTCCACATCAAATCCAGTTTTACAAATATATTAGTGAAGTTACTGTTGCAATAGTTCTAGGAAGCTCAGGAGTGGAGTATCTATCTAAAAATATAATCTCTACTTGAGGACTAATTAAGTTATATGGAAAAGGGTCGCCACTCTGAAAGTATTCTATAAAACTTAGCACAGGAAAGATCCTCCTCGGATATCCAGCTCTGTCTCCTGCTGTTGCAAAGTATTCTAAAACTCACCAATCTGAAAATTTATGGTACAAATTTTCTACTACTGTACAGAACAAATTGATAGCCAGGTGCCTGTTTGTGCTTGTGCCATCTAAGCCCAGCTATATTAATCTCCTCTCAGATGGTATCTCTCCACTCACTTATCTTCATTACTTTCCTCAGGTTTCCAGTTAAGTTAATAGTACAAGAATGTGTCCATGATCATTGTTAAGAAAATTTCAGATGAGCATCACCAGATCCCTTTGATGTGATGATAATAGTTTCCATATCTTCACAGAGAGTATGTTATCTGAATCATTCTAAGATCACGTTTACATTCTTCACAGTAAGGGTTCACGGTAATTCTGCAGCTGAACACAATTGTTGGTTTTGGCCTATTAGATCCCAACTTATTGTAGACATTGGGAGCAAGAAACATCACTTAGCACTTACTACTACAGATTTTAGTTCTGTTTATCATTTTGACTCCAGCCTTCAAGGTAATCTAAACCTTACTATGTTCTATTTGAGCCACTTCCTGTAGATGTTGCACAATCTGCAGATTTTCACCTTTTTTTTTTTTTCCTAATGTTGTTGTAAATATTAAAATTATTGTTTCAAGCTTTAGCCCTGAGAATCCCACTAAGAACCTTCTTTGAGCAAATATCTCCCTTTTCAGCATCATTGCCTGGGTAAGTTCTTTCCAGGTCATCTACTAAAGCCCATATTTCCCATTTCATTAACAACTTTTTTTGTGATGCTACTTTAAATGCTTAACCAAACATAAATAGCTTATATATACTGGAATCCTTTTGTCTACAAGACAGTGAAATATCAGGTTAATATAGTATGTTAGCTACATAATTCATATATAAGTTTACCTCCCCACCCCACTCTGAGTCTTTAATCAACTTTCTCTCATCATTTGCATAGAAGTACTGAAGACCTTTGAGATCAGGCTAATGGACTTGTATCTTTCTGGATCTTCTTTGTCTTAACGACAGACATTACATGGCCCTTTCCCAGTACATTATTCTGACTGCCTAGGTTAATTAAAAAAATTTGCTATTTGGTCAGTCATATGCTATTTATTCAGGATCCAGGGATGTAGTTTCAAACTTGCTGACACCTGAATACATTAAATTCCTTGAGATTTTCTTCTATTTCAGTCATAGTAACTCCCATTTTGAGAACATGAGCTTCATTTGCCAGCCCACCTTTATTTGCTCTTCTTTGACATGCTGCCATATTTACAAAAACATACGGCATTTAAAAAGAATTTTTATATAAAACTTTTATATATATATGCACATTACTTTTACATAAAACTTTTTATTTTGTATTTAACTGAGGCATTTTAATACATTTCCTGGATTTTTGAGAATATATCTTTCTCTACTACATCCTCACCACCTAGCACCATCTGCCTGAAGAACACTTTGCTTTTTGCATTAACATAATTTTCAAATCTTACTTCAGTTCTATTTTTTTGTAATTATTTCCTATAGTTTTTGAATTTTAAGACATGACCTTCTTTTCTGCTCTTTTCCCCTATGCCTTTTTATTTTATCTTTTCTTTTTAAAACATGTTGCGGGTATCGCTGCAATTAAGTAATTAATCTTCTGAAGAGATCTAGATTCCCTTCTTACGCTTTTTTTCTTGCTTGGGAGACACATTCCAGATATTTTTCCAGTTTCGGTTGAAAAAAATGTTAACCTACCTTTACATTCACATACTTAACTCATGAGACTTATTAGTTCTGATTAGAACTAATGTTACTCAGTACAACAACAGTAATGGGTTTGGTTTTTTTTTTAACCCAATTCTATTGACTTCTAATTGGTCTGAATAGACATGTGTGATGTCATTTCCATAGACTACCAACTTTATATCTGTTTAAATGTACCATGTAGCCCATCTTGCTGAGCAATATTGTATATCCCTCATCCTTTCAGAGCAGTAAGGTTGACAAAAGCAGTTGTCTATCATCATAAACTTTGGCATAGATTCTCTTTGTATAGCCAGCTGCCACAGAAGGCAGGAAGTTTGGCTGTCTCTGTCCAGCTCACACCACTTAGGACTCAGGTAAACCTGAGAAGCCACAGCCAGTCCATAGACCCACTAAGTTACAAACTAAAGCAAACCAACTCAACAATAAACAGGAAAAACTCCAACCCCTCTAACTGACCCTCACTTAATTTGAAAAAACTCCTGATAAATATTGTTACCCTCTTAATCACTAGGGGCAAACCATGAAGATATTTAAATTATAAAAAACCAAACAAACAAACAAAAAAGAGGCAATAAATTGAAAAAAGAAATTAGATAAATAAATAACTTAAAATGCATTGCAAGACACCCTGTCCCATTCCATTGAAATGTCCATAATGAAAACTTTGAAAAATTAAGATTTGAAAAAATAGGAATGCACAATGGGGATAAAAATGTTTTGAATGTAAATTTGCTGTGATAACTAATGTTGCCAACTCCCTTTTCTGGGAAGAGACCTATTTCTCGAACATGATTTGGTTCAGCCCTCAGCCATCCAGCCTACTGCGTTACTGTTTTCATGACAGAGGATTCCTTCCCTGAGCTGAAAGACTGTGATTATCATTTTATATCCAAAAGCTATGACTTTAACTTACTCTATGCAGTGAAAACTGTCATACATTATAAAACTGTTTATAAGACTAGTTTTTTCATCTTCCACAGTACTTGATCACCTCTTTCAACAGTGAGTTGCTCTTTGAATTATTCCGGTTGTGTATAATAGTTCATTTATGTGTTCTAAGCACTAGTTTAAAATTATCAGTTTTGGAGTTTGCTATGGTGAAACTGAAAAGAAATAACTTGTTGCAAAAGTGTATACCATATAGTTACTAAGTATGAGAAGATTTTTACATCACATTGTATGTCTGTTTCAGATTATGCTGGGATGTATGCTTTTGTACATTCTCAAATAAATAGATACTAATGGAAGTGTTTCTGAAAAGTAACGCAGCAGTTCCCAGACCAGCCCTTGTTAACATCTTCTGCTTCCAAATCACACCTAAAACTTGCAGCAAAACCCAAATATTTAAAGTACACCTGAATACTTAAACTAGCATTGAATTTATGATCATTTATCTCATCTCACTTCCTCAATTTGTAGCATTGTAATTAAAAATACCGATCGGCTTGTGTTTGCTGATTAAAAAATCTTACATGAGGATGGTATTTCTGGAATAAAAGAGACCGATTGTGCATCATCAAAAAGTAACCAGTGAACAGATTAATAGATAAAGCACTCTGATCACTGATAAGAACTGATAAAAACACTGATAAGAGTAAAAATTGTTGATACTAACCAAAGAACAGTTCATAAGTGAGATGGATGGTGTTTTCTGATCAGCCAGCAGTCAATAAGACTTTTGACAACAATAAACTATCTCTTGAACAAATCAGTATAATAGGAAATACCTTTTAAAGTGATGTTAAATTAGGATGATGAAGGCTGAAAATATTACTTACAATGTTGTATCTGACTGGTCAGGTTATTTATTGACAAGAGCAAAACTTGGCAGCGGTCTAACAACTTCCCTGAGAAAGCAAGAGCACTATGGCACCTTGTAATTTCAAAATAACAGTTTGAGTATAACCAACCACAAGGTGACTGATATACAGCACAAAAGGAAACAAGCACGTAACTGTGGAGCCCATGGCTGTTACATCAGACGGATCAGTAAATGTATGGGTAAATTAGGCCTCCATTTGGAAACCATGCAAACTAGGCAAAAAACCCCACATGGACATATAAATTAAGTATCTATTACATTTTCACCTAAAACCTGCATAAAAAATGTTTTAATATTTGTAAAAGGGGGGTTGAATTTGAGAATCTAAATAGTTTCAAAAGATGTAAATTCAAAATTGTTGAGCATTTGAGAAACAGAATGTAAAAAGCAGAGAAGAGTCTAAAAGTACTGTTTTGAGCCCTCAAGATAGAACATGATCCACTGGTGCTACAAGAACACCAAATTCACAAGGCACACAAGCAACAGAAATCTTGAATTTATGTCTCATATGCCAGGATGAGTTACAACAGGAAGAACAATACGTATTATGGACTCACATAACATAAACCTCATACAACACACTACAGTTTTATGTTAAAATGTATATGTTCTGCATAACTGATTTATAAAAGATGAAGAACTGCACTAGCCCTGTATTTTCACAGTAGTACCATCCCTGTACAGGAGGGAACCAACCTACACCTGCAGGCAGAACTAAGTAAATCCATAGTTCTTTTTAAATTGCTAATCTCCTGGTCAAATTCAGTACTGATGTGAAGAGTAGCAAGTCATTCACTGAACATAAAGCAATTGTGAAGAACCACAAGGGAAAAAACAGTACTGAGATGCTCACGATCTTTTGGCATTTAGTGGATGCAACAGACATATCACAAAGTAACATGAGTCAAGGAAAGGACATGAACTGCTAGCAAGGAAAGCAGTTAAAAGAATCACCAAAACCAAGCATTCTTTCTCATAAAAAGCACCAAAAAACAAAGAAAAAGGGCAAATTTGGTTTGCTATCTTTGGCGACTTTGTCAGTTTTCCCATGCCTGGTATGAACTTTATAGATTCCCAAAACTCCTACTGTTGCTTTGCTGCTCACATGAAAGACAGTGTGGTAAGTATCCAGAAAACAATGTCTCTTCATAGGCACACAGTAATTATAACTGACAAAAATTAAAATATTTTGGAGAAAGTTACATCTGGCATACTTCTGTTAACATAACTGTAGCCTATAGTATCCTGTATCATAGCAGAGATATAACAGATGAAATTTGTACCTTATAACATGTAAGTAATAGCCATTCCACGGAATGGAAACAGCACAATTTTAGGTAGAAGAACTGACTATGTTTCGAAGCTGAATGAAAATTATATTTCAAGTTTCTTTTTCTGATTGAATGAAATAATTTTTCAGCAATATTTCTCTTAAACTAATATTTCATTTATTTTTTTTTTTTATTTTTGCATTCATGGAAAAAATACATCAAACATTTTACCCGTTGGCACCCAGATACCAAAATTTTTAGCCCTCCCCTACCCAAACATCCAACCTTTTAGGAAAAGACTTAATGAAAATTGAAATGGGAAACTATTCCCATTGAACATTCCTCTTAAGGAAACAGTATTACCTTGGCCTTTTTTTTTGCAATATGCAAATGTACTTGAGTATAGTTTTTTATAATGAATCCAAGTGAGAACATTTTCCCGGTCCCCATTACTGTGCTTGATGGCAATTCATTATGTCCCACAGGAATGAAAGAGCACCACAGGTGAAATCCTTAGAAAGCAGAACTTTACTGAGCAGGGAAGAACAGTATTTTGGGGCTAAACTACCTCGGTTTTGGAATTTTCTCAGGCATGATTAAAGGCACATTCATGATGTCATTGTCTGGAGATAATTCTTGTGTCAGAATATCCTGTGAGAATTGGAAAAATGAGTCACAGCAATTTCTAAGAGGAACAAATCAGTTCATTTTCATGTTATCTTACGTTCAGAAAAATCTAACCTTTAATTACGGGGAAAAAAAGAAGAATTGTGCCAAAGCTGGACATTAGTATATAAATTCTAAAAGCAAATACTTAAATTTGCAACATTATCAATATTGAAAATAATGTTTTACAATAGGAAAATATTGGACACTTTGCTGAACCAGTTTACCTGGATAATGTTTTGGCATGCTCATGTGACTAGTAGAAAGAAGTTAGGATAGCAATATTTGAACATTTTAGGTGTCAACAATAATCCCAAAGAAGAAAATGATTACTAGTGGGCATGTAAATTTCACATTTTTTTCTTTAATACTTAGGGGTATTCTAAGTAAATATGTATTGGAAACCAGCAAATTAATCAACTCAGCTCACAGCCAGCTGTGCCAGTAACCCTGAAACTTTTTAAACATTCTTTTAGCAGTATGCATTTCCCCATCTTTGCTATCTAAACTGTAGAACAGTCCTGTAAAAGTAAGTCTATCCACGCACACAAAGCTTCAGCTAGTCCCATTAACTGATGCATTAACATTTCAGACCTAAGGTTTAATATGTCATTCCCAGGACAGGCTTCTGTCAGCATATCCCAGGTGAATATCCATTCACAGGAATGGAAGAAATAAAGGAAAAAAAAAAAAAAAAGGCAAATTAAAAGTTCAGTCATTTCATGTCAGCCTATCTCTGCAATCATTGACCTTAATGGAGAATCATGCCTCAGATTATTTTGATAAATCTGCCTTTAAAGAATTATAACCATAGCAACATGGTCTCTCCATACCAGGGAAACATATCCATTTTCATGCCTGTAAGTGTAGAGGATGGTGACAAAACAGAGAAAAGGGTTAATTTTGTTCATCTTTGATCTTGCACACTCTAGCAGACATATGGGAATCTAAATAGTGATGTGTTATCACCAGAGCTGTGTTCAGAATTAAAATAACTGAACTTTTAAAAGCTGTGGACTATACACAGGATAATTAAAGTAAAAACTGAACTGCCCAATAAGATATTTGGGAATGGTAATCGTTTTGCTAGCTCTTTTTTAATTGGAATGTTTGTTACCAATGGTATTTGTGCCAGAATTTTTTGAAGAATAGAGTCTGTTCCCCTTTCAAGTAATACTCATGCCATGAAAAACAGCAGTTGAAATCTGGGTATCACTGAAGCAAATGACTTTGGCTGTTAACTATAATATAATTGAAATATCATCCAGTACCAATAATAGACCTTCTAAGATTAGATTTTTCTACTCTGCAAAACATAGAGTTGGAGGCATTAGTATGGATGGCCTCTAATTTTTGCTGTTACAGTGAATTTTCTTCTACAAACAGACATTGAACATAACTTCCTGGGGAGAACAAGGAAGGAAGGAAGAAAGGATGGAAGGAAGGAGGGAAGAAAATTACTTTGATATCATGGAGTTAGTACTGGCAGTCCAAACACAGCTGAGTGATTGCCATGTCCTGTTCCATTCCAGCATGGGTTTTAAATTGATCATATATTCTACATCTGGTAGTCAGACCAGGAAGGGACCTCCTGTATAGTAAAGTTCACTTACTGTTATCATCTGTTCCACTAGTCTTCAAGGCTGTATAGTATTCTGATCTCCAATGCATTTGTAAGGATTTCTTAATGCATGGCATCCAATTTACTAGTGTCCTACAATGTTTTATCCCTTAGCCATTACTGGGTAGATTAAATAAGGTGACTCCCAAGACAAACACCTAACAATTCTGCCTTCAAGACCTAACTCCTGTCATCTACCCATTCTGCATCCTCTTCAGGCTGTTCCTTATGTCCTCCAATTTTGCTGAAAATTCTTTCCTTCCTTTAAACTCATATTTTCCTATAATTCACTGTATTAAATCTTTCACATAAATCTCTATGAATGATATTATTCAGAAATCAAGGTAACATTTTTCAAAGAAGACAGCAGACTATTTTTGGAATCTGTTTTTGAATATTATGGTATATTTTATTACACAGTCTCTATTTCTGTCAGCACAAAACCAGACAGAAAAACATTTCAAGAAAGAGATGTAGGCAAGACTATTCTACACATCACACAGGTGAGGTTTCATGAAAAATGGTGTTCATCAGGTCCAGGCATGTAATGTGTATGAGGTGATGACCCACAGCTAAACAAACACTTAAAAGCTGTGAAGTAATGAAAAGTAAGCAATCAATGCTAATAAAAAAAAATCTCAAGAAAAATATCAGTTACCCCATCATGCAGAGGAAAGGGTGATTTGCACATTACTATTATGGAGATTGAGAAAAATAAGTGTTTGTTCTATAAAGTATTTTTTCTAAATTACTCTCAAATTATAGCTGATATCCACTTCTATTAAAGTTTCCCCAAGCTGAGAAATTTTAACTTCTGTATAAGCCAAGCTTCAATTTCTAAATTAAGAAAATGAAAAATTCTTGTATGAAATATTTGTGTACGTACCATGTAAGAGTGCTTGGTAAATAAAAGTATACTTCTACAAAGACAGAACTGTTTTGGGTAGGAAAGTAACTTTAAGGTTTGCAATGCAAAGTTCTTCCTTGTACCTATTACTACAGTATCCAACCGCAGAGAAAGCTCTATTAGGGTTCACAGTCCTTTTTATATTTTGTAATTTAATAAAAAAAAAGGTTCAGGGAGGAGAAATTATTAAAATCAGTATCAAATAAAACAACACAGTGATTAAAATCTCATTTTTGCAGGGTCTTGTCTTTCCTTGTCTTTAGATAACTAGAGTAATAGCTGCCTTTAGCAAAGTGGTAATAACCATCTCAGTACTAGAATTCCCAAAAGCAGGAGCTGTGCCTTAACAAATGAATATGGAGATCTGAGCACAACTTTATTCAGATGTTAAAAAGAACGTTGTGGAATGGTGAAAACATGGCTGCCAGGCTTCTTCCCTGCCCCCTGTCCTTCCCTCCACGCCTCCACCCCCCCGCCCCCACTCTCCACCCCACCCCCCACCCCCACCCCGCTATTTTCCCCTCCCAACTTCCCTCTCCTCCAAAACCTGAATGCAAAATAATGCAATTGGCACAGGAAATGATAACATGTTCATTTCTGAGCCAGGACTGTCTCTGGGCTATATCCAGAGTTCTGTTGCTCACACAGCAAATCCACTCTTTCAAGGTGGAAAACAACAATAATTCCCTATTTCATCTTTTGCTAGTGAAAAATATTATGGGTTTGGTGTCTTAAATGTTGTTTGTGAAGAGAAAACCTGCCTGGCATTTACAGCCTCAAAGTAATGATTCCTCCTCTACATTTGTATTTTGTATGTCAAATAAATTTGCCAATTTTACCTATTAAATGCTAATAAAATGGACACATGTCTAAAATGGTAAACATATGTAATAATGTTTTCATTCCAATTCAACCTGTTTGCTGTCTAAAGAGGATCAGGACATTAATGTACAGTGTGTAGAAGTTTATATTTCCCTGGTTATAAGAGGGATAAGGTAGAAACAACTGATTGATGCAGTACAAATGGAAAAATATATTACATGTTGAGGTAGAATTTCAGACAGGGAAAAAACAAGTGTGAGAGCTGTACATATAATGAACTGTGAAGCACTCAGAGACCGTGACAATGGGCATTGCATGAAGGTTCCAAGACTATACAGATTTACTCTACATCTTCAGAGAAAACCAAAAAACCTCCCACATTTTCATCATGAGCAAATTGCATGAAAGTGAACTCTTTAAAAGATTTAAATAGAGGGGATATTGAGACAATTACACATTTTGACCCTTCCTTCCTCTCTCCGGTTTTGTGTTGGGATAAAGAAAAAGTGTAACGAAAAATTTGATGTAGATCAACTGAAATCGTATACTTCTATTTTTTTCACGGGGTGACAATATGCTGCCAGCTTGAGCCTGCTAATTCACTTTGACCCATAAGGAAGACCAAATGTTTCTACCTTGTAGCCTCATCCATTTATCCCAGTTTAAGTGAAACTATAATTTCACCGAGTACCTATCCTGCAATAGGCAAAAGACAAAGCAGGTGTAAAAGATAAGGTGCAACTAAAGAGTCGGAGATATAGAAGCAAATAGCAAAAATAAGCCGTCTTCTCTGACAGACAGAAATTAAACTTACAAGAAAGTAAAATACTTATTTACAAGAAAACTTACAAGCAAACTTACAAGAAAGTACATTAGAGACCTGGTATTCCCCAAGAACTATCAGGCAGCGATACTGAAGATGCTGCCCCTTTTCCTTCTATTTAGAACAGGCATCATCTTTAGGATCTCACAAATTCTGGAGATAGATTCCTGACGCTGCAAGATTTATTTTTAAAAAGAGCCTCATCCACTCAGGGAAGTAAGGTGAGACTCAACAGTTTGCTAATGGCTTTCCACTTGTCACAAAAGGAGTGGTTATGTCAGGTCACTTAAAGAATTACCACCAAAGAGTTTAAGTGACGTAGGTTTAATAGGAGTTTTGGAAATGTAACTGCACAGGATTTGATAGCAAAGTTCACTCTATTACTTATCACATGGAGTAAATGCACTGAGATAAATCAAACTGAAGTCAAGGCAGAATAGCATTGGAAACGGTTTATAATCTTCCTGTTGAGTCACAAGATTCAGAGCAGACTCCCTTGCTTTCTAAACTCTCACAGAGTTTATGAGTGCATGGATCTATTCCTAGTCTCAGACTTAGATCTGAAGGGTAGAGAGAGTAAAAAAAAGAGAAAGCTTGTTCAGAGTTCAAGATTACCATAAGACTTTAGCAGCAATTGATATTTTTTTTTAATCACATTACATCATTAACCTAACTACTTCAAGCTTGCAATATATGCTACAGCAAACGTGTACCTACTAAAGGTTTGCCCTCAAGTTCAGTGAGATACTCCTGTCATGTGCCTTTGCATTCCTCAACAGGTGAAGGGCTGAGCCTCAAGGAGCAGAGGTATCAGCCCAGGCCCCATCATTGACTTTCCACAGCAGTCCCCCTAGTATCACAGCCTCAGTGGTCTGCAAGCTCAGAGCGGCATCCCACTCAGAGGGAAATGCTGACTGCATCCCACTGTGGTCCAGGAGACCTCAGAATGGTCTCACTTTGGGACTGAGATTGGCTTTAGTCATCAGCAAAATGCCATTCCAAAAAAACCCAATACATCGTTCCACTTACTTGGTTACCACTCAGGCTATGGTCCAGCAGGAACATTATGGGGTTGTCAGGGAGTAACTGTTTCCATTCTTCTTCCCTGCTTTGACCAGTCAACAGGAGTTCCAGTATGGACAGTGCTGTGCTCTGCCTTAGCTGAGTGAGAGTTATTGGTACAGTCAGGGGGTGCTTGATCGCTCAGCTCATTTCTCACAGCACTGAGGCCTCGCCGGCAGCTCCCGAGGCCCCAGAAGAGCCCAGAGGAGGGGAGAAGTGCACCACCGCACCACTCTACATACAACTGACTGAGTGTATGCAGATGGGATACACCACCATATAGTTTTACTCTTGGAACTGGGACAGGAAGGCAGACAGTTGTAACCCTGGCCAGTGACAAACAATATTACCTCTCTCTACTTTTTCATGGTAAGGACAAAGGACTTTTTCTTCCACTCAGCCCTGGCTTTGTTTAGCAATCTCAGATTATAAAAACAGTAAAGACCATCCACTGCATGCTGCTGTCACTTGACTTGGAGCGCAAGTGGAGAGTTGCCACAGCACTAATACTGACACTCCAGTGTGATCTGTGAATACCTAAATGAGCACCAATTTTTTGGGGAAAAAAATTCTGAGACACACTACCAGGAGTACTATGGAGAAAGAGTCAGAAGCACAGGATCTTCATGGCAACAGCAGCAGAGGGAAGGGGATCAGGGAAAGCAGAGCCTGGTGACAGAGAGGAAACTTATAGTATGGAGTCACAGGCAGGGGACTTCTGGGAGGGAAAGCTCCTGAAGTAGACTTCCCTTCATATTACCCGCACTCTAATCTACACAGAAGGAGAGGGGCACAGAGACATGTTGGATTTGTTTCATTTTTTTCAAAGATAACCCTCAGGTTATACATCTGAAAATACAGTGCTGTAGAAAATGGATTGCCTTTAAAAGATTTATGTTTAATTCTGCTGTGTGCAAAGCCTACAATCAAGACAGACTTCAAACAATAGATCATCTCACCAATCCTCTTTCAGCAGAAACTTTAACATGGTGTTCCAGTTTTGGGAATATTTTTTATGCATGAACAAGTAAACTAGGGTTGTGAATAGTTGCACCTCCTCTTTGAGCATCCTCAAGAAGTGCAGGGCTGCTGCACATTTAAAAATATATGGCACCTTTTTAAAGTTATATTGACATGCATAGATGAGAATTTATCATTAGAACATTTTAGCTCTGTGAACCAATTTCTGATGAAAGTGCATTATTACCATCATAAAAGAAGAGCATTAGAAAATGATGTACATTCACATCTTAATTAAAAAAAAAATATATTTTGTATTTGCTTTGAGAACAAATACGTGATCCTACCATCAGAGAGGCAGTCCATCACAGAGCACAGAGTACCGCATAGTTACGTAGAATGCCTCAATTATCCTGGCTGCCAGACCCTGCTCTCCCTGCCTCATGGGGACTCTGCAGCGCCCAGGGAGCCCTCAGAGCCCCCAGCACTGAAAGGGTGTTTGAGCAGGGATTGACAGCCTCAGGTTGAGGTAAGATGGATCCCTAGGCCATTGAGCAGGGTGAGGCAGGAGGCCCCAGGTGTGGCTGGTCAGGTGCATAGTTTGTGCCATCAAGTCCCTGGCACTAGGTGTCTTTGGGCTCACCACTTCACTTTCTGTCAGTGTCTTTCTCCCGAAGTTTAATGGTTCTTCCAGAACGAAGAGGGAATTAACAGCAGGGATCGTCAGCCTGATCCTTAGCAAGATGGCATTCATTCAAGTGGGATGACCTGTGAAGTGTTACATCAACAGCAGAGTTATTTATTAGGGGGCTGTACATTTGACTGCCTTCATGCACAATTTTAATAAATTACAAAGATACATTTTGAACTGGATGTGGGTCTCTGCTAACAAACCAACTAGGCATGAGGAGCATGCCTCTATTCTAGAGTGCATCAAAGCAAGCTGAGACACTGTCCCTGCTTAGATCTTTCACATCCAATTTGGGACCAACAATAGAGGTATGGATACGAACTAAATACCACATACTTTTCTGCAGTCCCTTCTGTATCTTACAGGTAGAATGTACACCCATTGATTGTCCCCATGCCATTTCACTGACTCTTGTTTCTTTCTGTCCTTTCAGTCCTATCTTTCCCATCCCTACCACACTCATGGTGAGCTACTATATTTTTTGTACATATATGGATAAAACAGCTTTTTTAACATTCAGGCATAAAATCACACCTAACATCTCATGTGACATCAGTAGGAAAATTGTATTGCTGGTCAGTATTTTATTTCAGCTCTGTGATGCAGCTTTATCAATGTGCTGATGCTTACAAAATGCTTTAGTGGTTAGATATGAGACAGTAATGCACACACACTCTTGACATCCTGGCAGCCAAGTAGCATCACTTCTGTAGGCCAGTTATTTTTTTGTATATTGTAATGGTTCTGCTGTACCCTCACATACATTTGTGTAAATCCTATCTGTTAACAAGGCTTTTTGATTTTAATTATTAATATTTTAAGTTACTACCATAAATAAATAAATGGATCTTTTTTTATTATGTTTTCAATAATAGCTTTCCTTGTCATTGCTTTTGTCTTTTATCAACACATTCTATTAGTAGGAATTTTGGTGCTGAAATACAAAGTAATATTTTATATTAAAAAATCTATGTTTATCTTAGAATAAAGGCATGAGTCACTGGGATTGAATTCTTCTGAATAAAAAAACCTGTATCACAGTAAGTGGATGAAAAATGTCAGTCACATGAGGAGACAAAGATTTCTGAAATGCCACCTTAAGAGTGTTGATTTCACAACAAACTTACCCTAGAGGACAAGGTGTTAATCACTACTTGGTTGTTAACATCAGTTAGTGCTTCAGTCCTCCATGGAAAGTAATTGCAGTCTTCAGTGTAATAAACAGGCCTTAAGATTTAAGAAGCTGAATTCTGAAAAGCAGTTCATGAAAAATTTATTTCCTTCATTTTTAATTTTTACGTTCTAGGAAACCTGCTGACATGAGAACTCTTTCTGTTTGTCCTTTTCTCTATCTCTCCGTCTCTCCCCACTTCCCCACCTCACTCCCACCACCCCCCCCCCCCGGCACCTTTTTATTTGAAGAAAGTAGTCAGGGCTGCCAGGGCCCAGGAAAAACAGACAAAACTAACCCTTTCCTGCCTTACCTCACACCCATAGTCACAGTGTAAAAATGGATGTATAAGGGAGCAACAGCACTGCACCATTGACTTAAGGCCTGAGAATAGATCTCGTTGAGGAGTTCTTTGATGCCACTTGTACTGCCAGACAGGATTATTACATGCAAAAAGAGAGGCATAAAAGGCAATTACATGCTCAGTCCATTGGAAAGCAATGAAAGTTGTTTGCCTATATGGATTCTGTTCCTTTGAAAATTGCCCTCAAGCTCTCTAAGAGAAGGATGTTGTCTTTGATTTGTGTTTGTAAAATGAGCCACAATACAGCAGATCAGTAAGTGGCCACGCAGATTTAGCAGAAAGATGTAGAAGCCAGAAATACACCGCTTTTACTAGAAAAAAAGTGCAGACTGTCCTATCTAGATGAGTCAAGTTTCAAAAATGAGTGGTATACAAGCTATTTCAAAGCAGCACAAAGAGGCAAACAAAAAAGCCCCAGCCTCTGCCTTTCCATTGGAGGGGATGCATACCAGAGGGATGTAGCAGTGGCTGTGCAAAGCCCTGGGGACAATCAGGGGTAGCTGCTGTTTAAAATGGCAACACTTAAAGCTGGGAGGGTGTGGTGGGTTGACCTTGGCTGGACACCAGGTGCCCACCAAGCTGCTTTATCACTGCCCTCCTCAGCAGGATGAGGAGGGGAGAAAATACGATGGGAAAAACTCATGGGTCAAGATAAAGGCAGTTTAATTAAGCAAAAGCAAGGGCTGCACACAGAAGCAAAGGAAAACAAAAGATTTATTCTCTATGTCCCATCAGCAGGTGACGTTCAGTCATTTCCCAGGAAGTAGTGGTTGCTCTGGAAGACAAACATTGAAGTAACAAATGCCCCTGCTTACTCTTCCTTTCTCTTAGATTTTACTGCTGAGCAGATGGCATATGGTATGGACTATCACTTTAGTCAGACTCCACTCTCCTAGCTATGTACCCTCCCAAGGTCTTGCCCACCCCCAACCTACTGGTGAAGGAGGAATTCTGAAGAGACAACTTTGATGGTGTGAAATCACAACACTGGTGTGTTACCACCATGTTTCTAGCTACCAATACAACGCACAACACTATGAGGGTTGCTATGGGGGAAATTAACTCCATCTCAGCCAGACCCAATACAGAGGGAGAGAAGGTACAGGGACAACAGCATATGTATCCCTGCACACATCATCTGGGATGGAATTGATAGCAGCCACTCCAACCTTGGCACAAATCCACTTGGAGATACTTTCCTTGATCCTTCTTTCCTGCTATAGAATGAGCAACTGAGTAAGCCATAAGTAACTGGAAAGGAAGAGAAGAATAAACAGTCATGTTTGATGTGCCACAGTCTCATCAGCAGAAATGTCTAACTTGAGCTGGTTGTGTCCAATAGGGATTTAATGAATGGTAAGGAACCAGCTCAACTGTGTTTCCATCTGTGTCTACAACTTACTCTTTACCCTTAAATAACCAATATTATAAATGCTAAGCATGGGCATGATAACATCGAAAACTAATAACACATTTTTTTCATGCACAACTCACAGCTCTCACCCGGCTTATGAAGGCTGACTTGATCTAGAACAAATTCCAGCTGTGTTGCCTCCATGTAAGGATGAGGAAATACTTGCACCGTCTGTTTTGCAAATGTTTAACTATAGATAGAAATTTTAATGGTGAGGAAGTGAGCAAGGAGGTAGTACATATTTAAGAATTACAACACACTTCTTATCCTTATAGAAATTAATGTGGCTTACTAGCCACAGAAAGAAATACACCTGCAAAACGGAACCTGCCAGATAAAAACACCGCATGTGTCCTCTGTTACAAAAATGGTCACTGAAATAATTTCCTGACTCCCAGGAGGATGACTGGGATGAGAATCAGCCAAGTTGGGAAAGCCTATTTGAATGACACAAAGGGAATGAGTCTTATTTCTTGTGGTCTGCAAGAGGTGGAGGTTTTTTGTGGTTTTCACATCTACCCAAAACTACTCATTTGGTGGTATAGCCTCAATAAACTGCATGTTTCCCATCAATAATTCTTCATGTACTTAAGCAAGGGGTTTACATACTTATATTTAGGCCTGAAATCTGTTTTAGAAAGTGCAACCCACAGTGAAAAATATTTTCTTGATTCTTAAATAAGCTTTGCAGGACTAAATTTCCAGAAATATGAGCTAGCTCTCCCTTTAAGGCTAAGATCCAGTTATGCAGGGCTGCTGACGGGTCTAGGTATTAGTCAGCCACTTAAGATCCTACCACAGCAGAGGGGAGACTTCATCACTAGAAACTCAACAGCACTGCAGATTTCCTGCTGAGCTATAGCTGAAAGCTGGGAAAGGAAAGGGAGTCCAGAATCCCAAATGAAGCATTTTGTAGTTTCATATAAAGTAAAAATTGTTCACCTTTACACTATCATGTTTAATCCCTTCAGTACTAACAAAACATGGCTTTTACTATTACAGGAGAGATTCTTATGGCTGTTGCATGGAAATACAGGATTTTGTATCATTACATACAAGTTGATCAATCTACAAATCTTATAAGAAAATACAAAGGGCACTATGAAAATACAAAGGGGAAAATTATTTTCGTTGGACCTTCCTCCACTTCCTGGACAAACAAACAAACAAACAAAAATTATACCTGAAGCTTCATAATTTCTTTCTAAGTTCCTTTATTTTATTGATCCTCACACTTTTTTCTTATTGCCTTCATAATAAATGCATTTATGTTTTGGTGATAATGATCTAGAAAAATAGAAGCTAAACTTTGAAAGAAATGTGCACTGCCATGAAGCAGTAAATGGAAATGCAGTGTACACCCCCAAAAATAAGACCACAAGCTTCACAATGAAAACTTCAAGTCAGGGTTCAAGGCATGCCAGTAATGAAGAAATGTCAATCAGGTAAGAACTGCTTCAATGTAAAAGGGCAGAGTTTCCTGGAGAATCTTGAATAGCTGGCTGTTTTAATCCTGGTGCTTTCTAAAGACTGCTTTAGAATAGAAATATATTTCTATATTTCTTTTCTCAACAGGTAAAACTTTATCCATGGAAGATTTTGTACAGCTATATTTTTATGAATTTTCAAAACAGTAGACTGTAGTTAAATATTAATTAAGGGGCAAAAGAGCAAATGGAAAACCTTTGGTGAAGGCTGCTGTCAAATTTCCTGTAAAATCTAAATGACTTCAAAACCCCCCCTTACATCACCATAGTAAAGAGATAAATGGAACTAGTTGGATAGTCAGTCAAGAGTGGCAAAAAGCCACAAAATCTGCTTCTAAAAAACCCTGAGTAGAAACGGATACAGTCATAAACACAGCATAGGTGGTATTCTACTGGCCTACATCCTTCTAGGAAATCATGTAGGTCCCAGGTCATTCATGTTTAACCATTCCCTTTTTTGATTGTACTTGCAACAATGAACAACTTGTTAGTATGACATGCTACTGTTCTGACACTTAAAACTTTTGTTCTCCACTACTTATAACTTTTAAAGTGTTTTCCTTTTGGCTGTACTTGAGCTAAGAGAGAATAGCAAGTAGACATTCTATTGAAAAAAGTGGTTCATCCATACTTTCAGCAAGTATTTACAAATAGCTGAGGGAGACAGCTGCTAATTAGGCACACTGATAGGGTTTGGTTTGAACACAAGCAAGTAGCCTTGCTTCATGCAACATGAACAAATCCTTGTGTCAGCCACATTAAATCCTCTTGGAAATTGCCCATTTCTTGTGGTCCTCTGATCATTCTCACATCTTGATACTGTGCTTTTCATTGCACCCACCAAGTCTATTCTACTCAGAAATCCCCTTGCATTAACTCACCTGTAATGTCAGTAACTATTCTGTTGTCCTACATGCCCACATCTCGTGGCTGTGATGGAGTGAAAGGGAGTATTTGGATATCATTGTAGCTTAATGAAAGTGACAAGGCTTATGCGGAAGCATTTGGAATGATGTTAGATGGATCATCAGCTAAGCCTATGGCCAGACAATTCCTGTAGAAGTGGCTATGATTATTAGAGATGTTACTGACTCCATTTCATTTGTTAATGTTTGTTGCATCCCTCCTGCAGTTTGTACCTCTGCCTTCAAAGACAGTCTGGAGGATCATGTAAGCTTTGAATCAGGGAAGTCATATGTTTCATTTTAGACAGCATTCAGTAGTTATTTAGGGTGCACAGGCTGACTTTGCTGCTAGGCAGGTGAATTGCTCTCATCAGTTTGACCCCCAGCAGCAAGAGCACAGGGGACAATATCTTAAAGCTGTAAAGTGGTAGGATCTGAAATCACAGCTTTTTCTGTAACAATTGTACATGTCTTGCTCACAACAGCTCATATTTCATTGATGTACACTTCAGTTCACATAAAATGAAGAGAGATTTCTGCCCTTCTCTAAAATTTTCATTGCTATTGTTTCCATCATTTTTCTTCACCTTCCTTTAAGGTTTGCTATCTGTGTTGTAATGCAAAAGCAAGCATACATGTATGTGGTGTTTGTGTACTTTTAGGATCTGTAGACTCTTCTGCATATCCAAACCCATGAGCACTATCTTTAAGTCTATCCAGTTGTCTTGCTGTACCTGGATCACAGGACCTTAATCTTTCTGGTAATATTATAATTCATTGTGTGCCTGAAGCTGACAGTGTTGCCTAGTAGTGAATAACATACACTTAATGATAAATCACCACAGTAAAGGACCCTATAATGTAGCTGGGGTTATATGTCACTGTTTTCTTATACATCTGCAGTAGGATCTTGAGCATACTTCTGTGTCGTATTTACTGTTTCTGTTCATGGTTGAAACCCTCAGCTTCTCTAAGTATTGGTCCCCTGGACTGCAAACCTGAATTCTTCTCAAAGGATTCCATAAAACAGAAATATCCCTCAGGCACCATTGCATTTTTTAAGAAGTTTTTATTTTGTTATTGGCAGGATTTGTGTAACTCTTGAATAACTGGTGAGAGGTCATTTTATCTATTTATTTATGTGATTAATTATTTAATTAATTATCTGTCTAATATGAGTTGTTGAAGTGAGATTTTACCCCAAGACCTTTATAACTTTACCTTATTTCTTCTTCTGGATAGGCAGATTTACTAAGATTTGCTCTACAGTGATTATATAGGCTCATGTCTACTAGACCAGCTCATCTGAAAGACAGAACTACTGACACCAAATTCCTTTTCTTAGTCCACAGTATTGCAGCTGTACCAAAAAGTATAATTTTATAATTTTTAAGTATTTGTTCTTAGGAACAGATAATTTTCCGTATTTGTCACTGAATGCTGGGAATACGCACTTAAGTTATTTCAGTTTTCACTGCATTTGAAAGATGAGTGAGTTTATGTTGGAAAAGAGGAAAACATTAGTTGAAGTTGTTTTTCAGGCCTGCTAATTGAATGTCCATTTGAAATTTATGTGGTTTTACACCTGTGAGGAGTAAAAGCCTCCACATCATTCTTCCATGCAACTAAAACAGTTGTGAATCCAAGGACCAGCCTTACAATCTTCGCTGAACACAGCAATGTAAATTGTTAAGCTAGCAAAAATCACATATTTAGGACCAAAAGAATTTGCCTACCTTGTATTTTAAGTAATGATGACTCCTAACAAGAATATCTCTCTTTTGTTATAGTGCACTAGAAGAATTGCATAAAATGAGATCTGAAAGTAGAGCATAGGATTGATTATTCCCTCCTGTGGAAAAGCACCATGCTGTAGAGCCCTCTGCTGTTCAGCTGTTTAGCCATGCTGGTGGCTTTCCAGTGGCAAACTCTGGGGGATAGATTTTGGTTGCTCAATAGATGTTGTAAGGCAAAAAGGAAGGAAGACATTGTGGGACCGTGATGCTTTAACAGGCACACTGAGACTAATGAAGTTACTTGAATTAAGTCTTCAACAGCTTGGGAAAAACAAGAGAGTATAGAAATAAAAGTTAAAACGGGTGTGAAAGAAAAAGATTTTATTCTTTAGTGTGTATACACACATAGAAGACACAGTTAACATTATTCCAGGAGTTTTGAAATGGAAGAGTTAAACATGGCAAAATGCTTTACCCCTATCTCCTAACCTGTGTATTTTATGGAGCAGAAAACTAATCTGGAAAAGCTTCATAGCCAAATAGTATTTAAAGAAAGGTGGAAGT
The DNA here is from genome assembly GCF_023634155.1 of Falco peregrinus. NCBI lineage: Eukaryota > Metazoa > Chordata > Aves > Falconiformes > Falconidae > Falco > Falco peregrinus. Next base: position 46,661,741 of record NC_073739.1, on the reverse strand, counting down.
ATATTTGTTTATGGTTTTGTACATTTGTAAAAATACTAACTCTGAAACATAGTCCTTTTTTAGACCATTGCAAAGAGAAAAAATAGGTTTCAAAATAACATTGCATGCTATCTTAAAATGTCACATCATTTAAGCTTGTGGCTTAAAAGAAATTTTAACATTTAACATTTAAAATTTAACTCTTAACATTTAAAATTTAACATTTTAAACCAAAATACTGATTTGAAATGAAAAATAAAACTTTTAAGCATTATTTTACTTTCATCACTTTAGTTGTTTGACTGATTTCATATCATTGAAAGTGTTCATAAGTAAATAAAAATTTAAACAAAAATTTAAAACTCCTTTGTTCACAATTTGTTGTGACACATATTACACTTTCTGACCACTCATAACACAAGGGCCACTTGTGTAAACAATAACGCAGTACAATGTATAACAAACATAAATGCAACGCAGCCTGTTTCAGATGATAATTAACATTACAATTTATGCTTATCAGAGGTCATCAATACTAAATAGAATCAGAAACTAAATCCTGATTTTACAAATTCATGTTTGGATTCCTTGTATATCTGGGTGATCACAGTGAAGAGATGTGTATGCAGGACACAAACCTAGTAGCTTGTTGGGCTATGTCAAATGTACATTTTGGTGGAAGTTTTGCTAATTTAGATTTTTGCAAATTTAAGTATTGTCCTCAGTATTCATTTGCACAGCTTTCATCATTAGTCTCTAATACTTAGAAAATGCTTACCTGAAAACAGTTGCAAGAATTTCCACTCTTGCTTTATGTTTCTTCTAGCTAGCTTAGTGGCATTTTATATGACAGATGTTTCACCTCTGTCTCATATGGTTGTGCAACAAAACCTTGTATTTTTTTTTGTGCATTGGGTCAGAAAATTGTTTTCTCTTAGATTTCAGATACCAAACACAGTTTTGTTTTGTGTCAAGTGCTCAGAACCTTCAGAAACTCTCAACAACACCAACATTCAGATCTTTCAAAGTGGATTCATTTTCCCCAAAAGGATACTTTCCCACAGTGTCTTAACTGATTTCATCAAAGTGTCTTTGATGAGTTACGTCTCCTGAATGAATGTCATGGTGGAGAGGACCTCAATGGACAGCTCAGTCGCTTCATTGAATCCATTTTGATTGCCATATGAAATGTCAACTAATTTCAAGACTTTGGCTTGCAATCACTGATCATCCATGTCAGAAAGCCTTAATTTAGCTTTTAATTCAGCTATTTTACTTAAAACTAGACCAGCCAGGTTCCTCTCATTACAACGAAGAAACATCTGCACAAGCACTTCAGTTGCTTTCCTTCAACAGTTTCAAAATTGAAGCACAGAGGTCCAATTAAATCCTGTCGCCACTGTAGCACAAGAGTAACCAGGGTTTGAAGTTCAGGCTATGTTTCTCAATTCAGTGAACAGCGCTCATATATCTGCAGACATCATACCTCTCCAAAAACAATCTTCATAGTACTGAGGTCTTCAGGACATGTCCTGCTTAAAAGGTTCAGCTCCCTGATCAACCTAAGAGAATGACTTGGAGGAGAGTACTGCTTGATCTTTATCATGACATACTATTGTAATTGCTGTCCAGAGCTCTCTACGTACTAAAAGCAAAATTATTCCATTCCACTTGAATTGTGGTAGTCCCATAAATGAGGCACTAAATGTGCTTTAGTGCTTTGAGCCAGTATGTTCACATTGTAACTCAGAGCCACCATGGTATATTGAGGATCAAAGCACGCTTGTAAGTATCATTAACACCTTGCCTTCCAACAGATAGAAAATCTGTTTTCACAATTGTTCCCTAGTTTCCCGTGGCTCAGTGGTACCTGGTGCACTAGTTAGTTAACTCATTCCTATTCTTTACTCAAGTGTAATCCCTGTTTGCTAGAACACAGGTTAAAACCCTCATGACCCGCTGACAACAAGTAAGGGAGGAGCACATAATTCCATACATTATGTGTAAAGCTGTGTGTGTCAAATTATAGTATTTCACTGTTATATAAGCATTCTAAATGATATAGTGATCAAAACATCTTTAAATCTGAAGGACAGCTGAATATCCTTTTGGTTTTCTTTTCTTTTTTTTTTTTTTTTTTGGTTGATTGGTTGTTGTGTTTAATTCACATAGGCAAAAGATTGACTGCATTTCTGTGGACCATACTCTCATCTACAATAAATCAGAGCACTATTGCTTTCAATTTAGTTTTGCAGTTTACACTACATGAAGAACTGAGTACACATTAAAAAAAAAGAAGAAAAAATCAGCTCAAGAGCAACACAGAAAGCACTCAAGAAAATCAACAAGAAGAAAGAGATACTAATCTGTCAGTAAAGCAGTTATAGTATTTTGGAGGAACAGCTGGTGTGTTTTTCATTTCCTGAAAAATACCAGTGCTCCCAATTTGTCTTATATCCCTCATCACAGCAAATATGAAGTCTTGCAGGTTTTTTTATGTACAAATACCACCTTTCTCTATATAAACAAATAAACAAAATTATGTGAGAAACACTTGTAGGCATCATTCTATAAAAAAGAATGGGGAATGAGAAGTAAATAAATAAAAAAATCCACCATCTTTTTTTGCCAGAAGAGATTTCTTTTGCAAGAAATCAGATTCAGATCCAGTTAATTGTCTGCATAATAATGTCAACCCTCTCTTTCAGACACTTATTAAGATCTTGGCTATGGTGAAATATGCTGTTCGATCGCCTGCTTAATCTTCCTTATCAAAACCTGGACCAAGGACTCTAATCTCTGTATCAAACTTCAGAGATAAAGCCCAAATAATGAAAACTGCTAGGGCCAAAACAAATACTGTTTTGAGGGTCAACAGATTTTCTTCCCAGATGTAGTCCCAATTATTGTAAGTCAAACAAGGGGTGGAAACTGGATCCTACAAAGAGAGATTTCCTGCTGTGAGGGTAGACACCGCACCGCTGTTCTTTGCCAAAGTGAGAGTAATCCACGACCACAAAATATATCCTTTGGCAGTCAGTACTCTTAATAACCAAACAACCCTGAATAATAGCAGCTAAAAAGCCAAGGAGATGACGATACTTGACTGCATGCTGTGGGTCATGACATGAGAAGGTCAAATACGTGTTTAGATAAACTGAGTCCAAATGACTGACTGTTGAGTTGTCTGGGGACCTTCAGCTGTGATGACCAAGTCACAAAGTGGCTTTGTTATTTGGCATTGTGAAGTTCCTTATTCATTCTGTCCTCCTAATTTCCATAAGGAATACAATTACTTTAAGTAAAATGGTATTCCCTCCTTCCCCATCACTGGTTTACACATTCCGTAGCTTCTGACAATCAGTATCTTGCTTGTTACTGATAATAATAGACATTTTGCAGGCCAGACTTAGATTCCAGCTATACTCTTAAAGCCCAGTGTCTTTAATTATAGTAACTCTGGGCTTGAGCAAGTGTACTGAGAATCTCTGAAGCTTTGCATTGACCACCAAATCCTCTCCAACTTACAATAATGCAGAATGAAGATACTCAAGCCAATGGTGGCTAAAGTGACTGGCACTGAAATAAAAATGAAAGCTACATTTGTATTTACACATTGTAAAAGTATTGGGGAAATCAAGAAGTCATAGGCACCTCATATTTAAACGTTCTTTTCTCTCAATACAAATGCATATAAATAGATTTTTCCCATTTGCTAGGCTTTAGATCCTATTTGTCTTTGTCTTTGGTAGTTCATAGCAGGTGTGAATTACTGTTTTCTCAAAAGGCCTCTTTAAAGAAAGTTAATGGCTAATTTGTTTCCTGTTCCATCTTTACTTTTTTTTCTACTATTCTGTCAATCTTTGTCTGTATGTTGGTTTAGAATTAAAGTATTGTTGAGTAACTTTGCTTCTCTGAAGACACTTATTCTGTCACATACAGAAATGATTAAAAAAAAGAAAAAGTTTTATGAGATCTTCAGAAAATGTTTATTTTCCTTTAATGGCAGGCATTTCCCATTCCATTACATCACAGGTATTATCTTAATAAAAGGGTATTCCCTACTGAATTTTACAAGTCAGTTCTCCTCTCTCTGAAAACATGCTGCAAATATGTCATGAGAAATGACAAAATTTTCTAAATTTTTTGATGTGAAGATTAGTAGTGGTAAAGATTGTACAGTTCATTTTTTATGTTGCCAAAGATTTCAAGTATTATTGAAAGGAGCTTTTGTCCATGAAACATAGGCATGACAAAAAGATGTTTCTTATTCACTGGATAGTTGTTCTGGGTTACTTGCATTGATTAGTTCACTGTTAATGGAGACCAAGGCTAAATATTTAAATGAGGCCATATGAACCTATATAACTTCTGAGAACATAACACCTTCATGAGTCTACAACTGTGCATTGCTTCCATGTACTGCTTTAGCTGAGATACTCTCAGTGCCTCACTGAAGGGGAATTTTAATGGTAGTAGATATTAGGGATCACACTCTGGAGCTGGCATTTTCTCATTCCATATAGATACACAGACAAACAATCCAGTGATTTAACTGTGCTTAAGAGTTAAACTTGTATTTCAAAATGGCTTGGATAGTTTTAAATTGTCCAGTGACTTATCAAATCAATGGACTATGTGTAAGTAGTAGTAGTATCTAAATACTTTGAGAATGAGGAAATGGCAAGTGATTTTACTTAATTGTTCTTTACTATAACTTTCAACCTATGACATTAAACATATGCTCTTTTTGAAAATAGTCATTAACCTTTCACATGATGTATAACTAGCTTTATCACTCCGGAAAAAAAATTTCCACTTTGAGTTCTGAAAAGAAGATCCACTGGGAGACACACAAATGGTAAACCACACCGAAGGACACAAAAAGGCCCATAAAACATCAGTAGGGTTATAAAGGTCTATGGATTTTAATTGCTGTGTGCCATTGGGCCTTTACAAAGCAATCAAGCAGGCAATCTCCGAAGACAGCCCTGCCATAATACATTTAACAATAGAGTTCTCACCCCATCAGCAGACTAGGGTTTATGAAGGTCCCAATAGCAATTAATGACCTTGTACATTGAGAGAAAAAGACAAAATTACTTAAATTAACTACCCTTTCTGGATACATATCTTAAGTTTCAAAAAGTGTAATTTCAAGACAAGGAATGCAAAAGTTCTGATTGATGATAGACAAAAAACATTTTTATGTATCTGATATTCCTGTCTATGTTGATTTTTAAAGGTACAGAAATCTGCCTTTATGATACTATGTAGGGGATGTTCTGAAAAATACAGTGTAATATTAGTGCATACAGGAGTTAGGTTTGGGTGGTGAGTTATAATATTCTAACTACATAACTTCATTCTTCTCAAGAAGATGGAAAAGTCTATATTTCTGATATTGAGGGTGAATTAAAATTATAAATGTACAATAATAGCAATAAACAGGGTTACATGCATAATATTATTAATTCTGAGCAACAATAAGTGGAAGCTTAAATACATTTGCCTTCTTGTTACATGTGTTTTCAAACACAAATACAATTGTACAAGACTGCAAATTCAGCGGTGGTCAACAACATGCAAAATGGTAATCATTGCATGAAGGTAGCCACTATGGTCTGAAGAATAATGCCATAATAAATGCTGGATATGAAGATGGAGACAAATTAAGAAAAGTCAGTCTATGAACAGAGCATATACAGTAACTTTTACATAGAATTTGATTAAGTGGGCATTTAAGAGGTTTTATACTGTATCAGAGGAAAATGTAACGCTGTTTTTCTGTTGATGTGAGAAGAACATTCTTTTGTGCTTGATATATTAGATAGTTGCAAGGGGCAACTATTTAGTTATTTTTGTATTTTGACTTTTTTTTTTATTTTGTAGAGGAAATAATTCAGACATATATATCTAACTAAATAATCTACTTCATTCCTCTAACTTTCTTCTTCATGTTAAAGAACTCACAGTTCCTTATAATAAAGCCCCAGGACATAACCCATGTAAGAATGGCTATAAAATTAATAATTTTCTCGAGTTTCCGTTTACAGTCTGATTTAATCCTTGTCTCTTGAACTCAGTTTAATCAAGCTTGAACGCATAAAGAATCATTCTCCTATTATGGAACTACTATAATGTTATTTTTAAAGGTAGGTGATCCACTTAGTAAATAATGTGAATTATACCTAAAAATGCAAGTAAAATGTTTTGTTGTCCAATCAAAGAAGGTATATACTCAAATTTCAGAACTGTGCTTAGCTGGTAAAAATAGCTGCACTTGCAGAGAGTTAATATGCACAACGTCACACTGGCAGTATTCCAGGAGGAATTCATTCTGTATATGCTGCCACTTGTTCTGTCCATTTTGGAAAGCACCAATCTTTCTGTTCCTGTATCTGTCTGCTTATCAGCAGATGCAGATATAGTTGAAGAATTAGAATATTAAAAAAATATATGAAAAAAATCTGAATCTAAACAGTCTATTTCTTCTCCGTGCATTCTTTTCACTAGTATACAGCTTTATCAAGCAAAAGAGATTTAACTGGGGAGTATTTGGAATCTAATGTTTTACTGATAGTATCTTTTGTTATTTTGCTTGCATTACTCTTCCCCTAGAAAAGAACAATCTAGCTCCATTGCTGAATGCTTTCTATTTTAAACTAAAAAAGTGAATTGTATCACAGTCTTCAAAAATTATCTTTTAGCTGTAGCTGGTCGGTGAGATGTGTCTCAGAACAGACTGAGTATTGCTAATGATAAACTTGCTCATTTAAAATCTGTTCAAGAATGTGGGGAAAATACATCTGTCCCTTTCTCACACATACACTCAGTTATAATAAAAACAAGTAATATATATTACTGTGGAGTAAAATATGTGTGGTTTGGGAATCCAAAATAACACAATCTATAAATGTTTTCTTGAATAAATTCATGTTGCTCTCCACCTTTTCTAACGCTCTGGTGGCTCAAGACTTCTGACTAAAGTCTGGAATGGGAAAAACCCCAATAAATAAACCAGACTGAGATACAGTAGAATAGAAATTGTGGGAAATATTGGGAGGAGCAGATCTTCAGTAAAAAGTAGTCCCACGACTTTGTATTTCTCACTGAGAAGCATATTAAGCTTAGGGTAAGACTGCAATTCTAACATTGGGCTTAACATATACTTGAAGGTATTTGCCCTGTAGTAACACCATGAGGAATGAAACCTTCACATAGCTGTTGGCCTAAGCTGGCACTTGGGCTTTCCAAGGGTGAAAATGTGGGCTAGTATCTGTGGGTACTGCTGTAGACCCCATTGTCTTTTGTGGGTTATCATGGCTATTTTTAGGCAGCGAAGTCAAGGGTCTTTCCACCATTGCACAGAACCGATGCAGAAAAAATATAGAACAGCTTGGAAAAAATATCTTTGCAGGAAAAAAAAGAAAGAAAATCTTCAAAAGACAGTGTTCGTTAACCTCAGGAATGACAAGAAAATTTATAAAGGAGATTGGTGGAAGTAATAAAATTGATTAAGTCTTATTTTTGTCAAACAGAGAACACTCTGGATTGAAAACACTGGCAAGAAGAATGAAAACAGAAAAAACTAATATATATAAAACACTAATTTATTTCTGACTTTTGGGAAAAACAGATAATACTACCTTATGGTGAAAACCAAGCCGAACAGGGATTCTCTTATGTTTGATTGGAAAAGGTCTTACAGCAGAATGCTAGGCTGAAGAAAATGAAGGGAGAGAAAACATTTTTCAAATAGAATGGAAATGCATGCTGGAAAGAAAAAGAAAATATATTAAGAAAAGAGTTGGAGGAAAGAATACAAAAATACTTTAAAGGAAACATGGAAAGGGTAAGGCTGAATTACAGGAATAAAAATTATTTTTAAGGGGCATCTTTTCTCTTTGGCCAAGTTGGAAGTAGTAGTCCACTACTGAGATACTTTTTTCAGGTGAAAAATATATAAATTCAAATCTAAGAAGTCAACAGACACAAAAGAAATTATCTTTACATATTTTTCACATTATTAAAAAAACCCCACCCTATCTTCCTCTCTTATGCAATGAAAAAAGGAACAAACAGCCACAGCATACTGCCTTCATGGCAGACTCTGATAACAGAGTTTAATTTAGTTGATAATACAAGATGTAATGGAGTATTTGCTTCCCCCAACTTTAAATAGTAGTCTATGCTGGTTAAATTGGCTGGCTAGATTCACAAGGCCACTTCTTGAGCTGGAGAGGTCTCTCCAGAGCACCACCCACAGCAGGCGATAGCCCAGGTGCTCTCTCCCTGGTCTGTCTGCAAGTGGTTCTATGTCTCAACTAACTACAGAAAGAAGCTTCCCTGGCTATATATTGTGTGAGATGAACATCCCTTTTTGTAAAGAACCTATTAGTTTCCTGTAGTTGAAATTTTGCTTCAGTGCCACAGACTCGAGTCATTTAGTTTTTTAATTTAGTCATTATTTAGTTAGACATCAACTTTGAAAAATGCTTGCATATATTTAGTGTTAACAATTCTTTAACCATCTCTAGTGAAAAAATGGCTGATAATCTGCTGATTACTCAGTTTATGCAGCCCTTCGATCTCTAAGCTCTTGGAAAGGACTGCATATGTGTCTGAAATTACAGGGGTCTTTAGGACAGAGCTATTGTCTTCTGAGGTTAATGCATGTATAATTACATGTTTATAATATGTATAATTATATATGTATTGCTCCATTAAAATAGATAAATGAAAACATTCTCAAACTTGTACAAAAATCTTCGGGGGCCCTCTTTTTTTTTATTTTTTATTTTTTGGGGGTGGTGGGGAAGTATCATTGATTTTCCTGCTGATAACTCTTATTTCCTGTACATACGTGCTTTACAAGACTGAAGTTGTGATATCCACTTATGTTACTTGCGTAATGACTGTTACACTTATGGAATGAAACTATGACTGCTTTTTAGGGTAAAGCTTTAAATATTCTTTCGGGCTTGAAAACTTTAGACATTTGGAAAATACAGACTGACATCTTTGACTGTTTCACAATGCTATATAGACTACTGATGAGGAGAGCAGAACACAAGGTTACCAGCATAAGATGCATGAAAACCACTTCGTCAATGTTGCATTGTGATGAAAAGGGGATTGCATGAGTTTCTTAGCTGTTTCAGGGAAAAGTACATAATATTACTGTGTCCACACAGGTATCTGACAAGGTTATCATAAGTCTGACTATTGCAGATTCTCCTAACCAACTGGAGAATGTTACAAAACACTGATCTCAAGTTCAGTAAGCTAGAAGCAGTTGTTAAGCTTTGGAAAACTGTTTTGTTCTAACTGTACTCCGGCTTACGTTCATTGTAGACTAACACGTTCTTGTTCATGGCTTTCTATTGCAGCAGTGCAGGGCTGGAGTGTATGTTTTAACACACCACCTTGATTTTCTTGTTTCTTTTCTTCAGTTCTGTATGAATCTATTAATTTTTATTTGTTTATTATCTAAATTAAGCAGATGCTTTTCTACCATGCTGACCCTTAAAACAAAATTTCTTTGGAACAGGAGCATTTTCTTCCTACCTGCTTAAACTAAAAGCGTCACAATAACAAAATATAGAATAGAAACAAACAATAACAAGGCAGAAACCAAAATACTGCTGCCAATACTTCTTTCACCACAGCAGCAAACTGGGTGGCTGTACCTGAAATGGGAATATTCCTCTCAGAGAGGCAAAGCACAAGGACTACTTGAAATAAAGAGAGAACTGAACTATTGATCTGTTATTGTTTTGGCTGTTGTCTAGGAGATAATGCTTCATAGAAACACAGAAGAGCTATAGAGGCAGATGGATAAAGAAGGATCATGCAAGTCATCACCACAGAGACACTGTTTTAACAAATAGGTTGTGGCCCACAGGAGCTTTACTAGCAGAAGCTGAGTTGGAAATGGGCTGAATGTTATTTGACAGAATAAATATTTACCAACTTTCAAAGACCATCTTTTTCAATAGTCAACATGGTCCAAAAAACCTCACACACTTTAAAGAAAATTTGTAGTCCTAATAAAGAATTCTTAAAGGGTAGAAAAAAATCTACTTAGTAGATAATGACAGTTTAGTCCAAACATTAGGCTGATGTCTGTGAACATACCTTATTTTCTCATCTATCTAGGGATGGTATTGCAGCAGGAGAAGGTTGCTGTAAAATAGATTGGTGAATTTGTTCCCTCTGCTGCTGTGATTTGATGTTTTGTCTTACCTGATGGGAACAGTCTTGTTATAATATGATTATTGTTTCTTGGGTTTTGTTTTTTTTCTATTCTCATCTTTTAATTGAGCTTCAGACATTCAAAGTACTAATGTATAGGTGGTTCTGTAATTTGAAAATAAAATAATATATAGGCTGCTTGTAGCTCTCTGTGTTCCTAAAAAAACATCTACATACTTCTGCACATGACATTGTGGTAAAGAGTCCAGCGAAGTCTGATGTGTTATAGCTTGTAATCTTTTCTTTTTCTACTTTATTGATCTTAATTGACTGAGATTTTAAGGTCTGCCACAAACTATATATCTCTTAAATTATTCCAATTAGTTATAACTAATTTTCCTTTTGAAAATGCAGTTCACATAGCATAAAATAAGCTATAACATGTTTCAGTTGCAAGACAAGAAATTTCTAGTTCTAATGAGAAATATTATAGACAAACTTTTACCATTCCCCATCTGTGGCCCACTGAAATATAATAATGGTATATCTCGTAAATTCTTCTAAGCTGCAAGCGTAACTAATGTTGTTTTACATGGGATTGTTTTGCATTGTTGTTGTCACTATTCTTGGAATTCCAAGAGGAAAACTCTTTTAGGGAGAGTAATTCTTTGTAAAAGGAATTCCTAAAAAAAATCCATACAAAGTAATTAAAATATTTTTCAGCCTGAAATAGAAGGGAAAATATAGGTTTTGGAAGTCCATATATGCCTTAGGATCCCAAATTATCTTAAAAGCCCATAGGGGGTCTCTTCCTTGCTAACATGTACAGGGCGCATGGCATAAATACCCCATTGACTTGAACAAGAATATGTTTTGTCCTGGGGAAGCTTGTTTGCAAAAAAATTTGTGTTGCCCAAATATTCTTGTTTAGATAGCAATTTTAGGTGATGAAGTTCCAAGTATGAATGCAGTTGTCCCAACGGTAAGGTTTTCTTTGTTCATAGTAACTGTAGTACTGTAGCTTTATAACATATGCTACTTGGAAATCTCTACTATCTTCATAGCAACTCAAGCCATTTCATAACTGCAGAAAGAGGCTAAATTGTGACGGACAGACTTAGTCAGAGAGAATGGAGTACTTGGTGTATCCACCTAGCTTAGCCTCAAACATCTTGTTTTGATAAAATAGCCACCTTTTAGAATTACACTTTTCAGTTTTCCTCTGTACTTGCTACTGTTTCCTAATTGCCTTTTAAATATCTTTTCATTCTTCCTTTTCCTCTCCCCCTTTCCCATATTTATTGCTGCATATTCAAAATTTATCTACAACAGGTCCTCAGCCTCCAATTCTTTGGTATATGGTGTTTTGACATAGTTTTATCTTCATCTGTTTTTTTAAAAAAATGCTTTTAAATACAGGCCCAGTCTTTACAGACTCATGGCAGTTCAAAAACCCATGGGTTCAGCATAATTTTGTAGGCCATTGCTTAACTGTTACTTTTGATAGTGTTGAATCTACTGCCTCCAGATACTAAGCATACTGCCTTTCCAAGTGTCTAATATTTCTCTTTAGGCACAGATGCCTCCCTCTATTTCCGTTATTAATTCCATAGGCTCTTGTCTGAGTACGTAGGCTCTAATTTTTTTTCCATAACAATTTTTGTCCCATGGGCTTTTTGTTCTTTAAGCCAAGGGCCTCTGCCTTCGAGTCTGTGTAATGTACTGATCTGAAATCCCAGTTTCCAACCAAAGGCTGCTTATTGATATATTTATGGAATTTTAAAAATGCAATAGCAAATTTTTAACTGAAGTAGAATTCATTGACCTGTATTAAAAATATTTTGAGGAACATTGTGTCCCTGATTTAAAGACTGCACTAATAGATTCTTTTAAACTATATTAAGTTAACAATACAGAACCTATGTTGGAGTTTCATGGCCCTAGCAATGTCAAGCTACATTTTTTTTATGAAATGAGCTATAATATGTTGTTTATTGCTTTAAAATTAAAATTAATTTATTTTCTATTGCTTACAAGGAAAACATCTCCAGAAGGGAAAAAAAAAAAAAAAAAAAAGAAAATGGACTGCACAGAGCACATGGGCAGGTATTAAGAATATATGATGATGTTTCACATGCAAAATACATGTTGAAATATCACTAGATGTAGGACTTATATCCTTCTATTTTGTACATAAGTATTAAAATTTACTTTCAAAATTTAACTCATTCGTACTTAAAATGCAAGTTAATGGTCTATGATTTTTTTCTGGTCAGAAAGGTAACATAAAAACAAATGTCTTTTAAAATATTTCTTGAGATGCTAATGATCTGTATCCAGATTTTTGGTCAATAGAAACACCTTATATCCTACATTTAGGTGTGTATGCTTGCATAACATATCATAAATAAATAAATATCTGAAACTTTAATAAAAAAATACTTTTCAATTTGATCTTCAAACTTTCAGAAGTGATCCAAAAGGATAGCCTAGTTGATTTCTCACCTTGCATTGACAAGTATCTCAAGTCCCCTCTCTTTACAAGTGTTCTCATGTCTTCTCCCAAACACCTTGAACTTTGCAGCTGGAAAAAGATAATCTAGGGAGGGTTAATGAGGCATGTGCACTTGAAAAAGACCTGAGGAAAATGGGTAAGTAGGTATTTGATCAAATTTTGAACAGGTTACAATGGCAGAAGTGGGAACTACGTTCTCCACTGAGTAAACAATGAAGGATGATAAAAGACCTTGAAGTTGGGTGGAAACAGTGCTTGTTGGAGAAGAGAAGCTGTAATAGAGACATTCAGTGGGAAGGTCACCAGAGGAAGCTTTTCTGTTAGGAGCTCCAGTTCTGGAAACTGCTGCCCTCTAATTAATCAGAACCATCTTTTAAATGTCACATTGCAAAGCCTGTTTTATTTCTCTTTTGTATTGGAGGGGACATCTTCTCACATAGATTTTGTTTATTCCTATTATTATTATTATTATTATTGTTGTTGTTATTATTATTGTTATTATTATTGTTTCTATGACAGCTGTCTGGAAAACTTGGTGGGCATCCATTTTCTCTATATTGGAAATAGACAAAATATTAATGACGCCAAAGTTTCAGAGACTTCTATGTACTTTTTTAAATATGAGGAGATAGTAAGGTGTGTGATGACCAGGCAGTGGAAGGCAGTGAGATTAAAGATACTGGAATTTTTTATGACTCCTGAAATCAAAGTGTTCCAGTATAACCAAATACCATACTATTACTGAAACTCTGAGGTAAAGGTCAATGATGTTTCCAGGCACTAAGATGAGGTAGAACTAGATTCTCATTCTCTTTACGCACTTTTTTGACAGTTTATCTAATACCCCAGGCCTCAGACTTCATACTGGAATTTACTGGAAACAGTAAAAATATGGTCTTGGGAATCTTCTGCTCTTTCTTGCATCCTGGATTTAGTTCCCTATTATAACTAAAGCCAGGACACATGTGCCTTGAAAAGGCATTGCCAGCTAGAGCAAAGGAAAGAGAGGCAAAGTGCCATTTGTCTCCCTCTGTTGTAGGAAACAGCAGATAAGTAGGGCTGACCAGAGCTGGCAAAGACTATTGACAGTGGAGGTAAAACTACAGTGGAGCCAGGAGCTGCAGAGCAGAATTGTGCTGGGGACCTAGAATGGAGTATATTGCTGGGCCTGAGGGACTCCAAATAAGAAAATAGAACCTAAGACTGTAGGAATTGATTATGGTTGTATGTCAAACTGTAAACATGGACTAAAGGTGTATGGAGGTAAAAAGCGTAAAAATCACATAGGGAGTTTTCACTGCACTGCTAGGACAAGAAATTTTTCTCCTACACCTCATATTCAAAGCCAGGAGGAAGGCAGCTAATGAAAGGAAAAGATTTTTTTACTGTTAAGTGTTTGTTTTGGAAAACTGGAAGGAAGGGGAAAAAAAGAAGTACAAAATATTATTGTAAAGCGAAGACAGAAGGATCAAACTTGTCTACATAGCCAAGATTGCTGATGATTTGAGGTCTAATTTTAATTTCTCAAGCCAGTCAACCTGCAGGGTCATTAAAAGCAAATCTCAGATGGAATTTCTTCATCTTTTTTAATATAATTAGGCTGTCATTCTTTTGTTCAGTTTCTGTAGCAGAGATTGTAATGGATCAAGCCATATATCTTTGAACTGGCAAGCGTATGTTTCTGTTCACTGTCCTGTAACTTCACTCCAAACTTGAACTGATTTTTCTTTTGCTTTCCAACAACAAAAATCTTGCTCTTACCAGGAAAGTGCCTTCATTTTCCAAGCAGAATATTTCAGGTAAGAAGTGAATGGAAATGGGTAAAATAGTAAAAGACTATATGTAAACAAAACAAAGCATTATATTAGAGCACAGCCACAAAGAAATTATCTATTTTTTATTACTGTTTTGGAAAATCTGTATTTGTACTAAATCTTGATATGAATGCCTGTGTGTATATAAAGAAAGTATTGATGTGTATTAGTTGGTTTGTGACGGCTATATCTGATCCTCTAAAACTTTTTTTCCTTTTTTTTCCCTTTTTTTTTTTTTTTTTTTTTTTTTTTTTTTTTTTTTTTTTTTTTTTGTGAAGAGTGTGGAGGGTGGGAAAAATAAGATAAAAGAAGTAGTAAAGTGAAATCATTATTCTGCCAAGATAGTATTCTGACAAAACTCTGCATATGAGATCAACCTGGGGGTTTTGTGTGTGTTTTTTCGTTGTTTTGTTTTGGGTTTTTTGGGGTTTTTTTGTCTTTTACAGGAGACACAGACCACATGCAAAGGGCCACTACAAACTTCTACTGATTCACTGCCCAATACTCAGTTCAGTTGGAGAGGTCTGTCCAAGACTACAGTCTAGACAAACCAATCATCCTGCACAGCCACTCTACAGCCCCTTTCCATAGGTAACTCAACATGGCAACCCTTCTGAAGGCAGGTTTCCCAGCCATCCAATAAGGACTAAGCCACATGGAAGCAATGGAAAAAATGAGACACATAATTCCTTAATGCTACTGATCAGTTGCTAGAAAACCTCTTCTTGACAAATGCAACAAACTCGCAGTATAAATGTTTACAAACACTGTAAAAAACTGTTTTCTGGGGAGCAAACATGGTCTTCCAAATGTTTAAAAAACAGCATTGCACCGTGCAGATTTATTGTACTTATTTTCTTCTTCTAGGAAGGATCAGGTTTTTTCTTTTACTATTTTGGCAACTGGGAACAGATTTCTTTTGCTTCCTAGGATTTAAATGACAAAAGTGAGGCATTTGTTCAGCTTATTTACTTTGTTGGTGTTTTTTTTTTTTTAATGTATTTATTTATTTATCACAAAAAACCTATGTACACAAAATGGTGCAATTACTATTTTTATTCTTTTTTTTTGTTGTTATTTGAATGATTTCTTCATGGAGCAAGAATGCTCCAAGGAATCATTCTACAAGATACAGCTTATTTGGTTTTTTCCTTTTCTCTGGAATAAAATAAAATGAAAGGTTTTACTGAATGCAAAATTATATTAGCTCATTTATTTCTCAATCATAATCATATTACTTTAGATCTAAAGAAGAAACATCTCACTTTTCCATTGAAAAGATTTGTTGATGATCAAACTGCTTCTAATACTGTATTAAACACTCATGTTAAGAAGGAGAAAAAGAATATGGAAGAAATATTATGGAAGTATCAAAATATTTTCTTCTAAGTATTTTCTTCCAAAATTTAACTGAAGGAATCTTCATCCATCTCAGGTCCCCAGTTTCCAGATCAACTCTTAGAATATAGAAAATTCAGTTCTACAGGCATTTGTATCAGGAATAAAACAAACCTTTAAACTAAATGTGGTGCATCATGTTGACATAACAAATGTGGACATTAATTAAAGAGCAGCAGAATCCAACAGAGAAGTTTGCCCTCCATCTGCTTGACCTGAGGTAATAACAGTGTTCGTTTAACTAGAGCTGACAGATTTTCTTGTGTTAGTCTTGAATCACTAAAGTTGCCACCCTCAGTATGAATAACCATAACCATATGTGTGACATCATACAAAACAGGCAACCCACAGTTAACTACTCATCTAGTCTGCTGTCTTCTCCTTACTTGTTTTTCTTCTGTGATACTAAGGTTCAGGCATGCAGATCAGGTATAGGCTGGGATTCTGAATCTTGTGTACGTACACAAGCCTTCAAAAAATTCCTAGGTCTTCAGATTTTGGGTGGTACTGCATCAAAATCTGCACGCTTATACATAGTCAGTTAAAAACAAGATGACCAACATGTGTTGTAAATTCATCAGCCAATTAATAGATAAAACTTCTATCCTCATCATCCTTTTAGTTCTAGAGGTAAATAAAAAATAATTCAGTAATAAAACCCCTTCCACGGAAGGCAGAGGCATGAACCATTCAAATCCAGCTCTACAAAGATACTGGATGCCTCTGGAATTCCCATACCCACTATATATACCAACTATAGAGACTTGTCCTTCAATATCCATTCTCCTGAATGTAAAAGACATTATAGAGACTTTGTCACAGTACAATGCACAAAAGCTGAAACACTTCCAATAGACTTCAACTTTAATAAATGAAGAACCAAAGAAGCCTCGTTTGAAGTTAGGACTTTCCTTAGAGTTTGCTCTGCAAAAATATGTCTTTTTTTTTTTTTTAGCATGTTAGATTCTTTATATTTTTGAATGAAAATTTTGCCCAGTGACTCAAAGATCATTGCAAGAATCTGATGAACTGCCAATCTGCTTAAGAAAAAAGGTTTCAAAGTAGTTTAAATGTAGCCTGTACCCATCTCAAAGACTCTTTATGGTCTCACAGTAGTGTAGCCCTAACAAATAAATGAAAAATAGTCACCAAATCCTAGGATGCATATGGTCAAAGGCAATTAATATTTAATAAGGAAGCTGTCATTTGTGCAACGTGTATATCCTAGTGTTTCACTATTGATTTTTAAGTCTAGACAAATTCCACAGTAGTTGTAAGACAAAAACGGGAGACAAATATAATGAAAAGTAACCATATAAGAATGGTCAAGAGTAATGTGTGTGGCTAACCCTAGTCTGCAAAAAAAAAAAAAAAAAAATGTTGTAGGATTATTAACCATGTTACAATGGCTGTAACCATGTTACAAATTAACATGTAACAATTGCTGGTACGACAAGACCAAGTGGACTGCAACAAATCACAAACTGGTAACAATACCTCAGTACAAGGTAAACTCAACCAGTTCACTCATTAAACAATCAGAAAGATGTTTTCTCCTATGCCTTATTATGGACCCATTGTCAGATGATTTTCAGTAGAAACAGACAACCAGAAGACTTTATCTTTGTCACAGTGCAATGCACAAAAGCCCTCTGATAGAAAAGAAATTTAGGTATGTTAAAAGTAAAAAGAAAAAGGGGCAAAAAAACTTTCAGGATAATTTTGGTTTTGGACTTTTTGTTGCTTTTATTGGAAAGGGGGGAGGGGGTGGGGCTCCCCCCCCCCCCCCCCCCCCCCTTAAGATTGTGTCTTCAGGTTTATTTGAAATTGATAAAAAATAAAAAAATATTTGGCAACAAATAACTTTGCTTTAAATTATCCAAGTTCCTCAAACTCCTTTTGAGGACCCACATGACAAGAGAGCAGCCTTGCAAGTTCAAGTTCATAAATACAAAGATTACAAGCATGGACCAAAATTCATGAGAAAGTCTTGAACTCATGGCACCCCTTTCATGAATGCAGATTGCATGTCAGCACCCCTTTGATGAGTGCAGATGGATATCACATCAGAATTTTAAATATATATATTTTACAACTTCCTCCACCTTTTCTGCTCACTGCAAAGTACTAATTACTATGTTTGAACAGGAGCAGCACATGAATCTCACCCTCAACAGGCAGGGACAAAAATATGATACAGTTAGGTGGATTGGGATTGTGGTTCCTAGCCCAGTGACGACTCCAAATTGAACAGCAGTGTCATATGAAAGCATCACAAAGAGTCTCCATTGTTGTAGTTAGGTAGGAAATTAATTCAGTATTATTTGGTTTGGGTGTTCTATAAAAAAATGTATTTCACTTCATGTTAATACAGAAATTCTGCTTTTTGCATGTTGCCCTTGCACTGAACAGTTCTTTCAATTGAATACTTCCATTTTCTATTCCTTAGTGCTTTGTTTCTAATTTTTGTTTTGGGACAGGAAAGAACAAGATCAAAATGTGTAAACTGGTAATTTTTGATCTTTCTTTTAATAAAAAAAAATATTATTTAGTGTTCTTAACTCTTCCTGAGAATTTAGTCACTTTCCAAGCCCTTGATTTATTTATTTTTTTAATAGTCTAAATTATTAGGTATTTAGAGATCTCCTTGAAAGACAAAACAAAATAGTATCCCATATCTACATGTTTTGGTACAGCATTACATAGGAAATTAAAACATTCTTTTTTGTTGCTGGAATTGGCTGAGGAACAGACAGCATTTTTCTTGGTCTGGAACTCCGATGTCAATATGAGTTAAAATATTCTCTCTGTCTCCCTGATCACTGATGTTTCTGCCTATCTCCTTGTAAAGATTATGCTTATGCTTAGTAAATGAAGAAAGGAATTAGTGATGCTCCTCTCATTTCCTGTCTTCCCACAGATGGTGATAAATTCAAATTCAGACTCCATTAAACCTGAGTAGAGAAACCCAGCAGGTGGCTACACTAATGGAAAATCCTGGCCTTGGAATAATGGGAATTGCAACCGACAGCTCTTCTACACCACAAAAAAGATGATGTATTCCTATTGACAGTGTTGCATTTGGGTCCAGAAGGCTGATCTGATAGTTCAGGCCATGCACAAGGGAAGCAGAAAGCCCCATGGGTATTTTACTTGGCTACACCACTGTAATTTTTGTCATCTGAACCTTCTATTACAATTCATAGTACAAATCTCATATAAGTGGGAGAAAAAAAAATAATAAAACCTTCTGCATTTGGCCTACAGGCATACATTTGTTCTTTTTTCGTGGTTTAAAGGACAAATAAAGGTTGACACACAACAGCATTTCCAGCCACTTCTGTATTTTTAATGCTGACATTCTTGGCCCGAGTGCTTTTAGTGTTTCCAGACAAGCCCATCTGAGAGAGTTTGTGTTAAAAAGATGCATAGATTGCCCTGAAGGTGTAATGCTGGATGTTCAGCTACAATTTGTGCAGGAATACTATATTCATGGTGCTTCATTCCTCTAGATTTTTTCCCCCTTCGTTTAAATGCAGGTACTATATTAGCAACAGTTCTGTGAATCTCATTTTGGAGAGTGATATGGACAGACCTATAAACTGAACCCTAAATTTAAACTACATTTTGGAATATGTGGAGAATTTCTACACCCCCCCACCCCCCACCCCACCCCCGTATTTTAATGCTACATCAACAATTTTTATATGCAATATATTCTGGTCTTTTATCTTAGTATATACATTTTCCCAAGCTTTAAAACAGTGAGTTAGTAAAATTGAGGGGTTGACAACCAAAGGAAAATGTAATATGCCTGCACTTTTGCATTATTAGTCACAAAAGTGTTTGTATTAGACTTATTTGTTCACAGAACTCAGATTTGTGGCAATTTAAAAAAATGTGTGGTAATAATTGTAAAAGGTCATAAAATTAATGGCCCTAGTAAGTTTAAATCAGTCTAAAAACTCTTTTGAGTATAATTTCAGGGTAACCTCTAAATACTGTATTGTAAATTTCCATTACAAACTAAGAATTTCTGCAATAGACTGCTTGGAGTGTTCTGAATGCTGTTTATAAAACACATGATTTGTGCAAAATGTAGTATTAACATATATAATCTAGAAAAAACATAGCACATTTCAAGTAGTGTCTCTATAATGTCTTTACATTGGTATTTCCAAAGACAATCATTTTTTCTTCTTTTAACATGACGGTTTTGTTCTACCTTCTCTAGTCTTCTCTTGAAAAGAATATGTTATCTATATATATTAGTTTCTGAGATGTTTGTCTAGACATTTCACTTATGTCTTCTGAATTCAGTCCCAACTAGTACATTGACTAGGGCAATATTAAAAAACAAAACATTCTTTTCATTGCTTACAAAACACTTTACATGGGAATACTTTCTATCTCAGCTACTGAATTCCTACATCTTAATCTCTATTATCCTCCAGAATTATGGTTTTAATTACCAGTATTTCTTTCAGTTTCTTTCCAGGTCATTTCATTACAAGTATTTTCTGCAAAACTAAGTCTCATAATAGTGACTTCTATTTCTACAAGAAATTTTCTTTGGCTCCTGGTTTGTTAGTTTCTATTATATCGATATTTCTTCCTTGACACTTCATTGACACCTTCCTAACATTAATTGGAGGGCTTAACATGGAAAAAATATCAGTAAAATGAATAAGTGAAATTAATACAGAATTACAGAATCATAGAATGGTTTGGGATGGAAGGGACCTTAAAGATCATCTACTTCCAACCCCTTTGCAGAGACACTTTCCACTAGACAAGGTTGCTCAAAGCACTATCCAGTCCGCCTGGAACACTTCCAGGGATGGGGCAGCCGCATCTTCTCTTGCCAACCTGTTCCAGTGCCTCACCACCCTCAAAGTAAGGAAATTATTCCTAGTATCTACTCTAAATTTACCCTCTTTCAGTTTAAAACCATTGTCCCATGTCCTATCCCTGCATGCCCTTTGAAAAAGTCCTTCTCCAGCTTTCCTGTAGGCCCCCTTTAGGTACTGGAAGGCCGCTATAAGGCCTTCCCAGAACCTTCCCTTCTCCAGGCTGAACAACCCCAATTCTCTCAGCCTGTCTTCACAGGAGAGGTGCTCCATCCCTGTAATCATAGTGGCCCAGTGTGGACTCACTCAAAAAAGTCCATGTCCCTCTTACGTTGGGTGCCCAAGAGCTGAATGCAGCACTGCAGTCTGGGTCTCGCAAGAGCAGAGTAGAGAGGTAGAATCACCTCCCTAGACCTGCTGGTCACTCTTCTTTTGATGGATTCCAGGATTTTTTTTGCTTTCTGGACTGCAAACACACATTGTCAGGTCATGTTGAGCTTCTTGTCTACCAATGCCTCCAAGTCTTTCTCCTCAGGGCTGCTCTCAATCCATTCTCCATCCAGCCTGTATTTGTGCTTGGGATTTCCCTGACCCATATGCAAGACTTTGCACTTGGCCTTGTTGAACTTCATGAGGTGCGCACAGGCCCAGCTCTCAAGCCTGTCAGGGTCTCACTGGAGGACATCCCTTCCCTGCACTGAACAGCTTGGTGTCGTTAACAAACTTGCTGAGGGTACAGACATTAAACATGTTAAAGATGTTAAACAGATGTTAAAAAGTAGTAAACAGTACTGGTCCCAGAACCTACCCCTGAGGAGCACCACTTGTCACTAACCTCTCTTCACTTGGACATTGAGCTGTTGACCACAACTCTTTGAGTGTGATTGTCCAGCCAATTCCTTACCAACCAAGTTGTCCATCCATCAAATCGGATGTATGTTTAATACAATATATCAATATATCATAAAGTTTCATTTTTCTCAGCATACATCATTTTTACTACATATGAAGTCCAAATGCTGTCGTAAGTGGCAGAAGAAATTGAATTTGAACCAATGGCCCTCACATCACAGGAAATTGTTAGGCTGATATAAGACTGGTCCTCAGAAACTTTGCCAATATCACCTGAAGGTTTTCACAGATGGCCTTTTTCATGCTAAACCTTCTGGAGGTATGAGTCGCAGTCCTGGAAGAGACTTCCTGCCAATCTGCTCTCTCACCCACAGTCAGCGAGCTTGTCACTATACTGTAGTGGTGCTAAAAGATGGAGTCGTCACCATTTTCACATCCATCTAATATCAAACTACCTTTGTGACTTGAAAACAAAACTGTATTTCAAGGCTGAGTATTTCTAACGCCAACAAAAAGCCACTGCATCTTGTCATGCTTTTACTGAAAGGGAAGAAAAATGCACAATGGTGTATCTTTTTTAGTAGAAGCACCCCTCCTTTCCTCAACATTCTTGTTTAACATCTTAAATAAAAACATGTATGTGTAATGGAGCTGGGGGTGGGGACACTGCTGCAATTTTTCCCTGTACATACCTTTAACAGAGTGTTGAAAACGTCATTGTTTTATGCAAGGCACTCACTGAATGCACGATTGTAAGGAGTAAGGAGCAGACAATGCTCTGTGCTTTTAGAGAAACAGCTCATATATTTCTCAGGATGAAAGTAAGTCTGGGACCAGAGCACAGGACACAGCACTATCTCATTTTTGTAACTCTAAAGGGAGGGGGCATTCTGCATAACTGTGCATATATCACTTTTATAAGAGACCTTGTTTGTAAATGATGAAAAATGTCTGGCAGCATTGAAGATAAGCCAAATGGCAATGCTTGTATTCTGATATGAATACCTTATCAAAGTAGCAATCGTTCATGTTCCCATATTAGCGATATATCCTATTATGGTGGCTGACTATATCTTGGCTTAGACAAAGTGTTGTCTGATAAATAGACTTAATACATAAATGTCTGTCGGGAATGTGCAACAGCAAAATGGGGACAGATGTTTGGCTCTCTTTGGAGCTCATCAGCACAGTTCAACTGCTTTGTCTGTCAGATGGGTTCAGCCCCCAGTCCAAATACAGAGAAGCTCAGTATTTTCAGACTAACTAGAGCTAAGTGAATAATTTGTAGCAGATAATACACTCCAGAAAATTTAGCCTTCTGCTAAGGGAATATCTATGAGTAGACCATGCTTTTACTCATGTTCATCGAACAAATATGTTCAAAAGCTGTCTTTGGAAATATGTTATTATGTGAAATAATCAAATGTGCAGAATTCAAAGTGGGTTTTTTTATATTTTTTTTTGTCAAGTCAGAGGAGGCAGTTGCTGAAACCATGGTCAACAAAATGCATTAATGATAGCATGAGTATGAGAAAATTCTGCTGTCTATGCAGGTACATGACATTTTCAGGTTTGATTATTATATGTAGATCTTTGAAGGAAGGAGGTTTTTATATATGGAGCTACAATGTGAGGTGAGAGGGTGAGAACACAATCTGACTTTGTTTTTTCTCTCAAAAGTACCATGGAAAAACCTTCTCCCCAAAGGTGCTGGCTCACAGTTTCCACTTCCCAAGTCTCTTGGGAATCTCCATGGTCTACTTTCTCACATGTCTCATTCTGCCTTCAGGAAAATTGTAGGTTTAGATGAAGTTTTGGTTATGCAAAAATTCTCAATTGTTACTGACTTTTACAATTTTTATTTCCTAGGAGATGAGAATTAGAAATTGGAAAGATGTTGGGTCATCTGCTTCATTCCCCTGCAACTGAAAGATTGCTCCCCACAGTTAGATTTGTTAAATTATTAATTGCTGGTAATTTATCTGATTAATTAGAACCTTTTTCTTAAAATAAATTATTCAGATCTATTCATTATCAGACCAGTTTTGCAGGTGGCTCTATAATATTCTGAAAATAGCCTGCAGATTACGCTTAAGTATTACCTTAATGTCCCAGGCAGGATCAAAGACCTACCGTGCTAGGTCCTGTACAAACATATACAGGAAAACATAGTCCTTGACATGATATCTTTATAGTTCAATTAAAGACAAGTGATTAAACCACACAGTAGGTGAGAAGGAAAGACAGTGATAACAGTGTAATTTGTGAAACTTCAGAGGATTGCTGCATGTGTGCTCTACTTGTTCTGAATTATGGGTATTTTAAACATGAGTTTTCTTTCCTGTCACATTTATATAAACATTACTGTCTCTCTTGCCTAAACCTGGTCAACTTCTTAAAGGTATCATAGTATATGTTTTCAACAGGAGATTTTTATATTCAGATCACATGCATACATAATCTTGCAACATTTTTCATTCTTCTTCCCCGAAAATCCTCATGCTAAGTATTTCTACTTGGTGAAGTAATGTGCTTTTTGGAAGCAAATAATCTACTTTAGACCAGAAGGTAACAAAGTCTTGATTCAAAAGTCTTTGAAACCAATGATTTCCCTTGCTTTATAGAAAATTTTAGGCTATCATTCTTTAAAAATTCTGAAGGGCACATCTTTAAGCCAAATTCAGTGTCTGCAGAAAATATTTCCTCCTTGAGAGGAAGTTGTATGGAGCTTTGCTAACCTTTGGGTAAATCTTATTTTGACTTTAGTTTAGGCTTTAAGGCAAGTGCCAGGGTTTGTATTTCTGGATGAACTCTTAAGACTTTTAAGCTCCTGTTCACCACTTGTCTGGTTTTTACCATAAATCATTAGCTTCCCACTCCTGATGTCACAGTTCTGTAACAGCTCCCTAGTGCCTACCTCCACCTAACCTTAAAATAGATCATGCCTTCTGGCAAGGGGCAGGAGCAAGAGTTTTACTGAAAGGCTGTGTTTAAGCACAAGGGTGAAGACCTGCTTCAGTGTCACTGCTGAAGGGGAGGTGAGAATGTCATGAACATATCGAAGATCAGGGACAACGGGTTTGATCTGAATAGTCTCCATATTTTCCTTGAAAGGGCAGTGGATATGCAGCTTTTACAGAAGACTCTCATTGCTTATTCTTTTGCCAAATGGTTTCAGTCATCTTTATTACTGACTTCCACTTCAGATTACAAATGCAGAAGAGACAGAACAGCTGGGGAGAAAACAGGAAAATATGAAACATGTATTCACATTTGAAAGTACTGATAATGGAAACACTGGGGGGGGGTGGGGTGTGGAAGGCCTTTTGTCTAGCAATAACAATATTTTACACTTGTTATGCAGTACACAGTGTCTTTCATCCAAAAAAATCCCCAAACCCTTGGCATACACTGCCATAGCTTTTTTTCACTGAGGTGAGCAGAGAAATACTACTGTTTTATTATACGTCTTAAAGGCCTTTTGAATTGGGTGAGCCACTTATATGCCAGAAAGGCAAGTAAAGATAGAATGCCTAAACATGCAGTGAGTCTACGTACAAAATTGTACATATTCTGTATTAAGAAGCAATTTGGCACAGAAAAAAAAAACAGTAGTGTATGCATTCCTCCCTCCCAGAAACTGCCCTGGGACCTTCAATGTTCAGAAAAAGCTGAAGAAGCCCTGGAGGATGCCTACTGAATAAAAGGAAACCTCATAGTTTTGAAAAATGAGGCAAAATCTGTGAATATTAATTTTAGATCTGATTATTACCTCTGAACTAATTGAATACTATGCTTTGGGTGATAGTTTAGACAAATTAGTAATCTATGCAATTTTGGGGTTTTTTTTAGGTAATATTTCCAGGATTCTACTGTGTCTTAGTTATGTTAACTTAATCTCAACTCCTCTGTCTGCTACTATTCCTTCTCTTTTATGTCTTTCTCTTTTTCTTTTCTTCTGCAAACAAGTCTTCCTTTGCTCTCTCATCCTTTGCAATCACAGATTGTACTCTTTTCTTTGAAGGCAATAAGGTTTACACATTATCTCTCCATGAAAGATTCCAGGAAACTAAATTGGGATACTTATTTCCTATCTAATATGTTTCATTCTAGATGTCTACCAGAATTTTTGTTTCTAAGAAAGTCTTCCATGTGGGAGTACACTGAGATAGAGAAGGACTAGGCAAAGACATTTGAGACAGCTCCAGTGAAGGCCTTGCAAGTTGGCATTGATATTCTCCATGGAACAAATCCAGCAAGCAAAGCAGTCTGGTAGTGGTGTCCTCCACCTTCTAGTTGTTACAAGGAGGTGCAAAATTTCTGGATTAACATAAAATTTTCAAATGTTGAAATGCCTCTGCCTAGCTCTGCTAAGCCTGTCTAAAAATTGTGAAAGAAGATGAAGAAATATGTAGATTATTATGGGTTTGTCCTCTGGTTTTTTTATGGGGTTATTGACAACAAATGATAATAGCTGAAGACCTTATGATGAAAAGTTTCACTTAGATCAGTCTCCAAGATCATACAATGATGATAGGTCTAGCTAACAGTATAACTTGTATGTGCCATCAGATTTACTCACATACACCCAGTATGTAAGTGAGCTCTCGAAGTAAGAGGAACGTTTTGTAGCCACTTGCCTTCCCAGTATGCTTTGTCAGGGCCTCCATTGTTACAGTGTTGAGTTAAGCTAGAATTCTCATAAAAAATAGCACTTTCCTAAAGCAGATCATCAACTCTTCTACACTATGTGATTGCAGTTTTTACAGTCTGTAGTAAAGAATAGCACCGTATTGTAATTTGTTTTTTTGTCATAGTCTCCATTTCTCTGTAGAATTTTACTTGTGAAAAACGGATTAGGGTTTTCTTAAGTGTCAGAGGAGTTAGACACTACAAGTCGAAAGGACCTGAGCACATAAACAGCAGTAGCTGCTTTAAAAAAGTATACTCTACATGTCTTTGCTTATGTCAAATGCTAAATTTATCCCCATTGAGAACTAGGTTGATGGGAAGTCTGTTTAAATGAAACAGCTTTTCTTTTTTTCTTCTGTTTTTTCTTTTTTAATTACACAAGCATAAACATGTCCTAACTTTCATGGATACTGTTTGGTGTGCACAAAATTGCTATGAATTAAATTTCTACTTCTTAAAATATCTGTCTTTGGCTTGAACCACTCAAGTTTTTAGAGCAGTTACTCTCAAACAAAATTTTAGATATGAAACAAATTCATGATTCAGAGTAAAATATTTGATTTTGATACCTGCAATATTATACTGTTAGGAAGAGGAAAAGGAAATCTTTCAACATGGGCAGGACAAGGACTTCATATTTTTCAGATAATGTTCAATTCCATACTTTATTTGCATATTGTTTACCATTTCTGGAAGGGAACATTTTCTCTAAAGAAAGCATTTCTGATTGTTTTCTTCAAAGCTGCTTCGCTTTTTCCTCATGGAAAAGCTTCACATGGTCTTTGGAATAGAGATAAGAGGGATTAGAATGTGTTAGAGCATCTTGCCTTGAGAGCCTTTGTCTATATTCTGTGAAGCTTTTTCTCATCAGCTCAGATTGACCAAGCAGTGGACTGTATTGAGGCCTTCCCCCCACGGGCGACAAGGACTGCCAAGGGGTGATGTGTATCATCATCTTGCCCTAAGCAGGAGTCAAGGTGCAGTTGGGGATCACAGCTCTGCAAAACACCACAAAGCCACTTTCACCCTCAGTACAAGCACTGCCAGGGAGACCTTCCATTCAGTCAGTTGTGATGTGGCCCTCTTTACATTAGCAGCCCTCTGTGCACAGGCACCAGTAACCACAGGAATTAACACTCAGTCCCCACACACACCCTGAAAAAAAACTGAGACACCCATGGCTATCTGCAAAGGAAAGAAGGCCAGAGAGCTGGTGCTATGATAAATAAACTCCTATTTGCACAGTTTGACCACTAGAATTTGTCCCATACATTATCCACTCATAGCTTATATAGTACATAAGCAAATATGAGACTTTGCAAGAATTGCTCATTGGTCATTAGATCCTCATTCCACTGTTTCTGTTCTTTCCTGCAGCGCTAATGCTTTCAGTGCTAGGAACTTATATATAGTTCTTATGGAATAACAGTACTGGAACCCCATTGAATATGATTGGTTCAGCACATCTCTGGGCAGCTTGCAAATACCCTTTCAGTTTGCGTTGGTATATTTCCAGTCTGAATTTTCTTTTAATTTTAAAAAAAGACTTTTAAAAAGAACAAGAAGAAAGTTCGATGTTTCCTAAAGCAACATTCAAAGCAATTAAATGAAACCTTTTTAACAGCATGATCTTTTTCATTTTCACTATCACCTCCTTAGCCTTAAGTAAAAACCAAAAAAGACCTTTGAAAAATGATGATTTTTTGTATTTAATATGTTATCTTTTCATGTTTCTGCTGTTGTATGCTTTTGAGCTGTCTAACAACTATGGATATGTAGCCAGCAGAAGGGCAAACTTGTCTCATATCCTGTGAAGAGGTGACTACCTGAAGTGTGGGTATGAAAGAAAGTATAAGAATCCTCTGAAAGGTTTTACTACAGAGAATATAGGGCTGAGACCTTCATCTAACCCTGGATGCACATTATTCTTAATAATGCATATCCGTACATTTTTTGCAGACTTTAAGTAGTGAGCTTACTAAAATTGATAATATTTTACAGAAAGAGTGAAAAAAAAAGTCATGTTTCCTGTATCATTCTCAGTTCTTTAATTTGCGACATATCACTTTTATCTCTTCTTGCTTTAACACCAGATTTGGTTTAATTAAATTTATGTCAAATGAACACATGAAATGAAAGGAAAATCAGAAAGCCTGCAGTTGCCCATTAGTGAGTCAGTGACTGCACAGTGAAAGGCTTTTGAAGCCTGGCTTACTGCCAGAACAAGCTTGCAATGATGCTCAGAGACACCCATGATGCTTTGAAGGGAAGGACTTAGCTGACCTGAACCTGCTCCATGGAATCAGTCCAAATCCTTATGGGCTGGATGTAAAATCTATAATAAGTCTTCTGTCTTCAACCCTTTACCTATCAACTGAAAAAAGGGTGTGAAACTACGATATCTGTACATAATTAATTAGAATGAATAATTCTTTGTTTTTTGCATGCTTAAAAAAGTTCCCCGCAGTTCCAATCATTTTTTAACCCATCAGATTCATAATCACCAATAGCCCCTTTTTTTTTTATTTTTAATTGGATCTAGAAGTCTTTAAAATACAAAATATTACTGCCTTATGTGGTATGCAGTGGAAATGAGGTGTGTTGACCATGAAGGTGTTGGTCAGAACTTGGTCCTCTGTGATCTTGAGATCCATTGTCCAAATCTGCCAAAGGGAAGCAGCATAAGTCTAAAGTACTTTGTGGGGCTGGGATGAAGACAGTCAGCAATTTTCGTATGGGTTCTACTGTGTAGCTGCCATCAGAGAACAACCAGGCTGACACAGGCTAAAGAGACTGCTAGGGAGGTGCAGACTTCTAGGTCTGTGTCTTAACAATAAAGCCTGTCGTTAGGTGGAAAGTGTTGTTGAGTATGGTAGGCTAGGCTACAAATTTAATTATTCTGTATGAACTCCAGGGGTAATCCACAATAAAAAAGTTTTTAGTGGTCATCTTAACCACTATCAAATGAACAAGTAAAGGCACTCACGTTTCAGAATAAAAGCTCCTGGACAAACAGCTGGATTGAATGCCTACTGAGAAATAGCTGCTCTGCATTCCCTTTCCACATTGTTTCTCTTACAGACAAGGCCCTATAAACACATGAATAGATGATGTGAGTTTAGACTACTTGCTATTTAAATGTAATCGTCTTCATGATGGGCAACTTTCATGATATACATCACACGTTCTTTATACAATAGAATATAATGTTATATGGTAATTTGATAGAGTTTTGTTGCCAGCTAGTAGTGAAAGAATTCTTACTGTAATTATTTTGTTACTGTTAGTTTGCATCCAGTTTAGCAGCTACTGACTCTTTATCCATATCTTACATTAGTAAGACATTAAATTAAGTCCTGGAGTTTCAGCACCTCAAAACATCAATATTTTTTCAACTTATTTCAATTTGATTATTGGATCACTTTATCTGAATTTGATGTAAAACCACTGAATTATATATAAACAGTGCAAATAAATGAATCAATATGCCGGCGTATATTTATGTTCTATTATTTAAGATTTTGTTTCTTTAGTAGTTCTTTGGTCTGAAAGTTATAAAAATATCTTTCATTGTTAGTAAATACATATACCAATTTAGTAGTCACAAGAAAGTACTGCTAATCACAATTCACTGATTTCAAAACCCTCCAGACTTGTGGGTTTTGTGAAACACACTTGTGTTTCTTAGCATCTTGTGAACTTGCAATAAGATCAGAGTCCATTATTTGAGTCAGTCTGACTCAGTGAGACACACACCTTGAAATGACATAAGAGATGCTGATTTACAAATCAGTGCCTGGATTCTGGCAGACTTTTGAAATAGGGTTGGAACTGGAAAGAGACAAATACAACCTAGTAAACACACAGATTTGAGCTGAAAAATGAGGTTTCATACCTGGAAAGAATTGTAAACAACCAAGAGTGTGAATATCTAGAAACAAAATAATTCAAAATTACACAGAGTCTCTTTGCAAGGAATAGAACAACCCTTCTTAGTAGGTCCAGTTTATAATTGCACTTACTCTCTATTTCATACTGCATTGTACGTGCCACATCATTTCAGTTTGTGAGGGGAAGCCTTTACCCAAAATCACACCAAATCTTCAGGACCTCCTGTGAACCCTTTTTAAAGTGAATGTCCACATTATACAAGGATTTCATTAATGTCTAGCAGCTGTCACTCATCTCCATATTCAGATGTTAGAGAGTACATTTTGCAAACAGCACATTATAATACTTACACATGCTGAAAAGAGAAAGTCATTATTTGTGAACTAGAAATGAAGACTTTAATACTAATATCAGACTCTTTAATTTGGAGGACCCAATCTGTTGTTATGGTAGTCTAAATTCATAGCATGATTTTATTTTAGCTTCCTTTTTGATTTACTGAGCACCGTATCTGTTACCTGACAGTAGCAAAGACACTGTTTGACCATCCCTCTCTATTTTACTTTTATGAACCGTAAAAATACATAATACTTTTCACACATTTATTAAATTTCCCTAATCTCTGATCATCAAACACATAGAAATTTGCTTTTGAGGCAATTAGAAAGCTTAAAGAAGTTCCAGTCCATACCTGGGACTGTAACATTTTCAATGTTTCTGCTTTGCACATTCTGTTTTGCTAAATAGGATTTTGTACATAAAGAGAAGGTATTTTCAATTTTTATTTCAGTAAATAACTGAAAAAAAAGAATAGAAAGGTGCTAAAAACTCTACCCATGAGCTTAGGGTTGGCAAGATAGAAAAGCTACAATATTAGGCCTCATGGACTGCATATCACAGCTTTCTGTCACTTGTATTTAGCTTGATCTTAGAATCTTTGTCCTTGCTGGGGATCTAACTAATAAGATTCAAAAAATAGTTACAATGCTTTCCAATTCCCCGGGTTGCAAGAACAGGATGCATTCAACAAGACAGAAAAACAGACTTCATTTGGAGATGCCATAAGCGTGATGTCACCAGGAAAGATGTTTTTAAAATATTTTTTTAATGACAGCCTCCATTCTTAAAAAGCACAGCTGTTTCTTGTACTGAAAAACACCCTGTTCACAGTAATCCTTAAAAAGAGTAATTTTAAAATCAGAATGCTTTGCCAGAGAAAAGTTCTGGTGTGACTCAACTGTGTTTTATATCATAAGTGCTTGACATCAACAGTGTGATAAAAATACTTTTGTCATGCAAAGTGCCAGTTTCCATTTTACATATGCAGCTTCTAATTTTGCTGCACAAATTTACATAACCACTTCAAAAGTAGATTATTTCCTGTGGGAGTGGCCCAAACCTGTGAAAACAATACGTAGGATAACTTGGAGCAAAGATAGAAGGCAGCGATAATGCCAGGTTGTGCCAGTGGCAAGAATTGCTTCCTACACTGCTGACTAACCTACCCATCAGGCAAAAAGGGTACCCAAACTAATTGAGATATAGGTTAATTTTTGAAACCTCTTCAAGGATTTTAGATTATTTTTTCTTTACCAAATGTAAATAAAAGCCACTTCTGGACCTTCCATTCTTATTTTTCTTCTAGTCATAGGATTAGTAATATTTTTTTGTGATGAAAAATGTTTTGTTTTTGTTTCAATTGTTAAAGAAAAAGGAAAACACTTGATTTAAAAAGTTGTTTTATCTGCACTATTAAGAAAAACATGGAGCTAACGTGTGATCCTTTGCAGATATTTCCATTAGTATTGTAGTTTCCTATAAGAAACTAATGACTTTATTTTTTTCGAGTTTGTCTCTCGCTTACACTTTGTGGTCTTTGTATGGAAAGATTCTTTAAAAAAAAAAGTTTTACTGTCTTTCTGGATTTCATTATGTTTAACAATATCACTCCCATAGTACAGATGACAGTTCCAAGCTTGTTTAGTAATTGCATTCAGGAGTATCCCATTTCGTTCTGGAAAATTAAAAGAAAAAAAAAAAAGAGAGAGAGAGAATAAACACAGGGAAATGATGGGAATATAATTACAATTTCTGTCAAAATGTCATATTTATAGAAAATAGGAAATAAGCCTCTATATCAAGAACAGTCTAACCAGAATGTATCACCCCCTGTCAGATGAAGCAAAAAATACCTGCCCTATTTGAAATCCATCTCTTACATAAATGTCACAGAGTTTCAGAGCTGAATGACAACTTGAATTGAGGAATCATTGAAATCTCACATTTTTTCATTATATTTCTACAACTTTATTTTCTTCTAAAAAATTGCTTCTCTACTAATGTATATTGTAACAAAATGAATTTAACAAACTGATAAATGCATGCAAAATATTCTGAATTAAAGTTACTCATTCTTTTTTTAAAATAATGTCTTCACAGCATAACATGTGACATTGGGACAGCTGCTTTTTAACAGTGTGGTTCTATTGGAATGTTGTGATGAAAGTCCAGATTAGAACACAATCTTACACCATCCAATGCATCTTTGCAAGGCAGGGGATCTTCTTGAAATTAAAATCAATTGATGTCTCAACTCATTTTAAAAATATTCAGATCTACAGCTTTTTTTAAATGGAAGAAATTTAATCTGTGCAAATCAACACAGATGGCTTTTAAAAGCACAGACATTTTTTAAGATAATGAATTATAGTAGTGAACATTGCTACAAAAGATTAAGTGCATATTTTTGATGATCTGAGAGCTGATTTCTCATAAAATCTTGTAGGAAAGGGTAGTAAGTAAATCAAGGTCTTTCCCAGTTTTTGTTCTGTCAGAATTTTTGTTTTGCTTTCAAAGGTGTATTGAGTTAAGATGTGAAGATTCATAAATTTAGATGAGGAAAAATACAGATTCTGATTAAATTAAAGCTCCTCCTGCATGATCTGTTTGGTCATTTCTGTGGTTTCCTACAGGAATTGAACAATGGCATCACCTAATATTGTCACTAAAAATGTTTTTACATACCTTTTATGAATCAAAGAGCATTTCTGATGGCGAATCTTGTGTTCATAAATTCCCTATTTCCTTTAAACTTTCTTTGTGATGGATTTACAAACAAAAATAAACATTTTCTTCTCAAAAAAACCCCCAACCATTTTAAAGCTTCTAGTCAATTAATGGCTTACAGAACAAGCTCCGTAACTACCAATTTATTCACTTCACAGTGTTCCTGAAACGGCTGCTGTCTCAGTTTATAGTAACATGGCAAAAGAAGCACCTTTTGGTATGTGTTATTGTTTAATGCACAGTTATTGCAGCAAAAGTACCCTACACGTAGGTAATTAAGGTGGAGAAGGAAGAATGTGCAGCACATTCATTTTCTTTGCGAAACACCTCATAGGTTGCTTAGTTCAGAAAATGCTGTCATCTGGGTTAGAAGAAGCAGTAAGTCATGTGTCTCCTGAGAGAGAGAGAATTAAATGCTGGTTAAGAATATGCAGTGAGTCTATGTCCCTGCTTTTACATACACTATTTAATATCAATGGGATAAGGAAGAGAAATCTGCAAGAGCAGTCACTTAGAGTTTGCAATTCAGTTGTCATTTTGAAACTTACTAGAGGCATGAGCAAAATGTGGTGTGAAGAATACATTGCTTGATAGTATATTGGAAAAGTAAACTTTGCAACTCCTTATGCATAGTTAGTTGCCTATGATTGCTATTTTTTTTGCACCACTTTAGACAACAATTTAAAAAATAATGCTTGAGGTAACTGTAATAATAGCAAAATTTTGCCTTTCTATGCTGTTTTTGTCATCTGCTTGTATCTGGCATTCTATATGAACACATATTTTTGCATATATTTTGTTTATGTGCGAGTCTTGGCATTTTAGCCATCTCCTGCAGAGGCCCCTTAGTACCATATGCTTCTGTTTTTCTTCATTATGTGATGTGATCTCTTCTGACTGTTACATGCACGTGAAAGGACAGTGGGCTTTTGGGGGAGAAGAAACCATGCTTTAAGAGAGCACACGTCAGTTGCTCTTCAGTCGTTTGGAGCTGATTGGATCTGACAAGTGTTGTAGCTACTCATCGTAATGGATGTCTCTGCTTTAGCAGAGGAGAGGTGAAAAGGATGTAATTCCCAGTGGAAGAAGGCAACATGAACTATTATTTAATTACGGGCTAATATAAAAATCCCTTGGAATCCCTTGCTGGTTTGCAGACTTGTCTTCCTTTCTCTGTGAGGCAACAATCAGGGCTTTTAATGCAGTGCAGACAGCTATGCCTGTTAGGAAAACAGTTCCTAAAAGATGTAATATGCTTATTTCTTTCTTTTATGAAGCACAGAAGTCTGCATAGGTATGCCATCAATTCTTGAAATATAGAAATCCCTCATGGTTTTGTCCTGCTTAAAAGATTATTTTTTTTAATGCACAGCTTGAAATAATAAGTCCACATTAGACAGCAACTTTTCCTGAGATCTGGAGGTGGGTTGCTTTATTCATCAGGAAGGCTTGATTA
Organism: Falco peregrinus; assembly: GCF_023634155.1. Taxonomy (NCBI): domain Eukaryota; kingdom Metazoa; phylum Chordata; class Aves; order Falconiformes; family Falconidae; genus Falco; species Falco peregrinus. The sequence continues at coordinate 46,627,031 of NC_073739.1, read as the reverse complement.
TTTCTCTGACTGAATCTTTGCACCTTGTTTTAATTCAGTTCAAAACACACCTATTTTTCTCATCTGAAGAGAAAAACTTTTGTGTGTTATGGTTGCTTTGGAAAAAAAAATGACTTGTAATCATTTGCTTTATCTCTGTTATGAGCTTCACATGTGCCTGGTAGTAAAAGACAGCAGCGTTAAAAACTGATGCCCAGACTTACACACCAGAAATACAATTAAGATTTTGCACTCAGAATGAAATTTGAAATGCAATTAAGAGTTCATAAATGAGAGAGAACTTTTTAAAAAAATCAAACCTAAAATAAACCAACAAAATGCAAAAAAACCAAGCACACACCCCCCCAACCATAACTAGGTTCTGTCCAAAATAAATGCATCAAGTAGCCAAAGGTTTGGATCCTCATTAGCCCCAACTGATTTCAGTTGAAGATACCCATTCCTGTACATTGCTGGGTTTAGATCTTTTGTTTGATAGTTCTTATATTGTCTTTAACTAGTGTAAAGATAACCATAGGTATTCCACTAGTGCTAGGTTTAGCATAGGAGTGTTAAAATTTTACTAAAATAGTATAACCCTGAGATTTATCCTACACATAAGATTCCAGAGGTCTCACCATAAGATAAATAAATCAGAAATAAAAAAATAAAGTTCTTATGGAACATAAAAGAAGATTGGTAATGGAAGTAAAATTTGACTGTACCTACATAAATGGTCCTTTTCACACATGTTGCTGCACAGGGAAATTTGCATGTTGTAATTTATTAACTGTCTCAATACAAGTTGTGAGATTCCCACCCCATGTACAATCTATGAAACTACCAATGCCATACCACAGATAATTATTGAGTTTGCACAAATTTTCAGACACAGCACTTCATAAAGCATGCAACATTCATCACAAGCTTATGGGTTTAGTACTGAGTTATTTTAAATACAAGTTACATTTTACTTTATAGCATTTTAAAGAATTGAAAAAAACATTGAGACAATTCAGAAAATATGGACCTTTTGAAAACTGAGCTTAATGAAGAAAGAAAGATAAAGTGATCTGTCAGTTAAAGAGTGGCATATCTGGAATTCAATCTTCCCTCTTTTGGCTGGTCTTATTTCTCCAGGTCATGCTGCCTCTGTTCTCTGTGAAACCTCAAGTCACACCAGTTCCACATTATCTCCAATATATTTTCACCACGAAGAGCACCATAACCTTTCTGCACATTGATAGTTGATACTTGAAAGGTTCAACATGTGACTTTCAAAAAAAAAAGTGGAATCTTCTTATCCATATTTGCCAACATTGACACCAATGTGTTGTCCTAAAGCTCTGGCTTTTGTTTGAATAACATTATTAACCTACTTGAAGCTAGCAGGAGAAAGTTCACAACTCAGTATCTGCTATGTAAAAGACCTCTTAGACTCAATGGAAATCAAATATTATGAGTCTTTTCCTGGAGTTACAACATTTTTTCCAGTTGTGTATTTTATCATACATTTTTTGACATCAACATATAATAGAGGCTGTAATACATGGATATTTTACCTTTTCAAATCCTGTTTGCAGAAACAGCTGTGTGATCTAATCCCATGAATACTTTGCTATGTAATGTCTTCTAACAATTGTCCATTTACTTAAGGATGCATATTTCTCCTTTGTTTTGAAATTTTCAGAAGTAGAAAGCTTCTCTCTTTTCTTTCTTGTCATCCTCTTTTTAAACCTTAGGATATGAGGTTATCTAATGTCTTATAGTGTGCAAAGTTATCTGACTGAGAAATGGCACAGAAAGTGATCCGTACACATACTATAAATTGATAACAAATATTTAGATAAACAATTGTTTGCTGTGGAGTGATTTTCCAAACTCAGAGAAGATTCAAACCTGACTTTAATTTTATTAATAGGCACAAGCTTTTCCCCTAAATTAAAGTAGATTGAATAGGTGAATGCTAGCCTGAACAGCCCATTTCAGAAAAAGCTAACGATGGGCAGTTTGTATCAGAAAACCTGGCCAAGAAAAATTATTCACTGCACATTTGAAAACTAGGTTGAAAGTCCCTTGTGAACTGAACCAACAGTCACAGGAGACTGATAAGTGCTCAGACTTTGCCTGACAATTTACTTGTGTCCTGAGAAAAATACAAGGATAATGTCCTTTACAGCAAAAGGGTGAGGAAATCAGACGATCCAAAAGAGGCAGGGCTGAACTTTGCACAGAGGGTAAAAAAATGAAAATAAAGCATTTGGAAAGAATGAGGTGTAATTCAGGTATACTTTCAAGTTCTTGATTGAACACTGTATTTCTGCTTTTAAGCCCCATCTCTGTTCAGAGGGAGGCTAAGCAAAAAAGCAAAGGAGAAGCTCATCTCCTTTCACTCAAAAATTGTTACCGCTAATTTTGAACATTAATGACAGCAATTTATCACTCCTCAATCAACGCGCACAATAGTAATGGCTAACTGGGTTTTAAAGCATTGAACATGGCTGGGAAATTTGGCCAAAACTGAGCAAAAAAAGTAGAAAATTACTAAAGGAAAATTGCAGGTTCCTTGTCATCCACGGCATAGGCAAACAGCACACCCCATTGTCTGGGAGACAAAACCACAGTGCCAGGCCTGCAGTCACCTCTCAGGGAACTGGGTGCCTCTCAGCTGGCTTTTGGGGAAAACAGAAGCAAGAAGTGCAAGCATATCAGCATCCAATTTGTCACTGAGGAAGTACTGCAAAGGTTGATGTCCCTGCAGGCCAGTTCTGGAGGGCGGGATGTGGAAAGCATTCCCTGCAGGTACATCCGTCAGTTGATATTGCTCATGTTTTCTTGGCTGCTAGCTGTCTGGCAGATAATTTAAAGATGCCTATGGCTACTTCAGCCCTGGGCTACATGCATGACGTAGGAGTATACATTGACCAGGCTCCTGTGGGCCCGCTACCTTTGTCAGAGGAAATGCCCCTGCCTTTTCCATGATAGTACATCCTTAGTGTCCTTTCCAGCACACACCAGTGCAGTGCTGCTTGGAGGGGAGGAAGCATAAGGATGGACAGTATTTTGCACTTCTTCCTATCATTTTGCACAGATGGCTAGTGTTTATGCCTTTCCACGTGGCTGCACACTGGACAAGATGATCAAGACAGATGATGTATAAATGGAGCTCACTGGAGATGAGATTCAGTCTACAGTGGCTTAATTTCCCTGGGATGACCATAAATAGGGGCTGTTCTTTGTGGCTGGCTACCAGCATCCCTTTGAAACAGTTTTAAGCCAGCCACTGTGTAGTATACATAGATTATAGACACACCTTTTGTTGTTACTGAGGGACTATGAACTCTTCAGAAATGTTTACGTGTGTTTAGAAGTAGAACTGTGCATGGATTACTGTTGGTTTTGTTGGTGTGGTTTTTTTCTTTTTCTTTTTCCTCTGCTGTCAGTTATTCAGATATCAAATATATAAGGTGTTAGACAGCAAGGCTTGCCTGTGCCAGGGAGCAGGAGAGAAGGAGCATTGGGGACAGTGAGGGGAGGGGAAAGGATCCTGTCAGCTCTGGAGACAAAGACATAAACCAAGGGTCCTCAAACTTTTTAACCAGGGGGCCGGCGAGCGGATGCAGCGGCAGGCAGCCATCTGCGGCTGCTTGGTTTCCCCCCCCAGCCCCCGGCGGGGGAGGGAGGGTGGGGGGGTCTGTAAATACCAGGGGCCGGATTGAGGAGCCTGGGGGGCCATATCTGGCCCGTGGGCCGTAGTTTGAGCACCCCTGACATGAACTAACTTCTTCCTACAAAAGCCTAGGGCTGGACAGCCTTGTGTGATCTCTGAAGACTTTAGAAGAAAGTATACTATTGAAGGCTGAAGGCTCAAGCACAAATCCAGAAGAAAACCTTTGAGATTTACAAACTGCTCTTCTTAATCATGAAGCAAGGGTGTCCTTTCCTCATTTGTGGGTCCACTCACACTCCAAACAAATCCGAAACCATTACAATGCATGGCAGTTGGTCGGTAGTGTGGAAAAACCTCATTTACTGACTGGCCAGACAGTTTTAAAACCTTCAGATTTTTCTAAGTCTAGGTTATTAACTGTCTGACTGTAATCACATCTTCACCATAGGGAGCTTCAAAAGCTTTTCATTTGCATTGAATCAGTTGCCTTCCTCCCTGTCTTTTTCCCCCTGGAAATAAGCTTAAATAATTCAACAAACTGCACACATGGCTAGTGATTATTGAACCATTCTGAAACACTCCAGGCAAATGGACCATTATGTAGCAGGAATTAAAACTTTTCTTGCAGTCATTAGGAGAAAGATGTATACGTATCTCTCTATGTACAATCCTTTTCTCTCTCACATGTATGTATGTGTGTGATAGTGTATGTGGACAGAGATATTTGTAAACATTCCCTTTTCACAGAGACCTCGTAACTGTACAAAAAAAAATTGTTTGAAACAGTATTCACAGAATGTATTAGAGGTGAACCATGATAGTTTATGGTGAGTATACGGTGTGCATTGTGAAGGTATCAAGAGATTCTGTCAACAGTACGTCTTTTCACCCTGAGAGCATAGAATTTCTATTTCATACTATGTGTTCATGTGCAACAGTCACAGGATTCTGCTGATTAACTCTCTAAGCTATAAAACATGCTAGCTTCTATCCCTGTGTACCAATGTCACAATGGGAATAAAAAGAAAAGAAAAGGAAAAAAAAAAAAAGAAAAGAAAAGAAAAGAAAACAAAACAAAACAAAACAAAATCCAAACTGATGATTTTAAGTAATTATACACCATTTTTTTCTTAATGGAATCATAATTTAAATGGTCAAAGTGAACTTTTTAGGGCAAGAAAAAAGTAGAAGTAGCAAGAAAAACAGCTTTTCACTGCCTAAAATGTCATGGTTGTATCCAAGATTTCTAAACTGAGTGTCTCACTCATCTTTTTGGCTTTCCTGCATTTCAGTGTGGGTCCTGTCATGACTACTCTGCAGGTACAGGTTATCAGACCATTAATCTCTCAGTCCTTGGGTTTTTGCTTCCCATGACTGGTCAGATTTTTTTTTTTTCTTTTTTGTAATGGGAAATCTATGTAAGTGGCACATTGGTCACCACCTGAAAAGATAAAAACAAATGCACAAATATAATTCAGAAGACTCCAAATATTTGTTTCTATGATATTATAAATATAAATAACAGGAAAATAAGGAGGGAGAGCGGGTTCCATAAGGCAGCTGACAACATCAGCATTAAATTTGAGTCTAGTTACAGCTTTTTATTTAAGTAAGGAGAAACCAATATATAGCGACACAGAACCTTTCCTGTGTTCCAAGGACACTTGTTCCCTTGTTGCATGCCATTCCAATGTCAGTTATATTGGTACATACATAGTGAAAACAGATAAGAAACAATGTTTAGAAACCCAGTGTGTAAGTTCATATCTGATTAGTAGCCTTCTGTGTCATGCTAACTAAAACAGAAATGTTAGCTTGCATAAATACTGAAATCCAGGCAAAACTTGCCAAAATTCAACTTCTCCATAATATAAGGGAACATAAGGTGTACATGCCATACTACAAATAGTGTTCACTGTCAATATACTAATAATATATTACAACTTTAAATGCAAATAATATTTTACATGACATTTTTAATACGATTTCTTAATTTTCCCCAATAATTTTCTTCTTTCTTCCTCTGAATAGTTGACTACTGTTCAGTCTTAATAGCTTAAAGAAGAGTACAATTTCACTGTTAAAAAACTACCTACTGTCATGTTGTTATGGAATATTGTCTTGTAAATATCTTCTGCTGAAAATCTACAAGACATCTGCCCCATAAATTCTACACCTTTACATTCTTGCACATCTCTAGAGAAGACCAGAAGCGCTCATAAGCTCTCACAAAGATTTTGCTTTTTGGACACTGTATAACAACTGCATGCAGAACTGTTCAAAGAATTGTCTCCAAACCTTTCCAGTCATTGAGAAGGCAGGAGCACTGAATCAGCTGTAGTTAAACCCTGAGGAGTATTTTATGTTCTTGTCTACCTAAAAGTCTTACTGATACCATTGGAAACTTTGCCTAGGTACTTTGTAACAACAGACCATTTACAAAAGTATGCATAATGATCTCTGTCTAAGCCACTTACATTTGTCTAGTTATGCTGGTATCAAATGCTTCAGTTAGGGTTTTTTCCTGTGCTAAAGACTGAAAGACCTCAAAAACAGGGCATAGGATCTCCTACTGAGTAAACTAATCTTTTCGTCTCACTCAGTTGGGAAAATAGGAGAGAGAGATTAGCGACTGAAGTCCAGCCACCAAAATCGGTTCCAATCATCGGTTTTGTAAATATTTGTGCACTATCAGTTGTCATATCAGAATCTGGAAAGAAAAGTGAGATTGGGACCCAGTGTAGCTTTTTGCAGGTAATTGTATGCTTTGTGTATTAAATATTTTATAAAATTTAGCTATGGCTAGGAACATTAGCATAATGTAATTGAAATCATAGGAAACATTTTATATCACATCTATTTTAACTTTAAAAAGTGTTGTACTCCTGGGTATGTTAAATTGATTGCTTGTCTATGTTTGTTGTTGAACGATCTTCTTGCTGATCACCAGAAATAAACCCTGTAATACTAATTTTCAAGCACCACTTTTATTTGATCGGGGTATAGCATATATCCAAGATGAACGACTCATTTGAATGTCTTCTCCATGGGTTAGATTCTTCTGTATAAGTGGTTGCTTTGCAAAGCATTTCAATGCAATGTACATTTAGAGTGCTTTTAAAGTGCACTTTACCAACCTATTGAAGATCAGCCCAACATAGTTATCAATAGACTGGCCTTGACAATGGCTCCAGTTTAGCAAGGAAAAGGGAATTCAGAAAAGAAAAAGAGGTATTATGACTGTGGACACTGCCCCTGTGTTACTGTGATAAATAAAAATCACATTGATTTTAGTGTCGATTACAGTTCATCACTGCCAGTGATGAATTTTGCTATTTATACTGTTACTTTGTTAAAAATCCTTAAAAGCACTGTTATTCTACAGATGTTCCTGGATTTAAATTGGGCAAGTTCAAAGCTGAAGGAAAGAATCATCACGATTTGCAAAAGTGTCACTACTGAACAGGAGATGGAGCAAAAAGGGGAATCATAGATTTGTGCTCAGATTGTTGGCAAATCTGCATTAGTGGAAGTTAAGAAGAGGTAACAAGAATTTATAGCCACACTGACAATCAAAATATGGGCTCCAACACTGCCATTTCTTGCAACTTAAGCTGAAGCACTTACTATGCTGATATTCTGCTTGTCCCCAGTAGAATGTCCCCAGAAAAACAGGAGGCCTAAATGAAATCAAAAGGGACAATTTTTCCCTTTGTAGCTTTCTTCTGAGGCTCCTTCGCATTATGTGCAGTGCCACTTTTCCCTGCCAGGCATCCTCTCCACCCCGTCCACTACCCCCTAACCTCCCCCTCACACCTTTTCTTTTGTCTCGTCAGCTTGGATCTAAGTGGAATGAGATTCAACCTGTACTATAGCACAAGTACAAATTCATGGTGCTAAAACTAATATTTACACTGAGTTTAGGACCACTAAACTTCAAGGTTAAACTGATCAGAAGCCTAGGAGCACACAATATCCAGGGAGACATAGGTAGCACCTGCTCAATGTGAGAGTGTAACTGTTATCAAGGTCTTTGTGAATTATAACTCCTTTAGTTTTAATGAGATTGCCTGGATGTAGGACCAGAACTTGGCTCCCATGATTTACTTCAAGAGAAATGTCTGAAACAGGGTGTGAGTAATGAGAACTCTCCAAGACTTTATGAGAGCTCTACGAGAGGCCAAAGTTTGGAAGTACATAAAATTTCAATTGATTTTTCTTCCTTCTTCATCACTTCTTAATTTTTGCATTCCTTTGTTAGAAATATAAGAAGAAAACTTTATTTAAAAAAAAAAAAAAGAAAGAAAGAATCTGTGATAGGTTTGCAGAAATAAAGAGATCCAGATTTTTCAGCTAAGTACCTGGACTTACGTGTGAACCCAAATTGCAACAGACTAGTATTCATCTTACATTAGTCAATAGCACATGCCCTGCTGTGAGTTACCGGTTAATTTATGCATTACCTGTCAACATTATGAAGTGGAATTATACCTTGGGCAGTGGTAGCTGAGGTTTTTCAGTGCTAAGCAGTAATGGAAATTGCTAATCCCAACTCATTTTGTCATGAGGTTCATATTATGTAGGTCCACACATTTTGCTGTACTCAGCAGTTTGACACAGCACCTGTAACAGTGCTAAGATGGAAGAATAAAATATGTCTCTGTGCTCTAATATGGGATGCAATGTGATTTCAGGAAACAATATCAAGCTAATCGAAAATATACTTTTTTGAATTGTACTCTTGCCATTACACAGCTCCAACAACATTCAAAATTCAGATATCCTTTATCTAGGCTGCAATTATTTGACCACTGGAAACAAACACCGATCTCAGAATACTAGCTCTCATTTCTGTTCCTCTGTAAATTTAAGGCAAACCTTCTGAAAACTATGAGAAGTTCTAATGTCTGTGACTGTTAAAGAAATTATTATAATATTATTCAGTTTCCAGATGCAAGATTTGGAAGACAGCTACTGAAAAGCTTAGATTTTCTACATCATTCTCTTCCCACTCAGAATCAGTTTCGGGGTTTGTTTTATACCATTTTAGCAAAGGGTTTAATCAGATTATATGTTAGGCCCAGTTGATTAATTACTCTGTTATTGAGGCAGGATTGTACAGGGGTTTAATGTTAAGAATCAGCTTCCCTAGTCCTATCTCTTGCCATCATCTGTCAGATTATGCTTCATTACTAGTGCATTCATTTTCCGGATAGCTCAGACAAATAAGGAGCCAGGTTATCAAACAGTGCTTTTTGTTTTGCCAATTATGGAATAAAGACTTAACAAAAGGCTACAATTTCCTGTCTTCTCATGTTACAGTATAAAAACTTGCTTTCCCATTTAGCAACAGTTTCATACACAGCATAAATTAATAAACTGAGATTTGGTTGCTCCTTAGCAGTCTTGGAAAAATGTGTGTGAGAAAAGACACACAAACAGTATGTTTTTGAATTTACCTAACCGTATTTCATTGGCGAACATGGTAGGGTACAGCTTTGTAGTGTCTCATGGGGAAATATAGAAGTTATATTGTTACATGTTTAAATAACAGGAACAGAATCAGGTCAACAAATGTAAAGAAAATCCTGCTGTCCCTTACCTTAAAAAAAAAATAAAAAAATCACTAACCTTCCACAGGAAGAAGAATAGCTTGTTAAAAGTCTTCTCTTAAAATATTTAGAAACCTCTTTTGTTGTTTTTGTATTTCCTTATTCTAAGCTAAATTCTTCAGATATCTGCTGAAAGGCTGTTATTGTTATTAGAAGTATTTCCTTAAAGAATGTATAAATGATGACATTTCAATCACTGTAAAAAGATATCACTGTTCGTACTACACAATAGTTCATTACTGCAAGTTAAATAAGCTACTTCACTACTATATATGTAGAAAGAAATATGTTTTCTTCCAGTAACTGTCTGCTTGTCTGCTTAGCTGTTCTCCAGTAATGCACATTTTGATATGAAACATAATAGTTAACAGTAAAGAAAAATAGGCTATTTACACATGGTAGAGAAAAAATTAGCTAGAAAGGACTGTCACAAGGAACATTAAGCTCCTTTTGCTGCCTGTCTGCTGCTTGGTTTTGAAAATAAAAATTAGAAAATTGAGTGTTCTTTTTGTAGACGAGATTTCAAAATTAGAAGCCTAGGGCACCTGCCCAATTTGTAAAAGTGCTGAGCATCTGAAAGTCCCATTGCTCTCAGATGTTTTGTTCTGATATCACCTGAGACTTTGATCCAGTGATGATTTGCATTTTGCATACTGCAAGAGTAATCAAAACATACTACTTATCAAAATCATATCAGGACACACAGCAAGCCAAGTGACAAAAGGATAATCATACTTAACTGGATTATTTCAATTTTGTAATGTCTTTTTCCATTTTGGTTTCTCAATAATATTGTTTCTATAAACAGGGAGATTTCAGACAGAAACATTAACACTTCCAAACTTTCCTTAAAGCAAAATCTTCCTAACAATTCAAAATGCTGTTTTTAGACTCTTTCTTTCCCTACCTTTTTGCTGTAAAGTATGACAATATTCATTAATTAGCTTTATACTATCCTTTTAAAAGTATGATTTTTCACTATTTCCCCAGAACTTTCTGAATTAAGAAAAAAATGGCAGAAGGGAATGTGACATTAAAATTACTTTTAACAAATCTTGATTAAAATTATTTTGAAATTTTGCTTTTCCAAACTGTTATGTTTTCATGAGGTTTGGTTGGGTTTTTTAGGACAAGATCTGCACGTAATGAGCTGTGAGCATTTCTTGGAGATTTTCTTCCCTTTTACTTCATTGCCTTCACTGTTTGTATTGTTGCATTAACATCACAGAGACAATAGTTTGAGGTATTAAGGAGACAAGACCATGCAAAAGGTAGATATAAAGGAAACACGGTACAGAACCAAAGTCATTGGGAGGGAGTAAGGGGAGACAAGTTTTCTCCACAAGAAATATCTGAGAAAAAGGAGACATGGATGGATGTACTGGTAAAAGCCCCAAAGGGCATAATTTCACAAAGAAATATATGATCAAATTTGTCAAAAGCAATTGAACAGTTATGGGTGAAGATAGAAGGTCTATTAGAAGAAGATAGAGGTCTATTAGTCCCACTTAGACTATTCATCTAAGTGGGAGCAAAAGACCTCAACTAAAGCAAATACAGCAAAATGCCTGAGGATGGGCATTATGTTTCTCATAATCCAGAAAGATAATATCCAGAAAGAAAGTTAGTGGGTGGGTGGCCCTTCCTGGTTGTATCAGTGGAATAGGTGCTGTGACTAGGGCAAGAAAGCAAGGAAGTAACTTCAGGAGGGAAGAGAATGACATGTTATTCCAGGACAAATTAAAAAGACAGTGAGGAGTAGTAAGGGGAGAGATCTCTAATTGGTTGCGGATTGATATGCTGTTCTTCTAGAGGTAGTCATGTCTAGCACAAGGAAGAGATACACATGCAAGGATCATATCTGAAGATAAAGATCAAACTGGTGGTGTTGGAGTTAATATCTTTAGGAAGAACTCAAAATATAAAGATGGATCATATGTACAAATTCTGTAATGAGGTACAGTGTCTGTGAAAGACATGAATCAGGAAAATCAAACAGGGATTTCTTGTCATCTTACCATGTTCCATATCTGTAGAGTCCCACAGGAAAAAATAACATCCCCTTAACCTTTTATGGCCTTTGGATAAACAGAAAAATCTAATGTCTGCTTCTAAACATTCCATTATCACATTCAGTAAATAATAAGGATTGTGAACAGTAAGAAAAGGGAAAACGCTGAAAGCTTGGCAGAAATACATATTGTTTGTCTTTACCATGAGAAGGAGACAAAATACTACAGGTTAGATATAAAGGACACTGGAAAGATTGGAAATTGTTTTTTTCCTTATTTCCTGTGCAGCATAAATCATCAGTGACCCCATGAAAATTGGTGGTGCTCCCAGGAGTGGCTTACATACATAAGGCCACTAATAAGTGTGGCTGGATGAGATGTTCTTTCTGCTCAGAGGCTCCTACAGAATAGCAGAAAGGAGACACAGACTTTTCTGCTTCATCCTATGGACACTTGGGCTTTATCTTTCTGTGCTTTCCTTTGACCAAAGGAATCTACTTCATTCTGAAATTAAATAGTTATGGAAAAACAGTGAAAAAAAGTGAACAAACAAAGCCAATGAGAAATCCTCTTTCATTTCTTAAAAAGCTAACAAACTGAGAAAGTTTCAGAACAGGATCAGGCTCTCCTTTACATTCCAGATTACTTGCAGCCAAGTTAGTTTCAATAAATATGAATCTCACTCATTTTTCAGCAATGAATACTGTAGAATTTCTATCATTTAAAAACAGTGAAAACTCAAAAAGCATTTCACTGTGTTGTGGTTGTAATAATTTGTTTAATAAGCTATTTGAGTTCATTGGACAATGTATAGGTGTAAATCATGGCACAAGGGCCACAAAATCAGTTATTCAGCACATATTTTTTTGGCAGCCCCCTGGGAGTCTGATTTTTAACTCTGCATTTATTTCAGTCCTGCACCTGTTTGACTGGTAAATCTTTTTACCTCCCTTCTATAATCTCCATACCTTTCCAATACATCCTTTTACTGCTTCATTCAGTGGCTGTGAATAACAGCATCATACAAGAAGCAGGGTAATAATGGGGAAAAGCTTTCCCATAAATATGCCATGCAACAAATATTTTCAATCTACATTACTTCTAATTTGAAGACATCATAGTAGCAGCTAAGCAATGAACACAGCATAATGCCCCCCTTAAAGAGAAATAAGCATGCAATTGATTCCTTCAGATTTACCATTCTGAGTCCCATCAGGAAGAGTCAGCATAGAAAAAGTGAATACGAATCATTCTAAACTCTGAATTTGAAAGTATTTACTTATAATTTTTGCAAGTACTATTTCACAAATCTTTAATTAATATCAGTATAAATATCTTTCTTCTAAAACTATCTTTCCATTTATATATATGGTTGCATGATCTGGAGTAACTGTAACTGAGGGAAAAAATATCAAAGAATTGTATAAGATATTACCCAAAATAGCAGCCTTTTGTAAGTACTGTACCAAGGAGCTGGCAGATTGAAAAGACTGGGTTAGAGAAACAGAGGAAGTTTACATAAATTAAGAAAGAGTGTCTACAGAAGTGCAGAGGAATGTTTTCCCACTCATTGTTGAGAGGAAGGGATTAGGTTTGTTTATTTTCTGAAGAGGTTTGATAGGATTTGAGAGATGAAGGACAGGAGAGACAAAGATGGCACCAAAGTTGACCTGAATATTAGAAGGATAATGATATCCAGGGTGACTAAAAAAAGGAACAGGTGATTTAGTAAAAAATATTAGTAGTTCATTAAAAACTACACACAGTATTTGCAAATTTCATTGACTAATTAAACATATACACAACACGTTTGGAAATAGATTCTCTGTTAGTTAATATTCTTTCCTCTGCCCAGAAATGCCTTTTGTTCCACACACATTCAGTGAAGATACAGAATATTTAAAATTTATTAATAATACCTGAAAAGCTATTTAAATGTGAGCATTATTAAACCATTCTTTAACACAAGGGTGCATTACATGTCTGGCATAAGAGACAAATCAGATGAGCTTTTTAGCAGTTTCAATACTGACAAGCTCTTTTGTGAGAGCAATGTTACTGAATTGACTCTACACAATTTTTGTAATAATACAATACAAGTGTAGATTTAATAGGCAATTTTATTAGCAGAAAAGAATCTTTTTGACTGTAACAAAAACAAATGTCTTCCTTTTGCCAATCACAGTACTTTTCTTCTTAAAGCTGCACGAAGATCTGTGTTTTGTTACTCGCCTCCCATTGAAAGAAGATTTAAGATACTCTACCTATTCAGAGTTATATCATTAGGAATTCAGTAATGGTAGACGAAATAAAAACCATTGTACAGTAATGATGTTATCAAATCGAAAAGCTCTTCTTTCAGAGGTTTCTTCAAAGTTTGTTAACTCAGTGAAGAAACTTGGAAACTAATCCTAATCACTGGAGTTTTTTTCAAAGACATTTCCTCATTCAGATAATGGCAAAACCTCAAATTGCTAACCAGGGCAAAGACAAGAAATACAGTCTTTCACAAGTTTCTTCATTTTAAGGCCCTATATATGTAGATGATTCTGAAAGTATCTCAGTTCTAAAAGGAAGACTGTACATATAGGAAATGGTTTGGGTTTGTAGCATTTTGTGGTCCTTATTTCTGAAACACTGGAAACAGATTGTGTTAGCAATCTAATTAAAATTCTGCATGTTCATATGCAAGAACACAATATACAAAAAATAAGAATGAATATGAACCCCCAGTTAGTCAGCAGATTACCAAGGACAGTGTTAAGCAATAGTATGCATTACAGCTTTGAAAATATTTTTTTCTTTTTATGTGAAGCCACCTTTTCCAGCCAGCTTTTCCAGTACGTCTCTTGTCCTCCCTATGTTACTTCTCTCTCTCTCTCTCTCTCTTTTTTTTTTTTTTTTTCTTTCTTTATCATAGGAGTCTTGGTTTCTTCTTGATCTCTTCCTTTCCCTGAAAGACCAGTTTCACCATTTCTCTCTTCCAGCAACATTTGCTCCCACCATCTCTTCTAGATATTTCTTCCTCCTCCATATCAGTAATGGCTTCAAGATGAAAGAGGGTCGATTTAGATCAGATATTAGGAAGAATACTGTGAGGGTGGTGAGGCATTGGAGCAGGTTTCCCAGAGAAGCTGTGGATGCCACATCCCTGGCAGTGTTGAAGGCCAGGTTGGATGGGGCTTTGAGTAACCTGGACTAGTGGAAGGTGCCCCTGCCCATGGCAGCAGGGGTGGAACTAGATGATTTTAATGTCCTTTCCAACACTAACCATTCTATGATTCTAAGATTCTAGCATATCCTGAGGACTTCTGAGGTTTCTGTGGAAGTAAACCTTATCATTATTATCCTTTTGCTTGCTTTCCCTTAGCCTTAGGGGTAGTAACAGTGGGGTAATTCCTGAACCTTAAAAAGAAATAGTAAATAACAACGATACCATTACTGAAAGACTGGAGTACAATTAAGAAGCAAGTACATGGAAGAAGGAAAATAATGTCCTTAAGAGTGAAGGAGGACAGAAAATTGTAATCTTTTGGTGCAGGGTGCTGCGAAGAGGAAATTCATTCAAAAGCACGCATAGGGCATCAAAATGTCTCCAGCTAGGTGTTCCAGAAGATGCCTTTGGAATTAGTAATGTATGCTGATAAAGTCTTCCTGAAAGTATTAAATCTGAATGCAGACCCAAAGTCTGACTAGAGAAATGACCTATCCCAACCTTACAATGAGAACCTCTGATTTCTCCCAGAATTATTCAGTGGAAGTAACACAAATTTTCCTACACGTATAGAGAAATGGGGAAAACTGGATGAACAGACAGACTGACAATGATCCTGGAAAATGTTTCATGAGCTGGGAAGCATTGCTACACCAGTAGCTGTTGGAGTAAGTGCCCTTATGCAGATGAGTAATTTCTGTTTTAAAATTCTGTGATCATTGCTAACTACAAAAGTTGGTTGGAAAGCAGTAATAGTGCCCAGAATTCTCTGAAGGTCTAACAGTAAAGATATCAGTTCATAGTGCAACCTGCAATCAGTTTGTACTGCAGGGCACAGAACTCCTCAAAATTCAATATTCTGGTTGGCTGAAGCTTTTTGTGTCTCAAAGCCAGAATGGTTAAAACAAAGACTTTAATCTCCATATGTTGACTTCAGATCTGGCCTGTAAATTCAGTTGTGGAGAAATCCAGGGACGTTTGCATTCTTGATTCCTCTGGTAACACACTTTTCACGGAGTGGGAAAAAAATAAATCATGAAAGAAATTACTAGAAAATGTGCATTTTTCAATCTGTCTGTCTGATGTCTTTCAGAGGCCCTGGCCTCTCTTGCAAACATTTAAAGACAAGGGGGGTGGGGATGGGGGGGGGGGGGGGGGGAAGAAAAAAAAGTCCAAGCCTGACATTGAGAGAATGGATTAGATTCCAAGAAATGCAAATTTCTTAAATCGTGTAATCTGCATTACTTAATAGAGCAGGGAGCCAATTAAGAACAGTCCCCTATTCAGTTTAATTAGGCTAACTACAGGTAAGGGAATCATATAGTAAAAGGAGGGGCATTCAGTAGAGAGACTTTCTCATGTATCTCTTTCATGTCTGTCTCTTCCACTGTAACAGAGCTAAAGATATCTAGTGCTTGACTTTCAACCTTTTAATGCTATAAAGTAAACAAATCACACACTTTATATTATCAAGACTTTGAAGTCATAAGCCCCAGGCATACTACCTAATGCTAAGGGGAGGAGTGGGGGGAAGGGAGGAAGCTGGTATATTCATTCTTTTGAATCAACAACACTGCCATGTTATGTATAAATCCTAATTTCAGCTTCCTTATATGCTTACATGGTGTAAAAGCTCATAAAGCTCTTTTGAAAAGTGGCTAGAAAAAAATAAATTATTATGAACAGAATTCTAATGTCAAATTAGAAAGTAAAGCTCAAGTTACAAAAATTGGGAAAAATAGAGAACTGAGAAAACTAACATTTCCTTTCCAAAGGTCTCCATCGAATATGTGTTACATGCTTGTATCATAGCTCTAATGTTCACTTTTATTGAAGAACTCTGAATCTATGTCCTTCTTTGCTGATGTGTTGGTAGGCGATGCTCAGACTGTGGGGAGGCAGACAGCAGATAGCAAGTCAAAACAAAAGAAAGGAAGAAAAAAAAATGCACAGAACTAACCATAATTACTCATAAATATGAACATGAAGAAAAAAAGGGGGGGGGGGGGGGAAGGGGAAGGCAGGGAGAGAATTGATACTATGCCAAAGTTAAAAGTTGATGGTACACATTGTCACCCAGACCAAATCAAGTCACCTTTGAACAGTATGATAAACTCTGTCTCCCCATTTTATTATAATACTTGGCAGTCTCAGAATTTTTAATCTCCGTATGCTGAGAACACAACTTTGAGGAAGGAAAACAATGTTTACAGATGGAGAAAAGATCCTTTCACTTCTGTTTAATCTCAGTGAAGGAGCACTGAAGAACTTTTTTCCTTTCATGCAACACCTTGTCCCTTTCTATCACTTCCACAGGTTTTACAGTCAGAACATCTCATGATCTCCTAAAATGTCCACTTAGTGGAGGCTACATAAATTCTTTCAGGCTCATGAGTTTTCTTCACTGTTAGAATTAACATGCACGTAGAGTAAGTAATGTACACTTAAAAGGCTTGGCAAGGTACAAGATGGCACTGATGTTGCCTGGGAGAAGAGATCAGGTTGGACACATTGCTATCCTTTTGTTCTGCTACTGTGAGAAATACTTCTTGAACTGATGTGCCCATGAGATACTATGCTTTTGTAGCATAAGCTTCCCCTTATTTTTCTTCCTATCAGCTACCCCTCTGAGCCTCAGGACTGCATACAGAGTAATTTTAAATTTTAAAGGGTCAGTTTCTACTTCCATTTACAGAACAGGAAACTTCCTGTTAATTACACGGGAAATATAATTGAAAGTCTAGTGAGTGCACAAAAATCCTTACTATTGTGTTCACATTCACATAACCCTTGCTTTTTTGCTTCTTTTCCTGAGTCAGAGCTTTTTTGATGAGAGGTTATCAATAAAGTGCTCAGATACTTAGCTACCATTAAGTTACGCTTTCAAGCTAGTCCTCATACTAAATGATTATAGACTAATAACAAAGGTTAGGTAACTAAAAATATGCAATGTAGTCTGAGGCTACTGCCCCTACAAATTTTGAAGAAAAGAAACCATACAAACAAGAAATGGTGTACAAGAGTGGCCTATCTTACCTTTTAATGGCACTGTTGATGTCAATACTAAAGGCAGCTGTATGCATAATGTTAGGTTTTTTTCCTTGTCCACTGAAAATATCCATTCCTGTATGTAACATTAATAGTAATTTCAGTAAAATAGCTAATCAGGTCTGGTATTCTTGGAAAATTGGAACTTGTAGAGCCTGCTTTACTGTAGAAGCTCCAAAAGAACATCTCCACTACCTATCCTAAGACAGAACAACATTTCATTGTGTCAAACCTACAGCAAGACCTCTGCTAATGTATTTGCCTCAGCTCTTAACAATCAGTATATGCCGGCATGCAGTACTTCCTGACTATGCAAGGTATAACAGATAATTTAAGAAAAAATAAGCAATTTTGGAACTTCAGTTCAATTCTGTGAACAAAAAAAGATATACCAGCTAATTTTTAATTTTTTAAGTGCTTTTATATCTAGTTCTCTTTTGAATCTCTCACTAAGCAGGACCTGGGATGCAAAATGGGAATAAAGATTTCTAATCCCCAAGAAAGACATCCAGATGCACATCAACAGCATTCAGCATTCAGAGGGCAGCTGGTAAACTGGGTTGTATTCTTTTTGAAAAGCACTATGACAAAGTTGTTTATTCAGCAAAACAAACTGTTCCCTCTGTCCGTTAACAAGGCTGGCTTTGTGCAGCACAGACTTCTGCAGTGCTGACTTCTGTTTGGAACCATTTCACACTAATTAGAAATAAGAGAAAAGGCTGTGTTCATGAACAGCCCAGCTCAAGACCTCTTTCAAACCACTCTTTCTGAAAATTAACTCAGTTGTAACCCTCTATGAATAACAGACTTGCACAAACAGGATAGGGAAAAATATATTGTTAATAATTGTTAGCTTGCTGTGCAGAATGCCAATGCAAATTTTATGTAACATTACCCAAATCATATGAAATGATGAACTGTGAAATGTTGTGCAGTTCCATCTTCTAAGGCTACAACCACAGTGTTTTTTGTCTAGCCACAGTAAGAATATGTGATGAATAAAAAAGTTACTATCATGCAATTAATCAAATATGAGAGTAGGTCTGTGGTTTACTTATATATGATTATTATGGTATACTACACAATCAATGAAATAGGAATGCGAATATCAGAAACACTTTCCTCTGGAGGACCAAAAGATTATAAAATAGGGAAGGTCCTTCAGCATTAACAATGCAAAAAAGATATCTTTAAATTTTTATAGTAAAGATTTTTGGGGAACAATTATGTACTAGGGAGGCTTATTTCTAATTTCTATAGGCATCTTGCACTTTATGCAGCATTTGCTCATGGAAGTAATCCCCCTTAAATCCATGGGGCTACTTGTGGAAGTGCCAGATGTCATAAATCAGGGCTGCAGTAATAAGTGCTAGTGCTTCCCAGCTCTCTATATGGTGGCAAGGAGTTACACATGAGATACCTACATTTTCAGTATTTTCAGTTTCCAATTATGACAAAAGAAAATCAGATGGTTTGGACACAAAATTTTCCAGTGCCCTATATTTTTCTGATTTTATTATAAAACTCAGTCACTAGGGTTAGATGCAAATAGCAAAAGTATGTGCTTCAGAATACATTTGAAAAGGGAAAAATTCTTAACCTATTTAGAAAAACAATATAGTTAACTCTCATTACAAACCGTCTTGCAACTTATTTATCATGAATTCAGTAATTTTCTACGTAATTCAGTCTTGTTTCTAAAATCTGAAGAGAACAACAACAAAAAACTTGTTGGGGAAGATAGATTTCTTCAGGTCACAGGAAAGAGTTTGTCTTGTTACTTAATTGCTATATACTACACTTCTAAAATCAAACCTGCATCTGAGATGAGCAAGAGTTATGTTTCTTGTACCTGCATAATAAATGTGAAATATAAATGAGAAACACAAGTAGGAAGAAAAATAAAATCAGTTGAGGCTCTTGTTAAGAAAGATATTATTGTCTAGAGTTAACATGCAGCATTCGCAAGTGCTTTCATCTCTTACGGCCAATCGTCTCTTTACTTCACCTTGTTCTTAAGGAAATAAAGATTTACATTGCTCTTGCAATGGCAATAGTGTTACATTGCATGCGACTTGTGGTTTCAGTTTCAGAACTGCTTCTAAAATTAGTAGAGGACCAGTTCTATTTCCTAATGAAGCTTGCATCTCTCCACTGCGATGCTTGAAAACAAAATGGGGCCTTTTGACAACTTGTCAAAATGAACTGAATTTCCTTTCAAGGTTCATACAAACTAGAGTAATTTTTAGCTCCTGCACCCTGTGATTGAAAAGACAGCTCTAACTGCTTCAGCTTGGTTGTAATGGATGGACTGAATTAAGGGAACAATATGTCATTCCTCTAATGCTTGTAAGAAATGAATTATAAACATCCTGAATTTACATGTCTAAAGTTGTCAGCATTAATTTAAGGAATAAAATAGTCTACAGGTAGCAACTGTTGTCTTGTTTCCACAAACATGAGTCTCTATTTAACTCTCAAATAGTGAAGGAAGAGCTTTTTCTGCAACTTATTCTCATGTCTCCAAACAGTGAAAAGCATTAAAGGTGATCACCCCATGTCCTTTCGACTCAATTTTCCACCTAATGTAATAAATTAATAACAATAATTTTACAAAATAAAAGCCCAAACAAATTTCATGAGGATGATGTAGTTCAAATGTTTTCTTTTGTGCTCTGATGAACTGATAACATCAAATCACAAAAAGTTTTTGGCAACTTCCTAGAGATCATTTCTTTTCTTTCCTGTGGAAGTCTGGGATACAACTTAAAGCTTATTGTTACTAAACATGGTTAATGTACTAGAATTCCTTCTGTAGATATTTTAATTGCATGTTGCTATGTTTTCTGTTCAATTTAATTTTGCTTTTAACAAAAGAGATGTTTATAACAGTTACATTTTTGATTCTTCATGTGAACTTTAATTCTAATCTGCTTGTTGTAATTTACCTACTAAAAAGTAGAACAGATCTTTATCTCCATTTCACTTCTTTTCATTTTTCACTTTTCATAATTTGTTTCTACTGTGCAATGCCCACATTTTTTTCTTTTTTTTTAAAGCGTGAGCTCTGATTCTTCTGACACACCCACCCACACACACTTTTATGTACTCATTATCTTCTAAAGTGGGTAAAAACCATAAAAAAGTATGCACAATGGAGAAAAATACTGTTTTAAAAAGTTCACATTATGACTTTCCAAGGAATGCTCCGAAGCAAGGGTTAACACCACAATGCAAAAAGTAGATTGAGTACACAGCTCTAACTGAAACATTTTTATCAGTAACTGCATCACTTCCTTTACATATTTTTGTTTGCCTATAATGTGAGAAGAGGAAATATTTTAGCAAGGCAGACTTCACAGACTTCCCAAAAGACTACATTTTGCCAACAGTGCTTATCTGTGCTGTGACCAATGGACTTCCTGGAAACTTTTGCCATTTTCAGAAATGTTGACCCGAAAGTAATATCATCTAGAAGAGTATCATCAGCAACCTGAAAGCAATATCATCTAGAAGAGTATCATCAGCTGGTCAGCAATCTGTGGTCAGTTCTACTTCTGATATTTTTGAAAACACTGTCCTCTACTGGTTGTGATTTTGCAACTGAATACTCATGAGTTGCATTCTCCAGTGACAGATCTCCACAAGCCAGTCAGTAGTGGATGAAAACCATCTGAGAAGAGCAAACACATTCATTAATTTCAATATTGATATATTAACTGGTTCTGCAACCAATATACACAACCTTCTAAGATTACAATATCCATTAGTAATAACAAAGAATAACCAAGTTAAACCATTATTATTTCAGCCTAATTTACCTTTTCTCCTTTCAACATTGCCCTTTCAACTAATTTCTAATCTACATTTTTTCTAGAAACAGTGATTGACAAATCCTTTGAGACTGCAGACTAGAGCTTCCAGTAATAAGATTTATTCCATGTTTTAGCACAAGGATGATCCTCTAAAGGACTCTAGCATGTTCCTAACCAGGCAGTAAAAAGATACAGTTAGCTCTTGAGGGTGATAGTGCAAAGACCCCAGTTTTCAAGTTGGTTTTGACTATTTCTACCAGGCATTTTGCAACACAAGAGAAAGCATAGAGAAGCAAAGGCCCAGCGTTTTAAGGCTTTTAGATGAAAATCTGTGGAAATGAGCACTTCCCTTCATCAAAAAGTGACCCAGGTAAGAACAGAGTACAGAAAATTTCCATAACTCCATATGCCTGTTCTGACAAGGACAACACAGTTTAGAGTCTTTATGGACTGCTGTATGTATTTCATATAAGGATTCAATAATCCTTCAATAAGGATTGCTGTATGTATTTCACATGCAGGTGCTTTTTATTTGTTATTGTTATTTCTCTACTGCTATTATCTTTCACTTACCACCTGGACTTAGACTTAAATTGGAGAATAAATCATCAGGAGATCTGCTAGTTCTGAAGTCGGTCTTCAAATGTCTCCTAGGAAGCTTTTGTGCAAAGACTAAATTAAGAACTTGAGCATTTTCATGCCCTTTTTCATTCAATGGATGGTTTCACTGCAGTTTTCTAATGACCCATCTAAACCGTAATTCTCCATTTTCATGGCATACACATGGATAGAATTGGAACCAGTTTTCATCATGTGGCTGACTTTTCCTACTGATTATATTAAAGTAACTGGGCAGTCCTATTAGAGAAAAAGCATGTATAAATACAGATCAGTTACATTCCTCCTGACTATCAAATGCTTTCACTGATCTAATTATTTTCAACCTTTTACAGGACATCAGTTCATTATACCACCAAAAATCCAGTTTCTGGCATGAAAATTGTTTTAAAACCACTATTTCCCATTCTTTGTTAACTGAATACATTTTGCTCAGAATAAAAGTAACAGAAAAAAAGTACTGGCTGCATAGAAGTCTTTTGTTAGTGCTTTTGAACTCCCTAGTTGTGGACTACAAAGAGTCCAGCACGTTGCCTCTCACCACCACGGAACAGAAGCACTGAGCGCTGCCTTTTTTTTTTTTTTTTTTTTTTATTGGATCCTGATATACAGGATACATTACTGAGTGCCTATAAAAAGATTTGTGAACCTTGATGGAAATCAGAGGTGAAAATGACAGTTCAAATGTCTGGTCTGGGTTTAAAAGATGTATGGTAATGCATTTTTACTTATAACAGATACTGAGAAGGAAAAAAAAAGAAAGAGCCAGCAAAGCAGTGTTCAGGCTTATATTACACTCTTTCTCTGTTTCTGCCCTTTCCTGGAGCTGTCAAACCCAGAGCATTCTTTGAAAACTAAAGTGGTTCTAGGCAGGTTACCAATATATGTTATTTCTTATTAGTTATCTCCTTAGGATATCACTAAGACACAAAGCCTATATGATTCTTTTCAGCTACAAACAATGAGTCAGGATCCGTGCTGGCTTGAAGCATGTGTCATTCCTGGATTTCAATGCAGTGGCCTGGAATAGATGATTTTTTTTTTTTTTTAACACTTCCTATTTTATGTAGGAAGCTTTATAGAACAGTTAATCAGAAGGACAGCAAGAATATACTTGTTAATCAATTAATATTTCAATAGATTTTGATAAATGACATTTACCTTTACACCACAAGATAAAAATTACAAAACTTTGAGCAAGGAAACTCTTTGTTCTATTATATCCTGTGAAACATTAATATCCATTAAATACAGTTCCCAACATGAAACACCACCTCATTCTATTTTCTTCCACTCATCCAAACTGTTTTTACTGAACATGGGATTTCTGACAAAAATAAAAACAGTTCTTTTTTGGAAAAAACTTTTTCTATTCCTTTGAGGGAAAAGGGAAGATTTGATTTTCCCTTTTTCTTAGTTCTTTGTCAAAAACATCCACACTAAAGTAATTTCTAGACCATCTCTAGCTTCTTATTCTTTACTTCTGTGTACTACAAACTTTGTGGTGGATTTATAATCCGTTGAACTCTGAAGAGGGAAAAGAATCAAGGGCATTCAAAATGCCAGTGCTGGAAACTATACTTGCTGTACAAGTACTTATCATTCACAGAGCTCGTTACCCACTCAAAATATAGTCATGGTAATCAGTGATAAAAGTTTCCCAATCATTCTCAATGGACTTCCTGTCTGCTGAGACTCCAAGTCTCTTTTGGAAATAATAGAAGAAAGACAATCACTGACTTTCACCACAATCATGCCCCTTCTTTAGAAGCATATGGGTGCTCTCTATGATCTAAGTTTTGAGACAGGATACAGTGAAAGCTTTCTCAAACTTTGGAGGAGTTTGGATGCATGATTTGAGCTTAGCTTGTAATGCAGATAGCTCTCAAACTTCCAAGTCAAGAACACCAAAATTATTTGGTACCTACTTTTTGTTGGTTTTAGTGGAAGAGACCTGAAAGTGTACCACTTATTATTATATTTACTATATATATGAAGCCCATTGTTGGTACTGTATAGCATATGAAGATCACTATGAAAGGTGGGGATAACCATTAGTAGTCAACAAATACATCAGTCATTTTATAAACACAGACAAGAACCCAAGGAGTTTATAACTGTGACTGTAGAAGACCAAGAGTGATGAGTCCTTAGCACAGAGATGTTGGAAAATAAATGACAGACAAATAAGGCCTTGTCTATTCAGACAGCTTAATGTTAATAAGCTTGGGTTAGAATTTACAGTCCACTAACTCCACCATACTAAGAGCACCTTTATGCGAGGTGCTTTTAAGGTAGAATAAGTTGCCTCATGCTGTTTCCACACAGGGAGTTAATGCAAAGTAACCAGTGTACTGTAAATTTGCACCCCAGTTTACCATGGAATAAGTTCCCTGAGTAGATAACTCTTAATACAATGTGTATAGGGAAATCAACGACTAAGGCTCAGTAATTAGTATTAAAAACTATTCAGGTTCTCAGACTTTCTCATTTCTTTTTTTCCACCCATCTTCATTCACAGCTTTTTCTGTGGGATGAGTTCCAGCTGCAGATTTGCCATATGGTTATTCCTCAAAGATCTTCATGGTCACATGCAAAAAAACAATTGGCATCTCCAAGAAAGAAAAAATAATGCAGCTTTGTAATTGATATCAGACGTGCTTATTTCCTGCTCATAAAATGTTATATCAACAAATCAAGAGGTGGAAAGACTTTTATTCTCCTTAACCAACAAATATACTACAAAAAGATTATTAATAACCAAACACTATCAGTTTAAATTTGTTTGTAAACAATTCACAACATGAAACATGTTTCCACAAATTCATCAAATCATTGCAGGAAGAAAGGAGGCATAAACAAAAATCTAATTCTTGATATGGATACTTCAAAAGCAGGCATAAATTAAAACCAAACTTGGCAGAGAGAGGGTCTGAAATCTACTTGTAGAAAAATCATGTAACAACTAATCTAAATTATTGTTACATTGCAATTACATTTTTTAAATGGCCATTGCATCTTTAAAGCCACAGTTGATCAACAATTGCTCTATTTTGTACCACTTCAGGGAAACATAAGCAGACCCACTAGAAAAGAGGCCATCAAAATGCAAATGAACGCTGGCTTTTTTTTTTTTTTTTCCTAGGACCAATATGTGAGCAAGATCAAAAGAGGACTTGAAATGCTATATTTCAAAAGAGGAAACTGGAAAAATAACTGCAGGTCTGGGAAAAGTTGATGTTTTAGAGTTTGTATTTTCTATAGTAAAAAGAACAAGTAATTTCTGAAGACAGGACATTTCGATACGTAGCAAATACTTTTATTGAAATAAAGATATTTTTTTAAAAAAATCCCACACTGAAAACTCCATTGATAAATGAGAATAGAAATATACATCTTTCCTTACATCACAAATCTATATTGTGTGGTGAATAGCAAGTGCCAGCGCCAAGGGAATAGAATTTACACAAAGTGTACCATAAGGGTGCCAAAGAGTTTCTTAATACTGAGCAAACACAACTGCCAAGACTTAAATGTCTGGCAGGAGGAAACAGGCCCAAGAAGATGACATATCAAAACCTAAAGAGGGACACATTTTATGTTTCCGTTATCTCTCCTGAAAGAATATTCTGCATTTTACTGGACTTGCCAGCGGGGAGCAAGAGGAAGGCAGCAGGAAAAGTTGTGTGGAGCCCAGAGAAGGTATACAACAAAGGACACAGGTATTCTCTGGAGGCTCTCTGGCTTCTGAGTGTTTACATACTCATCACCATCGTGAAAGTTTCAGCGTTCATTTCTCCAGGGGCCACTTGGGCCAGAAAACAGTGGGGTAAGGGAAGATGAACTGTTTTCTCTTCCCATCCTGAGCTGTTGAACTACATGCCCTGTGAGGGCAAAAAAGCTGGAGAGGTAATAGAGTTTTCTCTGGGACTGCAAGAGGTGTTTGAGGCCCGTGTGAACTATGGGCATTGTACAGGTTGCAGGAATGAGTGGCCAGCTTGTGACGTAGAGCTTCAGAGAAAGCTCTTTAGTCTAGGTTGGCATAGTAGGTGCAACAAACCAAGCTCCTTAGGGTCCAGGCTATAGCAGAATCCTTCCCTAGACAGTTATCGTGGTCAAAGACTTTTATATTGACTTTCAGAGGAGACAGCGTATCTGCTGAAGTATTTTTTGTTAGGGTACCACTGATATCCTATGATGCTGCATGTCCTGGTATGTAAAAGCAACACAGGAAGAAAAGCTAAATAGTAATTTTGGGCAGAAACATTACAACTGTAACAACCTTTGACCAAACTACTCCACCTGCTGAGAAAAGAGAGAGATAAATAAGGCATAGTTATATAAAAATCTGTCCTTCAGCCCTATAGCAGAAAATTAGTAGTAGAATGGGAACTTGAAAAAGAAGTTTTGAGGCAGAGATATTTGTGTGTACAGTTCTTGCAGGATATATATGTACACACACACACACACACACATATATATATACGCACACACACATATGAAGCTGTGTATTTTTAAGGACTTGACTTGGACTAATAAAACTGAGTAAAATGTTTGGGCTTATCAAAACAAAATCTATGCAAGTTGTCAGCAGAAGCAAAGCAAAGGTGAAATTTGGTCCCAAAACTTTCATAAGATAGGGAACAGAAAGTGAGTATGCAAAACCCATTGCTTGTCTCTATAGCAAAATCGCCTCCAGGTGAATGACAGCTAATATATACTTTCTAGTTGGGGTGACTTTTCTAATGCTTTGAACCTTTTTCATTTGCTCCTACCTCACTAAGAAATTACTTGGCCCCAGGGACCATTAAAATCAATGGAATTACCCCAGACTTGAAATTCTGAATCTGGTTCCATCTCTCCTTTACACAGCTTATAATGGTTTGAGATGATGACAGTCCTTCTGATGAGTAAATGCTACTGTTAACCTACTTACTGTTATGAAATGTTCTCTTCACTACCCTAGCATGCATGGTTCTAAAATCTGCTTAGGAGATACACCATGTTTATTGCACCCACAGCACTAAGTGTTAAGAATTAGTAGGGACTTCATGATGAATAATTATTCAACTTAACAGTATTTTCCCCAGGGGGTTCTTGTGAGTTATCCCATAAGTAATAAAACAGGGACTGTAAACATTAATGTTGAAAGGAACTTCATTATCAGGGCTATCAGAGAAACATTTTCCTGACAACTCTAACACAACGCCATAAACTTATTTAAACTTATTATTTTAAACTTATTAAAGAATCTCTACCTTATACTTCATCAACTCCTTTAAGTCATACACTACCAGAATTAGTTGTGCTGAAGATTTTGAATCTAAGTCCCCAACACCATAAGTAAAAAACCCACAGCTGAATCTCCACTCTCGTAGTCACAAACTTTCTTGATCTAGAAATGGTGAAAATATTTACAGATGTGCTGTCTTGAACCATACATTATGTAGACAGTTGAAATATCTTGCACCAGTAATTTTAATCAGGATACCAAGGAAATGCCTAAAGAATATTCTAATTACAATAAAGGGTAGTGTAATTCATTTCAATATATTCTACAGTCATGGTCCACTCTTAAAATAATGGTCATTAACAAGTGCGTATTCTGCAGTTCATGTCATCCTTTCAAAGACAGTGCATCAAATAAAAAAAAAAAAAGAGGTCACAAGCTGATAACCTAAACCTCTTGATTAACATTTGATAGCTCTGGCTGAATTCAATAGTAGACTCAGTTCAACTGTTACCTTTTGTTTCAAGAAGAAAGTTTAGAAGAAAGGAAGAAAACTGTCTTAAAATGGTGTTTCCATGCACTCAATCTCTAGAAAAGTCATAGTATAGTTGAGGCTTTAGGAAAAATAAACATTTGTATTTCATTATATCTTTTGTAATTATGTGGCTTTGAGGTGGAAGAAAACAATCCTGATATTCTATTTTATAAACTGTTATCAGGATAAATACTTTTAATTGTTCTGTTGGCCTTTAGAAGACAACTTGCTATTTGTTGTTGCTTTGTTTAAAGATATGACTGACATTTTGAAAGAAGGAGGTATTGGAGAACTGTCTCAACAGATGCAGTACTGCAATTACACTGACGTTTCTAAACAATTCACAGCTGAAATCTGATCTCATTCAAAAGAAAGGCAAATCCCCAATTAGCTTTGATTGGAATCACAGGTGGTCCTGTTATACATCCTGGAAACTACAAAAAAGTATACTTTCATCTTAATCCTACGATTTCACTGTACTTTGATGCTTATATGATCTGAACATCTGAAGATGTCCTTCTTTCACAAAATAAATTTAGAGGCTACCAAACTGTCTCAGAAACATATTATTCAAATCTATTCACTGGACTGAGAAAACAAAGCAAACAGGAAAAGAAATGGTATCATAACAAAAAACTTGCACTAGCCAGCTCCAGCAAAACTTCAATGTAAAAATGTACTGACTACAGAAACAATACAGTCTACTCTGAGGCAATGTCATGCTCATGATTGACATTTCTGTTATTTTCATAGAAGCCTTTAAAATTACTTGTGAACATATATTTGCTGCAGGTAAATATGTCACTTAATGCTGAACACACAAGCCTATACAAGAATTTACTTGAAAAATCCTCCAACAATTACCATATTACTTTAGAATATGGACGTACTTGAGGGTATTGGTAGACAAGAAGCTCAACATGATCTGGCAATGTGGGATTGCAGCCCAGAAAACCAACCAAATCCTGGAATCCATCAAAAGAAGAGTGACCAGCAGGTCTAGGGAGGTGATTCTACCTCTCTACTCTGCTCTTGCAAGACCCAGACTGCAGTGCTGCATTCAGCTCTTGGGCACCCAACATAAGAGGGACATGGACTTTTTGAGTGAGTCCACACTGGGCCACAAAGATGATCAGGGGGCTGGAGCACCTCTTCTATGAAGACAGACTGAGAGAATTGGGGTTGTTCAGCCTGGAGAAGGGAAGGTTCTGGGGAGGCCTTATGGCTGCCTTCCAGTACCTAAAGGGGGCCTACAGGAGAGCTGGAGAGGGACTTTTTACAAGGTCCTAGTGATAGGACATGGGACAATGGTTTTAAATTGAAAGAGGGTAAATTTAGAGTAAATATTAGGAATAATGTCCTTACTTTGAGGGTGGTGAGGCACTGGAACACCTGTTGGCAAGAGAAGATGTCTCTGTCCCATCCCTGGAAGTGTTCCAGGCCAGGCTGGATGGGGCTTTGACTCTAGTGGAAAGTGTCTCTGCCCATTGCAAAGGGATTGGAACTAGATGATCTTTAAGGTCCCTTCCATCCCAAACTATTCTAGGATTTTATGTTTTCCTCAAATTTCTCACAGAGAGCAAGACTGAATGTATCCCAACATTTCATTGCAACCAATAAAAATACTGGCATCAATATCCATTCCCCCAACAGAGCCACGAAACCCTGACTTCAATTACATACAAAGCCCATAACATCAAGATTATTTAATTTTTTAAAAATATCTTAAATTAAATTTAAATAACAAAATTAATATTTTTTTCAAATCCTCTCACATATACAGGTATGCTTTTGTGTGCATAGACAGATAAGTAACGTAAGTCTATCTGCTTCAAAATACTTTCTTGGAAGGATGGAGATAGAAATAAAAATGTTTGAAGTTCTCCCTAAAATTCCAAATAAGGAAACAATTCCAAGCTACTATACTGAATTGCCTGTTACCTTAACAATCTCCTTATGTTTGGGAGGTTGAAAACTGCAGGAATGGACAGGGGATCATAAGATTAAAGAATGCAGGCTTATATAGATAGAAGGGAGCCAAATTAAGTTTGCAGCCATATTCTTTTATCTGTTTTTTTTTCCCAAATTTTGTTGCTTGACTTAGTAATTTAAACAGCAGTATTTAAAATGTGGTATTTTGATGTAACAATTGTGAACATTTATGAATTTCATATAGGGAATGATTTGGAGTAAAAACAGATTAAAAATTAAAGAAATAATTATCCCCTCCCCAAGTACAAGTTTGCAACATTGCCTGGAAGAGTCTTTTTAGACTACTTTGTATGGTCATGAAGGATGTATGGCCTGCTAAAAGATATTCTTTAATCATGTCCTTACTCATCCAAGCTAGCTCAGGTGGGCAGTACTGAAACCCTCACAGCAGATAACCAAAACATGTTCTGTGTGAATGTTTCTATTTGGACATCCCCTCATTGTTATTCTTACTGTGGCAGTCCTTAAATTCTTCATTCCACAGGCAGTAGATCTTATTTTGCTAATGCCCCTGGCTGTTTCATGGAGGTCAAGCCCTGGAAAGCCTCTCAGACTTTCACACAGATTTGCATGAAATGCATCTACCATTTAAACAGTTGCTACCGAAACTTGCTCCTCTGAACAGGATTTGAAATCTTGGTCTAGGCTAGAAAGCACGTTCATCACATGCAGATCCTTCCTAATACACCACTTTTATTTAACCCTAGTCTATCAGCTAGAAAACATTACTTCCAATACATCTCTAAGGTGCCTCCTGTACAGCTCGACCCTCTTCACAGTTTGCAGTTTCCATTTCTCTCACTAGTTCCTTCTTACCTTAGCCTCAGACCTCTGATTCCAGAATTCTCTCCCTCCATTCTCTCTCTGGTGACCATCACCTGTGGCAAAACCAAATGTGCTTTGCAAACTTTTCTTATAAAATTCTTTTCTTCAAATAAATAGCTCCTGCAGGGAAGAAATACCATCACCACAAAAAACACCAACCAACCAACCAATCAACTAATAAAAGAAACCCCAAAATAAAAACCTAAAAGAAATGTATGCAAAGAAAATCTTCCTTTTCATTGGTGTGATATTTTTTTTTCCTCTCTCATTTACTCGTGCTTCCCCAGGTACATTTTTTCTTTCCCAAGATCACTCTCAGTTCTCTGTCCTACACCCTGTATCTTCCACTTCCCCAGCTTCTCTGCCTTAACAAGTCCAATCACCCCATAGCAGTAATTCTCATAAAATATACTCTAAATATGTGCTAATCATCCAAAATAAGTGTTCTTGTAATACATATTCTAAATATGTACTAAGCATTTGAAATAAATACTATGAGTTTTCAACTAATTGTTGCATCACGTCACAGACCTCTTTATAAGGAGTCTCATGACTGCTGTCGTGTCTAAACCATATGTTGTATCTTTTGCTATTTTAAACTATTCACTTCACCCCTATACTTAATGTTTTCTGGAATGATAATTTTATCATGCATTTACAGCTTAGAGATATCAGATGTTCCTTTGAGACAAGTTACTATATAGCAAGTGGTCCAGTAATGCCATTCATAGGTCTACCAAGAAATAGAGGAACTAACGAGACAGTCAATCATGCAAGCATCCAAACATAGGCAATCATGGAACTAGCTATGGATATGTTTTTGTTAAGGAAATGATACCAGAAGAAATGTGAGCATCAGTTCAAGCCATTTTTTTTCATCCCTGATGACCCTTTCTGCTGCTGCCCTACCAGTAACTCATGTATTTCCAAACACTGCTCAGTGCCTCTTGACCTGAAGAGTCAGTTTCAAGTTATTAAAAAGGTTGTCTGGGGAAGATAACACACAGAGGAGCCCAGAAAAAGATCAATCTGTAATGCATCATAACAGAGTCTCAAATGTAAAAATATTAATGATGCAATAACATATAGTAAAGTATAGCTACACAGTAGTTACTTGAAGGGTGACCCTTAAGAGAAGAGTGAAAAAAGGAAACTGGCATCTAAACAGTACATCTTAAGGATGAAGCTTTTTCCAAGGACGTATAAACTACATTGCTCTACCAAGCACAGATTTTCATGGCAGGTGTCCTACTGAAAAGTGGAATGAAGAGGACTTTCTAAAGCACAGGCAAGACTCCCAAATGAACAACTTCAGGAAACACATTAAGACTAAAGTATATATGAAATAAGCAAGAAAACTTTTCTGCTTCATAAATACAAAGCCCATCAATTTCACAGATTTTAGGAAAAAAGTGGATAAAGCATTTATGTCTGTACCCCCGAATTGTCTGCATTGATTTATTTTTTTTTATTTTTGTAAAGCTAATAAAACACTGTTGACTTTCTTATTGTCTGATATAGTGGGGATAGCAATTGAAAGCTCAATGTGGAAATCTGAAATGCAGTATTTCAAATTGACTACCACATGCAGAGCAGCAGTTGTAATATTTCTGTTTCCTCTGCTGTTAGCCTAGACACAGTAAAACTCCTGCTGGCTCTCTTATCAGAGATGTGGATAAACTAAAGGAAAGATCAAGATCACCTCTGGTAAAAACAAGATGAATGTTTCTGTGCTTTAGTGTAAATGCTCAGCACTTCTAGCTCAATGCAGAATGACTCATGAATTTCAGCAAAACACTTGGTCCTTGAAGGATAACCTTTCCTCTCCCACCTATTTAATTCACTATATATGTATTCTATATGTTTATGTTTCACAAGTCCTGGCAAATAGTCCTCAACTGAGAAGTCTAAGCCAAAGATGTAAAGGTGCCTTATATTGAAAATATTGATTGTGATGGGAAGCTGTTTATTTGTCTGCAAAATCATCCTAGACTATAAAACTCAGAGAAATTAAACATACACTCACTTTTGGATTTAAATTTTTTAAATTAATTTATTTCACTGGTAAGATTTTCAACTTCAGTTAAGGAGGCTATGTGCAGAACTCAAAGGAAGGATGCTTAGCCTACACTTGTAAAACCCAAGCAGAAAACTGAAAATACTATTGATGAGCCTGAGTGCAAAAAGCAGACTAGGAACTAATACAAATTTTCAGCTCTTAATCTCATGTTGTTTATGAGTAACAAGATCAGGAAAATCATTCAAAATTCATTTATTTGGTGAGTCACTTAGTTCTTCTTCACTTGCATGTTTCTTTGTATCTCAAGAAGCCAAATCTGTCTGGATCTATAACTGGCAGACCTTACTAATATCTTGGAAAGCTTTGGTAAACTGGAGGTTTTCTCTTTAGTGATAGGAGAAGCCAGGCTAACTGCTGTGGTGATATGATGCCTTTATCCCTTTGTCAAATAGATTGACTAGAGTTTAAGGTGCACTAACAGATTGAAAACGTTAGCCAATGCATTTGAAAGTAAAACCATAATCAGAAAGGAATGTTGTTTTTATTAAGTAGAAATGTGTTGAAATGCAAAAAACTTAATCCTGCCTGGCCTTCCTCAGAATTCCAAGTACGTGCCAGTTGTCGCTATCCTGCCTTGTGAAGGATTTCATGATCTTTACCAAAATCATCCCATTTATTTTGGCTGATATGACAATTTTTAACACATAGAGAGGGAAGCTTCAGGCTGGTAGATGTCAATTATTTATGAACTAGATTCAGGAAGTCATTATTAGTGGGAGTAACTGAATTGTCTTTGACAGTGTTACTTGATTCAGTAATTAGAAGTAAAACATTCCCAGACTAATCCATAGTTTATCACCCACTTAATATGAAGAAAGGGCAATTCAATAAACCTTGTTCTTGTAATATTATATTCCACATAGCGATGCACCTAACAAGTATGTTTCCTATAATCCTGGTGTTACAGTTTATTAGTAGTACCCATGGACTTTTTTGTTGCTATTTGTCTTTCTGATATGCATATTTAACTCATAAATCCTGAGCACAACATAAATAAAAGGTTTGTTTTAGAGTCACTCCCAACTATCAAAAGAAGGAAAACAAAACCTGTACAAATTGAAATGGTAACATAATATCCTGTGGTCATCTACTGCAGATT
Source organism: Falco peregrinus (assembly GCF_023634155.1). Taxonomy (NCBI): domain Eukaryota; kingdom Metazoa; phylum Chordata; class Aves; order Falconiformes; family Falconidae; genus Falco; species Falco peregrinus. The sequence continues at coordinate 46,593,302 of NC_073739.1, read as the reverse complement.
CCCAGTTCCTTAGGATATTTCATCCTGAACTTGGAAAACTAAACATTCCTTTGGAATAATGGCAAATACATAAACCTTGTATTCTGTTTTATCAGGTATGATACAGTTTTAAAACATTAGGAAAACTACATTCACAATGTCCAAAAGACTCTTATTCTGTTACATCTTTACTTTTTACAGAAAGCAGTGAATATTTTTTTCTGCCCTGACTTTAGAAATTGCAGAGTTTCTGCAGAGTTTAAGAATTCTCTTTGGTATAAAAGGAAACAGTGGGTTTTACTCTTGACCCACAGGGATTTTCTGTGCAGAGAAGTGAATATGTGCTGAAATGGTGTGTCAATGTCTTCAAATACTACAGTGAGGTTTGCTATAAAATGGGAGGGGCAGAAGGAGGGGGTGGGGGTAATTGGGGAGATCCCAGAAGGGCAAAGTCCTATTCACAAGTGGTTGAAATTCATCAGAACGAAAAAGTAAAATTGGTGTTCAGGTGACAAGAGAGACAGGAAAAGTCACACGCCAACTCTAGGACATTAACAGAGCAGCTTGAAAGCTCTCACTGTCGGCTACCTGGAGAGTTCTTAAAGACATGTTCATGGCTTGTTATCTATGGCAGAAGAGCTGAAGAGAGCAAAAAGAAAGGCTTAAGCTTCAGGGTTAAAAATTTCCCTGAAAACCTTTCCCCCACCTTGATTGAATTGAAGAACTAGGTTTTATAAGGAAAAGGAGAAACATCCAGTCTATGTTAGCATGTACATGCATAATATATGTATGCATACATGCACACATGCATATATATGCATGTTTATTTACATACATATACATACTACGCAAGTATTTTAAAGTAAGTCAATATTCATTAGGTTTTGGGTTTTTTCTTAGATCAACTTACATTTCTGTTATAGGTTCTAGAATGGTTTCTGTACATATCTTCTGGGGACCCCACCTCTGGCAAACATCCATAATTGCACTAACCGCCATTATAGAATTATTAAACTGACTGGAATGTTCTAGGATCGATGTATAATCATGACTGTGTGTAGAATTTAAACCAACAGTTGATTGATATGCTTATGTAGGGAAGTCAATGAGGCCTCCTATTAGCAATCAAATATGTATTTGAGCCCAACATTTACTTAAATAAAATAATGAATTAAGGATAGGTCCCTCAATACATGCTTGAGGGGAAAACAGAGTCATCCTAGTCCATGAATTCACACTTTATGACACACCATGCTCCCTAAACTGTAAGACAGTAGAAAACTGTATCACATTGGTGATAATTGATATTGCTATGAATTTACATTACAGACTACATTCAGTCAGTGTCTTCTACCCAGAAGTGTTTCTTTGCTTTCTATTACTGCTATTGTTGGAGGCAACATGCCATAAAGATGTCAGTGAGGCAAAATTCACTTGGAGAGGAAATATCTTCTTTGGATCAGCTGAAAAGGAAATTTTGGGTTATCAAGAACATGTTCTGCTTTTTTGTTTTTATCAGTTACCTCAATCAATCGGGCTAAAAAACATTACTTCTAGCTCCAAATTTTGCCTTGTACTAGTTAATGTGTTGTTTCCAGATATAAATCTAATTTTCCTCTGTAGCTGGGAAGAACAAACTGCCAGTGGGAAGGTGGCTATGTCCACAGAAAGGGAGTAATGAATTCAGAGAATCCTTGGTGGGGCCCAGGTCCATGCACAAGCTGCAGGAAAAAGCTTTCAGGGCCCCCCTCCAGCTCTGGACAACTGACGCTCAAGTGGGACTGGGGTGACAGTTGTGGGAAATCAGTTCCCTCTAGTTCCACTCTGCCTTTGGAGGGAGAATGTCAAAAGTTTTTCAGGGCCCACAGAAGACTGTGAATAAGTTAGGGCACCTACCCTAATGGGTAAATCTGACATGATGAACCTCTGGCATGAAGAAGGGCTGGAGGATAAAGGAAATGAAAGCAACCCTGCAGAGAAGGACTTGGGGTACTGGTGGATGAAAAACCAGACATGAGCTGGTGATGGGTGCTCGCAGCCCAGAAAGCTAACCATATCTTGGACTGCATAAAAAGAAGTGTAGCCTACAGGTCAAGAGAGGCATTTCTCCCGCTCTACACCACTCCTGTAAGACCCCACCTGGAGTACTGCATCTGTCTCTGGAGCCCTCAGTACACGGCAGACATGGACCTGTCGGAGTGGGTCCAGAGGAGGACCACAAATATGATCAGAGGGATGGAACACTTCTATGAGGAAAGGCTGAGAGAGTTGGGGTTGTTTAGCCTGGAGAAGAGAAGGCTTCAGAAAGACCTTATTGTGGCCTTTCAATACTTAAAGAGGGCTTATAAGAAAGATAAGGACAGACTTTTTAGTAAGGATTGCAGTGATAAAACAAGGGATAATAGCTTTAAACTAAAAGAAGCTAGATTCAGACTAGATATAAAGAAAAAAAGTTTTTATGATAAGGATGGTGAACACTGAAAGAGGTTACCCAGAGAGGTTGTAGGTGCTCCATCCTTACAAACATTCAAGGCCAAGTTGGATGAGGCTCTGACCAACCTAATCTAGTTGAAGCTGTCCCTGCTCATTGCAGGGAGGTTGGGCTGGATGACCTTTAAAGCCCCTTCCAATGCAAATCATCCTGTGATTCCATGATTCCATCTGAGACAAGGTTCTGACAAGTCAATTCTTAGCTAAATTTATTTTGCATGAACAGATCTTTGTCTAGGATAAGAATTGATGGGTGTGAAGAACAGACCATATCTGCAAGTCTACATGAATGAAAGTGAACAGGGATCAAACGAGACTCTGTCTTACTTAGCCAAATTCTCTTGAACTGTAGAAAAATGGAATTTGTCTCATTTTCTTGATCCCACTTATTTTCGCTGTTTTCTGTTTATTGGGTGGTATTCCTCAGCTTCTTCCCCATTTATGAGAGCAGGGAGGCAAGTGACTGCTTGGTAACTGATCTGCTTGACACTATGTTTTGCAGTGAAGGTACTACGTTACCTCTGCCTTTTTCCTTAAGTGAGGACCTTAGCTAATTCGGGAGTCAATCTTTAACAGTTATCCATTGTTAAATGTACCTTTCAAATTCAAAATGAGCTCCATTATTTTCAGCTAAACAATTTGTCACGCAAGTCAGGTAATGTGCATAAAAATGTACCATTCAACTCTACAGAGGGGTTGCTGTGTTGCATATAACCAGAATGTGTTTAAATGAATTAATTAATCAGGGTTTTCCATTTCTATCTGCTCTAATTTCCCTCTATAAATAATCTTCATTTATTGCCTCCTTAATTGTCAAGCTATGACCTCATGTTTTGTAACCTTTTCTTTTATCTCTTTATAACTCTAAATGATTTGCACATATCATCTTTAATTGACACCTTAGTGTGACATCAGAAAATGGAGAGGAAATAGACTACAGAGAACAGCACAGTGTCCTAGTTACTCCATCTATCATGTTTCAGAAAACCACTTAGGACATTTGGGATTTTATAAGTGTCTTTGGCAGGAGGTCTTTGGTAAGAGACAATTCTGAATTCAGCTCATGAGAAAACCAGACCATTTCTTAAATCAACAGCAACAACACTAAAGTCTTCTTGTACACCTTCTGTCAACCACTAGTAAATTTTCACGAAGGCATGTGGCCCTGAGGACATAAATTTGTGTTTGACAGTCCCCAGGGACATGGGGTACCATTTGTACCCTTTCCCTTGGATTATTCAGTTTGATGTGTTATAAAATTATAAAATGTGCAGTGCATTCATAGTATAAAGGATTCATATACTAGTAGCAGCATAAGCTATGTCAAATTGGGAGGCAAAATTTACTTGAGCTTGCTAAAAATTTAAAAAGGCTTGAAAATCTTTATCCCCTCTCCTAACAGCTCTTTGTCCTTTATAAGATCACACATGTTTTGATCAAAACAAATCTAGAAACAACTTTTCAAAATAATATTGATGAGTTCTGTGTCAAATGCATTCAAGTCAAAGAATGGTGTTTAAATTTTTCTTTCTCAACATAATTGCTAGGAAGCAAGAAAATTAGGAAGATGGGGAAGTACTTCCATGCTATCCTTCCTTCTCACTATGCAAAAGATAAAGCTACAGTTCTGGATTTTTTGAAACTCAGCTATTTCCAGGAAGGTTTTCTATTGTTAGCTGTAATCAAATCTTTTGAAATTGGAAGCTCAGAAGGGCTATATTAAAACAGTTTCAATAGCCTAGAAATTTCAGTGTGTGTTGCGTGAAACGTAACATGGTGTACTGTTCTATGTGACCTCGCAACAGTAAAAACAGGGTAGCTAAGCCACACAGCTCAAGACCCAGGTCACTGCTTTGAAAATATAGGAAAAATCTAGAGGTATAAGACATGATTTTCCAGCCTAACCTCTGAATTTTATTATGTATTGAGTTTGTCGAACCTTTGCCATTACTATAAATAGTCTTTGTCCTTGAACAACCATCATAAACTGGCAGGTTTAAGTCACTGGTCTCCCACAATGTTGGGATAGAGAAGCAAAAAGATAAAGTAAAACTGAACAATCAGCTATGAAGGTGGAGCCATGTATCTTCAGAGATTATTCATTGTTCAGGGAAAGTTGTTTATTTTATTATTATTTTAGCAGTTTCTCAAGCACAACAGGGCTATGCTCTACGATGTATTGCTGTGTATAATCTCACTGCAGTGTACCATGTATGCCTAATGTACTGCAGACATTTCAGACCTTGCAAAGTAACTCAGCGTTTTGCTGATTAGTTAAGAAGTAGTATCTCTGACATCTCAGCAGCATCTTGCTCCAGTGTAAAATACCAATGAGAAAAAGAGGGAGCAGAACGTCACTTCTCCAATAGCATCTTGGTTTATAAATTCTTTTAAGTATACTATGTAAGTCCTAGGTGAGATCAATGCAATGATATAAGCAAAGTAGATTATTCATTACTAAACTGATATTTAAGTTCCAGTATTATTTTTTTTTTGTTACAAATATAAAGGGTTAGGGTTTTGTTGGGGAGTTTTTTGGTTGTTCTGTTGGGGTTTTTTTTTCAGCTATGTATTTTTCATCATTTTACAGAACCAATTGCAACATGCAAAATAAACCAGACATGAGTTCCTCTGCTTGCAAACTGGCAATTTATTTTGAGTAGCAGGCAGATAAAATGAGTTATCCTATGAAATAGGTAATAAATGCCTACATGAAAGAAAATCATTCCATATAAAAATACTGGTTAACAGAATGGGTATTTGTTTCTGAAACATGGATGCCTAACCTTCCAGCCTGATATTTCTCCTTAATATGGTGGCATTTATAGAAGAATTTATAAATTCCTCTCAGACTAAACTGTTCCGATAGATGATGTATTAGAACAGTTTTCATTAAAACTCTGATTTTGATTATTAATAGCCTTTATATAATAATTAATGACATAAACATAAACTTAAAATCTGTAAACCAACAATTTTATCTCACTGCTAGCAAATAATTCAGAACAGAAAACTTGGGAAGTTTCCTGAACAACTGTGCATCCAGCTTAAATAAATCTCTACGTAAATAACTAATTGCTTATCTCTTCACTTAAAAATACAGGTGAAGTCATGTCATATACGTTAGGAGGCTTTAATAAGATCATATGTCTAATATAAAAAAATATATTCTGATACAAATAATTGGTTTTGACTTCTACAACATTTGCTTCTACTCTATCATCTTCAAATTTATTGTTGCTTCATGCTGTAGACTCCACAACATGAATGGGATGTATATGTATCAAAACCTAGAGTCAGCTTTCAGGGAATATTGAGTCACTGTTTAACATTTATAAATAAAACAATAAGCAAAGCTGTTGGAAAGAACATGCAAGCAGCAGGCGTTAAATCTGGCAGTATGATAGGTTGATTTAAATACATACGGTCATATTAAAAAAACCATTTTTCATTCACGTAGCTAGAAAAAAACAAGTAAGCTCAGGTATGTTGTGTTTCATATTTCAGTGAGTAGGTTTTCTTGTTTATTAAATCAATGGGGGCTTTCAAACAAAAATATATCATAGAAACATCATTGCAGCAGCATGCCTTTTGAAGACACCGTGACTTCAAAACTTAGTAACCAGGACTGGAAGGTGAATCAAAGTACAGTAAATGATAGTATGGCTGCTACTGAGAAGCTCCTACAGAGGAGATCTTTTGGAAGGAAATATTTACTGCAATTTTCTCTCCATAGTCCTGTCTCATTTCTGAGACAATAATTTACTGCAGAACCTGTCCTTCCAAAAATCATTTAGCAGCCTATATGTAGAAATACATAAGCGTATGGTTGGGGGCAGAGAAGATATAAACCCCAGTGTTTGTTAGAGCTTCCAAGTGTTGTACATTTCCTCAGGCCCAAGGCAGACATCCCATGTTTACACCTTCCCCAGAAAAACCTGTCAATATGGAGTATGTGCATGAGCATATCTAAGAGCTGGCTGTTTAGGTGAGTTATATTCTCTGCCTTATTGTACAAAGTGGCCACCCAATCTGGGATCATTCCTTAGAGCCTGAGCTTTCTGGAACTACTAAAAATAAAATTAAAAGGGCCAGAAACACCTCAGGGGAGCAACTTTTTGCAATTCAACTGTCCCAATTAAAGTCCAGATAATTCCCCGTGAGCCTAAGAGAAAACTTTTGGTCTTTCCTATGAAAAACTGAAGAGCCATCTAGCTCTAAAATATGTTCTTGTCCAACATCAACTGTTCAACAATTGTCAGTTCATCTTCCCAGTTTCTCACATAACCCATTAAATGATCAGTTCTTAGGTGCACTGGTTTTAGTATTATAATTTTTTCTATTCAACTTGCTATGGTTGCTTAATATTTAACAAATAACCTAATAAAACCCTTCAGATGACATAAAGGGTTTCAGTTAGGAAGAAAATTATGAAAGTTTACTTTTCTCACAATTAATCTGTAATTTGTTTCCTGATCTGTCTTAAGTGTAGTAGTACTTCCCTACTAAGGATTACACAGCTTTGCAAAATCAAGCAAGATCTCATGTTTCAAAGCTGGCACTATGTTCTTCATACTGGAGTTTTAGCTGCCTACCTTAACTGATGGTTTTCTTGGGTTTAGACAAAGCTGTTTCTGTCTGTATTTCTTTCCTTTCACCCATTAAACCAGCAACTTAGATAAATGTAGACACTTCATTCAGGTCTACTTTCCAGCTTCCTGAAGTATCTGGAGACAGGAGACAGTTTCAGCGATTCAGCTGCCCAGCTTCTTCTTATCCAGGTTAAGAAAAGTCTGCATCCAGGGGCTGATCTGCAATTCCTACTGATCTTCCTGCTGCAGCTCTCAAGCTGACACAAGTCCTTAGTGAATGCACTGCAGTAGGTGACTGGAGGGCAAAACACTGCAATCTGAGTGGAGATCCCTAAAATGTTTTAAGATAGAAGAATGCCTGAAGTTTAAATTAATAAATTAAAAAGTTAATAAGACTTAAGTCCTTCAGGTGTTTTAAAAACTATTCCTTTAGATTACTGTGATCTCAGCTGGATTACCTCAGACTGTGGATGTAAACTATCAGGCATGTTTAGGTGCAGAACAACTCACCTTTGACCTTTCTCTTTACATCTGAAGGAAATTCACCTGCCCACTGTGCCAATTAAACACAGCTGAAAGCCCAAAGAAAACAAGAACAGTAACTGGTGGAAGAACTAGAGGAGATACAAGAGTAGTTTTCAGGGAATAACCTATCTGTTTAATTTCTTTGTCTTTTTGTTCATTGTCATGGTCCATTTGGATCTCTCAAATTTGCAGGACAATGTAGTCTGTAAATTAAACTTTATTTTATGAGCTTGTTAAGAAATATAACAAACAAGGGTGTGATTTGCTTTGCACAGACCAGTCTATCACATGAGTTCATTTATTCACCACTGAAGTCATGAGGCTTCATCACTTATAACCCATAACTCCTAACTTACACACCTATAAGCAAGATAGTTACCCAGCTGACTATGAAAGTGCTCATCCTTCCTCCTCAGTCATTATGCAGGTGTCCCCTATATCACACTGGGAAGGACAAAAGCCTCAGCAGTCCAGCTGCTGCTGGATCCACTTCAAAAGCTTTTTGGGTAAGCTGATGTTTTTATACCTTCCAGCATGGAATTTTGGTCTATACCATTTCTATGAGTTAGAAAATTCTGACAAAATTTCCAGACAATCTGTATGCAAAGATGACGACTGCAGAGGACAGCAATCTGCAGGTGATACTGACTGCATAATAGCCTTTTAACTCTTACTGGCCACCTGTCTTCCCTACATGGTGCTCTCTCTTTGACCTGTGTGTGCCTCCCAGCATACATCAGGCCTTGGCACGAGCTGTGTTAGCCAAGATCTGAGCAGGAGTTGTGTGAAAAGTCATTTTTATGAATTGTTTCTGATGATATAAAGAAAACCCTGCTAAGAAAAGGCAAGTTCTGCTCTGCTCATTGTTTTCCACTGACATGCAAATCTCACCATCCTTAGGCAGATTAATAGCTTATGCGTTCTAGTTGACTTCATTGACGTAACCATTGTGCATTTGAAGTGCAATATTGGCTTTCTGCAGCTAACCAACAAAATAAAATGAGAGTTTGATTCAGTTGAATCAAATCAGGGAAATAGATTTTAATTCTATTCCAAACATTTAAGAAAAGACACATATGGTAGCTCTACTTTCTGTAACAGAAGGTAGCTAGGAAGAATTTTGAGAAATGTGAAGGAATTCTTGATACTTTCACATTAAAATTTTGAACTTTTTCAGGAGAGCTTTTTCAGTAGAGGCAAGAGTCATACATTCCATCTGCTGCTCAGCCATTTCTTCTCCCCTTAGCTATGACCTATGCTTTGTCTACATATACATACCCTCACCATCTTCAAGGAACATGAACACAGAGCAAACTTCCTCTCTTCACGAGACAGACATGAACAAATAGTCTTTTCTCCTTCCACTGTATATTATCAAACAGCATCATGTATAATTTTTCCCTCTGTACAGGGAAGCACGCTTCAAAAAAATGCTGAACTGGATAAAATGTAGAAATGAATATGATAATGAAACTTTCAGTAGTTTGAACTCTTTGTGACTTCTAAACTATCTTTTCCCAAACCCTTATCTTTACTACAGGATATGGGTCTCACTACTTACTTCAGTTAGTTGAATGTTTAATTAAGGCTAGTTAAAATAATGAGTTGACATGAAGGGTAAGCATTTCTAACAGAACTCTAACAGCAGAGTAAATAACCACATTTATTGAGCAGTCCTTATACAGCAGATCTGACCCATACTCTGGATTGCAGTTGTTCAAAACTCTAAGCATCATAAAGGAATTCCTGTTTCATTCTGCATATCAAATCCACATTTAATGTAACTGTATTCTATATCAGATGACAATCCAGTCCTAAGGGTCTAAGACCTGATGAAACCATAGGTACTCTTTTGCTATTGTACAATTGCTCCTGCACCTGGTAAATATAATAGAGTACCTGGTTGGTACATGGAAGTGAGGGCCTTATGCATCCTACAAGTATTGGAGATGCAGGGAACTGAAGAATGCACAGAAGTAAAAGAATGATGAAGTGGTCATAGCTGGCATTGCTTTCAGCTAACAGCTTACTGAATAATAAAAAAAAAATAATTAAAAAAGTAAAATATGTAATACAATGTTGCTATGAAGCATTGAATGTACATATTTAATTCCATCATTATAAAAAGGTAAAAGCCTTTTGTGTTCAATCAGACATACACAAACAAGAGTTGCTGTACCCAAAAAAGCTTACCCAACTGTAAGTTTTTAAGCAGACTAGCAAGTTCCTTCAGCAGTCTACCAAAAAAACTCAGCAATGTATTAATCATTTCTAGGTTCTTCCTTTAGTGGCCACTTTCTTCACCCGAACAAAAACACAGGGTGACCCAAGAGAATTTCCCTAGCTAACAAACAATGTAAAAACTAATGAGTAGCTGAGCATGAGCAATAGCTTCCAATTACCTATCTCTATTATACAAGATCATTTACTTTCCTGAAGGACCTCCTTAATCTTACACCTTTTCTCAACATAACCATAGTACAAGCCTTAGAAAAAGAAAAAGATTGTTTCCTTGTATCCAATTGTGTAACTACACAGCATTTTAGTTAGAGCTATTCCTTTCTTACCCATCTTGTCCTTTTTCTTTTCAAACCTTGGTTGGATTGTGATCGGTATCTAAAGTTTCAGCATCTAAACATCATACAACTAGTGGATTTGAATATAAACTAGGATCTTTTCTCTAGTGACTCTGATTGGCTGTTATAAGAGTAATTTGAGCCTTTTTCCTGTCTCATTTCTTGATTACTTGCTGCATTTCTTCCAACCACACAAAATGTTCTCTGCAAATCACTGACACTTAGTTTTCATAATCTTTAAATAGACAGAGACTTCAAACTCAGGCCACTTTGGATAGTATAACAATGTGTTACACTGCAAGCGCAGATTTAAGTCAAAATCACTTTCTGGTCAAAGTGGAGCACAACTCTGTCCTATATCATTTGAGAAACAGACAACTGACTTTACCACATCCTAAACTCGTGATCTACAACAGCTTTGCCCTGCAGCCTGTTATTCAATGTCTCTGTGAGGCCACATATCTAATCAGCCACAGTGGTCTGAACTTAGCAACTGCCCACAAGGCAACGTTTATTATAAGTTACTACTCCAAGGTGAAAGGCAGCTATAGATGTTCTCAAAAGTGAAAATCTCACGACTCTGCAGTTTTTTCCCATATCCCTTCTGGGCATTCGTACCTATTTCTATCCCATACCTCCAAAGCTGTAACCCCAAGCTGAGAGTAGTTTGTCTTCACTGCTCTGCAGCCACAGTCCTGCCATGCTTGCACTTTATCCACTCTTTTACGTCTCTGATTAAACCATCTAGTACTGGGTATCCAACTGAACTTAGACAAAAATATCAGAACTTTGTGGCAGCTGTGGGATAAAGGAAGTAAAAATGAATTTAACAGTGCAAATATAAACTTCAAATTGTGCAAAGTTTGAAAGCAAAAAGTGTTTTAACAAATCAGCATCCAGCAAATATTTGGTCAAGAACAAGTGATTTGATTCACAAAATCACAGTTGTCCTAATAGAAATCCAGTGCATAAAAGACGAGCCAAACTACTTGAAGTGCTTTTTCCCAAAAGGATACAGAGCAGCAGGAAAAGCAAAGGAGGGTGAAATAATGAGATCAGTCAATGCTGGACTACATGGAAACTGAGAGCAAGCAGTATAAGGAAGAGGAGAAGCAAAGAGAGATTGAGAAAGCAGCTACAGTAACTGAATGTGTAACCAAAATACAAACATGGGGATTAAGAGAGTCAAGCCTGCTTGAATTCTAAGAATTATCAATGACAGAGATAGAGCTCTGAGAAGCAGAGTCTCATGCAGCTGTTTCCTCACTATTTACTGTAAAATTTGATCAACTGTCAGGTTGAGAGAAGAACCAGTTGTGCTAATAAGCTCTAGGTAATGAGTTATAAAGCCTTTAAAATCCAATAGTTTAAAAGTCCTCTCTTAGAACACTGTAACTGATATGGAGAAAAATTATTTTGCTGCTGTGAAGTTTTTATGCCCTTTCATTAATACCTACTTTCACTAAGCTTGGGCATTTGAGCATCCATGAATTTCAGTATGGTTGAAAACAGAAACATCTTTATTCCTTGCCTTCATCCTATAGCCTGAAAACAGGGAACAAACTACAAATTCAGGTAATGGTACCTATAACAACAGCTACTGTGTTCTGGTCTCTTCTAAAATGTGTTGTGCCAAGTGGAATTTTTACCACAGTATTATAATGATTTATGTTTTAATCTACACAAAAAATATAGGTACAGTCATTAATACTTACTGGCAGATCTAATTACAATTGCGGAGTTAAATACAGAGTTTATGCACACTGAGAAAAGTGAGTAGAGTATCATTTTACCTGACAGATCGAAGTAGAACACTGTTGGGGAGGTGGCAATGGCAACCATAAAAGTTTTGTTGTTTGACACTTGAATTAACATGTTAGTATTAAATTTCTTCATAAAAGCCTATGTTGTTAATGTACACAAGTGAAGCTATTGAGAATCATCCATTAGTTTAAATTAGTCAAATGCATTTGTCTAAATACAGTTCTACGAACTAAGCATTGCATTTTGTCTTTGTGTTTGTTTAAAATGTCAACTAGTCAAAATAGGACTGTTTTCCTTTGTGGTTAGTGTTGAGCAAATACTTTGTAGATATTTGTCAAATAAACATATTGTTACTTACTATTTTATATATATGTATATTCACCATTACAGATATGCTAAAAGTTTTTGCTTTATGTTCTACTCACAACCAGATAGTTCATTAAAAAAAAACCCACAACCAAATAGACCATGGAATCACAGGATCATAGAATGGTTTGGGTTGGAAGGGACCTTAAAGATCATCTAGTTCCAGCCCCCTGCCATCGGCAGGGACACTTTCCACTAGATCTGGCTGCTCAAAGCCCCATCCAGCCTGGCCTTCCTGGCCTTGAAGATATTAAGAAGACATTTTGTTCAGCAAATAGAAAGGTGTGGCAAGGAAAGGTGAATGAGGTATAAGACCCAGTTGTGTTTCAGAGCCTACAATGACTAGTATTGGCCAAGAAATTTAGAAGTTGGTTTTTCGGAGCGTATAATGAAAATAGAATGTTTAGTGTGTTCCTGTTCCATGCTACAACATCCTTGAATTTCAGATCACAGAAATTTCAGCTGGTGCCAAGAAAATGAGGAGCAGAGGGTGGCTAACCATGGACATTTTGAGTGATGGCTCCATGCCCAGCTTGGCAGATGATGGCTTGGCAGAAGCAAAGTAGAATTCAGTTCTTGAGAGTGTTACCCTCATCATAACTATCTCACAGAACACTTCTGGTGTTTTCACTGATAAGAAATTCAACAGAATTGTATTCTGCAGCATAAGCAATTTGGTAAAAACTGAAAGTCCTTTAAAAATTGATTGAATTTTGCCAGCATTGTAAGAATGACTGGAAAATGTCATGCTGTCAAAACCTACCATTTTGGCTTGTTAGTTGTTCATTTAGTTTGTTGTGATTTTTCATGTATAAATTTAAAAGTGTGAGCTCTGATAGAATTTAGAATGTAATGTTTTCATTTTACGTCTGAACACAGCAAAATTTCCAAATCTCAGAAAAAAAGGTATTTTCATTCTCATGTGTGTTTCTAATTGTAATGACTCATAAAATAAATCCAGCTGATAACTTCTCTGGGCTATTTAAATCATGAACTATCCTAAGATATCCTAAATGGAGTGCCTGAATTTTCAGTCCTAACATTCTCTGACTTCACTATACAGATATAAAGGAAATATTGGTTAAAGTGCTGTCATAAATTATATTCTTTGCTCTTTCTCTTAGTATGTGTACATTCAGTTTCTGGAAGACGTGCTTTGTCTTGTGGCTAGTTTTTGCTGTCTAATGAAGAATAGAAATACAGTGATCTTTGAAGAGGATACAGCAGGAATAAGAATCCGCCCAATGACCAAATTATGGTTTTTCCTCACCCAGAGTTTCCTTTGGTGAGATTCCTCCAGTTTGTGCTGAAAAATATCCACCCTTAACATTTCTGGAGAAGCAGGATGGACACAATTGCTTTGTAGACACCTTCATTTGGTGATGCGTTTGCAAGGATACAAGTCTGCATGCAATGAAGTTGGGCAAAAAAGACAGGAGGCCTAAATGGGTGAACAAGGAGTTCCTGGACAAAATGAAACACAAAAAGGAAGCCTACAGGGGATGGAAGTAAGGACAGGTAGCCTGGGAAGAGTACAGAGAAACTGTCTGAGCAGCCAAGGATCGGATTAGGAAAGCTAAAGCCCTGATAAAATCTTACCAGGGACATCAGGGTCAATAAAAAAGAACTTTCATAGGTGCATCAGTGATAAAAGGAAGACTAGGGATAATGTAGGCCCTCTCTGGAAGGAAACAGGAGACCTGGTTACCTGGAACATGGAGAAGTCTGAGGTACTCAATGACCTTTTTGCCTCAGTCTTAACTGGCAAGTGCTTCAGCCACACTGCCCAAGTTGCAGAAGGCAAAGGCAGGGACTGGGAGAATGAAGAACGGCCCACTGTAGGAAAAGATCAGTTCTGAGAATATCTAAGGAATGTGCAGGTGCATAAGTACATGGGACCTGATGAGATGCGTTCACAGGTCCAAAGGGAATTGGTGCATAAAGTGACTAGGCCACTATCCATCGTATTTGGGAAGCCATGGCAGTCTGGTTAAATTACCACTGATTAGAAAAGGGGAAACATAACCCCCATTTTTAAAAAGGGAAATAAGGAAGACCTGGGGAACTACAGGCCAGTCAAACTAACCTTTGTGCCTGGCAGGATCATGGAGCAGATCCTCCTGGAAACTGCTAAGGCCCATGGAAAATAAGGAGCTGACAGATGACAGCCAACACGTCTCCAATAAGGGCAAATCATGACTGAAAAATTTGGTGGCCTTCTGTGATGGGGTTACAGCATTGACAGGTCAGGGAAGAGTGACTACCTGGACTTGTGGAAAGCTTTTGACACTGTCCCACACAACATCCTTGCCCCTAAATTGGAGACACATGGATTTGACGGGTGGACCACTCAGGAGAATTGGCTGCATGGTTGCATTCAAAGAGTTGTGGTCAATGGTTCAAAGTCCAAATGGAGACAGGTGATGAGTGGCATTTCTTAAGGGTCCATACCAGGACCAGTATTGTTCAACATCTTTGTCAGAGACATGGGCAGTGGGATCGAGTGCACTCTCAGTAAATTTGCAGATGATACCAAGTTGTGTGGTACAGTCAAAACACTGGAGGGAAGGGATGCCATCCAGAGGGACCTTGATAGGCTTGAGAGGTGGGTATGTGCACACCTCATGAAGTTTAAACAAGACCAAGTGCAAAGTCCTGCACATAGGTAGTGGCAATCCCAAGCACAAATATAGGCTAGGCAGAGAATGGATTGCAAGCAGCCCTGAGGACAAAGACTTGGGGGTGCTGGTAGACAAGAAGCACAACATAACTTGGCAATCTGTGTTTGCAGCCGAGAAAGCCAAACAAATCCTGGACTCCATCAAAAGGAGAGTGACCAGCAGGTCGAGGGATGTGATCCTCCCCCTCTACTCCACTCTTGTGAGACCCAACCTGGAGTACTGTGTTCAGTTCTGGGGCACCCAACAAGGACATGGGCCTTTTGCAGTGAGTGCAGAGGAGGGCCACAAAGGTGATTAGAGGCCTGGAGCACCTCCTACCTCTCACAGACTGAAAGAGTTGGGGTTGTCCAGCCTGGAGAAAAGAAGTCTCCAAGGAAACTTTATAGTCATCTTCCAGTACCTAAAGGGGATGTATAAGAAAGATGGAGACAGACTTCTTAGTAGGGACTGTAGCAATAAGACAAGAGGTAATGGTTTTAACCTGAAAAAGGGTAGATTTAGATTAGTTGTTAGAAAGAAATTCTGTACTGTGAGGGTGGCAAGACACTGGAACAGGTTGCCCAGAGAAGCTGTGGATGTCCCATCCCTGGAAGTATTCCGGGCCAGGCTGGATGGGGCTTTGAGCAACCAGGTCTAGTGGAATGTGTCCCTGCCCATGGCAAGGGAATTAGAACTAGATGATCTTTAAGGTGCCTTCCAACACAAACCATTCTATGATGTTATGATTCTATGTATGCGTCTCTAAATTAACATTAAAAACATGAACAGGCTAGGTCCTATAACCCACATTTCATTGATACTCATAGGGAACAACTCAGACAGGGAAGGAGTGT
The DNA here is from genome assembly GCF_023634155.1 of Falco peregrinus. NCBI lineage: Eukaryota > Metazoa > Chordata > Aves > Falconiformes > Falconidae > Falco > Falco peregrinus. Next base: position 46,577,496 of record NC_073739.1, on the reverse strand, counting down.
TTTCTCTTCTGCTCTGTGTACCTTAGCTGACAGCAACAGTCTTCACTTGAGAGAGAGACAGGTAAACTCTCAAAAATCACTTGAAGACCTTTTGTGTAACCAACAGCTTGAACATAGACATTTTGATCTCTTTTCAGTAAAATACATGTTCATTTCTGCTGCCCAACAGCACGTGGCATTGGCAAATTTCATAGTTGTTCTGCATTTTTCCGCTACGCAATACAAGGATCCAATTTGTTCCACTGGTATCCAGAACATTCATAGCTGACTTGCTATGTGTAAACATTTGACATGCCTGAAATAATCATAGAATAGAAGTTACTGATTAATAGTAATATTTGTTCCATATTCACAAAGCATTCCTTAATCATAACATAATTCTAACATAATTGTTGCTTTCATATATGACTGCATGCATACATCTTGCATCCAAAGTATTTGCATGCTCCTGTAAGAGAGCTGAGGTTGCATGGTTGCTTGCTAAGTCATGTGTTATTCTCTCTAGTTGCTTATTGGATGCATTTTTGCAAAGACATTTACCTTTTATACAAAAAACATCAATTTACACAAACATGCAGAAACAGAATGTAATAAGCATGTGTCAGTTGAATAAAAGGACTTTTAATATTGTGTAAACATGGTTTATTGTTCTTTCAGTAGATTCAAGACACACTTCAAGATTCCGTTACTTAGCAATAAGCATTAGCAATAAGATACAGAGCTTTCATGCTGTAATCCTTAATGTCTGACCTTCGTGATTTCATCTCAACACTGTGTTTTTCTAATAATTCACTGCTGAAGCAGGTCAGTTATTTTGATTTTTTTTAAAGCATCTGACTCCTAGCTATACTGAATTTCAGCAGAAATACTTTTTTTGTCCTCCTTGATATGAGTGTTAAGAAGCCAAAGCCCCTTGCTGTGGGTCTCAAAGCATCATTAATGCAGAAAGAGCTATAGATAATTATATTTCATATGACAAGGATATAGCTTATTTAAGTTGAGAAATGAATGTAGATTAAAAAAATGCAACTCTTAACAATTACCCAAAGTCATGTATTGTGTTTTAGACAAGATGATTTAATGAAATAAATGCTGTTCCTACATGATTTACACAATTTATCTCCTTAACTTCTGTCAAAAGTCTCTCCCTGCATATTTATTTTTTTTTCCTTATTTAACGTATGTGGTGCAACAAACTTCACAATTTATTTAACTCAGAATGGGCTACAGAAAAGAAAATTTTCCTTACTATCTTTTATTTACCTTAATTAAACTGCATTATTATTTTGAACTAGCCTTTGGTGTATGAGCTCATCCACAGAATTCACTGTTTCCAAGGTCATCTTAATAGCTGATTCTTTTTATCTGTTTTGTGGACTTGCGCAGAAGCCCAACCATTAAAAAAAGTACTTAGTTTAACAAGAGGCCTGATCAAACAGAAATACACATAACTGCAAAAAATGTTACTCCTTACGAAGACAGTTAAGTATTTGAAAGGCAACTATTAGTGGAACCTCTACTCCTTCCCTTAGCTTATACTCACTTCTTGGTGTTTAATTGGTATCATCCACACAAAACTCCTAAGGTGAAGATATGTGTTGAGAGTCTAGATTTGTCAATGAGGCGACCTAGCCTGCCTGCCTGATTTCTGCCTTGGGCTTAATGGAAGCCCACACTTCATTACACAATGTTGTAACTTCCAATGCTATCTCAGACTTCTGCTGAAATTTCCAGACCTTTTAACTATTTATTCAACACTCACATCTTATGCATTTGCAGTGGCTGACAATCTTTTTTTTTTTCAAATTATTTTTGTAGCATTGTTATGATGATATTTCATGCAAAATTGCTTTAAAGGGTTAAAAAACCCCAGAACTTTGCGTGTTAATAAGCATGAAACTCACATACTTCCATTCTCCAAATACATTCTTTAAAGTCTGATGATGAAAGGTGTTATTTGTAAACAAAAGAAATTATTCATTAAAAAAATGTTTTGCTACTATCATTTAATTGTAAAGTTCTTTTCTTCATTTTTGAGATCCACAGAGGATGACAAAGACTTCAGTTTGGAGAGTGCTAGAAATATCCACCAGAGAGAAATACAGAAACTCTGCTTTTGCTTTAAAAGTTGTCATATGACATTTAAACAACTTTTTTAAAGTTACAGAACATAATGGCTTGCTGCTTTCAAAATACTCTGTGATGGCCTTCATGCTAGAAGCTCAATACAGAAATAGATTATGTTCATGAGAAATACCAAGCTAAAAAAAAATTGGTTATTATTATAAATACTGTAGATCTCTACCTAGCAGATAAGGCTTGGAGTCTGGAGACCTGAAGGGAAACTTGGAAAAGATCTTGACATGGGGAACGTGTGGCAGGTCAGAGGGGTGTGTGAAGGCAAGGCTCAAGCATAGACAGCTTCTAAGTAACAATGAGTTACAGATGTATAATTCATTGTTTAGTTACCTGAGGCTAGTTAATCCAGAGTGACCTAATCAAAAAAGAACAGCAGTGGCTTAAATATTCATCTGCATTGTTGCCTTTCTATGACTTCATGTATTATTCTTACTAACTTACTTCACCAGCCTTCCTGTTTTCCTGTACAAATTACTATGAAGGGACATTCACAAGAGCTGATAACAATATATAAAAAGTAATTATTAACATTATGGTTTGTTGTAGGTCAAATGTTGATCTTTTCCAATATTTAATATCTAACTTTATAATGTTTGTTAAGAATTGCAGCAAAAAATCGCTAATGTATGTGGTAATAACTAACATTGCTAAAAATGTTCAGATTACAGTGCAGATGTAGTAGATGTTCCATTTGATTCTTCATGGTCTTGCAAACAGGCTTTTAAAAAAAAGTACCCCTTGTTAGCTGAAATGCACTTTTTAGGTACCAAGAACAGCCTCAGTGATACATGTTCATCATGTTAGGCAGGGGGAGGTTAGAGTTTTTTCTTCATGATTAGTAGGAATCCCAGATTAGTCTACCATTATCAATGGCATGGTATCACTGAGCTTCTTTGCCCTTCAGCTTGGATCTTTGCTGCTTACAAGTTATTACTGTCTGCCCAATGCTAACACCCATCAATTATTATTTTTTTCTTGGCATTTAGCTTCTGGAGGATAGCTGTCATACAGAGATTAATAATGAGGAAAGTGCAGTCATAATTAGCTTTGGAAGTGCATGGTTAGTGTCTGAACTTGGATATCTTCATTCAGATTCAAAATGTTCCCAGATCACTTCTAGACAGCACAGTAGTTGGGTGCACTGTACAGATCAGAGAGCTAGCTGGGGAGTGCACCAGTTTATTGCAGTCCTCATGTCCAACTCATTTATAAGCACGGGGAAAGAAAAGAAGAGTGGTCAAGAAGGATACAAAGCAAAGCACGCAAAAGCACTCTGCTGAAGAATTGAGTTGGGATCTATTTACAAGCTCAAAAATATTCTTGGTCCACTTGCAAGACCTGGCACCTCTATAGCTCTGGTCAGAACTTTGCTGCCTTCACTTACAGAACTATGCCATGAACTCTTCAGGTCAGGGCAGATTAATTTACTAGCAAAATCAAATAGCATGTTTATTTCATGCAGGCATCATATAGGAACTGCTTTATATTCACTTTTTTTTTTTTTTTCTGTTTGTTGGTTACAGTGTACTATGAAATGTAGAGTTACAGTCTTTACATGCCAGTCACAAGTAGTTGGCATTCATACAGGCTGTGGATATTTCATACCTTCATATAAACACAAGATGAATGATGAAACAATGAAGCCAATAGTATACATTCCGAACAATTAAAACATCCAAACTTTGTTATGCTCTGATAAGTAAACAAACAAATTTTGGAATTAATTTACAGGTGGGTGTTAAACACACTCACTTACTCATATGACCCTCTAGCTCAGATAATTAAGGTTTCAATGTGGGGAATGTTTTCTGGGGAAATGCAGCAAAATTCTTCAACAGAGCATACAGACTAAATTTTTTACATCCCAGCACAGATTTCTGTATTTAGTCCCTCATAAAAGCATAATCACTTCAGATTTGTGCCTAGGGATCAGTTTCTGGACTGAGCTGCCCAAAAGAGTGACTTAAAGGCTCAGTTAACACATCCTCATTGAATATGTCATGTGAACACATGAATAAATGAATCTTATCATGTGGTATATATACAGTTATCCTTCTTTTTGTACTATGGCTTCCAAGATCATTAAGCATGTTACAAAACATTACAAGCTTGACATTCTTCATATGCTAAATCCTATCTCTGACAGTTTGGATTCTTTAAAATAATCTCACTCTTGTATTTATGTAATATAAATTCCTTCAATATATCTGGAATTGATGCTTTTCTTAAACAGCACTGATAAGCATGTGGATGAATGAATTGCTGCACTTTATTAGTCATCAATTTCAATAGTGTGTGGAGAAGATATATACAACCCTGTGTCATCTGGTGATCAGATAAGACTAATACTTTTAATTGTCAAAGTTCTGATAACATTCAGAAGTTTTGCTCCACTTACAGCATACCTAGAGTGTTTTCCATATTATCTCTTCTAAAAGGCATATATCAACACAGAGCTTTTAAAAATTTACAGAGTGGTTTAAAATTGCCATGCAGGATTAACTAAGTGAACCTTGCAGCTGCAATGAACCTTGTACCTGGACACCAAGGCGTTGGGTGAGATTGTTCTTGGCCTTCTTTGGTCACTGGGCACCACTGCATCTTCTGCTTCAGTCAGCCAGCTAATGGGAGTTATTCCAGTTGAGTTTTGTCTGATTCGGATCAGGATCTGAATGTCCTGACTATAAATTTTCATTGAAAATGGTTCATCCACTTATAAGCAAATTCACTCATACTCTGTTAGTTTTACACTCCTTTACAGCCCCAAGTGCTGTGGTATGAGTATTCTATTTAAAACATATATAAACATAGAAAACACTGTGCCTGCACTTTGACCTATGGTTGCCTTTTTATAGGCTGTACCCTGTCCAATGTGTGATTGTTTTCAAAGTAATTTTAATTTAATTTTCTTTGTAGCACATTGTGACCCCATATCAAATATTTCACAGCAAATATAGGCATTTTACTGTTCAATTCATTTGTTTAGTCAAACATTAATTTATAAATATGGCTTCATGTAAACTCAGGTGGAAAAAAGCTGAGTGCAATCCGTAACGTCAACGTGAGTTTGTTATTAGGTAGAAATCTCATCAAACTGCAGGGTGGGAGTTTAGAGGATCTTCCTTATTCTCCTCTTGTTCTTTCTGACCAGTGTTTGGCGGCCTTTGAAAAATGAACAAAGATTTATGGTTCCCAAGTCATCTTGTACCATTTTGCCTCTCGGTAGTGACTCCCTGGACACCTCTCGATGTTGACTGGCCTGTGACTGGCCAACTGGCCATAGGAAGAGCAACAGTGCGCTAGGCGCTCTGGATTTTTCAGCCTGTCTTGAACATTTTTACTGCTGTATAACTGATGTCCTTTGCTTCAGATGTGAGGATCTTTTATCTAGATGCGGAATAGACAGCATAGGGTCCCAGGTTATTAACATATATTCTTAAATTTTTCTTACTATTTTCCTTTACTTTTTGCCTTCAAAAGGAGAAGACACTGTTACCAAGATACCATTTGAATCTCATGCATCCTTTAAGCTTATTAGTTACTCACTCAATTTTTCTATTTCCCAGCGAGGTGTCCCAGCTGTTCCAATTCTAAAGAAACTTCCATAGCCCAACATTTCTACCGCTTACTATTACCTAAACAGCACATATTCCATACAGTTGTGAGGCTTTGTTTCCCCCGAAAAAAATCTTAAATAGAAGGATGGAGACAAGAGGAAGTAGAAAATGAAAAGAGATCTGTATCCACTTGTATACCTTGTTCAAACAGCAGAAGGTGGCAAATTAGATTCATGAACTGCCAGGGCTGAATGTTGTAAAAAGTAAAAATCCCACTACTGGGAACAAACTTATATTATTTAAAGCACAGTTAGTAAAAAACTAAGAGGAAATTAGGGAAGTCAGTCACATACAAAACAATCAGCTGAGGTTAATCACAAATAAACCTCTCAGTTTGAACTTCTTTCAAATCTATATTATTCTAAAGATGGGAAGTATACATTAAAAATTATATATAGTTCACACCAATCTTTTTAAAAGTTCTCTATATGTTGGTCATGGAAATCAAGCACATATTGACATTTCTGAAGATGTTTTGAAAAAAAAAAAAAAAATTGCTTATTTTTAAGAAACATTAATTTGACATATACCAACTATAAACAAAAATCAAATACTAAAAAAAGGAAGGTCCATTATAAAATGTATTACACTTCTGAGCCCTTTGAAAACTTATCATTTTACCTAGGCAAAAACAGGTAAGGATTAAATCATTCCCATTTACTTTAATCCTAACAAGCAAATTATGCAACTAAATGCATTGCTTTATTCAGCACTATCCAGTGCCTGTTCCAGTATGATCAAATACAGGATTAGCATCTGCTTAAGACATTTGAGTGTCATCAGCATTAATATGCACAATGAAGTCATCTGACTGTTTTTGTATTATGACCTTGTCTACACTGGCAGTAAAGTCCCATGACAGGTCTATGTTTGATACAGTTAGAGTAGAAAATCTGAAAGTTGATATTGCCTTTCCTAGTCCATGAATTGCTTTAAAAATATTTAGATGCTGGCATTTCCTTATTACTAGACAAATATTCTCAAACTCACAAATCATATTCTTTTCATTTGCAGTGGTTTTCCAGCAGATATTTTTATAACATGTTATAGTGTTAATTTGTGGAAACTCTTTGAATCTCTGGATGGTACCAACACATGCAGGTGTGTCTGTTCAGAAATATAAAACTAAGCGAAACATAGAAATTTTGGGGGTTTTTGTTTCTAGTGTGTTATTTTCAGTCAAAATTTATCTCATGTTGTGCAATGAATTAAAAAAAATAGGATATTTGTTTCTGAAAATGCTTTTATAGTCCTCATTGAAAATACACCACAGAAAAACAGGTTTTGAACTGAAAGCTTCAATGAAAAAGTGAGAGGACAGTAACAACAGTAATGTGCTAGGTTGTACAGCAATCTGTCATTCTGAGGTGTTATATAAAAATGTCATCCCCACAAAGAAAATATGAGCTATTGAAATGGTTTTATCCCAATTATACATTAAAACAAAGAATATGCTTTATGTGTGGGGGTTTTTTCTCTCTCTCTCTTCCCCCTTTCCTCACTCTCAGTTTCTTTCCCTCCCCTGTTATCTCTGCTACCTCTCTTCCCTACAACAAAGCTATAATTTTTCAAGATCTGGTTTATTAGAAGTATTAATCCTCAAAGACATCCAGGAGTAACACATTCATGATTGTCTGAGTCATTAGTAGGATTAGTCATTAACAGTGACTTTTTGTTAACAGTGTCTATATCCAACAATTTTGACTTCTATTTCCAAGAAAAAAGTGGTCAGCAAAAGAGAACAGTGAAGTGTTACCACAAGACAACTTTCAAAAAAGAAGGGTGAAAAAAAAATTCTTCTGAATGGTGTGACACATGTAAAAGGTGACAATTAGCTGTGGAGAGTGACAGGAAAAAGGAGAACCAAGATGAAGAATAAAGAGAGGTGAAAAGAGTAAATCAGGAAATTATGGGAGGGCACAGTAAATTAATTGTTTTGAAGCAGGAGAGAAATTTTAAATTAGCTTCTGAAATTAATAGAAATCCAGTCAAAGGGGGAATGGATGAAAGTGAAAGATTTAAATCTTCTAAAGCATAAAAGTAGCCTGGTCATGTGCAAACTTCAGGAAGTATAAGATCATGAAAGTCAAAATTACAACTGACACTGGACATGATCATATCTACTAAATACAGATTTCTAAGCATGACAATGTGAAAGGCAGCTATAAGCCAAAGGTGTGGGTAGTGTTCTTTTCCTACAAGACTATGCCTTCATATTTATTTTTTATTATTATTTTAGAAATTTGCTGGTCTACTGTAATTAATTTTTACATCTTTCATCTGTCAAAGCATTTGTTATATCCCATGACACTGAACTACTAACATGCACAAAATGCACTCACAAGCTGCCCAGTTTTATAGAATTTCTTCTTCTGGAGCAGTGGTGTTTGCACCTCTGCCTGGCAGATGCTGCTGCTGGTCAGGTCAGTACTGAGTGGATAACAGACCTGCAGCTGTCAGTGATCCAGACATACACAGCAGCCTGCAGTGACAAAGAGTTCATATGAATGACATCCAAGGGACATCTTACAGATCCTGATTTTGCTGGACAAATATGCCAGAGACATCCCAGCAGGAGGTTGCTTAGAAACCTAACATCCAGACACATTGCAAAACTCACTTTTTATGTGAGTTTGAGCACTGACTGCTTCCTTTAAAAGCCCTGAAGAAGATTGCCATTACACATCCACCATTTAAAAGCTCTCTTCCAGCATTGCCACACAGGTTTCCAAGTGTGTGTCCTTGGAGAGAGTCAGAGTCTCCCATTAGCAGGCTGGGGCACACACATAAATCACCAGACTTTGTTATTAGACGCCCCTCTGCACTACCTGTGTACCCCTTCTTAGGCTTCAGGATAGCCTTAAAAATTAGTTATGCTGTCTGTGATTTCAGAAAGAAACAAAGAGAGTCCTGTGTAGTTCAGGACACTTATGGATCAGGATGTACTTGCAAATATTTTTGTGCATCAGAAAAAATATATGCATAATAAGAATTGCAACAACTGCAGCAAAGGTTTCACTCACAAATGATACAAGGTGGCTCCAAAATCCTGAACTGAAACAAAATCCAAAAGATTTTTGTATTATCATAACAATTATTTTAAAAATATTGTGTAGAAATGCCAGTTGTAATAAATAACTATAATCTGTAGATTACTTTCAAAATCAGTGCTCTGGGTGATGAAATCATGATTACACAGACTGTGGCATATTCATTCAAATATACAGCTAAATACTTGGTTACATCACAGGAAAGCTGGAAAACAAATTACAGATTAGAAGAATGTCCTGTGGAAATATACAGTGATTTACAATGCCAGGTACTCATCTGAAAACAAGCTATAATGACAATGCTTAGAAAATTGTGAACTTAAGAAAATTTATATCAATATGGAATGACAAGCTTCAGATCAAAATATATTTTTCAAATATTGAAAAGATTTCTAGAACAAAATGTATGTATTTTTACATTAAACTAGATTCTCAAGGTAACTTAGGTGCTCTTCAAAAATCAGCTAGTTCAGCCCCTTGACTTGGACCTGCTTTAGAACAAGGTCATGAAATACATTCTTATTCTTGCCTTTCATTGGAACAATCTTTTATTAAGTCTGCTTAGCCTTACTGTTACAGCTTCTCTCTGTCCCCTCTTAAAAGACTTCTATTTTTTCCTAATTAACTTCATATTACATTCAGGTATAAGGAGTAAAAAGAAAGAAGCTATAAGGAGTAAAAAGAAAAAAAGAGACAGAAAGAAAGAAAGAAAGAAAGAAAGAAAGAAAGAAAGAAAGAAAAGAAAAAAGAAAAAAGAAAAAGAAAGAAAGAAAAAAGAAAAAAAGAAAGAAAGAAAGCAAGAAAGAAAGGAAGAAAGAAAGGAAAAAAGGAAACAGAAAACAAAAGGAAGGAAGGAAGGAAGGAAGGAAGGAAGGAAGGAAGGAAGGAAGGAAGGAAGGAAGGACTCTATACTTGAGCATTAGGCTTCCCCCAGGAGGCAAAACCTTGTTTTTTTCTCTATCATATTAGCAAACATTGAGTATTATATAGAAAGTAACATTATCTCTGTGTAGGAAGCATTAGTCACATTGAAAGAATAAGATCCTTGAATAATGGCTCCAAATTAGCAGAGGTTCCAGAAAGAGCTAGCAAAATGTTGTGACAGCCTGGAAAATACATCTTGTATTGAGAAAGCTAAGATTGAGTCTGTTGTAACAGAAACAGGTGAAGAAGAAACAGATTTTATATAGCAGAATCTCTCAGAAAAACATAAGAGGCATTGTTTAGATGGCAAAATTGGACAGATATGAGCAAAATAGAAAATAAAATGCAAATTCTTCACAGCTGGCATAATTAACTATTGACATAATTTCAGAAGGAAGTGATAGATTCTTCAGCTGCAATAGTTTACCTAAAGTTACATGTCTTTATAAATCACATGCTCTAGCTCCAGTTGAAGTTTGATGTGAAGCTTACTGGGTGAAGTTCCTTGGCCTGTGTTATGCAGGAATTCAAACAAGAAGACCATGATGGCCTGTTTGAGCCTTACATTCTACAAATGTATGAAAATAGTCATTAATTTTTCTCTCATGCCAGAACTAGACTCCCAGACTCTCCCTTTTACCTGTCACTAGCTCTTTATTTATTTATTTATTTATTTGGATATTTTTTTTTCTCCATGGCTATCTTTTTGGGAACTTCATTGTAGAGAATGGTCATTAACTGTTATGCAAACGCCAATGTTTCCATGGAAACCCCGTCCACTAGAGAATATACTAGAGCAATATTTGAACCATTTGTCCATTTGATTAATTATGTCTTTGTGCTGAAGGCGGCTTGGCTTGATTGTCTCATCATGTATTAGAGAAGCTACTGCTCTAACAAATGGAGCTATTGTTTTGGGTCTATTCATCTTGGTACATCTTTGGGAGCTGATAGACATTTCAACAAAATGACTGTCCCTTAATGAGCTGCAGCTTGTCAGAATTGTTTAGGGCTTCATGCTAGGCACAGACCACTGTCATGACAGCTTCAGTTATTATGGCAATGAGTAGGATGTCTATAAAAGAGTCTATAGAAGAGAATGACCCTGGTTTTGATATCACATAGTTTGTAATTATCAGCTATATATACAATATATGATAGATTCATAATAGATTCCAAAGCTTTGAGACAATTTTCTGATGAACTAGTTGTTCGATCACAAAGAAAGACAAGATAAAATACTTTCCCTAACCTTTTATCTGTTTTTTTTTTAACAAACCAGAAAATAAAACCCACTAAACAAAATAAAAAATATCTCAGAGAAAATATCAGCCCATAATTGTTTGCAGTTTTGCTTTGTTGAAAAATCACAGACACTGCAGCTTTCTGTTGTGAGGTAATTTCCATCTCTATTATATTTTTTTAAACATTAATTTTACCTATTACTAGTACTGAAAATCTACAAGGAATATGAAACAATTTAAATGCAGTATGTATGGCCTAAAAGGAAGACCTTTTTTTTTTTTTTTCCCCCTAATAAATTATTACATAAATCTACACAGAATTTACTCTGGGCCTTGCTCTGTCAGCTCCCATCAACATTTTTGCAGTTTTAGTGGACATGTCTGTCACTGTGTTGTTTACATCAGTGAATATCCAGCTCTGAAACGTAAGCAGCTTTGGCAGCGTGGGATTATGTCAGACACCTACCTGCTTATTTCTGGCAACAGGTTTCACATATTTAGAATAATACTAATAGAAATACTAGAAATCTGTATTACTTTTCACAACGGCCCATAATTTCACTGACAGGGATGTGTACTTCTAAAAGGAGAAAACATGAAGCCAGTCAGTCAACAGAAAAAGTAAGCTGTCTCTAACCAGAAGCTAATTATGAAAATCAAGATAGACATTCTACATATTTTAAAAATGTAGATTTATGATTTCCATTCTTAGATGTTCCATTCAGTGAGCAAGCATGAAGAGTCACTGTATATGACATTTGCTTTAAATATTTCTCAGTGCAGAATCAGTGATTAAGCTGTGCCCCTAATAATCACAGATGGAAGTCAGCACCCTGTAGCTACCAACAGCCACATTTAATCAGTTAATAACTGTGGATTAAACTTAATTCAGATTAATTTGTATTAGTATAGAATTTGTAACTCAATTGCTTTCATATTAATTTACATGTTGTCTAGACATGACATCATATTGACTCTTTGTTTGGCCCAAACACTAATTACAAACCATGTAGCTAATGGATGCAAAACTTGCAGTTTAAAAACAAAATAGGATTTCTGTCTACACTGTACTGAGGACAGTTCAATATTACAGTTTAGAGCTGCAGGCTTAGTATTGCCTGGGAATAGCACCTCTTCGTTTACACTTCAACCTCCTTAAACAAAGCATGTTGTTCCTACATGAAGAATGTGGCTATTGGAAAATGAAGTTGCTATCATCCATCAAAAATTGTTAGCCTCAAATTCTTCTGGGAAAAGCCCAGTGAAGAAATCAAAAGGGTTAAAGAGAAAACCACAGGAAGAAGAAAAAAAAAATAACCACCTGCTAACAACAGTAACTGTTGTGGCGCAAATTGAACTGAACCACTGTCAAGGTTATTTTATCATTTATAATTGTATCTGTTCTGGGGGGCCTTTCACATGAACGTGAGCTCAGTTATCACTTCTTCCAACAGTATTTGACCCATTCATTTTCAAAGCACATTTTCAAATAGAGGGAAAATAGTGGAAAAAAACCCTTGGCTTTCATTAGCATGATATATACTGGTTTTCAGTTATTTTGGTTTAGCTAGATTACGGGTTTTTATCTATCTATCTATCTATGTATATAGATAGATAGATAGATATACACATATAAGGTCCAAGATTACCTAAGATATGTTTTACAGACAGGTCACATTCATACTTAATGTTATACCCATCATTAGTAAAATAGTATTAAAAAAATAATAAATTAAAACAAAAAGGATCAGATACACCTTGAAATTTTTATCAGCAATCATGCTAATAGTAAGAGAAATATGAATTATTTATATTATCCAAAAATTTTATTTTCTTTAAATGTTAGTTTGTTTGTAGTGACTCTGTAAAAACCACCCTGACCTGATGATTCAAACAAGCACCAAAAAATAACTCAGAACAGAAATCTGAGTTGATAACACTGAGCTGAAACTTTTCTATTCCCATCTACCTATTTATCTGAATAGTGGTGAAGAGATAGTATCTGAGCAACAAACTAAGGCCAGACAACGTGTTTTTTTGATTTATTTATATATTTTTAATCTGAATATATCCCACATATATTACATGGTTTAAATTAATTAAAAAAAAAAAGAAGATAATAGTAATCCTTATGTTTGCAAATTTTAAAATAGGTCTGAATGTTATCAACTACAGGAAAACTACTCTGCCACATATTTTTTTACCTGCTGGATAAATAATGATCTAGTTGCCCATCTGTGGTGTAGCAGTGTCATCTAGTGGCCTCTCCTGTCGCTCACCAAAAACTATTTTTCCTAGGCTGTGCATTCATAATGGAACACCTCCCATCCGAGCAAAAGCCCATTGCCGCATATGCTACCCTTGAAGCTGTAATAAATCATTCAGTAGCATGACTCCTGTCTGCATGAAGTAAGATGGGGATACAATTTCAAAATAGTTTCCACAATTAATGCTGCAGTGCTATGTCCGTTGCACAGCTGAGAGGCAGCATTCTCACTTTGTGCCTGCATAAACTGAGTTTTGTACATGCAGATTGCACACGTGTAAATAGAGGAGCTGCACTTCTGCCAACTACAATTTAGGATTGAGATATTTGAACCTGCAACAGCCAAGGACATTTTTAATTTATGACTATGACAGGCACTTGTTCTAAAAGTATAGAGGGAGTGAACAAGATGTACAGGTAAACTGGTAAGACACAAGTTTGGCATTAAGGTTCATAGCTGTAGGAAATTTTATTTCAATAAATAAATGTTTATATTAATATCTACAAATTAAGAAGTTACAAGATTACAGATATAAATTCTGAGACTGAAGAAAAGTAAAATATTTTACCTCTTTTTATCCTCTAATTAAAAAGTTATTTTTTAAAACTATCACAGGACATAATGATTTTGACTCCTAAATGCTTCTATGGGCTATGATCCTCAAGAAATAGAAATTTTATAGTAGACGGGTGAAAATGTTGATCTTCTTAATACCATAGACGAGCTAAGCAGGTGTTAATTAAGCTTTTGTAAATTCCTAATGACATTAAAAATCTACAAAAAATCACAGAAAAAAACTACAGTCCAGAATTATTTCAATGAATATCTGTACTCAAGGTCAATGTGAAAAAAAAAGCAGAGGCAAATAGAGTGACCTCTGTCTAATTAACACCAACTAATTAAGATTGATTTTTTGGCAGAGTGTGTTTTTTTAATAATTTCTTCTTATAATAATAGAACTTTACATAGTTTCTTCATTCAACATACCCATATATTTCTGTCTAACAAATTAGATTATTTTTCCCCCTTCTCTCAGATTTTTAACTTTAAATAACCCAACTACCTGGAGCAAAACCAATTAGAAATTATTAAACTTATATGGAAGAATGGTATTGAAAATGTCAATGTTCTATATACACTTCTACAGAATAAAACATACCAATTTCCCCTTATATTGAAAGTTCTTGAACTTTTTTTAAAGATCTTATTAACAGTTATTGACTGTCATATTGACATTGAACTTCACCTTCATAAAGCAAATGCCAAACTAATATTCATAAAAGGTCTTAACACTGCCAGCTTCGGTCTTGGTAAGATGATAAAATGCTGCAGAGGTCTCAGTAGTTTCAGGAGTACAATAATGCTAGAACTCTTCTTACAGCATCCTGTTTCTTTCTTGCATAAAAGCAACATATCAGGAGAGTAGAGAAGTTCCTGCATGACTAATGAAACATGAGGAAAGAATTCCCAGATGCTACTGAACTGCTCTGAAAACATGATTCATTTTCTGTCTTTACCTCTGCTTTTTAGCTGGGTTATATTAAAAGTCTCTTTGCAGTTGTCCACTCTTAACAGCAGATGGTGGTGAGTTAGTATGCTTAATATTAAAATACTTTATAAATGGAAATAAAAAACTTTATAAATGGAAGGTATGAGAACAACCTTTAGCTTTGCATTGACATCATGGCCTGGATATAGGTTTCGTTATATTTTTCATGTCTTCATAAGACTCTGAAACAAGCTAATTGAAACCTCCCAATTGCTATCCAATCTCATTGCTAAGGGTGTTGGCAGTGACTGGGTTTCTTGATCAAGATGTGGTAAGTCATACTCAGCAGTTAAAGCCAGGTGGAGGACAGAAAATGTATGCTGTACTAGCCAAAGGAAACAATGTACCGAAGGGCAAAGCTAAGAACCTGTTTAAAAGTAGGCTTACTCTTGGGAACCCAGGAATCATGAAGGAAGCGGCATAAAAGAAGGGACCACAAAGTGGGGATCAGTCCTGAACACACTAGACATTTAGAATTCTTGGATCCTGTCCAACTGAGTATTTAAGAAACCAAAACATTGATCGGTGCATAGTTTTGATTATTTGCTCTACTGAAGAGCAACTGGTAAAATGCCCATACAGATGAGGGTAACAGCAGTCAGACTCACGGGAACAAACCTGGCCTTCTGGGGAGCTGACCATGGGGACAGCTATCTTGACTCATCTGCAAGGAGTATCTGAGACAAAGGTGTCTGACTGTAGCTTGCTTTCCCATACAAAACCTGAAAAGAGTTATGAAAGTAAATTTTTTCTCTGGGAAATTTAAATATTTATTGTAGCTTTTGTTGGGATGTAAAGTTCATTTTTTTCCTCATCATTCCAGTCTACAAGACCTATATTTCAACAGTACAGCCATCTTCAGTCTGCAGTATCAGGTTCCTCAGCTGAAGAAAGCTGAAAAGCTGGTGGTGCAAAAAAGCAGAGGCACTCATTTTGAAATAACAGGACTGAAATACGTACTTGGAGGCAGTATGACATATCTTCCCACTGTAAAAATATACAGACTTCCCATGACACAAGGACTTGCAGAAGTTTGCTACAGAAAGGATACTTACTGCCGTTCTTCAGTGGTTTGCCATCTTTTCCATACTATGCCAGTGGCAGCAAAATGCTGAGTGAATGCAAGAACTTAATCAAGACAATATTGACACGTAGCTGAGCACTGAAACCATCCTCCCCAGGGCTTCTGACTACATCTTAATGCCTCTGACACTGATGTGAGAAAAGCTCTCATGAATGCATTTCTGTTAATGCTGTCTTTGAGGGCACAGGAACACAAGGAGCAGACAGCCTTGAACTGCAGGAGCCTTATGAGCTAAGCTTTGTGGGATTGTAGAATCATAGAATCATCTAGATCGGAAAAGACCTTTAAGATCAAGTCTAAAGTTAGCTCAGGTCTGCCAGGTCTGCCACTATACCATGTCCCGAAGGATCACATCTATGTGTTTTTTACATGCTTCCAGGGATGGTGATTCCACTGTGTCCCCGGGCAGCCTGTTCCAATGCTTGACCACCATTTCAGTGAAGAAATTTCTCCTAATACCCCATCTAAACCTCCCCTGGTGTAACTTGAGGCTGTTTCATCACCTGTTACTTGGAAGAAGAGACTGACACCCACCTGTCGACAACCTCCTATCAGGTGGTTGTGGACAGCAGTAAAGTCCTACCTGAGTCCCTGCATCCAGGTTATATGTTACTTATGAGCTGGCACAGGGAATCCTGCTGGACAAAACAAATCTGACTGCAGCTAAGCACAGTGCTCCTTTTCTAACACTGCCAGAAGCCCAGGCATTCTTTATTTAAGGAAGAAGCACATGAAACACAAGTAATGTTTTTTCTTCCCTAGATTCACCTAGGACTGAATCCCTGTCTCAATGGATCTGCAGAGCTCCTGCCAGCCTTAAACCTCAAACCATCAAGTGAAAAGCGTAAGGAAAGAAGAGCTCCACTATGATGGGGAACTTCTGCACTGAGATACAGCTGCTGCCTCAATAAGTGAGGAAGGGTGGCATTAGACTGCTTTTCTAGGCTCTTCATCTGCATATCTGCAGGGCATTTCTGTGTGAGTATCTGAGATCTACCTCTGTACAAACAGACAACTGTATATTTAGCAATATAACTATATATATAAAATAGCTACAGGTATATATCCACGAAACATTAAAAAGCAACTATGTAAATCCCCATGGCAAATGTTAGGTTTAGTAACTGCATTCTTCACAGGTATCTATACTTGCTAGCTTCACTTGAATTGTTCCCAATGTTTAACATTGCAAAATCATCTTTTGGATACCATTCTCTCAAGAAAAAATCATCTATTTCTTTGTCAAGCCAGGGACTAGTCTGAAGGACTCACATGAGAGTTCTGACTTGACAGGCTTAATCTGTGACTGGAAGGCAGTTGCATTCAGTCTTCCTGAATTGAGGGTGGTGTGGTGCATTTTGGGTTTGGTGTTTTCTTTCCTTTGGAACAAGAAACCATGTCATTTTTTTATTTAAGCTTTTTGGCATCTCTTGAAAAATGCTTCTCTTGTTTCCTATTGACAAATGTGATCTGAATTTGATTACAGCTTCAGCTGCAAACAATACAGTTTTTTGAATGCACAGAGTACAAAATGTGTGTGGTGTTTGACATCTTCTAACTGATAAATGATCTGGAGCATTATCTCCCAAGACTGTCCTCCCATGCTGTTCTGGTGTGAATACTTCTAGTATGTACTTTCAGAGTTGCACTGTTCTGTGTAAAATACCAGTATAATCTTGATGAGTGGTTTCCACTCCTAAGTCACCATCCCAACAATTAAGCTAAAGACCTGCTAGTCCTCTTTCTCTTGCTTGAGGTCCTCAAATGGGGATCACTTGATTAGCAAAGGTTAAAGGATTTCTCTCTGAGGATACTCAGCAATCCAGGCGAGACAGAATTTGCGCAGGTAAACAGTGTTGGTCTAAAACCCTGCTGTGAATTAGAGTAAATTTGTGCTTTGGCCTCCCACCTCATCTCTACTTCCTTGTACTTTTTCTGAATACTGCTTAAGTAGTAGACTTCATTTCCACTGCTGTATATGGTACTTACCTTTCCGTAATCTTTCCACACCTCATTCCCTTCTCTACAGGAAATATGCCTTTAACTCCATTTCCATCAGCAAACAAGTCTTTACGCTGTTTAGTACCTTATTAATCTTGTCCTGTAGAACTTCACTTCTCTCTTCAGGTTTCCATGTAAAGTTAAAACCAAGAAAATGCTATTTATTTATTTAACCAATACATACATACATAGACGTACAGGGACATATTTTTGCTATCAGTTTTTCACAGCTGCATCTTAAATAAGACTCTTGCATAAAAATGTCCCCAAATTAATGTCTTGAATACGTGACATATAAATGGTTTTCACAGTGGGGCAAAATGCATTTTCCTCTACTTTCACCAAGAGGGAAGGGATTACCTCAGTATTTCAATTTTTCTGTTGTTACTGGTTTGAAAGAAGTGTATAGCCCTGACACATTTTTAAAGCTGTGAAACAGCTCTGTATACACATAATACACATATAACATGTATAACCTGTCGTACAACTTTTTCTGAAGATGAATGGCAACCTCACTTGTAACTGTTTGTCAGAAACATGGTTATCATTTCCTACTCTGATATTGCAGAAAGGTATTGCATGGATGCTAACCTGTATTTATGTGCTGATTTTCTCCAGCCTAATTTCCTATTTTCAAATTCAATATATGACCAGCCTAACCAAAGAAATCCTGTGGGATTTACACCTGATAATAGATTAGTACTTTGGCTGATTTTCAAACAAATGTAGAATGAATGAGAAGACTGGATGAAGCGTTCCTTTACAGTTCTGGGAAGGGGGGAGAAAGACCACAGAGTTGTGTTTGGAATTCCTTTCCACCAGCCACTGTAGCAACAGGGGAAAAGACTTTAAATGCCCTTCAGCAGAAACTGGCAGGCAGGGGAGACAGAGGAGCCTTTTTCTCACATCTTTTTCTGTAAGATGTCTAAGTATGTTATCTCTTTCCCATAGCTGTCAATGTCAACTTTGATCACTAATATATTATCTTGGCAGAAAGATAACCGAATCTCGATCCTTAAAACTTTGTGCTTATGCAGTGCACATCTTTCTAGTGCTGTCTCAATATACTAACCCGTCTGTATTTCACTTCATTTAATAAAGTATATTAATTAAATCAGCTCTTCTTATGACAGAAATGTTAAGAATCAGTCAAGAGCCATTTGTTTTTCCTTATGTTAACATATCATTTTCCCATATAATTTCTTGCAGCAGCATTTCTTAAGGGATGTCATCTACTTTGAAATCATGTTTCAGATATTTCACTTACTGAGGCATTCTGTTATTGAGTTATTGATGGATCTTCAAGGAGATTCTGGCAGAGAAAATGTTTATATTGATAGGATACATGTCAAAGCATAGCCAGCACTGACCAATCAATTAATACTTGTTCATAGGAAGCATAATCTGATTTAAATATGACTGTCTAATGCTTCCGTTAAAATATCCTAGTTTACATATCTTAGTCAGACTTCAGCTGTTCAGGTTACAATAGTTCGTGCTGACTGCCCACCTTAGGCTGCCCTTTTTTCAATGTCAGCAAAACCTGATCAGCTATTTCTCAAAACAAAGTCAGGAAAACATATCTCTCAGTTTAGACAGTTTCAGGTTTGTTTTGAAACAGTAATAGACACATACTTTGGAATGGACTCAGCTATCCCTTAAGTGGTCAAAGTAGCTAACATTAGCCACATACCACTTTTTAACTCTGTTAAACAGGTTACAATATGGTAATATATCCCCCACAATTTGGTCTCCTATTTGAGAGTCCAGTCCTGTGATGTGTAATTGAAACTCCTCACGTAAGAAATTACGGAAAGAAGGGCCTGCCTGCCTGGTGATTTGTTCATGAAGGGTGGACTACCATGGAAATCTTCATCAGTTCCCTGCTGAGTGGCACTTTCTGTCCCAACATAGGATTTTCTGTTGACAAATAATAATTTTGGAATCTCCAGTGGCTGAAAATTTCTTATATTTTCTCTGTAGAATACATGTCCCATGAAGTGATGAAATCTGTAGAGACCCCTCTTCAGAAATATCTTGCCTTGTGTCAAGGTACAAGCGTGATCTACACTAAGTGAATGTAAATTGCAATATGATGAGATATCTGCCAATGACTATAGCAGGTAGTTTTGCTATAAATAAATGAGTATAAAACAAAGAAAAAAAGAAAGAAGAAAAGAACCCAACAGCTCCAAACGATCCATATGACAATTATTGAATGAGTCAAAAGCTTGACAAACTAACTCCTACTTCATTGAACTGATTCAAGACCAATCAGAGGAAGCAGATCAGGAAGTACGGATCCTTCCTTGGCAGTCTGCAGGACATTCAAAACTTGCAATGAAAGGACTTCAGTCTTAAACTCTGTAAAACAAGGGATGCAGTAATTTTCTGTACAAAATTAACATGGTAGTATATTCACATCAAATTTACTTCCATAAAAGGATGCCAATGAATTAGAAAGGATTCAAAAATGAAGTAAGGTTAACATGGTACACTCCATAAAATATAACTGTAGAAAAAGCTTGAAAAAGAAATAGGAAGATATCAGAGTTAAGCACTGAGGAAATATGATGGTGAACTAGTTAATTCAACAGCTGTTTGCCTTGAATATCTTGGCACAACACATTTTAAACCCGGAAAAACCTGAGGGGCTGTCATATATCCAGGCTTTGTCTTGTCTACTGTCAAACAAAGGCCATTCCAAATGAAACCCTTAGAGCTTTTCTGGGCACCCATTCTCCAAGACAGAAGCATCTCTCACTGTGAATTCCAGTTTACTGAGAAAGACTCTCCAGCCTCTTTATCTTATGCCAATTGTAGAAGAACTTGTCGAAACTTGGTTTGGTTGCCAACTGACATTTCTTCATAGATACAGACAATGGAAGTAACAGACAACATATTGGATTTCAAGAAGCTACAGTCTCAAATGGCTCTACAATCCCATTTACTATGAAGCTATCTGATTATGTTCAGCTAGGCTTCATATTTCTGTCTTAGGAAGCATACATTGGTGCTTATTTATTTAACCATAAATGTTTATTTAAAAAAAAAAAAAAAGAAAAAAAAGAAAAGAAAAAAGTGGGGGGGAGAGCGGAGCAGTGAATGGCTCAGGAAGCTGGAAGCTTACTTGTGGAATCATGCCAAAAAATAGTACCTTGACAGAGTTCAATTTAGGTTTCAGTGGGTGAATGCATTCATTAACAAGGAACTCACTAAAGCTCCATCAGATGTAGTCAAAGAGATGGTAGATGCTATATGAGGAAATCTAATACATAGGTTGAATCTTGCACCAAACGACCCAGAAGCTCCCCCCAACTATAAGCTCAATGAACTGTGACAATTGTAATAAGTGGTGGCACTTTTGGAATTCCTTCCTGCCATGAAGGATAAATTATTATATAAAGGCTGTCACACACAATACATCATCTACAATTTTTTTGAGTTCTTACTGCAGCTGCCATTTGAAAAAAAAAAAAAAAAAAAAACTAAACCCAAAAAACCCCTTCCCTAAAAAAGCATTCAAAAAAGATAGAGCTAGTTGATACAATAGAAGTTCCCTCTGAGGCTTTCTATGAGTGCTGTTGTGTTTGTCATGTTTGCCGTTGGTGATGAGTGTCCCCAGGACTGTTTGAAACACCAAAACTCAAGAAAGAAAGCCATTATATGGCTAAGTGGAAAAGCAAATATTGTTGGCAAAGTTTGACTCTTCTGCTTAGTAAAAGGTAATGGAAAGAGCACTGGGTCAACGCAATGTTATTGGTTCATTTCTCACAAGACAAAAGTGAATTGAATAGTGTCATCTAGAATGAAAACTCCTTGAATTCAGCAGCATTTTTAAAATATCAATAGTTTTCATATATTGTTTCTAACACAGTCTACTGGAATGGAATAAAACTCATAGGCTACATCCACTAACATTTCAGTTTATTTATTCCCAGTCTTCCCTTCTTACCCTATGATCAACCTTTTCTGCTCTAATTTACAGAAAGACTACAACTCAAACAGAGTTTTAAACACTCTTTAATGTTTCATCAGTTAAATATTATCTTCATCACAGGAAGGACAAGAAATTTCATACTTTGGATATATGTAAAATTTCTTAGGAGTTGTACTGTGATGAAAATTCCTGCCTGATTTTACCATTGTTGTTACATTTCCTGGTCAGATATGTTCACTTCATGGTGGCAGACCATGTCATTCTTTCTGTAATGTATTTTCCCAGATTCATTAAGAATAAGAAACTACATAGCTAATGTCAGACACAAGGTCAGACTTGCTAAATTAGGGTGAAGTAAGTAGTGTTTATGATGGTTTATCAGCATTCAATAGAACATGATTTATCTATTTGTTTTATTTCATAAACTTACATTGATAGTATACATAAATATTCTGTAAAATACGCTTTGTCCTCAGAAGCTCTTACAGATGTAGAAGAATAATGTAAGATTGCCAATATTTTGTTTAATTTGATCATGCACATATAGCTGAAATTTGTATATATGTAAGGGGGGGAGCAGAGAGAGAAAAGAAAACATTATCTTCCTTACTAAGCAAAAGTAACAAATACGTTCATAGCTGCCTCTGGTATACCAGACATTAGTAAATATGGTACTACTAAAATGGACAAAATCATAACAAGCAAGAAGTACATTTAAAATGTAAATTAGTTTATTTGATTGTATACTCTATATTGAGAACACATCAAACCTGCAAACTATATGAGAAGTGGATTTGCAAAGTGAGATTAGCTCTGCACTAGTGACAAAAATTTTGATAAAGTAAGCAATTAAGTTTCAAATACTTAGGGGAAAGAAAGCTGTTCTGGAAATAATGGTCAGAATCATTCTAATTGTGTACCATAAATTTATTTTTTTCTTTTTTAAAATGTGTCCTATTGATGCAAGATAACAAAACATCAGTTACTGACATATGTTCTTGAATTTCCTGTGCAGTTGTTTCAGGATAATAATATTTTTCTTTTTTTAATTAGAAAACTTCAGTTTCAATTGGTGAAGATTAAGAAATGCATAGGAACTTCAGTTTATAAACTGATGGGTTTATAACTCTTTCTATCTGGTTCACATACCAGTAACACAGGAGAGGGGACACACACAGTCATCTTCAGTCATTAAAGGAACGGCACAGCTCAACCTTTTCTGATGACTGAGACCCCTTTCTTTCCAAAGAGTAGGATACTATACCTTTCACCAAAACAGCACTTATAGCATGTATTTGTCCAGTTTTTACCACCGAGATATTGTTTCCATGCAAATGATCTATTTCAAAGGACATGTTAGAGGCAGTAGCTACTGAAACTGGAGAACAGGTCTACCAAGGTGGAACTCAGCAATGAGAGTCAGTCCTTGAATTTCTGGGTTAAGAAACATTCGTCTTGTAACCTCAGTTTTGTTTGGATCATTTCCTTTAGTACAGCTGAATATCTAATGCTTGGGGGGGGAGGGTGAGGGGATTGAATTGCCATGTGAATGTGACCTGTGTTTCTGTTTGTCCTGGTTTCAGCTGGGATAGAGTTAATTTTCTTCTTAGTAGCTGGTACGGTGCTGTATTTTAGATTTAGTATGAGAATAATATTGATTGCACAGTGATGTTTTGGTTGTTAAGTAGTGCCTACTCTAAATCAAGGACTTTTCAGATCTCTCATGCTCTGCCCATGAGCAGGGGCACAAGAAGCTGGGAGGGAGCAGAGCCTGCACAGATGATCCGAACTAGCCAAAGGGATATTCCATACCATGGAACCTCATGCTCAGTTTATGAGCTGGGGGGAGTGGGCTGGGAGCCACTGATCACAGCTCAGGGATTGGCTGGGAGTCACTCAGCAAGTAGTGAGCAGTTGTGTTGTGCATCACTTGAGTTGTCTTCCCCTTGGGTTTTACTCTTCTCTCTCCCTTTCCTCTTTATTACAATTATTATTGACATTGTTGTTGTTACTATTATTATTATTTCAGTTATTAAACTGTTCTTATCTTATCCCGAAGGTTTTACCTGTTTCCAATTTTCCTACCCATCCCACCAGGGGGGTGGGGTTTGGGGAGTGAGTGATGGCTGCATGGTACTTAGTTGATGGCTAGGGTTAAACCATGACACTGCTAAATGTTACTTCCTAATGTGTTTCTGTATTTAAACAGTTCCTTTTCTTCTTCAAACTATTTTGAATTATCATGACCAGTTCTCCATATTCTTTAGGTAAATTCTGCTATTAAGCTGTGATCAAGCAGGTTGTTTGGGACAGAACTGTCCCAGTCTTTCCTTCTGTATTGGGTGATCCTCAAAAGGAGTAAACCTGGAAAGACTTATGAAAGTGTATATGTAGGATGTGGAAACTGGCTTTCTGAAAACATCAGTTCCTCTGAAATCTGAAAATATTTACAACAAGAAGACTAGATTAACAATTATTTTGAAACTTAAAAGGTGTCCAGGAATATCAAAATATTACTCAAAGTTAAGTGTATGTTGTGAAAATGTTATTATTTGGCCAGCTACTGCCTGGAGATGAAAATGGACTCCCCACAATTTACCTATGAAGGTTAGAAGTAATATTATTCTATTTAAAACCAAAACAAAACAGAAATACTTCAGACAAAAAAATTAGTCAAAATTCATGTTTAACATTAGTGTTCTGCAGCCACAAGTGGGCACCAAATTGTCAATGATGTCATAACTTTGGGCTCTGAAGGTCACTCTTTGTGCAAATAAGGTTAAGTATTTACTGTCCTTTTTTTAAAAAAATATTATTAGACATTTTTGATTACTGAGTTTCTGTTGTAGCTGTAAAACTGGAGAATAAAATACACAAGAAAAAGGATTTTTTTTTGATTGGTAGCCCATGATCTGAATATAGTATTAATGGTGATTCTATAGAAGTATCAGGATATGTTTTTGTTTGAATGAGTACTTATAAAAAGCTCCAGCAAAACACACCAGTCAGCCAAACCATAACATCGAATGAACATAATGAGGAATGTCATCTCTTGTATCAGAAATGTAGTTGGAAATCCATAGCCAACTTGTCCTTTATTTTTCCTCATTTCATTCATTCCTACTTTGTCACTCTTGCTCCTCATGTCTTCTTATCTCATCCCCATGTGCTACTAAAGTAGATTAAAAATTTAAGTTGAAATTGATTAAATCCTGAAGTTTTTGTGTCAGTCCTGTTTACTTGCAGAGTTTGCTTGTGTTTTGGTCCCTTTTCTTTACTCTGCTCACAAGAAAGAATTCCTTCTTTTTTTCTTGCTTTCTGTCACTTTCTTCTACTGTCTGGTTCTTCAACTCTTTGCATTCCTTTTCCCATGCTTTACAACTCTGCCATTCCCTTGGCCTGTAACACCCTTTGCTTCCTCGTTATGCACACACAAACACCCAGAAAAAACATTTCAGGATTGATATCAGAAGTTGTCAGGTTCTCTCTTGCTTATCATAACCAGACAGGAAGCACTCATGGTAAATCATTTGAAATGGAATTCCTTATTGAAAGGGCATAATCCAAACATGCTTTGCCCATAATTGTGAGCCAGTGGGCAAGAAATCTTCATCTTTCATTTTACAATGGCACCATATGGGTATCACTCTAGCCATTAACTAATGTACCTAGTATGAAATGCCAGGCTCCTTTATTCCTCTCTACTTATATCATTCACTAATCTTTATATGAACCGGCTTTAATGTATATGAGATATCCATTTTATCTTATCTTCTGCATCATACGTCCCAATCTCCCTCTTGTTTTTCTAGTGGTACATAACAGAAAGCCTTTATGGTAGCAAAAAAGTATTCTGGGTCTTACACCTTTCATCATTTAACTTAACAAGTTTTTTTCCTATAAACGATCTTGAACTCCATAATCAAAATCACCAGCTGTTTTTTCCCACTATTCAAGACCCATTGGCTGTCAATACATCTGTATAATTACTGTAATTCTGCCAGGTGGAAGATACTGTATAAATAAGAATGCCAGGTGGGGAATAATAAAGCAGAAAAGAGCAATAAAACAACAACAAACCAATCAGATTAAATTGTCTTTGTTCAAGGTATCAAATGAGTGTTGCACTGTCAGTCATCCACAACATTCAGCCTTCTTTCCAGAAATGTGTACATGCAGGCAAGGATTAAAGTATTAACATGTGGCAGAATCTAGACACAATGTATTATTTCTTTGAAGCAAAGTATGCCAGTATTTCATGTGGTTAAACTCAAATATGTCATTTGAAAATGAACACAGTACTGAAGTCGAAAATTCAGTATACAATGATGGAACAGCCTCACTGCAATGAGACATCTTCTGACACTTAGAGAATTTCCACTGAGCTGAATATTCCTCTTTTTATTGGCACACAGACAGCTTCTGTAAACTTGCCTAAATTTTCCCCATGAAATTAATGTTTTAATCAATCTCACCAAATGCAAAAAAACCCCCAGATTAAAATATGTCAACTTTTAAATCCGTGATGTTCCTTTATTTCTACCTACTCCTACTACCTAATCTTCCTTAGATTAATTTTTAGGCTTCAAAGAGAGTTTGCTATTACTCAGCTGCTAGCTATTAACTGTGAACTGATGGTTTACAGTGCACCTGGGCAATCTGTAGTCCATCAGTATAATCTGCCTCTCTTCCTCATGTTTCTCCCTGGGGAAAAATCTCAGATTGTCCACTGGTTCACCAGATGAGCTACTATTACTCCCTACAACGTACTCCCAGGTTTTCCTTTCTCCTTGTATGTGACAGGTGCTGTGAATAACCCTATGACACAAAAGTACGTGTTTTAAAATTCCATGCTGCTCACATCATGGGTAAGGTATTAGAATGTTATGTCAGGATGTATTGCGGGTTGTGGTTTTCAAGAGGTTCCATTGTGAATAATATGATCTCTCCAGCCATAGCCAGTTTAAAGAAAAATAATTAACATACCTGCTCCTTTTCTTTTCGAGCTTAAAGAAAAATAATTAACATACCTGCTCCTTTTCTTTTCGAGCAAAACAACAACTAACGCATGTATAAATATTATTTTAAAATATTTTACATTACTGGTTATTTCTTGTCATTCAAATCAGTTCAGGTCTTGTGTCAGGAAATATTAGACAGAAAAATAGTGTTTTGCCTGAAGACATTTTGTATTCTACATAATGTTCCATAAAATGCAAATCCAAGTGATCAATTTTAATTTTTATTTTATAAGAAAAAATAAAGAATTATGGCATTGATTATTTTCTGTATTCTCTTTAAACTGCCCACTTCCACACATGGTGTTTATAAAATATTTTAAAATATTTTTTTCATGGTTTTTTTTGTATTTTCTTAAAGTCAAAATGAGGCAATACTACATATTATGTGTGTGAAATACTATTTGGCAAAAAATAGACATTTGGCAATAAATTCACACAATCCTATTCAATGAACACTTGAAAACTAATTTTCCCTGCAAAACAGGAAGAATTTTTTCCATTACTAAAGGTGTGAGATAAATTGCACTATTACCATTATTATGATTTCTTTAGATATACTTAAGCTACAGGACAAGAACATCAGTATATTGGCTGCTAAGCTTCCACTTAGATTAAGAAATAAAAATAACAGCAATTCCCACCTCTGCAAATACAAATTGGCAAAATTTTTAACCAGAATCACAAAATATTTCTAAATTTTGAAACTTGTACAAATGAGAATTTCTGTCTGCGGGTCCATGTTATGAGTGATTCTCTGAACTTGGTTAAGAAGTTCAGTTCCTACTTATGATTAGGATTCTGCTTACTGAGTAGAGACTGGATCGGATTCATCAGTACGATAACTTACTAAGTTTGATCCATTCTGATTTTTATTTAAGCAGTAAAAAACTTTCAGCCAGGTATTTGAACATTGTATACCTTTGCCCAAAAGACTTTGTGAGTCATTGCACTATTTGAATGAATACATATTTATGAGTTAATTGTAAACGTTATATATTTGACTGCATTTAACTCAATGTCAGAACTTTGGCTGAATGTCAGCTGTTATGTAAACACATATAGTTAATTTTTATTTCTTACTGACATTGTTAAAGTATAATCAAACTAGTTTTTAGAAATCTGGTAGAGATATTTGCTCCCAGGCTGAATATTTTTTGCCAGGTTTCAGCCTACAGCAGATTTCCATGGCAGATTTCTGAAATCAGAAATTTCTGAGAGAAATGCTGACACAACCTTCACTCCTGTATAGTATTGCAAACTAGCCACTGTAATAATTAAGCAATTAGGCATGACAGAGAGTGTGAGTTTCCTGAGATAATCACACCCCTGGGGTATTACAAGTCATGATCCAGAGATAAGTGTTTTTAATCCCCCAAGGGTGTGATTATCTTATGATAACCACACACCCCAGAGGAGATTTAAAAGTCACACAAAAATCTTTAGTGTAGAGTAAAAAGTGCATGTACTGCAGGAGTAGGAAAAAGTCTGGATATAGACAGTGCTTTGCGGCTCCCACAAATTAATGAGGAATTGCAATATATTCATTATAATTCATACATTCATCATAATTCATACAATTAACCATCAATCTAATCCTGGAGAGTATATTTAAGTAAATTATTGTTGTCTTTCTCCAACTTCTAATGCAGCAAATACTGATTTGCAACTTTGAGATGATCTCAAAACTAGAAATGTAATCTCCATTTGAGATGCCTTGACTGCCAGTTTATGACAAGAATGGTCTTCCCAGATGTTACTTCGAATTCCATCATGAAATCCATGCACTGTACAGGACAGAAAATTACCTATAATCTCATAGTCACTTGTGAAACACATGTGGGATGCTCAGGAGATGTACCGGACTGCAAAAGAAAATAAATTCCTTCTCATAAGTTGACTTCAAGCAAAAGTGAAAAATGTAGTTACTTGAGATCCTACAATTATCAGATCTTAAAATAGCCTCATCTTTTAATCACTTTGTCTTTTCCGTTTGACAGTAGGATGAAAAACGAAAAGTTGTATCTCCTTTCTGTTGCAAAGAGACAGAGGGAAGTTATTCATGAAAGACCTTTCCTGTTGGCACTTCTCCCACCTACTGCCCCTGAAATGCCATCTAACTTTCACAAACACTGATGTTTCGCTAATCAAATTGACACATTTTGGAATGGATTGCTGCAAAGAGTTCTAAGGGTGTTTGTGCATGTGCTGACTGAATACATGAAGGCTTTTTTGGTTACAGGAGCACTGTACACAGTGCATAAATCTTGCTGATATGTACAGTAAGTTAAGAGTTGATGTTCCTGTCTGAGTGGCCACTACATTTGTTTTTTCATTATACTTCTACTCCATAAAATGTTGGTTACAGCTATTCCACCATTACATCAGGATAACGAGAACATCATACACTCACAATCAGGTAGCACAGAGATCCTTAAAGACTGCAAACACAGGAAAGACTGGTCAGAAGCAGCCAGTTGTTCAGTTTCATGCAGCACACAATCCTGCGTTAGTTACCACTGTAATTTAAGCACTGTTAATTAGTTGGCATCCTTCGCATTAAAGCAAATATGGGTACTATTCATTTGAATTATTTAACATTAAGGTGCTGAAATACCAAAGAATTAAAAAAAAAAAAAAAAAGAAGAAGTTTTAAATATCGGTTGGGTTCAGTTTCATTTTATTGTTCTGTCTCTGTAATTTGATACAAACATAGGTCTCCTGCAAGGAAGGTTATGACATCTGTAGCTGTTCTTGTAGCTTGCTGCCATGAACTTACTGGGGAGATCAATGTTCATAGTAGCCTGGACTGTAGTGATGATGCCTTGGTGGAATTCATTATCTCAAAGGATATAGGCTGTAGCCAAAAGTATAGGCAAGACCCTAAACCTTAGGAAAGTGAAATTTCAGTTGCTTAAGGAACTGGTAGATGTAACCTGCAATACTGAGGTATATACAAAATACACAAAGCTAATATATACAGAGCTATGCTATGCTTGTTTGGTTCCCTCACCTCCCATTATATGTGTTGCCATAAGCTCTTTCCTTTTCCCAGTGGAAATGGCAACCATTCCATTAAGATACCTGTTTTGTTAGAGGTTGTCAGCCAGACATCACATCCAGGGTTTATCTAACTCTCAACTAAAATTGTTAGGATACAACCTTTCCTATCTATCCACTCAACTGTGACTTCCAAGTAGACTTCCTGTACTTCCTACCCCTGCTGCTGCACACACCTTTGTCTTGTGCCTTCCTCTTAGCAGGGTGGTTCTGATCCCAGCAGATTTTAGTAAGTCAAAAATATGAAAATAATATTGCTTGTTGGTTCTTTTGTCTTTTGATATTTTTTTTTAATCTAAACTGACCAGATGTATTTCTTTATTTGGACATTGTAGTCAGAAACTCTTTGGCTCAAGGAGAATGTAAGAGAAAGATAATGGGAGGAATGTTAGAAACAGTAGAGAAAACCAAAGGTTTTGATCACCTGTATATTTTGTTTAAGCCTTGCAAGCAGAAGCAGAAGGAAACCATCACCTAAAAAATAAATCTAAAATTTCAGAGACAAAAATATATTTAGAAATATTTTTTGTTTAAACTCCAGTATAATCTACCAATTATCTGAAACCAGAATAAAATAACAACAAAGGAAGACACACCCAGAAATTTTTATCATATAATTGAAATAAGAGCAACTCTTCACCATGCCTAAGAGACAAAAAAAAAGTTACTAATTTGAAAGTTTGTCAGAATGATCTCTCTTTATTTAATGAATACAGTGTTTATTCAAGTCACACCTTTTCTCAAAGAGGAAATTATTATGAAAATTCAAGATCTGATCAAAACATAGCCTTTCTTTGAGCTCCCCTTCCTTCTCTCCCCCACTCCCCATATTCTAGCTCACTAATGATAGACTTCATAACGAGACTCCAGCCAAACTTCATACACCTCTCAGTCAAAAGAAGTCAAACTGTTGGAAACCAGTATGGTATTTAATCTCCCTTTTGAAGGGCGGATGTGGCTTTTGAACAAAGGGATAAATACCTTTTTTTTTGCATTTAAAATACTTTCAGTGTTTTCATTATTCATTACATCATTATTAATCACAATGGTTTTAATAGTTTCAATAAATAGATGCTTTTAAAGCTGCAAAAGGGCATTACTAAAGACCATAAACTAATTCTTAAATCTGCAAAAAAATAATCCAACATTTTTAGTGCCTCTGTGAAAGTGTTACCACAAATGTAATTTTCTAACAGACTGGCTAATATATCCACTTATATTGTCAAACATGTTAAGCACTGACATAAAGAACTGCTAAATTATGTATTGATCCTTGTTTGGTGGCACTTTACTAAAGGTAGAATTATTCTGTGAACTAAAAATCACAAATCATCCATAGAAACACTGACCAATTTTGATGGCTTCTTACAGAAAGAACTGAAATATACAAGTCAGCTGATTATATACCATGCAGTGCTCACTTTAAGTTTATGCCTGAAGACTGGTAACGCTGGAAAAACAACAATAAAAAATTTCTAACAATGTATTAGACATCTCCATTTCTAAAGACATGACTGAGATTTGAACTTTTCATAAATTACTGGTGCTGCTGCCATTATTATGCTTTTCATTGCTGGTACAATATCATAAGTCTAATTTAACACCATATGAACCCCAGAGAAACTTAAGCACAACTGCAGTGTTACCTGATTCTCCAGTGTTTGGCAAGATTGCCATTGTGGTTTTGGAAATGACATTCACTGATATTGAGATATTGAGAATGAGTTTGGCTTGATTTGTTTGATTCCTGACCTGCTGTGGGTAAACTGAGATGTCAGAATTTGGGCTGACATGTCTATCCTCTAAAACACAGCATAATATAAAAATCCCCAATTTAGCTTTGAATGAGGTACTATGCTATAAGTGATAGTTAAGCTCCTGGGTGATAAAGCTGGGGGCTCCTGCAGTCAGGTTTCTTCCAGTACTGGACATAGGCCATGAAATCCTGCACCGCACTGTAGAAACACTGTACTGTGGTCTTCTCTTCAGTGTGAAGAGATTCTTCTGCTCCAGAAGATTTGTTCCAGTGCTTACGTTCATTGTCTTTAATGTTTGTTAAGGTATGTCTACACTGAACAACTGTGGCACTAAAGCCAGTGCAGAATTTATCAGAATAACGCACTTTGTCTTGCTAATGCATCTCAGAAGCAAAGCATCCCTCTGGTAAACTTTGTTCTATTCTATGGCTATGTTTGCCTCGCACTGCACTAAAAAGTGTAAATATATCATGAATCTCCTTGAAGCTGATTAAGTCTTGCAGATACTGACATAAATATCATGAAACTCCTAGACATCTGTTTAACCTGCCTGGTTTTCATTAATGAGAATGGCCATTCCCAGAGTATCCAAGAAATTTCTAAAGAAATGCACAAAATCTTCGCCTTTGTATGTTGCTGCTCTCTCATATATCAAAACCAGCAAGAAAATCCTGACTGCTGAAAATCTCCTAACCTTCCAGAAATCTGGAAATGCAACTTCTGTGCACCTGAACAAATGGACATATTTAATACGCTGCTGGCTATTTTGAAAGCAGTAATAAATACAAAACCAATGATATTTTATGTAAGGTAATAATACAATAATATCACTTGTTATATAATTAATTGTGCAATTTCTGTAATTATTTGCAGCAAAATAATAGGCTTTCTGGCAAGCCTTGATTTTACCTCCCCTCAGCAATTTTTTTTTAATTTTTTTCCTTTTTCTTATTCTCTCTTTCCCTTTTATTTAGCTCTTCCTCTCTTCACATCTTATCTGCATAATACTTGGGTTCCAAGCCATCGCTTTGCATTAAGCTGTGTCTTATCAAGTTGTTACATTAAATCATGTTGCCATGTACAGAAAAATCAATGCCTTTCCAGAGGAGATTCCCATAAAAACACCTCTAAAGCCAAAGTTGTTAAAGGTCAATATTTGCTTTCAGATTTCTTTCAGTAACTAAAAAGGTGGCTGAGTGTAACATCAGAAAGAATTAAAACAACATGTGCTTGGTATATAATAGTAGAGCGGTTTAAACTCCTTTACTTGGAGCCTTCCAATTTATTTACACCAATTTACATCAAATCTCTCCTAGGCTAACATAATTATTGGCTATAAGACTGGGACATCAAAATGGAAAATCAGAACTGCCAGAATCAATAATGACTGACAAAATGTCCCAAGGGAAACCAAATGAAAAAAAGTATTTGTTTACTTTCCATCACTAAGTCATGTCACCACTATGGTACATGTGGGTATTAAATTCAGACCTAAATATTAATTATGGTCATCTAAACACTTTGTACTGCTGGGCTTTAGAAGTCATAGCATTTTCTATTCAAGAACTATAAAAGAGAGGGGAAAAAAAGGAAGGATTGTGTAATAAGAGAAGAGGAATCTAGAACACAAGTTCTATTTTCTATATAGTTCTATATGTTCTTCAAAGAAGAATGTGTATCTCTGTTTCTTGTACATGCTTACATGACAGCAGAGGTATCAGAATGCATAAGTGTTCTTGTGATGGGAATAAGTCCAATTAAAATCAGAAAAC
Source organism: Falco peregrinus (assembly GCF_023634155.1). NCBI lineage: Eukaryota > Metazoa > Chordata > Aves > Falconiformes > Falconidae > Falco > Falco peregrinus. The sequence continues at coordinate 46,544,074 of NC_073739.1, read as the reverse complement.
CCCTTTCTAGAGGTGTTATTGTCCCATTTAACCTTCTCAAAATAAACGAAATTAATTGATTTCACTGACATTTTCATCTCCCTTCCCTCTTGGTCTCCCTTCTTTTCCTTCAGCATAAGACATAAAGTGGGTGTGGCATTAATAGTAGGAAAGGAATAAAGATTAACCAGCTTTTTCTCCATCCCTAGTTGTACAAACATTCCTAATGAGCTGAAGCCAAAAAATAAATTGAGTGCTCCATTTAAAACACATTCTTTTTCACTGCTGCTCATAAAATGATGCCTATAAATTTCTACGAAGTTATAAGTAACACTGAAGAACCACAGCATCTATCCCCAAGTTCAATGGAAAAGACTGGAGGAAGGATTGCTCAAGGGGAGCTACCAAGAAAACTAGGGAGATAACATGCAACTAGGAAGAACAGGAAAAAGGTCAGGGAAAAAACACAAATAAAATGTGAAGGTCAGTGGGGAAATAGAGAATTAGTTATTCCTGGAGAGAAATGAGAAGGCGGGGCTGGGGGGGGGGGCGGGCAGAGGGGTAGCAAACTGAGGTAAGAAATAGAAGGAAAATAAGAGTAGTGAGAAAACTGAAAGAAGGAAAACTGTTTTAATAAAGGTGTGTTACACAAAAGACCTGACACAATACTGCCTTCAGGTTCAAAAAGGGTGAAACCATTGAAAACTTGGAAATAATGTGCTTCTCCCTTAGCTTGTGTAGTAATTTCTCTCTAGAAGTCCCTCTCTGACCACCACAGCAAGTGTCCTTTTCTGTTCCTGCCTCTTTTGCCCATCATATTATTCATTGGATCTGTACCCACTGACTTTGTGTGACACTGTGAAAACTCCTGTATCTTTGTGCATTGTAACACTGGCTAAGACAGGTATATGCTCCCAAATAACAGCAACCCTAAGAAATTTGTCTGGATGGAACTAAGAGAAGGGCAGGCTTCTAAAATGGGGCAGAAAGAGGCTGAGGTCTGTTTACTTGTGCACAGAAGGAAGAGCTATGCAGGAGAACAGGACCAGCGGAGGGCAAAGCTTGCTGAAAGCTATTTTGAACAGCCCTCTGAGGAACTAGATATAGTTTTAGTAACAGGTTTTGCCTAACTGGACTGTCCTGCAAAGCAAACTGAGTCATTCCCCCAGTTCCCAGTCCTCAGGGAAGTGGATGGGGGAGAGATATAGGCTATATTTCAAGTCCAATGTTAACCTTTACTTCTTAGGGCTCTGAGGATGCTCAGTGTCATCTGAGGCACCAAAAAACAAGTAAAAATACCAAAACAGTATAAGAGTATTCTCTCTCTAGATATAGTGAATTAGATAACAATAATAAAATAAAGCCCCTGTGTCAGAAATGATCCAACCGCATTTGAGGCCAAACTTAACTGGTAATATTATGCTTAAGGAAATTGTAGCATTTCAACATAAACTCTAGCATAGGGAATAGCACACCACTACCTTTCAGAGGGCTGTCGCAAGTATAATTGATCCAATATTAGTCAGGGGAATGAACAAAGGACTCCTTGCAGTCCCTTCATCCAGCCTTACAGTTTAGGCACAAGCAACATAAAGTTTATTTACTCACCTATATTCCTTTCTTATCTCAGTGCTGCTTCAGCCACAGTTCACTGTACCTACTGTTGCTTTTGTTTTAGCCATGGTGGGAGACCATGCTTCTAAGAGTTTCTTAGAGCATACTTAGTGTAATTAGACCATCGTATCCCAGAAACATGAGAGCTTTTCTGTTTTGGCACATGGGTAGCTTTTTAAATAACATGATGTACTAGACTTATTAATTAATTTTTTAACTTCTTTCCTTTAAGAACAAACTTTGGATCTTGCTATTCTAACTTGATGTGTTTTTGCTTCTTGGCACATGTAGCTTTTAATAACTTGGCAGACCAGGTAACAACCCTTGCCAGCAAGTTTCCAATTTTCTGCCACCCTTCCTTACTTGATAAAGAAATCAGAAGCTTTCCCTTGAATAACAACTTCCCTCTGTACTTTGGGCATTGTTTCTCAATGTAAATACAGTGCAGTGACAAAATTTCTGAGCATGGAAGCTCAATATTCATTTTTATTCCTCATATTGTATTCCACTCATATTTTCTCTCTGATTTAGAATCCTTGACCTTTGCTCTTGTAAGATAATTGGACCTTATGTTAATATGACCCCGCTTCCCTCTTTCCAACCCCTCTGCATTCTTTGCCTGCAAGGGGCAAGGTGCAAAAGTAATGCAGATATTCAAAATAAAACAGGACTGCATCACTGCTCCAGCAGTGTTTGATTTGCCCTGTCTCTGTAGACTCTCCTTCTCTTTCTGAGGAGACATAGTTTAAGAGGTAATGAAGTGAAAGAAATGAACAAAATTCAACAAGATTAAAGGTACCAAGGAGATGTTACAAAAAGATGTTACAGACCTCCCCCTGCCTCCAAACCCCCTCCCATCTGCATCATTTAGAGCATGCACTGAATAATGAAGACACTCCAAAAACACAATATCAGCACAAACACAAAATGTGTTTGACTCTAAGTGATTTTTTTCTATTGCCCATACTAGACAGCACAGAAATACGAAAAGAAAAAAAAAAAAAAAAAGATTCAGACATGGTAGGATGGGCAGAGGATGAAACATAATCTTTCAGTCTGATTTATTTTGTTTTAACCTAGCCCTGTAATTGCGTTTTAATATAGTTTTTTAGTATAGAATAATAACAAAAAAAGCTGAAATACATGATAAATTAAGTCACTGAGCATGTTCACTGTTGTAAGTAAAGCAGACATGCCAGATGTTCAGAGATTACTGTTGTGAGTATAGAGGGAAAACAAAACATAGAAAAATCTAGCTGCATGTTTTGTCTTTGGAGATGATCAAAAAGAGCTTTCCCTTCCCCTGACTGAAAGGCTCTTTGGTATCAGCTAGAATGACTGGTTAGCACTAAACAATTCTCTGGAGCAGCTCATCTTGAACCATATACAACAGATAAAAAGACAGCAAAATGCAGTTCTACAAACACCATCATGTTATTAAATTATATGTAATTTGGGTGAGATTTTTATCACTTTTGCTTTTCACTAGCACTGGAGCTGTGAGGCCAAGAGCCATAGCTCTTGAATGCATTAGACAGAGACCTTTCTCCTACTCACTAAATTAATCTTCATTTTGCTGCATACTGCAATCTGTGCCTTGCCACTTTGCTCACATTAGGACATCTCTTTCATTCAACTGTCTATTTCGATTGCACACACATAAATGTTACTATCATGCTCACATTAACACATATGAAACAATAGCCTGAGGGGATTTTTACCTTGACCTTTGCTTCTTTTTCTTGCTAATATATGTTCCCTACCCGCTTCAGTTCTCTCTCTGCTTATAATTCCCCACGATTATTTTTTACCCTATCTGCTGAGTGCATAGCTTCTGATTCGTTTTCTGTTCACAAAATAATTCCTTTCTAGAACAATTAATGGAATGGAAAAACCTGTGGAAAGATACCCCAGAAGAAAATAGGGGCTTGCACTTCACTCCTGTGAGCTTGGAATGAGAAACCACTCACTTCTTTATCCATTGAACCTTGCTCAATGGCTAGAAGCTCAGTCTTCATGTGCATTAGCCCAGTCCCTTTCAAACACACATAACAAAACCTGTATATCAATGATTTTCTAATACACACATGAATATGAGTCTTACTTCTCATCTAAACACAGTGAACATCTCTTCTATCTTCCTGAACATCTCACATGTCCTAGAGAAACAGGCACAGTTCAGTATCCCTTGTTGATATAGCAACCTTCAGCCACCCATCCCTGTGTGTTTGCAAATGGGAGCAGGTGGGATCTATGCCAGATGTCTGAGATCTCAGCTGGTGTAAAATCCATCCATAGAGTGAGAATACCTCTGGAGGAATTTTGGCTGGCTTATGGTAGTTTTGCACAAAGTAGTCATGAATGTCAGGAATCTCACTTGTTCTCTTTAATCAATTAATTTAAATGGAAAAATCACAGTTCTGGCAGGTAAAATCAAAATAGAACTGAATAATCAAAGCAAGTTTCCTGACAGCTGCAGTTCCTAGAAAACTTGTAATGCCTCATGCAGCCTTTCTTAGAAATACAGTTTCTGCTTGGATATTGTGAAATCAATAACTGACATAATTGCTAAAAAAAAGAAAAGGGGGGGAGGGGTTGGGATTTAGAGAAAAGAAAGGTGGAAGAAGAGATTCAGTGGCTTAAGAGGCTGAATGCAGATCAGAAGAAACTGTCGAAAACAGTGGATAGGCTGAAAAAAGGAAACCAAGTTTGTGAGGAGGAAAGGGTAGGATGAATTTGGTAGAAGGGAGAAGAAGAAAAGAAAGAAAAGAAAACATGAGCGCAGGAAGGTATTAAAAACCCATAATAATGAGTTTTATTTGATATGATTTGTTAATAAAAGGATTCCAGAAGCAGACAACACAGACAGAGTGTGGTGAGAAAGGCAGAGAAAGATTTTATATACTCACCATGTTTTAGCAGCATAGCACAGAAAGTAAAAGGTGGGAAACCTGGAGAGAAGTCATAAAAGTGAGAGGACAACAAAGGAAAAGACACATTACCAAAACAGTGTGCCATAATTAACAGATCGACTTCCTGACATTCTGATCAGGGCAGACAGGTAAGTGACCCTTAGACTGTGTGCTGAAGGCTTGAAAGACCCATTAAGGTGAACATTTCTTTTTGTGAAAATTCATCAGCTATGCACTATCCTGGCACTACTTCTCTTGATGAAGATATAGCTGAAGAGATTGATTTATTAACAATACTAGAAGAGGAAAATCTTCAAACAAAAGAATTAAGACAAATGCATGTAGAATAAGAGAATTTGCTTTCTAATAGTCTTGCTACTTATTTGAGTATTCTATTATTTTGGGTTTTCTATTGTTCATTTTAAAATCTAGTCTTTCGTATACTTGAGAGTAGGTCAGGATAGTATGCCCTCCCTATACATTTAATTAAAGTGAGCAAAATCAGGTGAGTGAGAAAAACATAGAGGCTTGAAAATGGGAACATCTGATCCTAGACATGACATCTAATATTAGTTTAGATAAAGAGATGCTCTTCTAGCACCTTCCCAAAGCTTCGCACATTAAAACCATTTCAGTAGAGTTTATATGGATGTGTAATGAATGCTGTGTATTCTCACAGACCTAGATAAATGACTTCAGAGAAAGATGACTTATGAAAGTGTGAAACTACAGATGCACTTAGAGACAGGATGCTGATTTTGATTTGGGAAAACTTTCTCAAACACTTTCAGAGTGACCCTGGCAGGCTGAGATTACCATTCACAGACATCCATTGTTGAGAGCCTGATCTGATCTCCACAACCTCATGGCAAAATAGATCTCCACCTCATTCTAGAGAGCAACTGGTTCAGAAACTCCTTATATTGCAAAAGTTGGTGAGCACTATTCAGTCCTATAAGGTTCTCACCACTATGAGCTGCTGACTAGTAAAAGCTTGTCACTGCTCTTGTTTGCATTAATACTTTGAGGCTGGTTACTCAATTACAGGGGTACACTGCAGAATCAGCAGCAGTCATGTATTCTTCAGGAAGCCTCAGAAAACAGCTGTGAATCTGCAGTAAGTATGACCTGTTTTCTGCCCTACTCAAGCTTAAATACAACATTTTTTACATAATTTGAGAGTATCATCAAAACATTTAATTCAGTATGTTTTACTGTGGAATTTCAGTTTATAAAATAATTACATTTCCATACATTAGAGCTTTTTTTTTTTTTTTTTTTTTTTTTTTTTTTTTTTTTTTTGTAGAGGGAAGGAAGGAGGTAATGTCTGTGTTATAAGTCAGTTTATCTTGAAAGATGTTAGAGGAAAATAATTAAAATAATTCATCGATGCCCAATTATTTTTTTATTTATTTTAGGAACAAGCACTGAAGAACAGAGAGGCTATGTTAACAAGTGCAAGCTGAATTTCTAAAAGCCACAAAATTATTTTTTTTCCTACCACAAAGAAAAAAAAATATCACTTGCGCTGGTTAATATGTTTTGAAAGGATGTACATTTTGATTGGAATAGTATTCACTAGAAGCAAACATATTTTTAAATGTTTTGGCATGTTTGGTTTTTTTCTTGACTTAGAAAAAAAAAGGTGGATCAGTTCTTACAGCAAAATGGTTGTTAGAAGAGATAGTAGAGCACCACTACACGTATTTGTCTGTACATAAATTGAAGAACTCACCTCATGAAATGGAAGTTCAAACCATCAACATAATTTTCAGCAGTGAGTCATTCTCAGTAAAACTTCTTGTCTTGCATGTAAGCTCAAAGTAATCAGATTGACAGCCCTTCATGTGGCATAGCTTTGAAGTGCATCTGGGCCTATAACCGCTATATTAGCTCTGCTTAAAACAATGTGCTAAAAACAAATGTGTTGAGGAAGTAATCATGTAGGTTATCACCCACTTGTTAATTCTTTATTAAAAAAGTAATTCTTGATTATAAACAATACGTTGAACAGTCATTCACTGGATTTTGCTGTTTGGGCAAGGCAGGGATAAAGCAGGAGGTTAATGAGGGAGTTACATTAAATTTTATTAAGGAAAGATTCATTTAGCAATCATAAAGAACACAGAGCATGAAGTGAGCAAAGGACATGCAGTAGAAAGTATGTTTTAAAAAATTCCATTTGAAAAGTACTGTAAAGAGCTGTAAGGCAATACAGGTGTGCCATTTAGACAGATTAGTTGAGCCATTTAACCGTTGTTTAGAGACACTGGAAAAAATTGTTCTGAATCTGTTTGGGCCAGTGTTCCCAATTAAAACAATATGATTCTTGCCAGTGGAGCAGTTAAGTAGATTGCACAGTGTTATGGTGGTGAAGTGCTGTAAGGTTGACCTAGGAAGATTCCTGTATGGTACATGTCATACCCCAAAAAAACTGGGTGTGAAATTTTGAAACAAAACTCTTTTTGAAAACTACTTCAGAGCCTGCAAAGTATAAGTTAACAAATTTTAAATCTTTTCTAAAAAATCAGACTTTTCTTTTTAGCAGTATGGCAATGCCGGTCAGGGCCCCAGGCAAGTCTCTCCCGGGGGATAGTGGTTGGATCTCCAGGCCATGCACCTCAACAGCAGCTGGCGAGAGCAGCCGACATGGAGGGGCTAGGACAGATGTCACCAGAGGGCAAGGGCCGCTCCCTCCTGCCCTGAGAGCTGCTTTTACAATGAATGTCTTGTTCTTGGCCCTGCTGAGCTGCACTGCAATCCCCAGCTCCTGTGGGTGCCCTGGCAATCACATTTCTGCATGGTCTTACAATATGCAGATACAATTCCCCAGGGGAAATGCTAGTCTTAGCAACCTAAGGTTGCAATTTTAAAGTCTGCCCTTTTTATGTAACATAAGTATAGTTGTAATTACTGGGCTTGTCTTATTTCAAAGTTGACCGCAGTTCTGATTGACAATGCACAAGTTCAAACAGCTTAGATGCAATGCAGAATTTGGCAAAGAAATTACACAGTACTTATTCTACAGGCAAGATCAAAGATTTAGACTGAAGCTTTTGCTTTCAGTGAGAAGTGGGAGTTTCTGCTGCAGAAAAAGAAAATGGAGATCCCTTACAATAGTTATTGATACAATTTTATTTACTACAGTGATATGCTTTGTGCAGTTTCCCACATATATTAAAATATGTGCATGCTGACAAGGATTATTTATTTATTTATTATTAGATTTAAAATACATTAATTTTAGGCATCTGGTTATACACAACACACTCTATTTGTCATTTTGTAGTCTGGAAAGCACTGATGAATCAAGATACGCAGAACAAATGATAGTGAGCAAAATCATAAAACATTAGGAATATTGTTCAGTGTCTGGTAGGTGAAGTGCCTCAGCAATATCTGTCAGAAGTGCAGTGCAGTCCTGGTGCAACTGAGGAAACAGTGCTTACACAGGTCTGTATCCAATATTGCTGTAGTGACTGTGGCATGGTGCTCAGAACACTAAAAGATGGCAGTTTCCTTCACATAATGAAACACTTGTGCTCGTTTTCACAAGCAGACCACGAGACTTGGGGTGTGTTTCAGATTTTGTCAGGAGAAATAGCGTAACATAACCAGTGATCTTTCTCAGGCAGAACAATACAAAATATAATGAAATAACTGAAAAATATTAATTGCTAATCTTATGCAGATTTCCATGTGCAATAAAATCTGTCATTCCTAGAAACAACCACTAAGGCAAGAATAGTGGGCAACAGTCATAAAAATAAAGTCCAGGGTGACGCCTTTCATCAGCACACAAAGTAACTAGTGTCTTCTTATGTTGTTGCACTTGGCATATGTATTAGAAATATTGGGACTGCAAGATATCATGCCAGATATACTCACGGAACCGCTTCTTCCACTGTTCATGTCATATGAGTGATCTTGAACCAGGCTTGTGTATTCCTAGCTGTGCTCTTCATGCTTGTCATTCACATAGGGCATTCATGCTGCGAAACAGGATCAAGAAGCAGATAGCATAATTATTTAATAACTAATCACAACTTCCCATACCATTTAAAATGAGGAAATGCTAGGCAACAAGAGATCTTTAAAACTTGGATTCCTCTTCATGAATGATCATTCTGTGACCCTGTTCCATATGATCCTCAGAAAAGTTATAATTATTATGCACTTCTTTGTATACAGCTAGGCAATGTGAAAAGCAGAAAGAATACCATTAAAAGAGAGGAAAGGTAAGAAGAAGGTAAAGGGATAGGTGTATATGATGCAGGGATAGGTTTATTTTCTTCCTTTTCTCCACTAAATCATGACACTGTCTTGTGATAGCAGTGTTAAATTCTACTCATTAAATTATAACTAGTTTGAGATCTTGTTAGATTTATAAATGTCAGAATAAAATCTCAATCTATGTTAAGAAATGAGTGTCATGAGAAGAATCTCAGATGCCTTTGAAAACTGAGGCTGTGCCTAAATGGACTGCCCAAAGAGACTGCCGAGCTTCTAGGTTATGTGCCTTTGCCATGCCCTTGCTTCACAAGCCAGGCAAGACCACCCATCTTGGTCTCAGAATAAAGGAAGGTAGGGTACATGGGGTGATAACAGCCATCCTGTGTGCCATTAGGTCACAGATAGGGATGACTGAGGCACCGGTCCTTGAGTGTACTGCAGTGACAAGACATTTTTAAAATAGTTTGGGAGTTCAATTAAAAGCTGTATAATTATATTTCAAAAAAACCCTAGCATTTAATTTTCATAGAATCATAGAATGGTTTGGTTGGAAGGGACCTTAAAGATCGTCTAGACTCAAGCCCCTGCCGCGGGCAGCAGTGCCTTCCAGCACTAATGTGTTACTGGTAGCAGCAAAGCAGTAAGTGGTATCTACTTACATTGCTCCTCTCATTGACTGTTCTCAACTACTTCATCTGTCCTAAAGCTATTAAGTGCTCTATAAACTTTGTACATTAACATTGATTACTCATGCCTGAGAGGGGCATGTAAAAGAGTAAATTATTGTGAATATAAACCTGAAAAGGAACATTTTATTCAAGAACAGAAGGAAATGTACAGGTATGAGACTTTATATTTTCAATTCAGTGACCACTAAGACAGAGACCAAGTATCTTAAGGTGATTATCCCTTGACATCTCAGTTATCGTGTCTAGCAGCCCAAATAGTTCTTCTATTATATCTAATAACTTGTATTTGGAGTTGTCAGTATGCTGTTGTTCATGGATCCAAAGTTTGTTCTGCTTACTTTCTTCCTTGTAGAAAATAAATGGGTATTAAGATAGATTTTAAAAGAAATAGTTCATATCAGTGAAGAAGTAACTAAAAGTTAACCATCTCAGCCTAGAAATGAGATGAGATAGTGAGAGTGAAATGAGAATTTTGATCTGAAAATAATCTCTTGAGGTTTACATAGACCGAGTTAACGCTTCCTTTAAAAAAACACAAAAATAAAACCCCAGAAATTGATTCTGGTATTCCTTCTAAAATGATATGTAAACTATAATTGATATAAGGCTAACATGCTTTTATCTCTTTCCCAGGCATGACAAAATCATGTCTGGCCCACTTAGAATTCCTACTTGACTACCTATTGGTGTTAGTGAAAGATCTTGCATTCCTTTCCTCTTTTTAAAGGATACCCCAGATTATGCAAAATTTCACACACCTTCCTCTTTCCATAATTCATTAACCATAATTCAAACAGTATGCAGCCTGCTGAAATGGGAGAAAATGAAATGTGTCAAAAATATAACGTAAATTAGATTACTTAATGCAGTCATATTTTGTGTTAATGTCTTTGTATGAATTTGTATAAATTACTGACAAAGCCAGAAGCTCTAGGAAAATGTCTAGATTTTTTTTGTATCTAAACTCAGCCCACAAACTATTATTTAAAAATATGTGCTTGTTCAGACTTTTTTAGCAGACAGTTCTAGATGTATCAAGTGATACAGCAAGTATCAACTGCAGCCATGATTTCTTACCCTGATTCAGCCAGATTTTGATCAGTTCTTTAGTATCATGAGTAGATTTTGGAATTAGACCTAGCAATATTTGATACTTCTCTCAAGCCTAATCTTTATTCGACCCTATGCCTCCTTATGTCCAGAACAAAATCAAAGTTTATTCAGGTGCTTATTTAAGGAGACTGGAGACCTGCAGACTTTTTGTACCAAAACAACAGAACAAAATGTTGCTTGAAGACAAGCACAATGCAATTATATGTTTTAGGATCATGCTAAATTTTATGATCTGTTTTATTGTAAAATAGAATTAAATGTTTACCAACTCTTAGGAAATAGAAAATTAAATTACTGGCATCTTATGTATTCTTTAGCACTCTGGACGGTGTTCAATCATTCCTCTGCTATATCATATGTTACACAATCACCATTAATTTAAACAATAATTAGGAAAAAAAAATATAGTAAACCTTCCCTCAAATATCCAGATCAGAATTTTTTATTACGACAAAAAAAGAAAAAAAATCCCGATGATAACTGGGAACATACAAAGACTGGAAAGAGAAGACTTCAGGAAATGCCAGAGGATACAAAGTCAGTCCATTTTTAAAATAGTCCTTTATCAAAAAATATTGTAAGCATGAGACATCTTCAGTTATGTACTTTTTTTTTAATGAATAGTCTCATTGCTGCAAGCTCTGAAAGTTAAAAAAGTTCACATAAACACAATTCATGTGAAAACCATCATTTGCAAAGAAGAGTCTATCATATGATTCAGTGGAATTTTAACAGAAAAAAAAAACAACCAACATTCTATGCATTGTGTAGGAACATCTCTATCTTCTACCACGCTGCTAAACTGTAAAGAAAAGGGATCCTGAGAACATATTAAGCAGTAAACAGAAATATAGAAAGATTCTGTGGAATCTACATTAACAAAAGTTTATAAGAACAGGTAGTGATTTTTTTAATTATCATTTATTTATTTATTTATTTATTTATTTAAGTTTAAATATGTTCCCCCTGGTGGATCTACAAAAGATTCAGACAGGCAATGCATCAATCCTCCTCTGGAATGTTGTGGGGCTTTTTTTTTTTTTTTTTTTCTGAGGATTTAGAGCTACTTAGCACCTTTTTCCTTAGTTCATAAACAGCAACTATTTTTCCAAACAAACTGCTCTTAGAGATGGTTTTTACACTTTACCTTGTTTCACAGTAGCTCTAAAGAGCCCCCTAACCCTTGGGGAAACCGGAAAAGTTGCCACCTGTCCCAGAACAGAAGGAGAAGAAAAGAATAGCAAGACAATTGTCTCTTGAGGCTAGAAATACCTTGAAATACATAGATTCCAAAGCAGGGTGATAAACAGATGAAGAAGGATTAAAAATCCCTGTATTGCTCTATGTGCCGTTCTGTAGTTTGGAGGAGGCAAACATCAAAGGGAAACTTTTATTATTTTTGTTATAGTTAAAAAATGTGAATTGCATTTATACTTAGTGAAGATTAAGAGGTTTTTGCTATGATCAGAAAAAAATTCCGTGAGAAAAATTATCATATTTTTGTCTGGTGGATATTTTGCCATCATTATAAAAAGCGATGGTTCTCTCCCACCTGTAAAACTTCAATTATTGAGTTAAAACAACAGGGAAAAATTAAGCCACATTGTTTCATTTTTTTAATGATTTACCCTGCGTTACTTGCGGTAAGGCTCTTCGCTTTCCTTAAGGTCTTCTAAAAACCCAGTCTTTTACAGGAAGATTTTTGAACAAATTTAGGACAATGAAACACTGATTGTCTTCCCTAGTAAAATAATTTTGTGAATATAATGAAACAGCAATTAAAAAATGAAAGCTCAGAGAACACAAGATAGAAAAAAACATAAATACTGGTGAAAAATAAGTATGTCTCCATGTTTTACAGAAAGCATAAACATGTGAGACTGACGTACTGCATCAGACCAAGTGTTCATCCAGCCCAATGGCCTCCCCTTTCTTATGGCAGAAAGTCAAAGAAAATATATATTAAATGTACAGATAATAAAAGTGATTCTTCTATATATAATCTTTCAGCTTCCATTGTTTTAATCAACTTAAATACTTCCGAGCAAGGGGCTGAGTTCAGCTCCCTGCATTTAAGCGCAATCACTAGTTCTATCCGTTGTGATTTTACTTCAGGTCTTTATGACTTGTTCATATCTTTGGACTTCATAACGTCCTATGCCTATGCATTCTACAGTTTCATCATCTATGGTATAAAAAATTTGCTTAATTTTATTATTTAAAATTATATTACTGGATATCTTTTTAAATATTTTTCTATTCCGTTCTGGGACTCTACAGACCTTCTTCACTCTGTACCTCATGTCACCGGTCAGTCATCTCAACTTAAAGTTTCTCTCTTCATATGCATAATTCTGTTCTTAGGGATGAGGTGTTCATAAAAGCCAAGGTACCCTTCTGTAACAGAAGCCTAGGCATAAATGAGATTTTTTTTTTTTTCTTTCTTTCTTTAAGGACTGATGAGTAATCCTAATCAGCTAATACAACCATGGATATATGGAAATAAATGTTTTTAACAGATACAATACATATATTGAGGACTAACATTTTATGGGAGTTTTTGAATTCTTTCATTACTGTTCCTTTGCATTTATGATTCTCTCATTCCGTTTTTTGTAGTTTTCATCTAGCATTCTCTGCCTTGATTGTTTCAGCACTAGAAGCTTGGGAAGTAAGTAAATCCTAGTAAATCTAAGTTCTCACTTAGATCCAGAAAGTTATTCCTCAAATTTTATCCTAAACTTTCGTAGATTTGTACTTTAAAAAGCTGTCATTCTCTAACTTCTTTTTAGTAGTCCATTAAAGTATTTCTCCATAGATCACTTATTTAATGTGTACAATGCAGACTTACATATATTTGGGAAGTTCTGTGATGGCTCTAGAACAAAGATGCTGGTGTTATTAACTGTGCATTGAAACATCATTATTCATATTAGTTTAGGAAGGGATTGTATGGGCATGAGATGTAGTGAGACAATCTATTTCTGAAAGTTATCTAGCTCAATTACCAGAAGATGTTTAATTAATCCAAATTAAAAAGTAGATATTCATATTCTTTCATAAGGACTAGAATCCTACTGAATACCTTTTTCATATATCCATCTAGCTATAAATAGTCAATAAAATGACAATTCAGTCTCCAAAATTCAAAATGATAAATGGAGGGTTGTCTTTTTAAGATTCATTGTTGCTACACCCTACCCATGAAAAAAGTACAGAAGTCTTTAGCTACTGTGTGTTTGTTTCTCTCTAACACAAAACACCCTTGAAGGTACCAGAGGAAGCACATTCTACTTTTACATCTTTACAGTCTTTTGTGGATACACACATGATAAAGGTAAGTTTGGAGCTGCCACCTACTCCATAGAAACTCTGATGATGTATCGTGCAGGTTTTCTGTATCACTGCATGTTTTTGAGATTCATTATAGTAACATCACTGAAGCTTTGTTCTCTCTTTGAGAGCTAGAAAATTAATGCAGTGAGACACAATTCAGTATGTTTCAGAGAAAATTAATTCCTAATCAATAGACACAGACAACAAAAGTCAAAATCAGAGGTCTACCATAAGCTTACTAAATTCTTTATATGTTCAGAGTTAACCCTGAAAGAGACAACCTAGTACTACTGGAGCAGATAAATCCCTCCTTACCTTGTATATCTGTTACTATTTTATATAATTTCTGATTCCAGATTTATTTTCTTGCTAAAAGAAGAAAAAAAACCCAAAAAAACCTTGCTAGCCTGACTAACATAATGAGAATTTCTTGATAAGACAATTTCTTGATAAATGGGAATTTCTTGATAAATAAATACCCATAGTGTGAAGAAAAGCTAAGAGAATGGAGTTGTTGAGCTTGGTGAAGAGAAGGGTCCAGGAGATGTTATTGCAACTTTTGATAGAAAAAGGGGGCTTCAGAAAGACAGAGGAAGACGTTTTACCAAGGACTTTAGTGATAGAACAAGGGAAAATAGTTTTAAACTGAAAGAGGTTTTATAACATTATGTTGGACACAAGGAAGAATATTTTTGTGATGAGGATGGTGAGACACTGGAACAGGTTGTCCACAGAAGCTGTGGAAGCATTCAAGGTCAGACCAGGTGGGGCTTTGAGCAACCTGGTCTAGTGAAAGATGTCCCTGCATGTGGCAGGTAGGTTGGACTAGATGATCTTTAAAGGTCCCTTCCTACCCATGCCATTCTGTGATTCTATGTTCTCTTGTTCTTGTGTGGATCATTGGCTTAGAGACATGGTTTAGTGGTGGACTTGGTAGGGTAAGGCTAATGGTTGGGCATGATGATCTTAAGGATCTTTTCCAGCCTTAACGGTTCTATGATTCTATGGTTCTATTCCATCTGGAGATTCAAATCCCTGCAGTTAAAAGATGTTTCTTGTACAGAACTCTTGTATGCTCAGTCTAGTCCTTTCTACTTCATATATGGGTAAAAATTAGTGCAACCTTTTGGGGGAAAACAAAAGACACCAAGAATCTCTAAAAAGCAAATTATTTATTTGATTTTTTCTCTTTTTTTGCAAGATGCTTCTTGCAGATTTTCTCCAGTGTAAAGCTTTGACCGATATATTGTGAGTTTAGGATAGCTGAAGAATCATTAGCTGCTTCCTAACATTACATTTTCTTTCATTTGACATCCCAAGGCAAAAAAATGTACACGTTCTTTGAAATGCAGAGGGTGCAATTTAACACCCAGAAAACTTTCACTGTCTATCTCATAAATGTACAAAACAAACTGAACTTGAATAGGCATAGAAAAATATTTGGCAACAACCTTCAAAAGAGTATGTAGGGAAATCATGGGACAGAAGACCAATAAGCACCTACTCCCATACTCTGTCTGCAAATATATAGAGATAATTTGATGCATACTGTTGAAAACAGCTGGTTCCAAAAAGCAGAGATACAGTTTGGTTGCTTAACTCCTTGTAAGTGCTAACAGTAGAGATAAAATCACAGAATCACAGCATGGTTCTGAGAGGGACCTCTGGAGACCATCTAGTCCAACCCCTTGCTATAGCAGCATTCACCTACAGCGGGTAATGTGCTATTTATTGGTCTTCTCTAAAAATATTATTTTAGGATACACAAGAGTGTGTCTAAAAGAATACTAAGTAGAAATAAATTTCCTTTATCTCTTTGGTATGGGTTGGTTGTTTTTGCTTTTTGCTTTTTATTTATGTATTTATATTTCTGTTGTTATTTTGGGGTTTTTTATTGTTGGTTTTGACTGGGGAGGAGATTGGGGGGGGTTTATTTGATTTGGTGAAAATGAAGTCTTCACAAAGCAGACATCTTTATTGATCTATATAAATCTTATTTCTTGGCATGCTTACAATTAATTGGAGAAATAAAACAATGAGAAAAATTTCTGCTTTTTAGAGTAAGGATGAATATTGACACTGATCTATGGTATTCACCTGGGTTTAACTGTTAAGATACCTCTCCTTCTAGAATGACAAATTGTGTGTTTACACTGTCATTTATTACAGATCCAATTAATTCTTGCCTTTTCAGGGGTAGTAACAGTAGAAAAATGTAGTTAGAATATACATTTTATATTTGTGGCTGGTAAGACTAAACTGGAAAGTCAGATGGAGGCATAGAACTGAATCTTCCAAGGTGCAATAAAGGACTACACAAGATGGAAATGTTGATAGTACATTCAAAGTGATGACAACTATGATAAAATTGTCAAATGATTTGTGATAAATCACAGCAAACATTTTTGTCCACAAATTAGATAATGTAATTTTTTTTCTAGATAAACAAGGGGCAGGGGAGGGAGGGGGGCACTTGCAAAATGAAATAATTTTTTCACTGTAACTCTTGCAGATATATAAGGAACGTATAAGGACAGAACTACCACAATAAAATGCAGGATAGCAATAACAGTCACAGGTTTAGTCTTCCCTTTAAACCTTGATGGCTGAGAAGTTGAAACTCCAGTAGGATTGGGGAAGGAGACTTGGGGAAATCATGCCTGAGATGGGGGAAAACCAACTGGACATGGTAGTTTAAAGCTGTTAGTTATAGTTTTTAAAGATTACCTTTTTCAGTTTTTCGTGAGGGTATGGGCACTTTCTATCTGTGGTGAATTTATTTTCTAAGTGACTTGGCAAACTGTAGATTGTCTGTTTATAGTTAATTGTGTAGCTTCTGCACTGCAGTTTTTATTCCTGAATCAAACTTCAAACTTGTAGGTGTAAAAATTGCAAAAATGTACAACAGTTATACAAGTGTATTCAAATTTAGTTTCAAATAATTTGTAAACTATTCTGTCCTTCTGATTTAAATTATTCAGTTTTTTTTTCTGTTGATGTTATGGCCAGCTATTCCTGGCTGTACTAACTAAAAACTATTAAAAGCAGCAACTGCTTTAGACACAGTCACTGTAGTCACTGTGAAACATACTATAACCTTAAATGTCATCCTTTTCACACGATCCAGTAGCTTGTTGATAAAGAATGAAATGTTCCAGCATTCTCTAGTCATCTTCCACATTTCCACGGTTCCAAGACTGATGAAGCTTTAAATTGCACTGTTCTTATCCTTGGATTTTTGTGGGGTTGTTTCCATGTTTTACAGCCTTTAGTTCATACCAGCTATAGCAGATGACTAGTTTTGACCTAATATTGAGTAATCACTCTGAGATCAGGTTTCTGTCAGTTGTCTGCAGTAGACAGATTCTGTGTTTGAAAGCCTGCAAACCAGCTCTTTTCTACCTTGCCATCCACAAGAAGCACATTTTCACAGGACTGCAGTTCCTTCCACCTCCCCTCAACCACACTGCCTGCAAGGAAAGACTAATGATCTGTCAGTCTTCTTTCTGGGACTGTGTTTTTCAGAGTGATTATGAAGCATCTCTCACTCAAGCCTAAACAGAAAGGCCTGATTTACTCCCTAATAAGGTTCAAGTTCAAAGATGGTATTTGGTTAACTTCACTGGGGAATATAGTCAAGGAATTTGTTTAGACTTCCAAGAATTAACTGAAGAGCCCTTCATGTTCAGTGACTTGTGTTACAGACAAAACTTGACTGGTGAGCACTTTTCCAGCAAAATGCTAACAGCCATATTCAGGTTATCATTCAATGGACAAAACCAAGTCTCTTTCATTGACCAAACTGCTTACAACAATTACCATCTAAAAAATTGTTCAGGCCCACCCAATAAACTGCAAATCCAGGTTCTTTGGTTTGTTTCTTTATATTTCCATGTCTGTCTAAGGCTGCATTTATTGCAATTACATTGTGTTTGTGTACACATTGTGTACAATTACATTGTGATTTGGTTGTGTTACTCTCTTGTAGGATATAATCTTTCTTTAGAAGAGGGTTAATGTTGTGATTTGTTTTCATGGAAGAAAAGATTTTTCATATATTGCACCAATATTTGATATTTTTTTTGCAGAAAGGTCATGTATTTCTACTACACTTCCATGTAGTAAGTATTCCTATCAGACAGCAATACAATGGCTCTCCTCTGTGTAAATCACAGATGTTGTGCCATAATACCTACGTCTGGAGATGTGCAAGTTTGAAAGCCTCTCCACTGACTGGATCCCAAAGGTAAGGGAAAATTACCTGCCTCTGTACAGATAACCTGATCTGTTAATTATGCCCAACATTATGGATTGGTGTCTGGTATCTGAGTTAATTACTTAATGAAGTCTGCTAGTGCCAGGTTTGTCAGCAAGAGGAATGTTTTAATGAGAATTTTAGTGATCATGAAAGGTGCCAGACTGACAGTGGAAGTGACTGGATTTAACTAATTATCCACAGCACAGTTGCATGAATAGCAGAGGTCTACATATTTTCTCCATGCTGCCTACCAAGACGCTTTATAACGCTCAAAGATGGACAGTCTGTAGAGAAACACAGTGTTTTGGTCCAGGGCTTGCTCAGCTTTTGATTAGCTGAAGTGATTAAAACATAGGAAGAATTGTAAGTAATCCTTGTGAAGGGGACTGCTGATGATTTGTAGATGCAGCCAGCCAGCAGGCAGAACCACTGAGCTGTTCTAAATAATCTTTCCCACATTATGGTTAAAGTGGAATTTCAAAACCAGACTCTGTAGCACATACTTGACAAAACTGATTGTGATTCATGGGAGACGCAGACTTGTTTGCCGTTCCTTCACTTGGAGGGCTCCAGAGCACCAGGGTCTCAAGCACAAGGCATTTGAAGAACAAGATACTGACACTGGATTGAGGTTCTCCCTTCACCAAGAATAATGAAGTGGAGGTGTCTTGACATAAAAGGAGATCGAGTATTCACAAGTGGGAGGAAAATAAACATTGACTGCAGGAAGAGTTCCTCAAAATTAATCTAAGGAATAGAAAGGAAACAGTCTAGCAAGGAAGAGGAGTTTGTACAGACTGGTGGTTTTGAGCAAACAGCATCCCATCTGCCCTTCTTCCAACACCACAGCTCAGAAAATAATCTTTGACTAAAATTGCTTGAGTGAGATTAACAGTAGTCTCTGAAGCCATGAAAGAAAGACAAGGTCTAAGAGAGAAACTGAGCTGAAAAATGAAAAACCTAAAGAGTGTTTGTACTAGTAAGATAATGGAACATCAGTGAGTGATTTGAGATGTTCTGAAATAGAAAAAAAACCCTTTAAAGTCAAATAGATGGTGGAGATGCCTCTGTTAACACAGATAAATAATGGCAAGTCATTAAAAGCAGAATCAAATAAGTCTTTCTGTCTTAAATCTGCAAGATTTAAAAGCCATCAAAGGTATCTGTGTCCAGCTCATTATGAAGATAAGATGGGAGGAAAGAGGTCTATACTTTTTCTGATATGTGAGGAAATGGAAGCAATGGCAAATTTGAGAATCACAGCCCAGCAAAGAAAAATGTACTAATGTGAGAAACAAGAGAGCATCTGCTCTACGTGTACAAAAACATGACCTGTACTTGACATTGAGAACTTTAACTCCTTTCCTGTTAGCAAGCAACTTTCTGAATCCTATTTTCTCTCCCCTGGATGCCTGAACATCAGTATAAATAAATCCCAGTCATCGCTAGAGTCAAAATATATTCTCTTTCACAGTACGCAACAGGGTGTTTTAGCACTTCAGATCAGTCTAGAGGGAGAAATATTTATGGTGTACACTGAAGAAGAGCAAATCATTTGTGCATATGGGTCTTTAGCTTACTTTTTTTGAGAACGAAAATAAACTCAATGTGAAATTAATACAAATCAATAAATATTTATGTATATGTTTTTAAAGAAGGATTTTAGTTTCTTCTTAACATTTGGAAGAAAACCTTCAGAAACATCAATTTCTTCATATTAGATTAAAAGAAATAGTATTTATACACTACTGTCTCTTCAGATAAAATTCGTATAGACCTAGTCTATCTGGCTTTCTCCCTCTGGTTCTCCTTCATCAAGAAGCTGTTAATTCTTCATCCTATGAATTAAAAAGAAGAGAAATTTGTGGACAAAATGCATTTTATCAGTCTTCTATGGTCCAACTGTCCCTTTTCCTCTCTGGAAAGTTCCAGTTGGATTTGTTATTTCACTGCTTCACTGATACTTGATGGAGACAAAGATGTGCAATCATTAAAGAACAGGCGTAGAACAGGCAACTTAAACAAAAACACCTTTAAGCTGGAGAAACAATTGCCAACAACAGCTCTCTGGATACCATCAAAATATGTAATGTAGTCATGCTGGAGCAAATTTGTACACCCTATAAGCAAGTTAATGTAATCTCGTGATCACTGTTATTGCAACTGAGAACAGGAAAGAACTAGTATCAAGAAAGAGGCACCAATTCATGTAGCACTTGTGATGTCTATGCCATATCAAATCTAAACTGGTGACCAGGACCACAAAATGTAAGTAGAGGAAAAAATCCCAACAACCTCAGCCTATGTTTCCTGGCCACAGATTTTTCCATAGATTTTTTTACCCAAAGAGAGATCAGAGGTAGGTTATTGATGAGTCACAATGCTGTGAGAAAATGTATTATTTCACGTCAGGTGACTAATGGTTATCTATTCTTTTAGTAGTGATGGGAATTTGGGATGTTATCAGACTCAAAACCAGGTATGGACATTAGACTGTCCTCTGCATTTCTGCTGCAAGGGCAGGTGGAGATCAGTCTTGTTAATTGCATTCCTGGACCTCCAGGAAAATCAGCAGGTTACTCTGCTGTAGTCACAAGCAGAAAAGACTCCTATATTTGTTCCCTTTTACATGTCTTTAAAAATGTTATCAAACTTCTCTTTTAAAAGCATCATTCATTTGTACCGTATTTCTTCCTCTTATTGAATCACAATGCTGAATAAAAATACTATTGAAAGAAGAAAATATCCACTAGCTGTGTTTACTACTACCCTTAAAGAGTTTTCAGAGCATCCCTCAAACCTGATGTTTAGATCTAAAATTCTCAGCATGTTTGGCATAATGTTCACAACACAACTATCTGTTTTTAGAATAAGTGTTTCTCCCTATTCCAGTTAATTGAAAACAATTCTCAATCACCCTCCTGTGTTTAAAGTATCTGGATTAAGATATAGTAGTGGAAAAGTATCAGGGTTTTAAAGACATATAAACAACATAGTTGTTTGAACAGTTGACAAATAAATTCAAGCTCCCCAGGATACTCTTGTTTAGGATTTTCCCAATTAGGCATTTTATTTGATCTCTGGGTCTGGGTGAGCCACAATTCTCAAGAATTGAAGAAGAGATTAATGGACTGGATACAATGGCTAATTCATCTCCAGGGTTTTCTTCATTGCTTGTCTTTGCTAATTTAATACCTTTATATCCAAAGTCAAATAAATCAAAATGAGAATTAGGCTTAGTGCAACCGATCTTTGAAGGGAGTTTATGGCTTGCCAGATTGTAAGAGATTTTTTTACAGTTCTAAATACAAACTTCACAGTAGAGATTTTTTTTTTATTATGGAACGTTGCCAAGACAGGCTCACAAGAAAGTTGTTTGTAAGAAAACAATTAAAATGTTGCAATTTTACATGTCAGACAGACATGTGCTAACTTGAAAATTAAAAGTGGGAGCCTGGGGCCTAAAGACCACGTATTACAAAATGTTTGGGGAGTTGCAGCACCAGGAAAATATTTGAGAAAAAGCCAATGCAATGTAGGGCAGAGATAAAGGCGAAAACAGTTTTGTGGTTGGGTTTGGGTTTTTTCCCTTTAATGACAGCACTTGAATCTGAAATTAAGCACAGCAGGTAGGAAGATACTGCCGGGATTTTAAAAGGTATCGCACATCTGTATGCTAACAGACTTTGGTTTTCACCCATAGAGATGTGGACCCCACAGTGTTTACGGTCACAAATGGGAATTGTATATTTCTTGTAAATATACTGTGTCCTGTTGACCCACTATTTAGAGCAGATAACTTCTATCTGTTAGTAGCACTTGTCTTTGTTTTAAAAAACAGGCTGTTTTCCTCAAAGGCTGCATTTTACACAGGCTGTCTTCCAAGATAGGGTATTTTTCATGGGACAGTGACTGTATCTATCTGCACAGGTACGATTTATATACTGTGGGACAGTTCTTCAGCTGCGTAAATCAGCATAACTCTACCAGCATCAGATGTACACCATAGAATAGTTGTTATTGCAAAAAGGTGACATCTCTCCCCCATTCTGACATGGTACACAACTGAAAAGGTGTGGTACAATGGTACAAATGGTACAATGGTTACAAATGAAATGGCCAAAGTGCCCATCCCACAGCAGTTTACTTGGAGGTTTGCAAAATTTAATGAGGCCAGTAAGGCTATGGACCTTTTCCAAAAGGATCTGAAAACCTCGGGTAGTGTGGAGAGCCAGACTGCTGTCATCTTGCCGGCCCTGAGCAAACTCCTGCAGAGAGATGGCTGCTTTCTTTCAGGTGTTCATTTTGGGATGTAACTTGAAAGGGAATTTGTGTTGAAACCATAGCCAGGACAGCTCCAATGGAAGCAGTTTGGCATTGCCTCCTTTCCAAAATGGGCAGTTGATACACTATTTTTAATTGTACACGTCTGATATATTTAGCAGAAAGCTTCCTCAGATCACTGTGAAGCTTCTTCATTATAAGTTTCTTCCCTTTTGCAGTGAAGACAGCTCAGCTCCTTATGGTCATTGAGTCTGCTTTTGGCAGGCAGAAAGATATAAAAAGGAGAACTGATTAAAAGCATAAACTCTGAAACTTTTCTGAAGTATTTTGTCATAAAGCACTGAGCATAAACAAATGTATTATATATACACTGTGTTAAAATTCTGTTGGCATTTCTGCAAGAAGGGTCTGTGTGGTGGCTAAGCTTTGATGAAATACATTGGTCATTTCAAAGTCAAGCTAATAAAGTGTTTTATAGAGCTCCACATCTCATTCACACTAATTCTTATCTTTATATACTTTTAAGGTCAAGACAAAGCTAGCTGTTAACAGTAACTCTGTGGGATTTAAAAAGTTTATTTATGTAATATAGACAGTATTTTACCTGAAAGTGATATAAAAATTTCTGTATTTATATACTTCTGCAATAGTTTCAAATATTCAAAACTTTAAATCTTAAATACTTTATTTTATCATAGTTTTCTTTAGCAACACTGGTATTAAATATATGAAAATACTTTTGAGGAATTCGTTAAGGGCAAATTTTCTAGATGTTGAAACCACACTTTATTTCCAGTATGCTTTTAAGCAAGAAAAACAGCAATAATCTCCTTGATAAGAACCTTAACTTCTCAGTGAGGCAACATGAAAGTATTAGGAGGATATTTTTGTCCTCTGGTTTTTAAAACAGCCACATTTTACCAGTCCTGATCCATTCCAAAATATCCTGGTTATATTTTTGATAACATCCAAATGTATTCAAATGTTTCTGTTGCTATTAAAAGGCCTCTGTAAGGGGCCTTTGGTTCTCCATCAAATACATGATAGCAGATGAAGGACATTTACATATCCAGTTCTCTTCACCGAGGTAAAAGCAATTGCCATAAACTGTCCCAAGAAGAAAAAGCTTAAAGCCAAAACCAACCAACCAACCAATCAAAAAAAAAAAAAAAAAAAAAAAAAAAAAAGAGAGAAAGACAAAAGAAGAAAAAGACATAAGAGAGAAAAGAAGTAATGAAGCAGTCCCAAATACTTTGCAAGCCAGTGCTTCCTTCTGCAACCATGAACTGAACTAGCTGCAGACTGGTTCAGGTTCTGTGGTCTGGTGATTCCAGATACCAGGCAGAACAGAGTAAAAGGTCAGGACCACTTCTTCCTGAAAGTCTTCCTGGTCTCATAGAAACCACAGGGTACAGTTAGCTGGGCTGTAGATAGTGATACACAATTTGAAAGTGAACAACCTTAGTAGTGCTTGACCATGTAGAAGGAATGCAGTCTGCAACCAAGAAAGAGTTCTTCAAAAATTCCAAAAAACATACAGCATCCTTTTATATGCCTCTATGTTTTTCACAAGAACTGTATAAAACCGGGAAATATGTCTCTTAAGATGGGGCTTTCTTATTCTTAGTTCTTGCATGGGGACTGGTTGCCCTATTGTGTGAAATATGAAATAATACTATAAATGTCTTTGAAAATACATCTAGCCTAAGGAGGAATAGCTCTTGATGCATTGACTTTTGGCATCCTAGACCAGTTCACAGGTCTGAACTTCTGAGGTCATCTGTCATTTTTCCAGTTGCTTCTCTGAGAACAAGTGTGAAAATAGCTCAACCCAAACCACTACAGACAACTTACATTACAGGTCCAGGAGATGATTTTCTTCCTTTTCCAGATGAGATAGGACAGATCACTAAGGCCAGGACTGTGCTGGTCAGTGGTTGTCCCTGTGGGGTTTTTTCCAATACCAGTGAAGGAATGGAAAGCCTTATCCAGGTGCGCACACCAATGGGCTGCAAGATTGAGTTTTCCAGGGTCTAGAGAATATAGTTCACATGGGGCTGAAAATTCCATTGGGATTTATAAACCATTGTTATTTAGGTGTTCAGTGCATTTGGAAAGGACCAAGTGACAACATAGAGTTTCACTTACTGTCTCCATACTTGTTGAAGGGTCTGAAGAAAGAGGAGTCGCTGAGGACAGTGGGCCTTTTGTACCATTTCATGGTAACACTTTGCCTTCACTTCCAGGTGGCCAATAGATGTGTAACTGAAGCTTTGCCCACAGCATTAGCAGGTTTTTCTGCCAGGGACGGTCAGTCCTGTTACAGAAGATGTTGGTCATGTATTTGAAGACAAATCTCTTCTTTAGATACTCTCCCTCTTCTCATGAAGTTCACGGCAATCCTTGAAAGCTGAGAACTGGCCTAGTATCTATCAATCCTCTGCAGCCATTTCCTACCTAACTCACCACTGCCACTTCCCTTTCTGAGCTCCTTTATCACATCACTGCTCACGAGGAATGGCAAGGCCTAAACCCAGACCTTATCTCCCCAGCTCCTGCACACTGTAACAAGCTGTTACTGGTTTCAGCATGGTGAGAATTTGGTCCTAGCACACCCAGCACTTGCATTCTTGCACGTGGGGCTCTGTGTCTTGCTGCAGTCAAAGAAAGTTGAATGCACACTCCCACGTTTCACAGCCTTATTTTGTGAATATAAGTGGAATCACCAACATAAAAAAAAATAATAAAAAAAAAAATGTCTTTTGCTGAAAGAGTGTGCAGTGCTGGGCACACTGTGGGGCCATTGTCTCTACCAGCAGTTATGACTAAATCAGTACTTACTGTTGTGAACAGTATTTTAAACCTCTAGAAGGCCTTCAAATTTTTCAGTAGCTCAAATATTCAGCTTCTCAGGTCTCCAGTGATGCTACAGGGACAACACGTAAAATATATCAATTTACATATAATAACTAAAGTCTATCTCAAGAAAGTTTTATGGAAAGTGTAATGAGAACTTCATATACCTTTAAAGAAACAAGCCAACTTTGGAGACCAATTTTTAACAGTACAGAATGAGAAGTTATTCTTGCATTATATATGGGTACCAATGTGATCCTTCAAATAGAGTAAATCCAAATATATTCATAAAAATACAAGCCATATAATAATAACTATAATTGAACATACTATTCCACAACTGTTTATGGCAATGTTTTCTTACTGTTTTCTTTTTCAGAGCTAATGGGAAACAAAACAGAACTGTATCGAAACACAAAAAGACAGTGGGCTTATCATAGGGTGGTTCAATTAATCTTTCTTTGTAGCAGATTTTGTAACCCCTTCTGAAGACCCGAGATTCTGTATCAAAGCCACGATGCTCCCTGCTGGCTTCTGCCAGCACTGCTTACATCTTAGTATACTATTTTGACTCAACACCAAAGTGCCGTGGCTCACATATTTCTCTGTGCATTTAAATACACGGCGAGATCCAGTCCAACAAAGACAGGTGTCAGGATTGCTGGAAGAAAATCTGGCATTTAGACCAGATCCTTGGAAATACTCAAGAGTCAGGGAATGTCACTGTGCTTCTCATACCCAGTTTTTATAAAAAGGATGAACGTAATAGGGATGAAATCGCTATGAGCAGTACATCTCCAGATTTCACTGTTGCCAGGGTCCTTGGCTGTTTGAAAACTCAGCCGTGAATCTTGGTGTAAGAACACAAGCTGAATAGAGATCCTTTGAAAAGCTAGTCCTTTAATGCTTTACATTCTTTTTTCCAAGTCTGGAGAGAGACTGTAAAAACTTCAACACCACAGATCATATGAGTATGCTATTTACCTTAAGCAGTGCTTTTAAATAATCCACTTTTTATCTTGTTTGTCAACACTGTGTTTGATGCCCAAAAAGATTTACTCGAAGTGTAAACATTATCAGATACCTACTGTTCCTCTGTAGTACCTCAGGGGGAATTCAAAACCGGCCAGCTTAGATCTCCGTACTTCAAAGAATTTCCCCTGAAACCTTGTTTACAGCATAAGCAGAAAAACAAGGTCCCTTTCCCCTTTTGTACTACCATTAACCACATTAAAGCACAACACTCCACTAAATAATTCCTGCACAACATACACACAAACTCCACCATCATATAAAATAGGTCAATTGCTTTCATTTTAACATGCTAATTTACCACCACAAAACCTGATACTGGGAGAGACAAGGATGTTTTACAGTAATTCCTGCCCCATCCCTGCTGCCCATCTATATTACTTTACAGCTTCCAGAGCTTTATGGTAAGATATAGTGACACCTCTATTGCATTTAAAAAATGCATAAAAAATAGAAATGTTAAGAACTTCCTCTCTTGTCCTCTTGCCTTGAACTTGTCAGAGGAACTTACAGCAGTTAATCCAATATTTTATTCATCATGGCTTTCTTTTGGGTTCTGCTTGCTTTGTTTTATTGCAGTGAAGGCTATGACTGAATTAAACAGCACATCCTAACGTGCTCCAATAGCTTTAAACTGAAAATGAGAGGTGTGTACATAAATACATACACGGTACACTCACAGCAGGCGCGCAAACTCTCCAAAAGCCAATTACAGCTGTAACTGTTTGTGGTGGGCTGACCTTGGCTGGCTGCCAGATCCCCACCCAGGTGCTTTCTCCCTCCCTCTCCTCAACACCACAGCCAGAGACACTAAGATGGACAAGCTCATCAGTTGAGATAAAGGCAGTTTAATAACAACAACAAAAACAAACAAACAAAATAGCCATGCATGGATTCAAAGCAAAAAGGGGAAATTTAGTCTCTACTTCTGATCATCAGGCAGATGCCCAGCCACTTCATGGGAAGTAAGGCCTCATCATGCATAGGACATTTTTGGGAAAGGAGTTTTTTGGGAAGACAGGCATCCTTAATGCCTAACTCCTCTTCTTCCTCCTTCCTTCCCCCCAGCTTTTATTGCTGATCATGATGTCATATGGCATGGGATATCCCTTTGGCAACTGAGGTTGCTCCCAGCCTCTTGCCCATCCCCAAGCCTCCTAGACTTGTGGGGGTGAGATGCGTGTTTAGTCACCAGCCCTGAGGTGTGTGGTGAGCACAGCACAGCCATAGCCAGAGCATTGGGGCTTACCAACACTGTTCTAGCCACCAGTGCAAAGCATGGCACCATATGGGCTCCTACAAGGAAAGTTAATTCCATCCCAGCCAGATCTACTACACTGTTGAATAGTAACATAAAGTATATTTTTAGTTAGCAACAACGTGTAGCCTCATCCTTCTTTTCTGCTTGTAACAATCCACAATTATTCTGCTGACGTAAATGAGGTTATACGTCAGTTTGTGCAACTAAGGTAGCTTACAAGAGCATATCATAACTTAAATAGCTAGCTTTATAGAAACGTACTGCAACCTTGCAAAGTTCTAGAAAAATAGGAAACACACTTTAAAAATAAATTCATATTTTTAAAAAAAATTGATTCACAAGGCTGTAAAGTGGAAACTCATGTCTAAAAGGAGATCTCAACAGCATTCAGAAACTTCCCTTGCTGCTTCCATTCTTAAACAGCTGCTTTCCCAGTTGCAATTGTAACCATGAGCCACTTTGTTTTCATGGTGTGCAATGTCTTCATGAAGTAATTTCTATAGACATCTTCTAGTTAAATACTTTTCTTTTTTTCTTTTAACCAAATCAATGTAAGGTCTACCTCAAGAATTCCTTGAACAAACTGAATTTTCCACAGATATTCTCTTGGGTTTTTGCATTTTGTTGTTGAGTTGGTTTTGGTTATTTGGGGATTTTTTGGGGTTTTTTAACAGAGCTTTGCTTTCCATCCAGGAGTTTTTTATACCTTCAGTTACATACTAGGGGAGCTATCCATATGAATAATGGTTTATTGTATCTGTAATTTAAATCACAAGGCAGGAAAGAAAAAATAAGAGAGGACTTTTCACTCTCATATTAATTCATGGGAAGACAGCAGGCTATTCTAGTCAGCTAGGAAGATCATCCTCACTGAATAACAGAGAAGTATTTAGTTTTGGCGAGCTGGGGGTCATGCTATGTGTTTCACTCTTGGTGGTATTAATTGAATGTCGCATGCCACAGTTCAGGGTCTGTTGTCCCACTGCCTCTGAATTAATGACAGTGAAAGATGTTTTGCACTTGGGAGAGCTATGCAAATTTGTAACTGAAGTTCTCACAAATGAGAGGCAAATGGGGATAACATCTTGACCTCATCCATTCATCTGAGCTCTCAAATCAGGGAGGGTCTTTTCACCCACTTTGCAGCAACAAACTGCTGCTAATCTTTGATGAAACAGTGACATTTTACCAATCTCAATAACACCTGGCAAGTGCCTCCTGTTGTCAGTAGTACTGTGTTTTAATGAACAAATAAATGGCTTATCTACCATTCTTGGCAAGAAACCCCAGCTACTGAGGCAGAGCACCAGCTCTCCCAGTGTTACTTGGGCTAATTGACTCATTGGATGAAGTTAAATCACACTATCCCCAGTGGGATGTATGGTTGCTAGTAATCAATAGCTCAACAAGATCCACATGGCAGGTAATTAAGTGGAAAGTAATTAATACCCATCAAATGTTTTATTAACTGTTTGCCGTTCCTTCACTCAAAAGTCCCAGTGTCCCATAAATAAGGCTGAGAAGATTAAGAATAAATATAGTCTGTGTTTCTTAACAACCTAAGTATTAGTGCTAAATTCCTTACTGGTCTGTGCAGCATTTCAAAGCAACATCTCATACACAGAAATGTCTTTGTCTTACAACCCAGGAGAAATTCTCAGTTGGCACTGTCCTAAAGATTTGGCTGTTGCCTGAAAAAAAGGAGGTGCTTCTGTCCAAACCAAGCAAATCAGATGATTTGTTATGGCAAGAATTTCTAGTATTCCTTTTTGCAGTAATATTTTATCTGTCGTACAAGTGAGCAAAGACATGTAAGTAAATGTGAAATCTTTCATGGCCACAAATAAGGCTGGGGGAAAAAAAAAAAAAACAGGTAAGATTTTTGGCACAAAAACTTGCAAGCGGTTCCCAACTATATCAGCAGACCCTCACCCTCCATATTCCTTGCTCCCATACACTTTGCCGCTATGGTATTTCTTTCATGCACCTACAACACATTACAGGCTGACTTTTAAAGGACAGACAGTAATGCTCCATGCAGACTAAGGCAGGGATTAGTTTCTGCTTTAGAGCATTTCCTGAGTGAATGCTCACATTGTCCAACAGCCTGCAAAACTGGAAGCCACCACAGAAAAGGAAGACTCCCTTCATTCTCCTTTACCAGCCTTTCCAGCTGCAGAGGTTAGGCTCACCATTCTTTTCACATGTTGTTCATTTGGATTTTTATTCAATGTTTTCCTTTATTTATTAGTTCCTTTTGTTTGTATATAACCCAAGAAATGCTGAGAGAGCAATAATACTAGAACCAACACGTTAACAATCAGCAGCCACCTTCCTGTCCAAGCCCAGGCACCTTTAGAGAATGTTTACCTAGTGCTATTCCAGGGACAGAGTTTGGCCTGTCACAAGACATCTGTAGGAGGACTTGACATTTCTGGAGATTTAACAGTATTGATTCTTTCCCTGAGTCTTGATTTTGAATGTTGCATCCTCTGCCAAATATCTCTTCTAAATTTTACTCCTGAATTCATGCTGCCTATCTGATTCAGAATCTACCCTTGACTTTTAAGACTTTTATTTTGCTGGAAACACACTTCCTCCCTCAAAGTATTAACAAAAGTGTAAATGCTCAGGTGTGAAGGGGATGTACAAGGAAAAAGGTAGCTGAGTACACTGGTGGGTGTATCCAGTGCTTATCAAGAGACGAACAGCAGAATTCTTCCTTAACCACAGTGTTTTCTAATTCATGTGGAAGTCTGCCAGAGCAGGAGTCTTTATCTTCCCTGGACTTGGTCAGGGGTGCTGCTAAAGTGTAAACTTCTGTATATAAAGATTTTTCCACCTTTTCCTCTCCCCTACCAAAAATTCCTGCATATCTTTCCCATCACCTTAAGATACTAAGAAATGCCTGTCTTGCTCCTCCTTCCTTGGGATGATATACCCTTTTTACCAGCTACAATAGGACATTGCAGTTTCTCTCTGGACAAAGCATCTTTTCATGGTGAGACACAGCTTCCAGTCTGGATAGACATTTGCATCTAGAGAGAGTCACCTCTGTATATAATAGTAGCTTACTGGTAGCCTGGCAAACGGACACCTCAGTCACAGGATAAAATAGAACAAAAAGATAAAATGGAGGCAAAGAGCAGTTTGTGGCTTCACCAGTAAATAGATTTAAGAACAGATTCACAGATGGCGTTCATAATTACAAACAGAGTCCATAACAGAAAACATGGAGACTCCCAAATTGCCTAGTGATTTATTCCAGTTTAAATTATCTGCTTATTCAAAATCCACACTTTTGGTACCAGTTTCTTGTGGTACAACTCATTCCTTGCTGCAGTGAGCCTTACACGAACACTTTCTCTGTTCTGAAGATTGATGGAAAGAGGACAGACACAAATATAGTAAGCATTTTTAAATATGTTTTCTGGTGTGTTATCTCTTAGTTATCTCTTTCTAGACATTCTAACTTATCTAAATAAGGCTAAATCTTGTGTTGTTATGCGAGGAAAACTCTCCATCAAAGTCTGAGGGACTAAGAATATAGTCCAAGTGAGAGGAATAATACTCTCTAAGTAAAAGATTTCAAAATTATGAAAAATAATCATAGCAGAAAGAAATAAATAGAAACATCCTCTGTATTCTGCTATGAAATATAACATGCATAATATAAGTTAAATGTTGTGTGTATTTATAGATATGCCTATTTTAAATCTGTTCCAACATGTATTGTATACATGCGCTAAGAATACCCCAGTGCAGTCAACTATACAGCAGAATTAGGTGCATTTATAGATTATATTACTATCTGAACATTTCAGATTTCTTATAAACTCTAGATCTTCCTGTACAAAGTACAAAGCATTTGGTTGAACAAAAAATCAGCTCTGATACACACACACAGAGTTCCCATTGATTTCTGTGCTGCTGACTTCAATGGATGTTGAATGTGTGTATTGGAGGGCAAAAGACAGCTATTTTTAGTCTAACCTTCCCAGACAAAATGAACAAGCTGGGTGTTCTTTATACTGTCATCTACAGTATCCTTAACACTATCTGAATCATCTTTTATCTTCTAATCTAATTCATTAAAAATGAGCTGTAGCAGAAGATATCCTCTAATGAATAAGTGCAACAAAAGAAAAATTGAAAATAATCCACTAATCAGCTAGTTTTGAAACACATAAAAATTATAAGCGTCTTTTTTGTTGTTGTTGTTTCTACATAATTTATCTGCAAGTACTGTTAATTTCTAAAAATATGTCTAGTTATCTACCAGAGATCTCTTGGAATTTCTTTTTTTAAGACAGAAGAATTGGAGAAGTTAACAAAAAGCACAGTTTTCTTAACTTTGTAAAAATAACAAAATGGCAAAAAATCAAATCAAGCAACATTATCCATGTATATTCTTTTATTTTTTAGAAAGCTTAGCAGTCATATAGGTGGTCTACTGCTTCATAATAATTTCTGCTATGTTTGGATTTCAAAAATCACAGAAAATAAGTAATATTTTGACATCAATAAAAATAAAAAAAGAGAAAGGGAAGAAGTTCCGCTTTGTGAAGAAGAAGAGAAAAGAAAACATCAGTACTGTTAAGCCTTTGAAAGATTTGTGCTATATAATGTTCTGGGTTTCAACATGAAAAATAGAAAGCAATTTTTTTTCCTGTGAGTAAAATTGTCCACCACTTTGTTTTACAGCTAGGAGGATCCTATGCCTCACAATTTCAAATTAGAAAGGATCCATGGCAAAATACCTGGGTTTTTTTTTTCACTGTCTCAGCTTTGCAGATAAAGCATGAGTCTGAAATAGGCTTGGGCCTTATCAGAGATGGAATCCTTTCATGCTTGAGGAAATGGCAACAAGCAAATTCAGCTTGAGCACAGGAGTAAGAACCTAGGGCTTCAGAAAAAGGTAAATATAAATTATCTCAAAACAAGGCCAAAGTCCAGTTTAGCCTTGCTGAATTTACCACTTGTCAACCTGACTCAGCTTTTTTTCTCTTAACCCAAGAATACCTTCCCTACCTTCCCCATAACAGTTCTGGTTATATCTGAATTGGTAATTCTAACACTCTACTGAAATAGGAAGATCCTGGTTAAGTGTAAGCCATAGGCTTTGAAAAACACAGTGTGTAAAATTCTAAATGTTTCTGAGGAGTGGTACGACCAGAAACTTCACATTAAACCTCCCTCAGGTTTCAAGGCCACACATTTTGCTGGACTGGGCAACCTGACAAACAAAACTCTGGAATCTGATGCTAGGACACCCCTTACAAAACCAGCAGAGTCAGGTCTGAAGACACTGCCTGCAGCAACTGCAGCTTTACATGTGCTTTCTTTATCTGTGCAGTAAATGAATGGTTATCTCTATCCAGAGTTGCCAAGACAATCAAAATAGCACCTTTAATATGAGACGTGCTCACTGTGTAGCAGTAAAAACATGTACATGGGAAAAAGAGGAAATGTAAAACTCTTTAGGGGAAAAAAAAAACCAAACCCTAAACCAAAAAGACAGTAAAGAATTAGCACTATTGTAAAATATAAATGAACAATGTGGAACGGGATTCTGTCTAAAAGACTGCAGCTGTAGTGTATGTGTTCATTTCAAACCTGTCTGATTCCCCCTTAACTCTCTTAGCACATGTAAAATATCAGATATTTAAGGACAGACCTTTCTGACAAATCCTCACTAAGGTCAAAATCACTTTAGTGCAGACTGCTCAAGGCCTTGTTTTTTCACAACTAAATGGTCAATAACAGCTACTTCAGCTGCCACCGCTGCAGCACAAACTATTCAGATCACCTTTACAATGTCTAAACTTCAGCAAAAGCACCTTAATTTAATCTGGTTTAGGATTTCAGACAAGTACATTCACATGGCAAGTATTTTCCAAAACTTCCAAATTTTCTGTAAAATTAATTTTAAATCCAGAAAAAAATGTCAGAAAAATTAATAAATATAATACATAGATGTTACAGAAAATGTTATGTTCCAAGTTCACATCCTCATTGATAAAAGAAGGAAGATAAAAAAACATTTCTGTGCAGTGGCAGAACTAATAGTTTAGTCTTATTAACATTTCCTGTGCCAGAGTAAATCTTTGGTAGCAGCCTGGTACTATAATACTACCTACAAGTGAAATGAAAATTATTAGTTGGAAAAACATGGGCTTGAGATTTCTCTTCCTTTCTGTTGTAAATATAAAGGAAGGTGTTCTGTATAAACTACTTGTCCTTCCACAGCAAACACGCTTTGGTTTAATTGATTGCATTTCCACAGCTGTGTTTCCAAATGAGAAAAGTCCAGCTTGAAGCAACCCACTCACAGGAAAGCTATTCAAGTTTTGAATTATTTCATTTGGCAGAAAAGCCCTGTGAAGAGGTCATGTGTTAACAGACATATATATCAAATTGTACTGTATCTATGTCCAAATACACTTTTAGCAGCATGAAAGCGAAGTACCTTAAGGAAAGAATAGGAAGCTCAGTCTTAGGTAGTGAGGAAGTAAAAATGAATGCACAAGGTTTCAGGTAAATATTATGAGTGTGGAAGTGGACAGTAGGAATTAATGCTGTATTAAAGAAGATTAAATAGTCCTCTGCATGTTGTTTTCTCTCACTGTTTAAGAGGAAACAACATGTTTCCTCAGTGCTGTGAAAAGAGAAAATATTAATATACATCAGAGATAGAAAACAGAAAAAAAAATGTTGGTATGCCGCTTTTCCAAATATAAAAACCCAAGACCAGTGCTTATCTATGTTATAGTAAATATCAAGTTGAATTGTTCAGGTTTAGTTTCAAATACATTGCTAGCAAAAGAAAGGGTCTTGCCTAAAAAAAGACATTACTTCTTGAAGCATTCAAATAGAACATGCTTGAGTGCAGTCATGGCACCATTACCGAGATCATTATGTGTTAAAGTGCTACTCTGTGCCTGTATTTGTTCCTCCAGTCAACAATAAACACTAACAGAAATGAATTGTTATTAAGTGAAAATCAATCCCTAACTGACAAATATCCTGTATTATTGAACACTGGTCTTTCCAAAATTTTATCCAACAAGGGAAAAGAGTATGTTAAAAATACACACATTTAAAAGCGTGCAAACAATTGGGTTTAAAAGTCTGTAGGATAGTTGAATACATTGCTTCAAGTGGTAGAAAAAGTATAGCACACAAGGAAAGTGGTTCTTCCTGGTTATTTAGCAATTGGGAGATCATATTTGGAGGGCTGTATCGTGTTTTGGCTTCCCTAGTAGAAGTCATGGATATACTGGAGTGAGACCAGCAGAAGCTATCAAGCCGGTCAGGATGCTGGAGCACAAGATAAGTGTCCGAGGAGTGTCTGAAACTAGGTTTGTTAGGCCTCAGGAAGAAAAGAAGGCTGAAAAGAGAACAGGTGGCTGTCCACATCTACCAAGTGAAGGGGACGCAGGAGAACTAAGCTGGAAGCTTTGTTTGGAAATGCTGGCTAGATCCTAGTTTTCATCATGAGTATGGTCAAACAGTAGAGGAGGTTGCTCAGAGAGGGTGTGAAATCACCTTCCTTGCAGATATTGCAAGCTCGACTAGACATAGCTATGAGCAAGGTATACTAACTTGTATTGTGCAGGGTTTGGACCAGATACCTCAAGAGTTCCCTTGCAATCTAAACTATCCCTTGGCTCTTCGTATTTGCATTCACTGTTAAAAACATCAGGAAGTTTCTTGGGCCTTGGTTTCAGGTTTCCTTAGAATAACTATAGCTGTCTAATAGTTAGGTCCTTCTGTTGATTTTAAAAAAGCTCAATGCCTGTGGCAGGCCAGAAGCACAACAGAAAAGAAATTCAGACAGATGTTATTGTGCATATAATTTTGTTACTGAGTTTTACATATTACTTGTATAATCTGTTTTAGAGACAATATGCATTGTCTTGAATACAGTCTCTTTTCTGATCTGGATGTGAATCATACAAAGCTGTTAGCAGAGTTTTCTTTTTTGCTTTCTTTGATGAAGATTCTTATTTTTATCCTCATGAAAAAGGGAAGAAAAGGAATTAAATCAGTTTGCAACACAGAAAACATTTTAGCTGTATTATACTGGCTACCTGGAGGCATTCACTATGAAATTGGAATTCATGTTTATCTGGACTTGCTGCAACCCTCCTGAATAAAAGCTCCATTCCTAGCCTTTCCAGGAATTAATTTAGTCTCACATACATAGGATCTGGTGACATCTTCTTGTGTCTTTTCACTTT
The DNA here is from genome assembly GCF_023634155.1 of Falco peregrinus. Taxonomy (NCBI): domain Eukaryota; kingdom Metazoa; phylum Chordata; class Aves; order Falconiformes; family Falconidae; genus Falco; species Falco peregrinus. Next base: position 46,508,264 of record NC_073739.1, on the reverse strand, counting down.
AAGAACAACATTTCCCAAGCTAATATTATGTCCTATCACTAAATTCTTATGAACCTGAAATATTTTATAATTTTATTAACATAATTATTTGTATTATTAAATGAACAAAAATCTGAGCTGCTTCTTAGTGGAATTTTCGATTTGTAAACCAGCTAAGTATTAAGGACTTACAGGACATGCTGTGTTTCAGACAGGCAGAATGGAAGAATCTGAGAAAATCATCTACCTCATCTTCATAATATGGAAGTAAGCAAGGAACTCTCCTAGAGGATTTTCCAGCAAAGCCAAGCTATGAGATAGATGCTCTGTCCAGGTTCTTCAGAGCTGTTTGAAGTAGCGCTATGCAAGCCTTTTAAGTGAATCTTGGGAAAAAAAAGATCAACCATAGAGATTACTGGGGTTTGTTATTTTACAGAATGAACAGTGTTACCTACTCACAATATGAGCCCTAAAAGCAGAATGTACAATAACTGTTCTATTAATCTTTTCTCACAAAATGAGAAAGTGAATGGGAATTATGCTCCATGACTCTTGCTGGAATTACTTACTAAACTTTCTTATTCTTCATTGCTATCCTCTGATTCCTTCAGCAGAGAAAGCTAAAGCACTCTTTCAAGTACTGGCATAATTGTGTGTAGTATTATGGTACCTAAAGCTTGTACCGATTCTCCTATGTTTACAAACCTAGTTCCACAGTTTTTTCTTGTTTATCTGTGCTTTATTGCTAAAACGCATGTTTTCCTCTCCTCAGAATATAAAACATTAATAACTAGCATCTGGAGCCCCTGAATGAAGATAAAATAACTTGCCCATGCATACAGGCAAAAGAACGTTCCTAGTGAAAAAAAAATAATTGGAGTGTTTTTCCATAGGTTTCAATGTAGTTCAAAAGATACTGTAAGAATATGTCAAACTGGGGGGGCAAAAAAAAAAAAAAAAAAAAAAAAAAAAGTAACTTACCTGCTCTTTACTTTGGTTAGCATACAAGACTTTATAAGTTTTTTTCCCTAAATTGCAAAGTTTGCATAATTTCAATCCAATTTGTGTTGAAACAGAAGCAAGTCCCTGATGTCCGTAAGTTTCACAGACCAGAGGTAGAACAACATGTCCTCCCATAGCCAGGATTAAGCCAGTATAAACCATTAGGAGATATATATATAGATATTCCTCAAAAAATTATTTACTCTATTAAGGTGACCAGAAAAAAGGCATTAGAGTTAGATTCTTCCAGCCTCATCCCAGTAGTGTGCTACTATATAAAAATGACAATGATTTTCTAATATTTGCTGATAAGAAACTCTACGCCGTATACAGGCTAAAAATCTACAATCACATGCCTTTGATTTTTTTTTCTTTAATTATTTATTTATTATTATATTAGGAAGGTGTGCTAAGAAAGCAAATTCAGAATTTTTCTAAATCGGGCAGTCCTGGTATTTGATTTAGGGGTCAGGGCAGTACTGTAATTTTGGTTTTCTCAGTACCACTGAGTTCAACAGCAAGAGCATCAGAAGGAAGCACAGTGAAATCAAATTCTATTTCAGATTTGCTTGATGTTTTAGAAGTCTGTGTGGGGCTTTACATGTTGGCTGTGACCAATTTTCTCTTTCTCTGATTTCCTTTTAGACTCCTGAGTCGTCTTCTAGCCCAGTCACTGAGCTTTGGTGTGGACCTAAAATCAAAAGTTCTTTCTCCTTCTGTTCTTGTCCTTGACTGCTTTCAAATCAGATCAAAATGTATAGTGTCACAAAAAAGAAAAAAAAAAAAGGAAAAGGTAAAAAAAAAAAAGAAATTCCTCTTTCATTCAAATACTTTCTGAAATCAAAAAGCTTTGGAAAATATTATTTGGGGTTCTTCCATTTATGAGAGTCTTTTACAGTAAGTGCTTTTTTAATAGTGAGAAAGCATAACATAGTGTTTCTTTAGGCTCTCTGTTAGCTGCATGTTTTTCCCTATGTTTTTCCAATTCTTTCTAGGCTTGAACAGAAAAGAACTTAAAACTATGAAAACCAGTTCCATTTTAAGGGTCCTCCTAATAAAGCTAGACTCACTCTTGAAGAATTATAGTAAAAGCATGTTTTCTAATTTTGCAGGCAGCTTTTTTTGATAACAGCTGCACATTTTTGCTTGTCTTGCTGTGGCCAAACCAACTCCCCACAACTGCAGGTTGTTTAAATGAAAGCAGAAGCAATTAGAACAAAAGCGGTCAGCAAATTTTCTTATGAGTTCTAACAAGCCCCATTAAAATATATGACTGATGTATGCCTAAGAGCCTTCTTACATGACATCTTACATCTTACGGCTTACGTTGGAGAACTAGTTGGGATGATACAATTTTGCTAGGATTCATAACCAAAACTTTTTCCTTAATTACTTTTTTTCCTTGACGTTTCTAACAGATATACCCATTATGAATAAAAGTTCTTCAATTTCACTTTATTTTTCTTCAGCATGGTGTACATTTTAGCCTTTTACAAAATATATTGAGTAAAATGATGGTCAAAAGTAAAAAACACACTCAGAAACCACATCTGTAGATTTTCAACAAGCTAAAAAGGTGCATTCAGGGGCAGGCTGGGAATTCCTACAGTCTTAAAGCCAGACTACTTTTCAATTTTATTTACAAAAAATGCATGTGAAAAGTCTACTGTAGTAAATTGTGGTTCAATGCGACCATAAGCCTTGAGGCTGGTTGCACCATCATACCCAGGAACACAACCTTAAAAAGTGCTGTTAGAGTTAGAATCATATATTGTATGCTAGAGGCAAGTGAAGGCAAAGGATAACTTCATTGTTCTAGCAGGGAAAGAAACAGCAGTAAAAAAAAAAATGATAGAGAGAAACAGGACATGAAGAAGGTGAAGAAAAATATTTTTTTAGATGCTGTGTAGTATTTTGCCTCAGCTATGCAGCTGAAAAAGTAGCATCCTGGAAGTGGCCACCCAAAGAACAGGAATCTTCAAATGCTTCATTTGTAATAATGTGTTTTCTGGAGGTCAAAAGTGTGATTCTTGTGCAAACTTTGTTGAATGTGATTTACATAACATCAGGAGACTCCACTCTTAGGTTATAACAGGCTTTACTCCTACCAAGGACAATCCTAGAACTGGCACAACGGTCCTCAGAATGAAACAGTGCAAAACAAATAATTACTGTAATAGCATAGTGAAAGGCAGAGAAATGCAGAAATGAGGGGGAAAGTGTGGTAAGAGATTGCTTCCATCTAGTATTTAGGAAGGCTATAGATTGCACTAGCTGCAATTCGTAAAGAGTATTTTTGTAAACCTATGAGTCCTTGTACAATACAGAATTTGACAATTCTGAAAATATGAAATTGCTCAAACTATCATTACAATCAACAGCCATTACAATCAACTGCAGGAAATGGTAGGAAGATGCTGAAGTGTCTTTTCTGCTAGGTTGTCATTCACTGAGATGGACTTCAGACCATTTTTTTTTCCTTGCTGATTAGACCATCCCTTACTGCAGCCAGGACTCGGATTTGATACAAAAGGATAACGTAATAATTCTTTGTTGCTGGGATTTTTTGTTGTCTTGTCACTTTATGCAGTCTTCTAAGATTTTGCTGATGTCAAGTATGCAGATCAAAGATGTTCAGGGTATTCTAATTGATTTTTTGAGTGCTGACTGACTACTACTGTCTTTGTTTATTTTAGGTCACTATAATTACAAGCTGGAAAAAGAACAGCATTGCCTCTAAAAAGATGCAAACAAGACCTTTCTACATAGGCACCTGAAAAAAACCCCACAACTTCCCCTCTGCCCCTCTCCCAGGTTGTCACAACCTGCTACTCCCCTGGTGTGCAAACATTTCTGTTGCTGTGCCTGAAAACAATGTATTAGCGACAGGCTTACCTGTTACTGGCTGTTGTATTAGGCTATTAACAGCTTCTGCAAGCTCTGGTCGTTTGTTTGCTTATGAGTGCTCTCACATTTATGTCTTTGAAGTTAGCAGTCCAGACATAACTCAGTACAGCACACTACAGAAGGGTAATAACCAAATGCACTAAAACCTACCACAGACTAGACTGTGGAGTCTAGTGCTTTTTTAGTGACAGCAAAGTTATGCAAATTCAGTTCTGTTGACATCAGTGAGCTCAGAGGGTTTGGGAACAGAACTGGGAATTTCAGCTTTAAGAACAGAGTTGGGTGATTCACCTCTGCAGGCATCACAGCAGATATTTCCCTGGTACTTAACCCTTCCAAATTAATTGCTATTATGGCTCACCACTGGAGTAGAAAAAGCAGCTGGCCTGAAAGAGCAGATGGAATTTGAGATGGTGGGAGAAGTCTGAGTTTGGTATTATTTTTTTTTTTCATTTTCCTTCCAGTGGATAGTCAGTCATTAAACTTGCAGGAGCATGTGTTTGTTCACCGATATGTTGCACAAAGTAGCTGAAGATGTGTTGCAAGTAGTTATGTTGACTTTCTCACATTAATGCAAAATTCAAAAGAAGTGCTCTATTACCTCAAAAGAGACATGCTTACAAGTATTTTGAAACATCTTATGCCCCCTCTTTTTTGAGACAGGTAGGAGTACCGCATATATAGAAGAACAGCCAGCCAAAGCAGTGTACCTTTCCCATAAGGGCCAGTAGTAATGTTAACTATATGTTTCCTGTGGGCTTTATTTGCATCCATTTGTCTTAAACCTGCCTTCAGTAATGCAGAACAGTAAATTGCAGATTGACAGAGATCCATTTCAGCAGTACTTGTCTCCACTAGGTCATCCTTTAATGATTTTTTTTTTCCTGAAAAGATAAATCTAATGTTAATAGATACATTTCATAAGTAACAATATCCAATATTACATTTTTGTTCATTTGTTGGGTTTTTTTCCTAAAAGACCATAGAGTTAAAAGTTCTTAGCTAGAGGGACAGAATTAAATGAAAATTAATTTGAAGCATCTTCCTTACTCATTAGCACCTGCCGAATGAGTTACGGGAGTAGTCATATATCTTCAGCAGTGAAACATACAGCTCCATTTAAAAATGTTAAGACAGCTGTTGTCTCTGGAGTGTGTGTGCACAACAGAAATTAGCTCTTTAACTCTTATGTGATTTCTAGAAGATGATTCCCTGGAAAGAGTGTGTATCACAAAGTAAAGGCTAGGCATTTTTAGGCATGTATATTTATACACTATAAGAGTGCAAGGAGGACTCAAGGAGGATTTCCCATGAGTCCAGAAATAAGCATGAAAACACAGCCCCTACCTTCGAAATACGATTTGTTCCCAAACTGTCAGTGGAAATATAAATCTGTTTGAAAAGGTAGGTGAAACAGGAAGGTAAAAGACATATCAACAGCCATTCTGGCCTCTTCTCAGTAACTGCACTTACCTGTGGTGTTGGCCTCTGTGGCAGCCCTTAATAGTGCTAAAGAGCATGTGGTGTCACTCTTGTATCTTTTCTAGATTTGAGTTTGTTCTCATGCTTTCATGAACATCTCAAGCAAAATGAAAGCAGTTACACTATTTATAACACATGGCAAGCAACATGCTAAACTGCTTCATTGTCAAAACCGTGAGGTGGTTTAAAGTACCTACGATGAAGGCTAATGGGAGCCAATGGGCTGGCAAGATATGTTCAGTGGGAACCGCTAAGCAAGTTCCTGTGTTAAATGGTGATTGACAGTCATTTCAGGGATGCACTCTGTAATGCATAGTCATTGGAATAACTACTGCATGTAAGTACATGTTTAGATGTGTTATTAAGACATCTTGATACAATGCAGCTGTGCTTACCTTTCAGCTTTTTTATTGGATTTGCCTCTTTCAATGTAGGAACACCATAAACTGTACTATGAAAGTTTATTCTTGATAAGACTCACTTAACAGAACACAGTGCTTTTGGTTCTGACAAAGCATACTGGTATTTGTGAAAAAAAAATCATATAAAAGAACTAATAGATTTTTATTTTACTTAAAACATCTCAGTCTTCCTGACGTTGGAAACTACATAAAGTACATGTGTATGAGCAGATGAATCCGTATTGAAAATCAACAGTCTTGTGCTTTTATTAATTTTTCTGTCTAGTGAGGCATTTAAAAATTTCCGAGGTCTAAAAGACACTTCACCTACCTGAAGATTATTAGGTCTGACCAAAAGGGATGTAGATGGCAAAGGGTATTTGAGACTATAACAAGAATAGCTCCTGTCTTTGCTGTTGGAAGGGTTAGTATAGGTTTCTAATTTAGGACTGCTTTTTGAACCTGGACTGTTCTCTTATTTCCATTTGGTTCTGTTGATTGAAAGTGTTTGTATTGATCTGTATCTGACAAGCTTTTCATCAAGAGTCAGGCTCACCATAGTGGGTCAAGACATGCAACTTTTAGACCAAATCGCTTTGGTACTCTATACAATATCCTGAAAAGGCTATTGAGAGCTCTGATGCTGGACATAGCTGCCCACCTATTAAGCTGTTGCAGCTGTAAAGAGGTCACACTACCTGCATCTTACTTGTTTCCACCAGCGGTCCAAAGCATTGATTACGAGTGTTATATATGCATCTGGGAATCCTAATGTACTTTACAGGTACCATGAAGGAAAGGGTTACCTCTGCCCTTCATCCATATTCCCTCATGTTTAGCAACTTGTTTACATACACAGAACAGACTTTCCCTGTTTCTATGTGCATGAAATGCAATGCAACATCTGCTTTGAACTGGATTAACCAATTCATTGTAACCATAGACAGCAGGTTAAAAAGGTTACAGGCATCTTTAGTCAGAGTGTGAGCAGTTTAAACAAAGCAAAAATGCTAGTAATGCATTGTATTTGCATTTTGTTTCCAAGTGAGCACCTTTGTGTGGCAGCAAGCAACTCAGTTGTAAAATCACCTTTATATCTGACGATGCATTTCAGATTCTGTAATGCAGATACTTCAAAGGGGGGTGGGGTGGGGGTGGAGGGAGGAAACCCAAACCAAAAAGAAACAAATTTGGGTGGGGTTGGTTAAAATAAAAGTTCATTTACTACAAAATATATGACGCTGGTTTGGGGGTTTGGAATTTTTTCCTTTTTTATATCAAATGACTGCATCATTGCTGGAAATTTTAAACTCTGCATTTACAAGTGTCTGACAAAAATGTGCAGATCAGCCACCCTAGACATTAAATATTCCTGTCTATTACACAAAAATGTTATGTACACAAAGTGATTGTTTTCATGACCCTCTGTACCGTAAACATACAAAGTAAAATTGTTTTGTTGTACCTCTGGGAGGGGCAGCACAGAGTTCATGATTCAGGGAAAGTAGACCCCTCTTATGAAGCACAGATCAGGTATACTGTAAGAAACAGAAGCAAAAAATTACTTTTCCTACGCTGCTTCACAGTTTTGCTTGACAGACATTTCTGATGTGTTTTTTCTACACTCCTTCTTTAGACTGTGTATGAGTTTTGTACTGCAGTTCTTGCCTTGTAACACTTAAGAGTTTCCAATGGCAGAAGCTATCAAGAATATGATTTTAATTGTGAAAATCATATGACTAGCTACCATTGCTGTACCAAAGGTTAGTAGTCCTCCAGCCCTGTTAATATAAGTAGTAAAATAAGGTAGATCATAAAACATGTGGAACTACTGAGAATTAACAAATACCTTTCTATACAGTGCCAAGTTGGTTTTTTGAATTTACTTCTCCATAAATCCTTATGCAATTTCATATTTTCCATGTACAGGACAATGAATATGAAAGAAGAATAACAAAAGTTATACAGACATATGAATGCATTCAGTGAAAATATACCTGATGTGAACAAGGTTTTGATTCTCAGTAAGACAGCAGTGCAGATATACTTGTTTCTCTTACAGCACCAGTATTTAATCTCCACTTCATACAATTAACAATTAGGTATAACAAACCTGATTTTCACCTCCAGAACAGCAGCTTTGTTAGCTTAACTGTTTCCTTGAAGAGTGTGCATAAAGAAAATTCTTGGCTGGTTAAAATCTACAGAAACAGCTCCTTTCTTTGTCTGAAAAGAAAAAAAAAGAAAAAAAAAAAAAAGAAAAAAAAAGCAGCATATTTGTGGCATACATACATCCCAGAATGGATCCAGTCAGATCTGATAGATCCACGTTTGACAAATTCCATGCATTTGAATGACAATTTTCACCCAGCCTACAGAATTGCACAGAATTTAACACAGCTCTGCAGAATTTTGCAAGTAGCTATATCTGGAGATTTATCCAATTTATATGCATTATTTCATGCTTTGGGGATACACAAAATTTTACCTTAAAAAAAGAACCTTCTTTGGATTCATAAGACTCAACATCAGCTTAGATTACGAGGCTTACCCTCAATGTACAGCCCACAATTTATTTACCACTAAGAGAAAGCAGAAGTTTTGAAACAGAGATGCAGAACTACTATTCATAATTAAGTACATCTTCTTACATCAGCTCTTGTAATTTGTTAAATGACAGCTCATTCATCTTACACCTGCCTGGGGAGAAGAGGTATACAGTTACAGAAAACCAGAATTAAATAGAAAAAGCAAGTTGTGGAGATATAAGAATAAATATCCAAGTACAATGTTTTCCTTAGGGATTACTGACCACCTGGTGGATGCGAGTCAATGACATAATTCCTGTCTGTTGACATTTCATCTGTCTGTTTTATTTATACCCTAAGTGTGCACATAGTGTGCCCGCATGTACCTGCACCTAGTCCATTATAAAATATGAAATCAGGCAGAAGCAATCTTCTGGTAATGGTTAGCATTGAAGAAGCAGACATGATGGGAAGAATATGACTTAGTAGTGGAAAGAGTTGGCTAACTGTGTGTCACTGTGGTCTTCACAGTTCCAGAAGAAAAACTGTGAAAGCAAATGCAGAAGGGGAAACCAGTGTTTGCTGTACAACTGCCAGCCTTGCAGTGGGGCAGGAGAAAAAGGCCTCCAGGTGGGAAAACAAGGTGAGGTGGAAAATAATCAACACTATATCAAAGACAAAGGAAGAGTGAAGGGAAGAGAGAAAGCACATCACAGATGATGAAAGTTCTAATAAACAGCATCAGAGAGGGAAGGCAAACAGGCAATGATGAAAAGCACGAGTCAATGTCAAAGAACAGGAAGATCAGCAAGAAAACTGCAGCACGAAAGGCAAAACAAATGACAAGCCTTTTAGCTGAGTGAGTGAAGCTGGAGCTACAAGTTGGCTGGAGAGATGTGACTAAAGATTTATGAGGGTAAGGCCTTAAGAAAATTGTCAGTATGGAAGATGAAGTCTTCAGAGGGAGTGAGAGAAGACTCTAATGATAAAGAGAGATCCAGAAATCAGTGTCTGAAAGGAAAGCCAACACAAAGAAAGCAAACAGTTAACATATGGCAGTATGATCTATGACATACAGCCAAATACAGAAATGTCTTTCACAAAAGGAAAAGGATTGCAAAAGGGCAGAATGAATACAAGGACAGGGGAAAAAAGACAAAGCTAAATACTCTTGGGTTTTGATGCAGGGTAGAAAGGGACGAGAGACAGATGGATTATCCACATGCAAATGGTTTCAGAGGTAGTGCTGGAGGAAGGGGTATGAGTTTGAGAAACTGAGTACATGCAGTGAAATTATTTCCAAGAGAGAAGTGATTGTTCTAGAGATACCAGTAAATGGAGAAAAAGGAACAAGGGGACAGGTATTATGTTGGAGACAAAAGCAGTGTGTATACTACCATGCATGACAAGAGTCTTCCTATAATATCTGAATTTGGTTTAGATTTCTGCTACATCTTCAGGTCTTGACTTCTGCTCCTGTATCCCTGGGATATGGAATTAGGAAAAATCCAGAAATAAGGGGGGAAAGGAAAGAATGTGTTAGAGAAAGGAAAAGGAGAGGAGAGGAGAGGAGAGGAGAGGAGAGGAGAGGAGAGGAGAGGAGAGGAGAGGAGAGGAGAGGAGAGGAGAGGAGAGGAGAGGAGAGGAGAGGAGAGGAGAGGAGAGGAGAGGAGAGGAGAGGAGAGGAGAGGAGAGGAGGAGGAGAGGAGAGGAGAGGAGAGGAGAGGAGAGGAGAGGAGAGGAGAGGAGAGGAAACAACCTATCTAATGAGGCTGGTACAGTGTAAACAAAAACCGGGCAGTCAGCAGTGGCATGGGACTAGGTATATGGAAACAGGAGTCAAGTAGTTAAACTAGGGAGCAGGAAAAGACGAGAAGTTCCCACTTTTGAAGAAGACCAAACAAAACAGGAAAACTTCAGAAAGGGTAAAAACTGCTGCTGTTTTTCTCCTCACTTGGTGGTTGGAGTGGATTTCCCCTGGCTGAGCAGGGAAAGATGCCTAAGAAACCAGTGTAATTCATTACTAACTTAATGCTTCAGGGATTAACTTTACTTTGAATTTTGGAGTTCCTCATGGCACAACTCCTGGAGCCAAGTTGTGTTTTTGTTAATACCTACCAGTCTGACCATTAGACTGTTTCTTACACCGACAATCTACTTGCATTGCTGCCTGGACCAGGTAGGCATTTGCTGTGTGATGTCTGGACAAACTACCAGTGCTTCAGTGCAAATCAGCAGGGCACCATGGAGGCAGAGTACCACATATGGATCTACAAATGTTGATATAACTGCATGTATACAATGGAAATTCCACTAAAATTATATAAAGTCACAGGAGAACAGAAGATAAACTCAAAGGACAAGTGCACAAGGGAGTGGATAACACCATTATGCGACAGGTTATTTGTATCTGCAGGGCATTTATTTTCATTCAGATAGGGGTGTAGATGCCACCCTCCTACCAGCAGTTTTTATGTATAACACAATTCATGTTAATAACAAATAAAACACTTTCATTAACAGTAAAATAAGCCCAAATCTTCATGAATCTCTCCCAGCAGTATAACATTCGTAGATGTGCTTGTCAACAGTCAGTCGTTAACATTCTTCTGTAACTGCCACTGTATTGTAATATTTGTTTGCATTTATTAGCTAGCAATGAAATGCAGCATCAGACCCCTGGCTTCATTTCTTTTTCATTCACAGGAAAATGAATGAAAAGTGACAACCAGGAAAATGCATGATGCTGTCCATCACCATATTCATCCTTTCTCTCTCTCTCTCCCTAAATAAATGTTTTACAATTATACATTAGAAAAGCATCTAAATACAAATACATGTGCCTGCAAACATACTTCTCTTAACCATCACAGAGGAAAGTGATACTAAAAGTTTTGAAACTAAATGATACTAAAAGCTATAAATTCAGGCTTATACCTTATTTTGTTGATAAATGTATTTATTTAGTTAAACTATTCCAATAAAATATTAGAGTTGTACTGTCAATACTATTTTGAATTTTACTATGGTATTGCTAGCTGAAAAGAAAATCCAAACCCAAAAAAACTTTAAAAAGCAGTACAGCAAACAGGTATCCTTATAAATGCATTTCCCATGAAAATGGTAGAAGAGAGTATGGAAGATTTCTAGATGTCTCTGAAAATAAAACCTCATGATATGTTTTAATTCAGTTCCACAAGCATTCCCTGATATATTGCTAAGTGGTCACTGAGTTCAATAATCCAGACAGATTACTAGAGGACTTCTATTTTTAGGAATCCATCTGGTATTGTGGCAATTGGAGCTGATCGGATTACTGCTATATCCTAGCTGTGTAAAATGCATTGATGCTGCAAAAGAAACCCGCGCTACACCACTCTAGCTGCAATGTCAGGCCGATTGCTGGAAGCATATATCTTAATTTATTTTCAAACATCACTACTTTATAATTAATTCATGAACATTCATGTCATGTTTACATTTTATACTTTATCTTTTTGTATGATGTTTAATGGAAGAGGGACTGATAAATGCAGGGATTCTGAAAGGGGCTCCCTAATATTTTAAGCAAAGCCACAACATGAAGATTTGTTAAAATAAAGAATAAAATAAAATCCAAAACCACACAAAAAACCCAACAAAATACCTACTTTCTGAGGTGGTGTGGGGTGGTGCCTTTCTCCTGCAAGTATCAACAGCTGCATCTAGTGGTTTTAGTCGGTACAGACAATTTCTCCTACAGCCAAGCTATGCCTTAGGAAAACATTTCGTATTCTGCATTAAAGGGAAAGGCAGGAATCTTCTTCAATGTAGAGATATCTAATGAAAAGCATTGATGCTTCACTGAAGCTAATTTTTTTTTTTTTTTTCCCCAGTTTATCTTGTGCAAATTAACCTATGGAGACTGGGGTTTCTTTGACACTGTATGTTTTGAGTTGTGTATTTCTAAAAGTTTCATATTCTACATTTGTGTATTTTCCTTATTAATAAACCAAATACACATATACATGAAACTAACTTGAAATTATAAATTCAAAAATCTAAAATTTACATTTTGTGGAGTGGAATTAAGCAAGTTCAAGTAATTTGCCACATGTTCATATCTGCATTTGATACAAAAACTTAACTACAACATTGTTTCCAGACCTGGTTGATGTACCATGGATTAACAAAATCTTCAGTTTCCTGTAAGACCAAGTATCATGTTTATTAGACATTCCAGAAGCATTCACTTCAATCAAATAAAGGCGAATTATACATTTCAAACAACGCCACATACTGTTAATTTCAGATAATGCAAGAAAAATTCCACACACCCTCTCCAGTCTTTTCTGAAAAACAGAATGGTATTTGCAGGAATAATAAAAAATATACAGTCTTTATTTACATCCACTTATTATTTCGAATAAACATATCTGGAAATAAAAAATAGCAATTCTGGAATCAAAAGTATTTATTTTTCAATAACTTCATACTAACTGAAATGTGAAACATCTAGAAAAATATATTATTTTTTTCCTAATAATCCTTATAATTAAACATGATGACTCCACAGTGGAGAGCTTTGCTGAAAAATTGCAATAACAAAAGGACCTTTACAATTCAATTGGACTTCTTGAAGTCTGACATAGCCTGCCAAGAAGCTTATAAGAAATTTGTCAGTAGCTTAGCAGACAAGCACGGGTTAGAATATGGTAAGAGGTGGAGGAAGAAAAAGTAAGTGTTGCTTTTCAAAGTAGATAAAACTAAGCAGTAACAAACCCAAACTTTCTGTTCATTTATCAATTTCTATTCATAAGCTGTTTGGAAAAATCAAACACAATTTTTTATAATGACCCACAATCATTCAATGTGAATAGGAATTAAGGACTAAGTGGACTTTGAACAAGGTATAGTAAATTTAATTGTGGATGTAGGTTATTATTGCTAGAGTCACATAAAGGCGTATTATATAATACTAATTAATTGCAGCTCTTCGGGAAACCTGCATTGGTATCATAATGAACAGTTTAATGAAAGGTTCTGCATAGTATGATCAAAGAACATACAAGATCTAATCTCAACCTTTCTTTATTCAGACAAATCCAGAAACATCCTGGTCCATTGATTTATAAAGCATATGATAGAACACAGTACTAAATATGGTAATAGTCACCTTCTCTTGCTATATTAAGTTGTCACCACTTTTATAATAGCTGAATTCCTTGCAAGCACTGTGTTTAGCTTTTCTATACTTGGTCCAGCTGAATGCAGAAGGTATTTCCATAGACTGCAAAACAAGATACTGAAAAATTAAAGGCCAGATTTTCAAAGACCTTTTGGTGTACCTTATACCAATGATTTTAACAAAAAGAAGCATATAATAAACAGAAAGAACAATTGAAAACATTCTGCACAGGTCACCTCTAGAACGGAGGTGGAAAACCAACTTACTTTCTAAAAAAAATTGATGTCTTTTCACTTTATGCTAGGTAAACACACAGGGCTGCTTAGCTGTATCAACTTGCCATAGCACCTTCTGTTATGGTATCTGTTAGAATTTCACCCTTATTTGTGTGAATAATAATTTAATCTGAATAATAATTTCATAAACACCTTTGCTCAGAGCCTCCTGTATGTCACACAAGTGCGAGACAGAAAGACAGGCTGCAGGGTAGGTGAGTCTCTCTTTTAGGTGCAGGGTTTGATGTAAGCACCCAATATGTTTGGTACGTTTTTGGGGTGTTTTGGTTTGCTTTGATTTTTTTGGTATGTTTTCATATTCAGTGGTTGCCTGTCTCAATGCTCTAAGAAACCTCTATGTCTTCCTTAAGAATACATCTTAGCCCTAGCTCATTTTCCTTCTGCTTGCTCCTTTTGAAACTAAAGCTCAAAAAATATACCGGGGGTGGGGTGGGGGGTGGGGGGTGTTAGAGGGAAGGGAAGAAAAAGCACCATTTTTCTATAATAAGCAGAACTATTTCAGTACGCATCACTCAGCCTCGAAAACAGTGCCTGGATAAGATCTCTGCTTGCGTCGACTGAATTTCTTCTGCATTGCCTTGTCCTTGTTCTCAGTTTCCTCACGAGGTGGCACCAAAGCTCGAAGTTTTGGAATACCGTTCTGAAACTCCGGATGCCTTTTTCGCGCATCCTGCAAATTCGTCATTGTTTGTCAAGGCAAAGCCAAGAGGACCAGAAAGGCATTCATTCATAGTGAAAAAGAAAAGGGAGAACCTGTCCAACTGGTGCAGGAGATATCCGAACAGAAAGTAACAGTAAGATAAATATTGACAAATTCATTTCCTGTGCATTTTCTCAAACCGTAGTGAAAGAATTAGTGTTACCTAAGGAATTATTTTCTAATGGTTTCTAACTAACTGATTAAATAATCACCATTCCTTAAGAAAACTTCTCCATTTTGCATCACTGAAGTTGAAGGGCAATTCTTTCATTTACAGGGTTGTTTTCAAGTACTGTGCCCTCACAGTACTTTAGTACTTACAAGGTACAAGTGTTCAAAGATGACAAAAAATCACACTTCAATTCTCTTGTTGCTTTTTGTGTAAACCATGTGGCCCACTCCCCTCCCATATGAGTGCAAGGAAGCCTTCTCATTAATTTCACCGTGACCTTTTCTGTGTCTGTAACATACTACTGCCTTTGGAAGAAGAGGAAGGCAACTTAGGAGGACTATTAGAATGCAACAAAGTTAGGCAGGGAGATCAGAAGTCAAGCTGTCCACTGCCATAAGGATGGCAAAAAAAATGTTTTGCAAATACATTAGAAACAAAAGAAGGGCCAAAAATAATCTCCATATTTTGTTGGATGCAGGGGGGAACTCCACAAAGCATAGAAAAGGCTGAGGTACTTGATGCTTTCTTTGCCTCGGTCTTTAATAGCAGAGACCAGTTACCCTCAGGGTACTCAGCCCCCCCGCCCCCCCCCCCCCCCCCCCCCGAGCTGGAAGACAGAGATGAAGGGCAGAATCCAGGAGGAAACAGTGTTAGTGACCTGCTGCTGCACATAGACATGCACACGTCTACAGGTCCTGATGGCATCCACTCGAGGGTACTGAGGGAGCTGATGGAGTAGCTCACCAAGCTGCTGTCCATTATTTATCAACAGTCCTGACTAAGTGGGGAGGTCCCATAAGACTGGAGGTTAGCCAGTGTGACACCCATCTGCAAGAAGGGCAGGAAGAAGGATCCAGGGAACTACAGGTATGCCAGCCTGCCCTCACTGCTAGGGAAGGTTATGAGGCAGATCATCTTGAGCACCATCACAGGGCATGTGCAAGACAACCGGGGCATCAGGCCCAGCCAGAATGGGTTTATGAAAGGCAGGTTCTGCTTGATAAACCTGATCTTCTATGATAAGGTGACCCGCCCAGTAGATGAGGGAAAGGCTGCGCATGTTGTCTACCTGGACCATTGTAAAGTCTTTACCAGTCTCCCACAGCATTCTCCCAGAGAAACTGGTGGCTCATGGCTTAGACGGGTGTACTCTGCGCTGGGTACAAAGCTGGCTGGATGGCCAAGCCCAGAGTGGTGGTGGGTGGAGCTACATGCAGCTGGCAACCAGTACACATGTGGTGTTCCCCAGGGCTCAGTACTGGGACCAGTCCTGTTTAATACCTTTATCGATGATCTGGACAAGGGAATTGAGTGCACTCTCAGCAAGTTCGCGGACAACACCAAATTGTGGGGGAGTAAGTTTGCAGATGATGCTGAGTAGGGACGTGGAGCGTTGACCTGCTGGAGGGCAGTCAGGCTGTGCAGAGGGACCTGGGCAGGCTGGAGCGATGGGCTGAGGCCATTCCTGGGAGGTTCAACAGGGCTCAGTGCCGGGTCCTGCCCTTGGGTCACAGCAGCCCCACACAGCGCTACAGGCTGGGGCAGAGCGGCTGGAAAGGGCCTGGTGGGAAAGGGCCTGGGGGTGCTGGTCCACAGCCGGCTGAGCGTGAGCCAGCAGTGTGCCCAGGTGGCCAAGGCGGCCAGCAGCACCCTGGCTGGTACCAGACACAGTGTGGCCAGCAGGGCCAGGGCAGCGATGGTCCCCCTGTCCTGGGCACTGGTGAGGCCGCACCTCGAACGCTGTGTTCAGGTTTGGGCCCCTCGCTGCAAGAGGGACGCTGAGGTGCTGCAGCGTGGCCAGAGCGGGCAGCGAGGCTGGTGCAGGGTCTGGAGCACAAGTCTGACGGGGAGCGGCTGAGGGAACTGGGGCTGTTCAGTCTGGAGGGGAGGAGGATCAGGGGGGACCTTATCACTCTCTACAGCTACCTGAGAGGTGAGGATCAGTCTCTTCTCCCAAAAAAATGAGAGGTAGGATGAAAGGACATGACCCCAAGTTACACCAGGGGAGGTTTAGATGGGGTATTAGGAAAACTTTCATCACTGGAAGGGTGGTTAAACATTGGAACAGGCTGCCCAGGACACAGTGGAATCACCATCGCTGGAGGTATTTAAAAAAGATGTAGATGCGGTGCTTAGAGACATGGTTTAGTGGCATATTTGGCAGTGCTAGGTTAATGGTTGGACTTGATGATCTCAAAGGTCTTTTCAACCTAAATGATTCTGTATTTACTGACATTTCCTTTCCTCTTGATTTTATCCTTCACCTCCTCTTCATAAGCTTTAAAAGGCCAGACGGCCATTCCCCGTTAAGTGGATGGGCTACCATTTCTCAGAAGTCCTAGCTGAATGCAAAAAGCCCCACCCTACTTCAAGTCTAAAATATATCTTTCCAAAAAAGTACATCTGATTGCCTTCAAAACATGACAGGCTACTTTCCTTCTCTCCCCTGTTCACACTTGACTAAAGGCTTCTTTATTTTTGTGGGCTGTTACAAATTACTTTCCCCACTTCAGAAAAGGGACTATAAAATTCATACATTGTGTTTTACTGAAATAGTGAAAATTCCAGCACACTGACTATGCCAAGAAAGTCTCCCTCCAGACACCCCAAGTGTGTACTGAGCAGTTTTGACGATCTGACTTTGGTGTGTTTTGGTTTTGAGGTAAGTTTAAAAAGACTTGAAAACACCTTTTTATTTTCCCCCTTTTATTTTTTCTTGTACTGGTGCTTAATTTTTAATATTGATTAGGAAAACAGCTGCAGAAAATGTGCAAACATTCCTCCTTGGTAGGAATCTGTGGACCCTTCCCATGCTTGAAGCTCAGCACAGTGAGAAGAATGGTATTGAATGGAGTCTTTAGGGACTGACTTACATTTCAAACTCACCTGTAGTGATTTTGTGTGATATTTTGTCCTTTGACAGGCAGAAACACAAGAGCAAAAAAGATGCAAATGACCTTTGTTTACTTGCCTTCCCTCGTAACCCAGATTCTTTTAACAGTGTTCTGACTACAATGACTTATACTTAAAGCTTCATTTGTATTGCTCTGTTGATGTTCTTATTAATTCGCATAGAAAACACTGTCTCATTTGTGTGATCCATTTAATTCTGTATATCTCTCTCCCCCACTCCTTGATTGTGCAGCATACCTCTTTAGGACAAAGACTGCCCTTTCTTAACACCAGGAAACTACCTTGTTGCTTAGGTGTTGCTGTAACTGAAAACCATGGGTTGGGTTGGGTTGGTTTTTTTTTTAGTTTAGAAATATCCTCCCCTTCCACTCAGACCACCAGGGAGCCTTCTAGCAGTGAAATGGATTACAAGTATTAACCTAAACTCTATATTTTGCAGTATTTGAAGAAGTTTCTGGACTGTAACAGTTGGCTGCAAATTTCCCATGGAAATAAAGAGTCATATAAATACATCATAACATTGGAGACACTTCTGAATGGCCATATAAGCAGAACTCTTTTTAAAAAAGCTTCTGTTTTTTTAAATGCATGTGGAAACAGTACCCTCACTGTAGAGAAATGTGCATCTCCCAGAAAGAAGTGAATACCTAGGGAGATTTAGCTGGCTTACAGTAGTAATAAACCTGTGACTCCTCATTGACACACCACTATACAGACCTCCACCAATCCCTCCTCTTGAAAACAAACAGCATTTGCATTTGTAGAAATAGACACAAAGTATAATCAAAATGCAGCTACTCTTGCCTCTATCAAGTATACACATAACATTAAGACATTTGTCTTAAAATTAGAAAGGCTGTTTAGAATGCAGCAATGCACAGTAATAATTTCCTTCTCTTTTTTCCTTCTATCACACTTGTAATCATATCACAACCATTTTTCTGTTAATAACATGTTTACATTTAACTTCATACCAGCCCCTCCTTTAAATGAAAATTCTAGGTGCTCACTTGTTCATATTTTGAAACTGAGTGAGTCTGGGCTCTCACAAAGAACATGCTGCTGCTGAGATCCTCTTGAACTCAGCCAAATAGAAATAAATTTAAATTTGTAATTATTTCTTTGGTTTTAATTGGAAGTAATTTTAAAAAACTTGCTACGACATTTTTTTAATGAATTTTTGGCTTCTTTGGTGAATATACCCCTCGAAAAAAAATTCTTTCCTATGCTGATGAAATCAGATACTTTCCCTTTGCATAACTACAGCACCTCTCAATTTCACAATGACTGAGATGCTGAAACAAGAGTTTCACCACGAGGCCTAATAGTAATTGGTTACAAGTTCATTAGTTATGACCTGTTCCCTGAGTACAGATGAACTCTTAGGGTTTTTTTGTTTCTCCCAGGGTCTGACCAGCAATACAAGTAGTACCTCAAAATGCATTCATTTAAGTTTCTTCACTTTTAGTAGATTGTTAGCCATTCCAAAGAGGTTAACAAAGCATATCTATTTTATATATATATACGCATATATATAAAACATATTATGAGCACAAGTTCAAAAGGATGCCACAGCTGCAACTAGCTTTTTCATCCTATGGATTTTGTTTTAGTAAGAAAGGGAGCTAGGGGGCGTCTCATAGAGTCAAGCTACCATGTTCATTTCAGTGAAGTTTGACTTTCCTTTCAATCAACTTCTACTGTCATAATCAACATTTCCAATTTGCCATTATACGGGCTAAAGGGCTAGGGAATTGCATTTCCCTGACAACTGCCGCTGAAGAAAATGCATCTTTTGCTAGTGCCACACTCAAAACATACAAGATGGTTTGGGTTTGTTTTCTCTGAAGCTTGTAATTTCATCAAACAGATCCCTCATCACATGACCTCTGTGCATATCTCTGCTAGTTTGTTTTTCTGTTTTAGTTGATAACCTATCATGCATATAACCCATAAACTTTGGTTAAGATCTCTCTATTCCACTTATGCTACAAGGAGAGTAAGGTTTACCAACAAAGTAAACTATGTTAGGGTATAGATCTTGGAAAATAATTGTTGCAGATCAAAACTTGGCCTTGTGGGAGGCATATGGGAATTTTCTTTCCAGCTCTCACCATGCCAATGTTTCTTCTAGAAGATTTCTCCTTTTCAAGACACCTAGTTCTGTTATCCTAGACCATCCTAATATGAAGAGGGCCTGCAATATTTAATTTTAATTAGCCAAGATGACCTTTGATTTCGTAGTAGTTTAGCATGCTGTTGTTCAAATGAGTAATTGGAAGCCACCATAAAAGCAACTAGCAGTGTCTGCATGTAACAAAACCCCAACAAGTAATGCTTAGTTCCACCAGTGCACCTCAGGGATATAACTGACTCATTCACACAGCATTTGACAGTAATGCCAAGTATGAACTCTGTCCAAAATAGAGGTAGCGATAGTAGGTTTTTTTCACTTTGGAAATGACAAAAAATTTACACAACTCATCAGGAAAAAGATAAATTTCCATATGGGCTATGAAGAGGTTTTTTTATAGTATACTTTTTTTACATAGGAAGAAAGAAAAAACAGGTGTATTTACTCTGGAATTTAAATGAAAGAACAAAACAGTGCTATCGATAGCTTTTCATATTGTTAAATTTTAACAAGTAATCTTTAGTTATTTTTCTTACATCTGACATATCAACCCTAGCTGAAGAGAAATGGAAAGGTATAGAACTAGCTATATTATCTGATACTGATACATTATTTTTCAATTATTTGTTTACTGGGTTTTCTCTCATGCACTGTATACAAACAATTTGAAACCAAATACAGAAAAGCAACAAAGGGCATACAAAGTTACATATGAGTTAATTTTGGTTTTAAAAGTTTATTTGCTTGGCATAGATGAAAACTTTACCTTTTTCATGATTAGCCAAGCAAACAGAAACTTAACGACATTCTTTGACTTTAGATAAATGGCAGCAAGATATATTAATGCCATTCAGAGTAAAGATACTGAAAAAATACATTCCAGGTTATGGGTTTTCAGCATAATACATACAGCTTAAGTACCATTCAACAGAAACCTCACTGTGTAAAGCCTATATTTTAAATAGACAGCTCAGGCAAATATAAAGACCTTCAGCAACAGGTCTTGACTGCATTGCTGGAAGATGAATCTTAATTATCACCTCCACATAAAGCCACCAGGATGTTTTCATAATCCCCTTTGAGTTCATCCTGCCAATTTAAGGACAAAAAAACAGTTGTCAGGATAATGGTCTCAAGTGAAATAAGTTTCAGTAAGCATTCAACATACATGTAACGAACAACAGTCCTTCACCTAAATATATTAATCACTTGATAACACATGTGTTACCTACACGCTAAGCTTGAACTGAGTACCTGCACTGTGATACAAACCTATTTTTTAACATATGAAGTTATTTATATGACCTATAAATAAAGACATGCATTTCCAGAATGGACCAGAGGTAGATAAGGCTAATGAAAATCCTAGGAATCTCATGGCATAAATAAAGTACAGAAGATTTCTATCCAACAAGGAGCTTAAACTTTTCTTCTCTAAAGTGAAAATGCCTTCCTTGACCTGTAATGTCCAATTATTAATATTAAAACAATATAAAAATTGTATCTAGGATTATGTCAAACACAGGCCACTTGTATGGTGATATTTGATTCACCATGGGATCACTTATTCAACTTGGAAAAGGTGGATAATATGCATTAAGGCCTGCACCCTTCAAGAAGATATTTTCTGTTAGTTTAAGTCATTCACTTAAGTCAGGCCAAATAAATGTTAAATTAGCAAGGTATTTGCAGCAGTTCCTCCAATGCTAAAAAGCAATAGCCAGTTGCATCAAATATCTCCCAATAAAGCTGTTAGTGCAATCACCTCCAGTCTCCAGATATGTAGCATATGTCTGCCCAGGTACAGGAGCTTGGGAATACTGTAGACTCCATTCAGCTCTTGGCTTCTACTGTAAGGTGATATCCTGAGACATACCACTACTAACAAATTTCTACAGCTTTCATGACAAAAATGTTGCCCCAAAAAATGGATTTATTGTACAAGTATGTGGATCATCAGGAACATGAGTTACTTAGCTACAATGAGCTATTCAGCATGAACTTCTGACTGAGGAACAGAAGCATTAACAAATCCTTACTGGGCTTCCAAAACACTTTCGTTGTTTTGCATTTCATATGTCGCCTGAGAGAAAACCTACCATAATGGCTTGGCGGAGAGAGATGCCATACAGTCTCTTGTAATAACCTTTGATCTCATTCATATCCACTTCATGACGTGAAACCATGATTCTGATGAGCTCTTTGTGCCGTGTCCCAAAGCCCTGTTAAAAGAAAAAAAAAAAAAAAAAAAACACAAAGAGAAAAGGAAAAGGGGAAAAAATTTTTAAAAAAGAGGCTACTTATGTTACTGAAACATCTTAAATCAAGGTTCATGCATCAGACTTCTTTGAGGGTGAACAGAGCCCACATCTTATTCCTTTCACATCTCTCAGAGATCTTTTTATATCCCCTTTCTGTCCTTCCACTCCCTATAAGCACAATTCACTTCTGACAGGCTACCTCCATTCCTGGTTGGTTTTGTGGTTTTGGTGGGTTTTTTGTTTGGTTGGGTTTTTTCCCCCCACATTCCTTGTAGCTGTTTCCTAAAAAAAAAGTCATGTCCTTCACTGTGCTTGCTAGACAGCAGAGACAACCTAGACTTTTATAATTCACTGCCTTTATTATTTTCTTAATAGTGTGATTAACTGTATTTTCATAATGTTTCACTCAATTTTTCACGTGCTACTCCTAATTGTCACAGGAGTTATTAAAACACCTGCATGCTAGACTGTTTCAAGACCTCCACTGAGACTGGAACCTCACTCAACTGAGGTTCCAGTTTGCCAGAAGGACCATAAATATCTTGTCAAAGATTAGGCTTCTAGAAGGTCCTTGTCCAGGATCTGTAATTGCTTTCCTATTTACTTTTCACAAATATTTTTGTGGGTTTGTAAGTGAGAAATGTTCCAGTTAGCTTTCTGTCACTGTCTGGAGTAAAAGATGTGTGGATGGACAGATGTCTTCATGAACATGCTATACCAGACAGCTCCTTCTAAGGAAAGACACTCAGAAGTTTCCATGGAAAAAACAGAAGAGCTAGAAATACACTGAATTTCCTCCTGTGGTCCATTTTTATCACACAAAGGGCTTAGAGAGCTCTAGTTAGCTTGTTATTTTTCAGCTTACAAAGCATTCCATGTTTTTACAAAGAGAAATTCTTTCTTTAGGTTACCTTCATCGCCAAGTGGAGTTTCTCAGCAAAGAAAGCTGGCTTGCTTGTGGCACACTTCACTGTAATGAAACCATGAGATAAGGTCACATCTGTTATACACATAACAAGTAACAAAAAGAAAAAAGACTGGAAAGCAAACACTTTAAAAGCAGTCTGTGTTCCTACCAGCATATTCTATTTATCTACTTCTTTATTATCTGTCTTCAAAATATAGAAGTAGCAGTTCCTTTCCTCTGTCTATTCAGAGAGCAATTCAGTCAGGGGAGAAAAGTTACTATAAAGACAAGACTGTTTTCCCTAGTTTACTGTCACAAAATCAAGAAAGATGTTGCAGTTCCCAAGAAAAAAAGTGAAAACATTTGTGCCTTCTAGAGCAGAGCTGGAGGTTGCAATCTGATGTTTTGTAAAAAAGTTATACTAAGTACTTGCCCTCCACTGCTGATATTAGAATGGATCTAATGGGACTCATTCTTCTATCCAGAATACACTTGAGTTGATACAAATGCTGAGAACAAGATGGGTGTCTGGGTCCTAATTCTATCCCTGGTCCACTAGTAAGAGTGACTTCAGTGAGTCACTGCTTTGCATTACTGTTCATGAGGAATCTTAATTAAACATCTTAATACACACCTTTATCACAAAGGTTATAAGAATATTTTCTTGAACAGAAGTGCAGAATGACATTCATTTTATTTTTAATAATCATATTATAAAGATCTTTGAAAAACAAAATTTAGAGAAGAGCGGGTTTGTTGGTGGTTTTTTTAAGGCAGGTTTAAAACTATCAGATTTTTTTAATATACAAATTGTGCCTGTTCCGACAGCTCTTTCTGGCATATTGACTTCTTGTAAAGGTATTCCTATGGTGATGACACATCTTTTCTCCCTAAAAGATCTTTCTACATATTGGGAGAGCTATTTCTACTCATTCATCAACTTTAACTGACTCTAAATAACTCAGTTAAATCACTATGCTCAGACTGGATTTTCCAAAGTATTATTTAGCAAGTTGAAGCAGAGTAAGCCTAAAATGGTTTCCTATTAGAGGAAGTATGGCAGAAGTAAAAGGTAGTTTTTCCTACAGTTAGTACATGTACTAGGTTACAATTTGTAGAACCACTTACCAAGGGCAGTCAGGCAGTTCTCGATATCACCTTTCAGCTCCAAATCCAGTACCTTGTTCATATCATGTTTGCTGTATTTGGTGTACTTCTGAAAAACTAAATAAGGGAAGAAAAATCAGTGAATAGTGATGAAAAAGACAGTATTCTCCCTGCATTTCCTTTGCTTGATTCTTCCCTTACTACTGCAGCAGTGCACACAGGTGACTGATTGTAGGCCATATTTCTCATTTTTTCAGCCAGCACAGTGTAAAGAGCAGTGTTACTGCATGGACTAGGTGGAGTCAGTGTAAGGAATGGGACTTTGTTAGGATGACAGGGTTCATGTACCCATTGGTAAGGAAAGGGGTGTTCCAACAACTCTGCTGGAGCCTGTGACATCAGGTGATACCCCTCTATGCAGGGCAAACTGGCTGAAAAGCAAGATCATATTGGGGAGCATTTAGAACCCCTGCCACACTGATCCCTTGGCTTTGTGGTCACTAGTCATGTGGGATTTCATGGAAATAGTTTCCTTAACTACCTAAATTATATTGCCTATCACAAATACAAAAAAAAAAGCTGACAACTGCATGCTTAGTCAGCAAGCATGTCCAGTTACAAAGACCTTTGTAGCAGTAAGAGTCATGTCTGATTATCATCATGTCATGATAATCTATATCTTCTCAGTTCATAAGCAGTCCATATTCAAAAAGTATTCCATTGAAACACAAAGTTTTATCCAACATACCTCTTCGGAGATGTGGGTAGCTTCTTGCAGTAAGAACAGTAACAAAAACATTAATATCTGTTCCTTTCTTTTTCTCTCCTGCTTCATACAAGGCCTGTCAAAGAAAAGAAAGTAGTAAGGTTAACATCAGTATAGTAAAACCCAAACAGAAACACTGTACTTCTGAAGCTACCAGCCAAAGGTAGGCCATTGCTTGGTCGTAATTAATTCTGGGCCTTGACAAAATCCATAACAAAACACAACCTTAGAGTAACTCTAGCTCTACCCATACTTCATACTTCACTTATGTCATAATAGTACCTAGAGAACACTATGCAGCTAGAAAACATTTTCTGACTTTTACAATTATCATTTAGCTCCACTGGGTACATTACATTCTAGAATGAATATATTTTTCATATATCATGATATGTTTACAGTCTGCATAGAAGTTTAGGACTAATAGGCTTTCTTTAAAAAAAACCAACAAAATTATCTCTGGTATTAATGGGACAATTGTGAAGGAGAATACTACACATGAAGTCTTTCCAGAACTGACTTTAATGGAAATCAAGAATCAAAGCAGTCTCCTTTTTCCTCACCTCCTCATACCTCTCTAGAAGTAATAATTAAAGACCTTCACACAGCAGCAAAGAAGATTTAACAGCACTTTCTCTGCACCAAGAGTAATAGCACTGAATTTCTGAACTTGGAGTATTAATTTATTGACATTTCATATCTAGGGCTGATGACAAAACTCCTGATGTAGCAGGAATACAAAGCAGAACTGCTCAATGGCCTTTTCGTGGTGCGATTTTTTTTTTTAAATAAATGTAAAGCAAATCTACATTTAAATTGTAAGTGATGTAAAATTTTATAGGTGAAAACTCAGGAAAGACTGCTAATGCTTCCCAAGATTTTATCAATACTAATCACGCTAATGGTGGAAAAAATAAGGGAAAGATCAGTTGTTTATTTTAGAAGTATTCAGAAAATCACTGAGATTTACCCAATAATCTTGAAACATTCATCACTGTAAAGCAATAACTATAGCTAACGTACTGCAGAGCTCACACTGGTCAAGGTACAGGAGCAGGCTCTGCACATACATCAGTACACCCTTGTCTCTCATTTCAAGAGCCCTGTTACAAACAAAAGGAAGATTGTGTCTAACTTATCTAGTTGACCTCTCCTTCAAATGGTCTTCACACTTTACATGAACTAGAAGAGGTCTTGTAGAAATGTTTCTGAAGCTAGATATTAGGGTGAAGATTTAATTTCCTTCAGATAGTGATGATTATGTGAACTTCATAAAATAGTATCTGCTCAGAAAAGATTGCTATATAGCATACAGATCTGTTAGGTCTCCAATGCAAAAAATTCAGGTAGACCAGGGGTCCTCAAACTTTTTATCCAGGGGGCCGGCACACGGATGCAGTGGCAGGCAGCCATCTGCAGCTGCTTGGTTTCCCCCCCCCAACCCCTGGCGGGGGCGGGGGGGTCTGTAAATACCGGGGGCTGGATTGAGGACCCTGGGGGGCCGTATCCGGCCAGCGGGGTGTAGTTTGAAGACCCCTGAGGTAGAATATCTGCAGCCAGAATTTTAATCTCAATTAAATCAGATGAAGAAGCCCTGCAGTGCAAAGTATGATCTTACCCTGGCATCACTGTCAGCAAGTTCATCATTCACATAAGAATCTTCACTTCGGTCAGCCTATATAAATAAATAAAAATTTCACTGGTATTCAGTTCACCAAAATGCAGCATTTTCTGCCCTACCATTCTCATACATAACTTACACACATAATTGCAGACACATAACAGTTATGTCAATCATTCTGTGAATAAATTTGTTGTATTTGTAATCAGTCAGAGCTCAGACCTGCAAGGCCATCAACACTTTATTTTGGAAGTCCTACATTAAAATCCAGGGGAAATATTGTTTCTTAATGTGAAGTTCAGGCTTAGAAACTCTGATTTGCTCCCTGATGACCATTCAATAGACTCAAGCTGATTTGAAACAAAACCCAAAACCAAAACCATGCACATGGTTGTATCAAAAGCATGTACAAGGTTTAAATACATGTACTCAATCACAGAATTAAATATTTATACATTTTAAAAGGGTCTTTTTATTGGGCATCTCCCGTGTTTAAAGTCATCTGCTTTTGAACACAAATTCACAAAACAGTTTGTCCACTTGTTCGCTTCCTGCCTCTGTCCCATTTTGTAACTACTAGAAACATATCTTAACAGCAAGACAAAAGGTTTACTTCTCTAATTGTAAGCATTTGTTCTGTTTCTATTTCTAGTCAGTTGACATGACACCGGTTTCCAAGTGCTTAAAGGCAGTTCCCACAAAAAAAAGCATAACTAACAAACGCAGTTTTTTAAAATGCATATCTCATTATAACTTAAGAACAATTTCATATGGTCTGAGATATGTAAGTAAAAAATAATGCAAAGAAATAAATATTACCTAAATCTTTATTGTGTGTCTTTCTCAAAAACTCTTAACACTGATTTTTCATAAGAGATAATACCACTCAAAATGCTTAAGCATAGCATACCTTGGCCAGAGCAACCAAAGCTTTCTGAAAGTCTCCAGATGTGTCAGAGATAATATCTTGTGTTAGATCTCTCTTCAACACTGAAATCGAAAGAAAAAGGATTCATAGTCTGTTTTAAAGTTATCAACTAGATGACCTTCAAAGGTCCCTTCCAAGCCAAACCATTCTATAATTCTATGATTTTTACATCCTTTTCTTAATTTCCCACTTAAATATGCCCATTAGACAGGCAGTTTTCTTATTTCTCTCATTTAGCTTCAAGAGAAGGGGTAGTATATTTGTTACATGTCCTCTAATCCCTGAGATATGCTATGAAATTGGAGTTTAAACCCAAAATCTGCTGAAAAAGTTCTTTGAAGTCTTGCGGGTGGCATTGGCTTGGGCTCTTGCTTGTGAGGCACAAAAAAACTTGAAACTTCCTGAGTCATTTCTCTTTCATTCTTACTTCTTATATTTATCAACACTGAACTCAATCATAAAACTCTTCTGAAGAAATCAATTTGGGTGGAAGATATTGATTTGGGCTGTATTTGAATGGAAATCTCATGGAAAGTGTAGCTCATTCTCAGAAAACATGGTTTAATTAGACCACACTGACTGACTGCAGTGACCTCTACATATGTGACATGCTACATTACATTTTAGCTATCTCTTCAAAGATTTCCACACACCCCACCACCCCTTTAGTTCACTGGTTGCACCTACTGCTATTACCTGTGTTGCTAACTCAAGCACCACAGAACTTTTTTTCCAAGACTAGTGAAATCTTAAGTTAGCCAAGGCTTAGTTAGAAGAGGGAAAAGGCAGCTGGGTTTTGCTTGTATCCTAGAAAGCATCTAAATGCATGGCCCATTCCGTAAGACATCTGCAGCTCTGATGGTGGTGATGTGTCTTCCCAGACAGAAGTTTTGGGATCTACATAGGTCCAAAAAAAGTCAGGATTACTTTCCTCCCCTACAGCTCTCAATTTTATGTGAAGCTTCACTTGCATCCTACAAGGTCTCAGCTTCCTATATTAAGAAGCGATGCTATGACTATATTGTCTCTACAACAGTTGTACCATTAATACTTCTTTTTGCTCTGAATTACCTTCCTTGTAGTATCTACTGGCTTCTCTGATCTCTCTATTGTTTCTTGAGGCCAGAATTTCAATTAAGGTATCTTCATCAGTTCCAAGGCCCTGATAGGAGTGATTGAATTTTTAGAAATGTTATTTGATAAAGCAAACAAGATTTAGAACAGATCTAAAATGAAAGTCAGACTTGGCTTTGAAAGCACCACATGGAACAAGAAATAAAAGTGAGAAACCTTGTGCTTGCACACAATATTGTTCTTTCAGCTCTTTTGGAATTAATTTTTTATTACATTTAATGTCACTGATAACCAAAAGAAGGGCTATGTTGCAGCACTATCCAAACTAGCCAGCTGCAACAAGACTTTTACCACCCCCTACCAGGTTAACTTCATTAAGTAGTTCCTGTGCCTTGCCCCAGCACAGCCACCAATCCCCCGCAAGGTTTCAAAAGTTCATCTACTGTCCCTGCTGTTTCTTCATCCTTTTCAGGCCAGTCCACCCTGCTTCTTGCTTCTGCATTCTTCTTTCTCTGGGCTCCTCTTCCAACCAGGCTCTTCTCATCTGGGCCCCCTCCTTCTCCCGGGGCCTCTCCTTGTCTCCCCTACACCCAGGGTGCTCTGTCTCCTCCCTCTGCCTCTTCCAGATCTCTCTTCCTCCAGTACTCCTCTTCCATACCCCTTAGAGCTATTTAACTACTTAGCAGGAACCAGCCACAGCTGCACATTATCCATGTCAGCCAACCCACCCCCTAAAGCCAGCCCACAGCTGTATATTATCAATGTTAATTAACCTGCCTTCATCCCTCTGTAATTCCTCTACAGGGTTAAAAGGGCCAAGCATTACACAGAGAAGATAGGATTTTAAAATATATGAAGAAAAATACCCCCTTCCCCTTTCTCTTATCTAAACATATATGTAAACACTATGGCTTTCTATCACTATATCAGCAATCAGTTTTCACAAGTCAGAGAGTTCATTCTCACAAAAGAATCTCTTCCAACCCTGAAATTCAGCAGATTGATGAGTTTTGTTCTCAGAACCCAAATACCAGTACAGATTTATTTTACAAAATGGGATTAAAATGAAGACAATATATGAGCTTTGAAATCCAAGTCCAATGTCATTTACAGGTCCTGATAATTATTTATGCTCTTTAGGAAAGCTTCTGCAGAAGTTTTTACCTTACCTTCATAGAAGCTCTTAATTCTTCAGCATCAAACTGAGCTGGAGTTTTGAGCAAAGCCACAACAACATCTTCCAGGTGGCTTTTCAGAACTTTTTTCAAGGCTTCTTCCAGACTCTGAGAGGAAGAATGTAAAACAGACTAAGCTAGTGAATCGTAAAATGCTGCTGTTCAGGTACAGTCCAAATGAGCCTGATTTCTCATGAATCTTAGTGTACATCATTCCTTTAGCTACTGGAAAGAACTATGAAGCCCAACCTGAAACTTTTGATTTGTCACCTTTATGTTAATCGTTTTTCAGTAAGTATTCAGGAGTGCTTTCACACTTGCAGTTCAGCCACATTCATCCATTTACAGTATCAGAAGACTCAAAATAGGCTGTTTTTATGTTAAAAGAAGGTAATACTATATTGCTGTTATGATTATGACTGAGTTACTTATCTGGATACATATTAATTCATCCATTTATCACATAAAGGACAGAATTGGCAGTGGAAACTATGTGGATGTAGTGTAATACCACCCTACCCAAAACTGCAAGTCCTGACAGTTAAGATTTGGTCTATATACTAATTTGACCTAATTTTAAGTTAAAAAAAGGAAAAAACCCTAATTATTCTGTCTCCTATCTGGAGATGCTCAGTACTCTGTTTTGTTACGTTAAAAGTTACAACCCTATTCCCCACCAAGTATATGTTCAGGTTGTGGCTCTAAGAGTGAAAAAGTCAACCTGCTTTGTCAGGATACCTAAGGCAACAAGATTATTTAAGAAGCAAACACTATGTCCTTAGTTAGTTCTGTTCTGTTCTTGACAGTGTGTCAAGGTATTAATAATCTAACAGCATTAGTCTCCCTGTGTCTTTGAAATTGTGTTATAATTTAGGTGTTTAAAAAATATAACTGCAAGGCTGCAGCTTCCTCTGAGGACAGAGAGGGCTGTGAAAACCACAAGTGAAGTTTCCTGAATAAAAACAGGAAATCTAGGCTAAAATATTAGACTTATTTTCTAAGTTGGTCTTTAAAAGTTACACTCAAAGGAATCACTTTCCAAGGAGCAAATGTTCAGTAACTCTGGTATGGCAACAGTGCAATTATAATTTCAGTTTAGAGTTACAGGTTCAACTGGAGAAAACTTGTTACAGAGAAAAGTAAGAGCAATCAAAACCTTTTCCAGAAATATGTAGTAATTTCCAAGCTTCTCATTTTCAGGGACTACCAGTTTTATCCATCAGTAGAACACTGACTCCTGTATACCCATCCCTGTGCCAGTGTTGGTATACTTGTGGAACAGCATTATGATCCTACAACTTTCCTATCCTATTTAGTGTTCTATCTGGACTTAAACATTTGGAGAGATGTCTCCAAGTTCCCTTCTCCATCCCTTCCTTTCTCTCAGTGGACTGTCTCCCAGGTGGTAGTAAAATCTCTGCATTCCCAATGATTTAGTGATTCAAAGGATCTCTAGGGCGTTCAAAAACCTAGAAAGACAGAATTTCCAATTTTTTCTTTTTATTTCAAAATAGTGGCCATCATATTCAAAGGCTCAGCACCAACAATATAGTTACAGGGTATTATTCTGTGATGATTTTCACAAAATAGAGAAGGCAGAAGACTAGCTTTTTGTTCTATGAAACTGAAGCTGTATGTACCATCTGAACTAGGAGCAACATTGATATTCTGGGTGTAAATTTAAGCTTGGCTTGAATATACTTTACCTTTCCTTTAGCCTGCTGATAGGCAGCTTTGATCTGCTGACGCTGAGCATTTGTTCTTTTAGTCAAGATGTCAATGATAGTGGCTTCATCCACACCTGTGAGTCACCAAACAACAAAATATTTAATAATATATTGGAAATAATTGTAGTGGTGCCTAGTGCATCATTTAGCCAAATACTAGTATTTTTTATTATTATTTGCTTTATGTCATTTTTTTTTCTTGGCTCACTGAAGTTTAACCAAGGAAAAGTCATAACAATCCACTGATTTACGTTTAGTGATATAGTGAAGAAATATAAAAAAAAAAAAAGATTCCCATAGAACACAGAAACCTATGTTTCTACAATTTCATACAGAAAGTCTTAAAGTGTTCTGAGTGCAGAACCTATATTAGAGAATAACTAAAAAAAAAAAAAATTAAAATTAAACGTCAAACTCATTTTGTCTCAGTAAGCCAAACAGAAAAAGGTTTCAAAGTACAGGCAAAGTGCCAAATGTGAATTTCATTAAAAGAGAGAAGTGCAATAGAAGCATACAGTACGTTAGCATATTCACTGCCTTTTGCAGGGATTTTATGGAAATCAGATCAAAAAGTATTAGTATGGTATGTCATAACATTTTTTTATTCTCTAGAAATTAATTTTTTACAACCTTTCCTTCAATATATTAGAGAACTTTAAGGTAGTATTAAGTAACACAACATCAGGATATCAAAGAGTTGAGATTCTTTACCAAGTGATACAATTTAATGTATTGCCAATCTTTTAAAAGCAAAGGCATCTCTCCTTCTTGCCATTGCCTCTCATTCTGATATTCTGTTCAGGACTATTCTCAAAATTTCCTAAGGAAGAGTCCTAATATAGCAGGTTAAATATTTATTTCTCTTACCCTTTACAGTAATAGCTTTGTCCAAAGCAACAACATCAGCTGATGGATCAAAGTTAGGGTATGACTGAATTCCAGGGCCACCTTTTGAACTTTTCTGTAGAGGAAGGGGATAATAATAATAACAATAATAATAAATAATTTTTAAAAAAATTTGCTTATTCCAAAGATTATTTTTGCAAAGAAACAGTTTTAGAAGCCTAAATAAACCATGTATATGGGATTGTCTATTATAGGACTATCAAGGAATATACACAATTTTATAACTACAGAGAACTAAAGACTCAGTAATGAATATGCATTGGATCTATTCTATTCATACCTCTTGTATTAAGCAGTAAATGCTTCATATATTGTTTTAGGTACCTGAAGACCTATTTCTCAGGATAACATGGATACCATAGAAAAATACTTCTTAACTGTCATGTTAGGCCATTATGTCCAAATTTTAAAGGTTTTAAACCCACAATTAAATCCTACAGGCACTTCCAGTAAAGTGCTACTAATTTCTTTGCTCATATCATGTGAATTGGCTGTGCATCACATTAAAAGCCTTCTCAGTTGACTCATATCTAAGGCTACAAGCACTTCTTGCATGTAAGATCTTGAAGAGTTCAAGCCTAATCCTATGAGGAAGTGGAAAACTGTTACCCAACTTCTTTGAAACTTGAGACGTAAGCCACACTTTCTTCACAGGCATTATCTACTGGCTACCTTTGGTGAATCCACTCCTAGATGGGCACTCCCATCTAAAGGGCTCTGGGACTAACTAGCAGTGATGAAT
Source organism: Falco peregrinus (assembly GCF_023634155.1). Taxonomy (NCBI): domain Eukaryota; kingdom Metazoa; phylum Chordata; class Aves; order Falconiformes; family Falconidae; genus Falco; species Falco peregrinus. The sequence goes on along the minus strand of NC_073739.1, from coordinate 46,475,369 downwards.
TCCACTAATGACAGATTATGTGGCTTGCCCTAAATCAGCAACAAGACAAATCAAGTCACTGGTAGGACCTACAACCCAAGATCGCTACCTTATCAATGTCTACTTCTCTTACAGAAGCTATAAAAAAGCCCAAAGGTTCTTTGATATATATATAAATTTCCCATTGGTAGGATACATGGTGAGATTTTTTTATTTAAAAAAAAAAAAACGAACAGTAGTTTAGCTACACTTTTTCTGAATCACCTATACTTTCTCCTATTTCAACAACTCACCATTTATTTTCTTTAAAATCCTTTGCCACTAAAGTTAAATAGCACAAGAAAAATGGCAACATCCAATGGATACATGTTTTACTTCTTCATTCTGCATTGAATTTTGTACACTTCTAACACCTAATAATGAAATATTCCACTCCTTAAATATTATATCACTGGGACTTGTAAGAGAGCAGAGGGACTGCATACTTAAAAAGGTATCTTGCATACTTTTGAAAAAAATCACTGTGACTTTGTGATAAGCAAACAGAAGAGCAGGACTTCTTCACTGCCTCTTTCCCAGGCATACCAGGTTAGTCTTTGTATACTGGTTTCCATGACAAACTTATCTACTAGCAATAAAAATCTGTAACCACCACAACCAGAACGACTCAGGAACCTGGTAGTGCAAGGGTGATAGTATGGTGCAGCCAAAGGTTTATGCACAAAACATTGTGAAGTCAAAATTACAAAATCCACAAAGGTATAGAGCAAACTATTTACTGAAATTTCCACCCTATGTTCAATTTTTTTTTTCAAGATGAAAGTTCTTTCAGGATCTCCTGGGACTTCACAGTGTACCACTTTATCTTCACCAACAGTCATTTTAGTATCAATCAGCTTCATTATCATGACAACTCCACATAATCCTAGTGCAGTAACTCTTGACTTCTCACCACCATAAGCCTCCCTTCAGTAGTGGTCTCCTGAGTTGTTTTATTACATACCATGACTCTTTCCACTCTAAGTATGACACATATAATAGGAACACTAGAACATATACTAGTGACTTTAGCTCCTCCTTTACATTCCTGGGCTCCAGCTCATGGCTTCCTCTACCCCAGCCTAAGAGTCACTGGTTTTCACAAGTTTGTCATCTGGACGTGTTCTTACACATTCGCACACCTGTACATCAGATTACTACTTTAAGGAGGATGACTTGACTCAATTAGTGATTGTCTGCTGAGAATTACAATTTCATTACAGTAACTAGTTCTGCCTAGGAATTGATAACTAAACTGATATGTGTAAATAAGAGTAACTTTTCATCTGATAGCAGACTTCCTAGGTTATTAGATTACATAATATTACACGCCGCAACAAAATTGAGTTCCTGTTCTAATCGACTGGAATTTTGCCATTGTTTATCCTCCCTTTGAGTATATGAAAGGCATTTGGTAGCTTATGCCTTTAAATAATTTCTAAATGTACTTGAAAATAAGCATGATGCTCTCAAAAGGTGATAATACTTACAATACATTCCTGCTCTTGATTTTCCATGAACCATGCCTGTTTCAGAAATTCTGACACCATAGCCATGTTGACAGAGTTTCTGGGAAGAGATATCAAGTTACAAGCCATTTTTGATCCAGTTACAAACCATTTTTCATCACTTTCAGCACTAGTGCAACTCAAGGTTTCCCACTCTCAAAATCCTTTTTCTTGAACTATGATATTCAGGGCCAAGCAGTCACTGGCTTGTGCTATCAGAAGCAGGTAACTTTTACATTTGGCAGGTGGTGCAATGCTCCACAACTGCGTGCTCAGTCCTACACCCTTAGCTACTTGCGGAATTTTTAGATTAGAAGTAGAACAGTAAACTAGTTGGACTATTTGCTTATTTACTATGTCAACACCTAAACATTATCATGGAGTTACAAAAGGAAGTTACCAGAAACAAATTAAAGTCTGTCTTTCCCCATTAGTTAAGGTACCAGCTATGCCCATTTAGCTTACTGAATATTTGATTCTGTTAAAATTCAGTGGTAAACAAGTATTGTTGTCTGATAACTTACTGAGGTTGGAGCTCTTGTGTGTTAAGACAAAATATTCCCTTGTTAAATATACTCTCATGTAATTTCTTTGACTAGCTCCTCCCTAAGGAAGATGAATACAATCAGACACTTTCACCTAAACTGTTCCTTCTTTCTTACATAATACCTCCAATTTCCACAAAAGAATATATTACCCATTTAAGAAGGGAGAAAAAAAAAATTCAGCCTTTTATCACCAAAATTACATTCAGTCTAGTTTTTCCATATTATACCATACAGAACAGGAAAAAAGACTAATGGTGTGATTTGATATTGAGAACCCAAAAACAGTGAATAGGCTGCTTTATAACAACTTTGGTGTGAGGAATATTCTGTTTGCTAAAAGAAACAGTGAGGCAACAGAAAGAATAAAGTTTTATCAAATAAAGTTTTTCTGGTCTGCTCAAAATATTTTTTTTTCCTCCAAACTTCCATAGCAAACTCTAGGGAAGGGTTCGTTTTAGAGCATACATATAAACAATAAAGTCAATGGTGCTGGGTAAACCATAGTGTCTTTGAATCTACTGTGAAGAGACAAGATGTTATTTGTGGTCTTGGGGTACAGATCACATAATATAGATCATATACATGAGCATGAAAAAGTATGTTGCTTATGCTGCAAACACACTTGCCTTACTTATGCCCTGTGTCCCAAAGAAAGGGCAATGAGAAGTCCTTTAAAACAAAACATGCCTAGGATCAAGCAGTGTAGTTGCAGCCTGGCTGCTTCTTTCCCTCATAGCAAAACTGTAAAATTTATTTCCACATTCAGCTGCCAACAAAGTGACACCTATCTCCCATGGCCTGGCTGCTTCTGTCCCTCATAGCAAAACTGTAAAATTTATTTCCACATTCAGCTGCCAACAAAATGACACCTTTCTCCCATGGCCCTCATCCAGCACTCCTGCCCACCTCCACACCTCTCCAAGGCAGAAACCACCTACACCCCCTCCTACCCAGGAAACCCTTGCTTTTGTGCCCTTCCCTCAACCCTGAGGGCACAAAGTTCAGCTCTGCCTGTGCTGCTAGAAAAACTGAAACTGGATCCTAATCTGTGTTTGTATGTTACTTAAAGTAGGTCTCATCTGGGTGAATTATGGTCAGAATATTGTGTTGGTTTTAAGAACCAACCCTTAAGCACATGTCATTTAATGAGTAGCAGAAAAGCACACTTAAATTGCAATTAGAAACCAACAGGTTTTTATTAAGCTATTACAGTGACTCCCTTAACCTTCTTGTATGGACAGTGTATGATAAGTGTATGATGCTAGACAAAGTTCTATAGTATCTAAGGGTCTGCTGCGTTTTATAACAGCACACATGAAGGCCATATGCAGTTGGATGAAAACATTTTAGTCTCCATACTAGGTGCACCAAGTCACCAACAGTGACATGCACAGATATGTCTGCCAGCTAATAGATGCATAGTCTGTAATTGTTTAAAGCTAAAAAGCAAGATTCAGTCTTACAGCACCAGATCTGAGAAGAGCTGGAACCAAAACTGCATTTTGGTTGCTAGAGGAACACTTCTGAGGAAGAGCTCTAGAGAGAACTGCTAACATCTCCATTACATTTGCCTGTCCCAGCCCCCACCCGTCACACCTAGCACTAGAGGCTTTGCTGTTCTTGGGGATGACTAGACCAGAAGGCTGCAAGCCTACACTAAATTGGGTGTATTAAGCCTCTAAACCTTTATGTCTATCCTAATTTACATTACAATAAAAGAATTCTATGCCTTAAAATCTAAGTCTTTTTTCCCTCCTTATAAAATAAAGACACTTCGACATGTAGATCAATCTATTTCCATCTAGTAAAGAAGCAGCACAATTTTTACAGAAGTCAAAGTAGGCAATGGCTTTTGAGAGGGGCTAAAAACCTTATGCTGCTTGAATTGAACCAGAAAGTTAAGAAAGCACTTACATACAAAATTGTTTGCCTGCTTTATAAAAAACTATGGCTAATAAGAAAAAATAAGATTGTAATCTAGGAAGACAGCCAGATCCCACCCAATAAAGTCAAGGTCTTTTCCAGGGTTTTGACCCATGCCACTCTAAAATACAAGCAGCTCATGTAAACAGTACCAAGATCCAGGAGTGATAAATTCAGTCAGAATATTATTTTTGTTTAGTATGAAAAGGACTGTAAGAACTGATGCTTTCTGCCATATATTTTCCTCTATTTTTGAACTCAGAACAAAACCTATGAACAGGAAAAGAAAAAAGAAAAAAATATATGTGCCTACAAAGTGGTGCAAACAGAAGGTACCACAGAAAAGTGTGAAACTTCTTTCTGGTTACTCCATACAAAATACCTATTTGATAGCTATACTGTTTAAGAAAATATGGGCCAGGCCAGGCCAGGCCATGTGTCCCACTTCCCAAACTGATGCATATAGATATCCCATTTAAAAGGAAAGAGGATCAAGAACTTAAAATTTCTTATTTTGAAAAATACTGTGTATCATTCCCAGTTGGAATGCTCAACATTGCAACTGGAATAAAAAATCAATCAGAGATCAAGACTAAAAGCTCTGACTGTTGCTTTGCGATAATTATTGCTTTCTGTCTGGCTCTCAGTCCCCAGAAGAAGCATCCTTGAATGGGGCATATGTAAATCTTTAAAACTTTTGAGAAAATACATACTATTTATTGAAAAAACTTGAAGACACAAACTAGACTTTTACACTGCAGTCTGTGTCAAACAACATAATTTCTTCATGCTTATTTAGTCATATCATGAACCATATCAGATGTATCATCTCTGGTTACTGTCCAATGCTAGTTACCAGGATCTTTTTGTAAATTAAGGTCATTACAGCCTGTAAGAAAAACAGGCAGTAGAACTAACACAATGATTAATTTTACAGTGGAAAGTCTACTGAATATGAATGAAAATGTCAGAGAGAAAAACAATCTCATCCTTGGAAAATTCAGTGGAAAGTTTTAGCAGAGCAAACCCCACATGACACAGCCTTTCCTTACTTGGTTTTGCCTAAATTTTTGGTCACAAAACCAGGCTTTTGTTCTTATGTTTCTAAGAGATTGCTTTGCTTAATTTTCATGAGTTTCCTGAGCAAAGACCCCTCTACAGTCCCAAAACAGCAAACTATTGTTGAAGAAACAACAGATGTTTGTTTCCTTTTTTTAAGTTTCCGTACAAAGTACAGGAACTCCAGTTTTACTGCAGATTTTTACAGCTGGCTACTACAAGGGCAAAGAGAAAACATAGGAAACAGTCAGCTCCAAGTAAGTTTTCTTTTATTCTTTTAAGCTTTTCTCTTTTTTTCCCAGTTGCTGACATGCAAAAAATAAAAGCAGTAGTTTTCCAAGCTATTCCATCTACACAAAATGTTTCAAAACTGAAAGAATGTCCCCTGCCCACACTTATCTTTTCCCTTGTAAGCAAATCCAGCCCACAGAAAATTGCACCAGGTTACCTGAAAAATTCAGTATATTAAAGTTTGTCGGATCTACAGAGAACAGCAAAGAAGTAAAGAAACTTACCTTGTTCCTCACAAAGACAACTTTTCAGGGCAGCGCAGCCAGAAGTAAGAGACTAGAGGTTTGTTGATGCTTTTATAGCGCAGCGAGGGAGACCCCACCTAGCAACGAGCGTGTTTCCTCAGCCCCAGCAACCATCTGCTCTTGCAGCAGCTACATCTGGGTGCTGTCCAAAACACAGAAAAACCCAGTCATTGCAAAACTATGTGCTGGAGAAAGCAGGACCAGATTTCAGAAGGCAAAAAGCAACAAACGAGCACGCTGTTGTAGCTCTCCTCCCCTGCCATGGCCACATCTCTTACTATAGTAAATTGTCATACAACTTTCTGGATTGTGAAACTAAAATGTTAAAAAACTAAACTTTAGTTACTCCATATTTTGACATGTCAGAGTGAATATATTCACTTCAAAGTGATTATATTAAGACAAAATGTGGAGAAGAGTCAATGCAGCTTTCAAGCTTCACTGAGCTCTGGTGGCTGTTAGCCCTGCTTCTTCTACACATAAGCCCATGGCAGAAACGTTCAGGATTAAGACATGTCTGAAACTTAGTATCGATTTTTTTTGTTGTTTTTTTTATTTTATTTTTTACAAGAACCCCCTGGCAACTGGCAGACTTAATAAAAGGGCAATAACTGACACCTACATAATCAGAAAGAGGTTGAAACATTCAGCTTAAACTCTGAAGTTCAAAGTGAGAGTGGTTTGCACAAGATGAGGGAGTTTGCCAGCCTGCTAGAAGCAGTTTTCTGCAAGCACTTCCTCACCAAGCCAGCCAAGCATACTTTCGAGAGCACGTCCGGCACAGCAGCACACAGCGTATCACTAACATCTCAGGTTGTCCTGGAACATGTTGCCCAGTGAAGAAATACCACTTGCTGAACTAGGAGCATTTGCAACTAGCAGATAGGCCTCCTAGCTGGCTGTCATGCTGCTTTCTGCTGAGCTGGACCTGCAGCAACACACTGGCACCTCCAGAATGAGGAAGTCTGGCTGATCTGCCTCTCATGAACACATATGAAATGCAGTCTCCCCTTGAAACCCAAGTGTAGCAATTAATGAAATGGGAGAAAGGGGAACAGACTCTTGGGTAGCATTAGAAGGGACACTCCAAATTCCTCAGACAGGCATCACTGCATACACAATCCAGCACTGCTTACATATTACTCTATCTAAAATACCTCTGTAGAAACTCTTGGGGCCCTAAAAACATCCCCCCAACTGGGTTTGGTGGCAGGTGCCAGGGGTAAGCTTGGGATCAGCACAGCCAAAGGTGTCACCATGCCACTGGGCCAAGGGAAGAGCTCCCAGCAGTGTTTTAGGAGGCCAGGCCACCCCAGCCCTGGGACCTGCCTTCAGCTGTGGCCCCAGCACTTGTTCCCCACCCCAGCCACTGCCCCACTGCCTTGCAGCCAGGCTGGGGCGGCCTGTTGGAAATGTGCGGGGCCCAAGCTGTGGACTGGTGTCAGGTCCCTTCCTATCCCTATCTCCAGCCCCAGAGAGGTGCCCCATGCCTGGGGCTGGAGCTGCTCCTGGTATCCCTCAGCTGTCCTGCTCCTGCTGGGGAGGTGGGACAGGAAACTGACCCCCTCCCCCAACCCTGGCACTCAAATTGCTCCCAGGTTCCCTGCCCCTCTGACAGCAATTTTCCCCTGCACATTGTTCTTTCCTTTTCTCCTGCACATTTCACATGTTATTTGACAAAGGTATTTCAGATATTTTCAGTAAGCTGAATAATTGAAGGGGCCTATCAGCTGCCAGTGGTACTGTGAGCAAGCTGTCAGGTTGTATTTGGCTTTGTTTATCTAATTATGCTGTGTGAAGTTCAGATTATTCCTGCCCTCCTGACATTCTCCATGTCAGTATGACACTACCAGTCTTATTTCACTGGTTTCAGGTGCTTGCCAAACCCTCTCTTTACAGGTTTTATCTGGGACTGTTTCCCTTGTCTATTAATGAGCATGGCTAATTACAATATTTTTGTACTGAAAAGCTGGACATCTGTGCATACCCCTGGTGCACCTAGCTGTCTTCTGAAGTACTGAAGTAATCTAGAAAGCTGGTTACACAGGCTCGGGGCATCTTTTTGAGTTTTCGGCTTTTTCTTAGTAAAGAAAATAGCTCAACAACATGTACTGCAGGCCTATAAGGGTAGGAATTAGTGTGTTTCAAATATTTAGTAAGACACTTTTCTATGTCAACTCTTTTCTTTGGTATGCTTTCTCAATAATTGGACTATTATTCCGTTTTCGTCACAGTAGGTTTTCACCTCTTTTTTTTATTGTATTGTCTTTCAGGCCTGTGTTCCTACTTTCAGAGTGATCTGTCATGAAGCCATTGTTACAGCTCATTGCAGGAGCTGTTGGTGTTTGCTTTTCTTCCTTCTAAACGGGTGGAGAGATGTTGACTCATTGGCTTTCTGTAGCTGGAGTGAGTCACCATCTGAGCTAGAGGGCTTCTTTGTACAAAATGCTTACACTTTAAAAAAGCAATGTAATTGGAGGGAACTTTAGTGTTTATTGTCAAGTTTTTAACTGTGACTCCATCATTTGTTTCATAAAGTTATAACAGTTTGTGTACTGTCTGTTGTTGACCTGTTACTGTTTATTCAGAAGTGACAAAACATGTAGCTACTGCTGTAATATAGATGAGACAAAAAGTAATATTTCTTCTTTACTTTTATACTCAATGTCTAATCTCTCAGAGTATCACTATTTTGACACAATAGTCAACATAACATGGAATACAGTTGCTGCCTAGAGAAACGGAAATGTTCAGTAAAAATAGAAAAGAAAAGACGTCACTTTTGGTAAACTGTCAGATTTGGCCTTGCCAAATATTTCTCTTGAGACTGCTGATAACAGCTCAAGTGAGCAGTTGAAGTTTCTGCAAGCAATTCATCCTACACAAGATGTCAGCAAAATGAGGCAGGAGTTTTACAGGTTGAAAGATCAGCAGCCCTTACATCTATTTCAGAGGCTGATGCCTCCCCTGATGTAGCTCTGTGTTTGTTCTACCTGGGATGCTGTAAAAAAGACTTAAATTTGGGGGTATTTGAGCAAGGACCATTCTACCCACATTCAGCCAAGGAACCCCATTTTATAGGTGGCCTTCAGATTACCTATGAGATAAACATTGAGTGGAAAATGATGCTAACAAATTGCACTGTTATGAAATAGCATTATCTTGCAGGAGCTTTAAAATGTACTAAGTCAGTCAATAAATCATAAACCAGAGCTCTGCCTATTTTCCACGACAGTCATACATTTTGAGTCAGCTGATAGCAAGCCAGAGCCACCTGGAATCTGCCTTTCACCTTTTGCACCTTGTGACTTCATTTATCTTTGGTAGCTTTTATCCACATCCTACAAAACTGAGGAGAAACACATTACTTCATTTCCTTAGATAGCCAGGTCCTTCAGGGTAACTAGCTGTACTCAGATTTCAAGTACAGAGACAAGAGACAGTGATATAGATGATATAGACCTAAGAGCATGTAATGCCACCGCTGTATGAGATACAACAGTCCTACCAAAGACAATAATACTTCCAGCAAGATGTTCCAGAGCAAACCAAGTACTTCTTCCACTAACACATATTTACTAATTCCTGTTTTAGGAAGCCTATCTCAGGCACATTATTCAGAAAAACATTTTTTCTCCTTACTGAAGTATAGTGCCTGCTCAGATCTTCATCTCTTCCTGTCACATTACAACAAATTAGATTTCAATTCCAGTCGAAACAGCTATGCTATCAGTTCATCTGTACCTAATCTTCATGATTCTAGATGGTCTGTCTAGAGCTGGGTTGTAATCACCAGTATCCCCGTGAACCTGTACCATGGGCTGGGTGGCACAGAACTTCAAATCTAGACACACAACTTCTTTTTTAGTTTCATGCTTTAAGAAAAAAAAAAATGTTCATAAAACATGTAATCAAAACTGTGTAATATCTTTTATGCCTTCTCTGTTAAAGGATTTATTTTCATTAATGTGTTATTTCCCATTCAGGTTCTGCTTCAGCTGCAGACCTCCTTGAAAGCTTGCAAATAGGGAAAAGATTGGACAGCATGCATTTGTGTCTTGATACTAAGTCAAAATAGTTCATAAATATTTTTAAGGAATTTTATAACTGGGTTTAATTGTATTTGGCTTTGCACCACACTAAATATTTATCATTCACCTCTCTCATCGTGGATTGGCCAATATTTTGTTAGTGCCTCATGAAATACTAAATTGGCATTGATCCTCTGGGAACAGGAGCTACATGTTTTAATCAAACATGCACTTGCTTCTATAATTAGCTCTAAAATTTAATATTCGCTTAGTTGCAGTAAATACCTTTCTGTAGCTCTATAGATTTCTAGATGTATAAAGGGATTTTCTGAGTCTCATGGTAAACCAAAGCTTGGCTATCCAGAAGATACAAAATGTGAGTGAACTGGCCCCTACATAAAGAAATAAAAATAGAATGCTGTACTAGAAACAGGCAGAAGAGTTTTGTGTGAAGTCATGTCAAAATGCTATAATTTTAGGAACTAGAAATCCCATTCAGCTGAACTGAGCTCGTTTTGTCACTCATTTTAATGGAGCTAGGAATGCATCTCAAGGATGCAGAATGAGAAATGCTGCCAGAATCTTTTTCAACTTGCCAGACTGCCTTCTGTGCATAAGCCCTGACTCTGCTATGGTTGTGTGCCAAAGTAATTTATATGAGGAAAATCTGGACCTTCTAGGAAGCCTCTAGGAAAAAAGCTTTGAAAACCCTGGTTTACACAAATTCTGCCCCAAATCACAGTAGAGCAAAACAGACCTCTAAAATGACAAGATTGTGACAAAAACAGTAAATCATTGGGAAAGGTATAACTCAGTGCATATGCAGAGGATAAGACAAAGAAATAGGAATGCACAGGCTTTTTACAGACTTATGTAGTATAATGCTAATTAGAGGGTGTATATTATAACAGAAGTGGCATTCAACACAAATAACAGAGCTTTACTTTAAACAAGTGAACAATTTATGGCTGTTGTAGAAAGGTTAATGCCTTTAATGGAGAAAAGTCTTTTGAACATTGAGAAACAAAAACCAAACCAAACCCAAAACAGGAGAGCTGGTGCTGTGTCACAACTGAGCTTCAGAGGAGTGGAAGATGACTGCTGTTCTTGTGTCTTGTAAAACAAAAGTTTTACTCTGGACTGGGCTGTTTTGAGGCTGTTGCTGCTTGGAAAGAAGTACTACGTAGAGCACAATGGATGACGTGGTGCAAGTCATAGTTATTCATGACAAATTTTAAAGGGTTTAAGCTTGTTTCAAAGAGAAGAAACTTCAAGGCATGTTTGTATTTGTTGTAATTTGTCCCATTATAGATCTTCCTAAAGGTACATAACTCAGAGCTTGATTTGCATCTGAGTTTCCTCAAAAGGGAAAGGAACAGATGTGACATTTCAAATGTGTCCCAATTCTATACTACAGTAAATTATCTATCTCTGGAACTGCTACAAGGTTTTCAAGAGAATCACAGTGATTTGGAATATACAAAGAGGAACATGAGATTCCTGGCCCTAGAAATTTACCTTTTCATAATTATGCATGAAATATTATTGATAACAAAATACCAGAGGCCAGAATGCAATAGTGAGTCTCAAGATGATGGTGATTTAAGAAAAAGATGTATATGTAATTGATTACTAAACGGATTTTTGAAGAATGCTTTAAGTAAAAATGTAAAGAAGATTTGTCAGGTAAAGATTCTTCCTAACATAACAGTAGCAAGAACACCAGCCAAAACAAAAGTACGGAAAAGAAAGATCTGAAGATGTCTGTGGCACAGCCAACCTGTTTTATTGTTTGTTTAATAGCTAGCACAGTCAGGTCCTAGCTCAGTACTGGGGCTACTGCACACCCCATAAAAGACTAAGTAAAGCAAGAAACATTATGGTGAATATTAAAAAATTAAAGTAGAAACCTAAAGTAACATAATTAAATATGACTTGGAGTCAGGACTTTTTCTGTTTTGCCAGTTTCTTTTTTTTAGCAGTAGTTGCAGTGCTAATTCTATGCCATACATCTTTTTATTGTTATTTAAAAAAAATCTGGAAACAGAAATTGTCAAAAATGGTTTTATTTTTATAAGGTGGGAATTTTTTACAATCAGACACCCTCAGTGGTTCAGGTGGTTGCTTTTCTCTTCATTTTTTCTCCTTTTCCATTCTTTCTTTTTTTTCCTCTGTAGCAAGAGGCAAAAGGGGGAGGAAGGGGGGATGGACAAACATGGACACAACACAAAAGTCCACTGGTTCTTTTTTTTTCTGTGAAAAGAAAAATCACAAAAAAAAATTATTTTATATAAGAAGGTAGTCTTTCAGAGAAGCCTTTTATCTTGGTCCCATATCATGCTATAATTTTCACATCCTGCTGAAACTATAACATATTCAAAATAGAACACTAAAGAAACTAATCATACAAATTAATAGGTTGTGGATTATCTGAAAGAAGATTCCCAGTGATGCTTCTGCTATAAACCCACACTGGAACTGCTTGTTGAGTTAGTAATAACAAAAGTTTTCCTTTTGTACTATAATCTATAGGCAAGTACCTGGTTTTAATCCTTTTTGACATGAGGGTGGGGTGCAGAACAATACAAGTGAAGTAGAAATCCTGAGCCACTGGCCTCACCTGACTAAGGTGGTTCGCACTAGCCTGCGAAGAGTTTATTCTGTATTTGCTCTTGCAACTGCTGAGCAGTACTTTCCTCTCCCAGTTCCTGTTCCTGTATTGTTCATATTAATATAGAAATATATCACAAGTTCTGTGCCTGGAGTTATACCAAGAGAACAGTGTATTTGATCTACAGTTCAAAAGTACCTGCTTGTCTCATTACCTGAGACCAGTCTCAGCATAATGATGTTGGCAATGTCTTTTTTCTACCTTTAATTAGTAGAGAAGAGAAATGGCAATACGCTTCCATGAAGCAGTCCTCCAAAGCAGGGCAAACTTTGCTTTAATGTAAAAGGAGTTTCACCTGGAAGCATTTAATAACTCTGTTTATGTGAAATCAGGGCTGAAGTTGCATAAAACATCCTTTATCTTTACCAGTTTTACCACTACTGGAAATGTAGCAAGAGTATCATATTTCACATTCTTTCAGCTGAAACAAGGAAGTGTGGATATCTGTAAAATATTCTAATTAAACCCTTTTAACCCTGTGAACATTTGTGTTTTCAAGCGTACTTCAGCCTGTATTTTTTTCACTTGCACTGAAGTCTTCTGCAGCTGTGAGTTTCATCCTGTAAGTTTTGGTCTCCTGGCAAAACAGACATTGCTAGCTGCAGGAAACAGTGAGAAAAACCTGATATTTATCCCCCATTTTACTTTCTGCAGGTATCTGGTTGCCTAGTGAAGGTCTTTTGTTTTAAAGATTAAATATTTATGTACACAGTGTGGGAGGCTGTCAGAAAATACCAGAAGTTAACTCTCAACTCTATGGGAACACTGGCCCTGAGAAACAGACTGGTTACAATGGATGAAGGTAATTTTTTGGACATAACGTTTGTTTAGAAAAAAAATATGTAATTGTTCATGTATGTTATATTACAGAACACAGTTGTTGAGCGTGGAAGAGTGGAGCCAAACTGCTATTATATTAAACAAGCTGCATAAAAAGTGTGACGAGGATAACAATCTATTTTTAAGCTTCTTAATTGTAAACAAAAGTCAAGGAAAGAAACACACTAATATGAATGACATGCTAAAAAAGCTAAGTTGTTTACATGGCAGAAAGATCCACAAGTGAATGAGTATAGTTTTGAATACAGCTAATTATTTTTCAAAGCTCTCTTGCTGACCTAGGAAAACATATGTTCAAATGTTAGTGACTAGTTGGAAAGCTGCATACCAATATTTAGAAAAGCGTGATAAATGAAGGTCTTCTAAATAAAGCCACTCTAGGATTTACAAATATTTTGTGAATTTTTAGAAAAACAGGATTGAGTTTCCACAGCTCAACAAGTCATTATTATTTCAGCCACAGCAAGTGACCATGTGTGCTCATGTTTATGTACTTTGTCTCCCTTTAGGGATGTAATTTCAAGAAATGCAATGTTAGAAAATAAACAAGAAAGATTGTACAAGGGAATGGTCAAAGGGCTGATCAAAATGGCTTCTGGTGAAAGACTGGAAAGTGGGTTTGGTGGTCTAATAATGTAAGAACCTTTAAATTCTTTCTCAGAAGACTGTGTTCAGAAGTCTTCAAAAGTCTTCAATTTGGTTATAGGACAAGAAGGAACGAACTTAAATTTAAGAGGAGAGAGTTTCCATTGAATTTCAAGCAAAAAACACTGTATCTAAAAGAGCATTTAACAAGATATTTGATAAGTGAAAAAAAATGGGTTAAGTAGTTAGTGCTTTCTTTTCTATTATATATTTTATTTAGGAATATTTTTTGAAAGATTAGACCTTTTCTCAAGATCTCCTGTCCCTGGTGCTTATTTCTTCCCTGAAATCTTAACTCCTGAAAAAAAGAATTTACAAGGCAAATAATTTTACCAGAGCATTCTGCCTCAAAGAAGAGAAAATAAGGCCACAACAAAAGAATAAAATTGTATATTGCCTAACTTTGTGGGTTTCCTACTAAATTTTCTACAGAAATAAAATATATCCTAACAGTGACATCTTAAAATTGTCATTAAATTGCACCTGTACTTTTAAAATATTTTTTGTTGTACAGAATACCTCTTATGAGCTACTACTGTGAGTGTTCAAACTTCATTTTTTCTGATATACACCCTAAGGTGGCCATATCTGGGGGCTAGCAGGTAACCAAGGTTAAGCTTCAAAAATTAAAATATTCAGCGTCTACAGTCATTTTTAGTTTGAGACCTTTATTGCATATGCATTTAGGGGTTTAGATAAATGAAAGCAGAAGGCCAGATTCTGTGAGTGCTCTTCAAGGGTGTGTAATTAAAGAATAAATGAACAGTTATGCAAAGTCGATACTAAAAGAGGGGTGGTTTGCCTTGCCCCACCTTAGGGAGCAGGCAGCTGAAAAGCTGTGTGAGGGAAAGATGAGGAGGATTTGTGGCTTTTTCTATGCAACTTGCAGATCCTGCCCATAAATCATGAGGGAGCAGTCTGCTCTTACCTAATATTAATGAATATATTTGAACCCTTTCCACACATATTAGTAAAAGTGATTTTTTTCTCAGATGTCATATACACTTCTCTAGCATTATGCTTAAAATTGAAATACATTAGTAAAGATTAAAATTAAAGGATCAGCCATGGCTGATTTAGAGATGAATAGCACTCAGTGTGGCACTGTGATCTACTTTTCTCAGGCAGTTGACTAATGAATAACCAAATGTTGGGAATACAATGAAATATCAAGTTGATATGAATGGATTAGCTATGTTTATAAATAAACATACAAATGCACAATATTTTCCAAGGACTGTTAAATTTGCATTCTCATCTTTGCTCCAGTATCTCTGCAGCTTATAGTAGGAAACGTGTGCCTTTACTTTGATTTTCAAGAGGAAAATAATGATAGCATCAACAAAACACAGCAAGACAAAGCCTTACTGTCTGTAGTAACAAGCTGTAATATTAACCGTTGACATCAAAGTTTTTTCCAAATTGACAACTTACTAGTTGATAACTTCTGTATATGCTCTTCGTCATGCCTGTGCACTATATTAGGATAATTAAGGATTTTTAAATTTAAAAGGAGAAGTCAACTTACTGACTGTGCAACCTCCTCTCAAACCAGAAGTTAATAACAAGTTAAATGACATCATTGATTGTCAACTCTGTTAGGCAATGCTATTGGGCAAGGCTATTTCTTAAGGCAGTGTAATCTGAGAATGTTAGAGAAAAAAATGTGGTTTGACCAGAATGAATACGCAGAAAAAGTTTGCATAATGTATTTTCATCTGGAAAAAATCTGAGCTGTAGCCTTTGACAATGTAAACTAACCTCTACTTGTAAAACACTGTCAGAGTTCATTGTTAAGCTAGATTCAGAGGATGAGATCGAGTTATAAAAGATATCCCTCTCAGAGGATGAACCTTCCTATTAACAATACAAAGGCTGAATTCATATAACAGCAATCATTGCTATAAATGCAAGCTTAAATATAATAGAAAAAGCTGATATCCATGTGATGCAGTGCTCAATGAGAAGGAAGGATCAGACTACTTAAAGACCATCTGGCCTGTAGGTAAATAGGAAAGGCAGCTACTATTCCATTCACAAATAAAAGAGGCCCCAAAATGCCCATTTCCAACCACTCAGCTACACTGAATATTACAACCACATTTTGTTACTTGACTGCTTGTATGAGTGATCAGCAGCAGCAATAAAAATTACAATTTCCACGTTTTTTGTAAGCAACAAAGACAAACAGTGTGGTCTTGACTGTCAGTGCCCATTTGTTCACAGCATTGGGAGAGCAGTTATTCTATATCCACATCAAGTTTTGTGCTATTTATTTTCCACATAATAAAGGTCAAAATACTCTGTACATCTGCCCAAGTCAAAGAAGCAGTCACCTTCTCTTTCACTATGTTTCTTCTATTGAAACATACTTCAAGGACACTCTCACCAGACTATAAAAGTCTTCTCACTGCCTTTCCTTGTCTTGCATCAGAGCACAGAGGTTAGGACAAGCTCCATTCAGCCCATTGATACTTTTATTAGAAAGTCTAGTGTATACACTTGCGTTATGAAGAGTATTGAATAGCAGAGTATGCATATCACTAGAACAGTCCTGTAACAAGGAGCAATCAAGAAGCTTACTTCCAGGCAGCCCTCTATACAAAGTTATTAAAAGAGCATTAGTTATATATATGTTATATATTAGTTATATATATGATATATATTTTTCTGTCTTTGCAGACAACAACTGCTACCTCCCTATAAATGAGGGCTTAAAATTAGAGGTATTACTCACAACACAGGAGTGGTGCCCAGACCAAGCACTACATTAAATTGCCCCAACAGCTTACAGATTACAAATTTCAATAAATTCCTGTTCTGGCAAGGTTTGAGAAATTGCTGTGAATGCTGAAAGTCACTCCACTGTTTTGCCATTTTGATGGAAATTGCAGTGTTCTATACCTTGACATACAATGAGTCGTGGAATAAGACACATAATGATTGTTAAATACTATTAATGAGAAACAGATGCAAAGATAGTCTTGCTTCTTCATCTTCTTTTTGAGCCATACCCCTGAAATGTCTATGTCTTGCATAGAGAAATTAGTCTGTGTTGGGTTTATCATGCTCATATAGTGAGATGCACGAATATTTAACTGTGTGTACTACTGATTTAAAAACTATACTTGCTGAGTCAAGGAAAGATGTCATACAAACCTGGCTGATTTCTCCATCCCTTAACAGCATCCTTTCTTTGTAGTCTGAAGCACATCTCAGTAGAATAATATGTTCCTTGTGTTCCAGCTGTTCCCAGCCCTGTAATATGCTTGCAAAACTTGCAATTTGAATGAATTGCGTATCTGATGATTTACTGAGACTCTCAGAGCCCCATTATCACAGCTGGTCTGGACTGGGTCTAAGTGTAACCAGAAGCCAAGGAAAACTAATTTGAGATCACAGGACTGTTTTGGGCTGTTGCGCTGTATCTTACATGACACTTCGCACACAACATTGGTATTGCAGTTAGCATTAAAGTACCAAGATTCATTAGAATTTGCTGTCCAGGGAAGCTCCAGAGGAAAAACCCTATAAATCTGTGAGATGACCCTTAATCCATAATATCCTAAGAATTTCTGTAGTGGTTTTTTTTTTTCATCTGAAAGGCATTAAATTAATTAATGCTGTAGGATGGCAATACTCTCTGTAAAACATCCCACACTGTGAACTGATTACCGAGACATTATATTAAAACTGGTCCAAAGGTATAAAAGCTTTATGTGCTTACAACACTCACTTTTTCTTGACCATATGCAGAACATGAACACACTCTGTCAGAATAAAATGACTGATTTTAATCTATCTCTATGGAGCTTTTCTTTACATAAGTTACTTTAAATACTAGAGGGTGTCTCTTTCTCCTTTTACTATAATGTATGATAAATAGGAGTGCCTGGTGATCTTTGTTTAATTCTTACATGCATTGCTTTCTGTATCATGCATAATAACAATGTATTTTTTTGGTTTGTTTTATTTTTTAAACAAAAATCTCCACTAAACACTGGAATAAGAACTACTTTTTCATAATATGTGATGTGGTGGGTTTTTTTTCTGTTCCTATTGGTTTTGGTGTTTGGGGTTTTTTTGGGGGGGGAGTGGGGAGTATTTTTACTTAGGCCAGTATTCCTATTCTGAAGAAAGTATTCCACTGTCATCACAATCCTGGTTCCGGAAGAAGAATAATTCTGTTTCTCCTACTGCTAAAAGACAAAACAAAACAGGTAATGTTAGCTTATTTTATTGGCAAATATTTGCACACACAAAATGGAGAGAAAACTATTGAAAAGGTGTAGAACACCACTCTAATGGAGGTGTGGGATTTTGTCAATCATCCACCAAGCTTTTTAAGCAATAGGGTATAACTACTTGAAGATTTATAGATGAGAAAAAGATGTCAAACTGTGCCACTTGGCTGATGATCTGATTCACTCCTTTCAGCTGCTGAACTGTAGTGTCTGTTTGCTCTAGTTGCAGGTATAACACATGTGGAACTGGGAGCATCATCTTAAACTAGATTGGAAACTCTTGAAAGGCCACAAAAATGGGACTGCGGATTTGAGTTCTCTTGTCCCTTAAAATGGAGGTAGTGTGACTGAGCCAACAGCACATACCTGAATTTTGGAACATTATTGATACCAGTCTAGCTTTTTTTTAAAGCTAATCTATTCTATCCTAGTTTAAGTTCAGGGGGGCAAACAAATTCTCAACCATTCTCTTTTTATATTTTTATGTGGGTTGAGAGTACAAAAAGAGCATTTGAAAGAGTAGATTCTAAATGTGTCGTACCAATAGTTAGTTTCAGACATGACCTCAGAAAGACACTGACTGGAACATTGGCATTGTGATAGACCAAGTATCTTTGAAGTTGAAAGACTAATGGAGTAACTTGTCTTTCCATCCAGGGCTTTAGCATATACTACAATAGTCCCTGGCTGGCCCAATTATTTTCATATGCCAGCTAATCCTTTGTGTATTATGGTCAGACAATTGTGTGTTAGTAGTCACAGTGCTGCTTGAGTGGAAAATTATGACACTGTATGAAACAGTATCTGTTTCAGTGACTGAATGCTCAACTTGCTGCAACTAGCCAGCCTAGGTGGGTCCCTAGGTAGTTTTGGGACAGAACATGATGACTATACCTGCCACCTATGTGAACATCAATAATAACATCTCAGCAACCTTAAAACCATAAATAACACACCTGTTAAACACGTCTCCACCTTACCCCAAGGTTAGAGACCGAACAATTCAGTGACTCCAGCTGTAGAAAAGTGACTGATCTATAAGGTTCAGAATAGCTTGAAAAGGGAGGTGTCATACCTCTTTTAACTAACCATACCACCATTTCAAAAACTAGAACAGAAACATTTTCATGGAGCTTTGCAATTTTGTAACTCCATGAATCTAAACTTCATTACCTAGTAGTAAAGAAATAATCCATGCATTGCTTTTCTTTTTCTTTTCCAAAGATGAAAAGAGCAAGACAAAAGAGGGGTTTTTACATCTTGAACTGATACCACATTCAGTAGAAGTAACGAATACAATCCTCTTTGCTTTGTGGTTAGCAAATTTCATAACTCAAGAAATAACTACCCATAGACTTTGAAGGATTTACGAAGTCAGCTGTGTAAGAATCTTAGAGATGAGATGCCAGGAGGTGACTACATTAATTCAGTTCATGCTATGAGAACTGAAGTTACTCAGGATATTGACTGCTAAACTTTTAATTTTTTTAGCAAATTCAAGTAACACCTCCCAATGATTCAGGATCAGGGACCAAAGATATTTTGCTACTGCTTTACTGTTGGGTTTTTTTCCTGTCATTTAGATACAATCACATTAGGCTATTGGAACAGTGATGTGTGTTATTCTGCTTACTTCTGATATCTGATCTAGAGTGAAATCAGGAAAAAAACTGTGCAATTAGAACTGACTCTTCTGACAAAATTTGCTAGAAATTTGTACAAGAAATATACTAGAAAATGTACAAAGAGAGTGTCAGTTTATCAAAATCAGCATCTTGCGTGGGGATACTGGCATGTTAAACACGTAAGAGAGTTCAGGGTGGACCTAGAACAGAAATTATCAGCACCAGAGAGATATCTGCTCCAAAATGTGCATTACTCAGAAATTTAAGGCAAGCATTTGTGTTCTCATTCCACTGGAGATTAGGAATTTGAATATCAGGCATTAGCACACTTGTAGGAAAGCTCAGCCCTAAGGCACCCCTTTCTGCAACGCTTATGCTAAAATTTCCCATGCTGTGCTGCTTACCCATGAGCTGATTTCCTTATTGCGATGCAGCACAGGTCTGTCTATGAAATCTTGTGAAGCTATAATGCAAGATGTGCATAGGCCTGAGGCAGGTTCTTATGACTGCTGCTCATAAGAATGTAATGTAATGTCATGTCAAGAATGTAATATGGGGCAACCACACCACACAAAGTTTGAGTTGCCAGTGCTCTTTGTTTACTGCTTGCGATCAGCAAAAATACAAAAACTTCAACTACATGAGGAATGCCTGTGTGAATGTTGCCTCAAATTACAACAAGTTTTACCCCAAGGAAACCGCAGACCTCCCTAGCTTTATATACACTGTTCAACCCCTAGACTTCTATGCTTTTAAATCAAAGTTTGTTTCAGTGATGAAGTTAGCATGCAGCATTCCTGGGCATGAAGCTCCCATTTCACAAGGTCTGATCCTGTGAAATGTCTATTACTATTGAGATCCTGAGCATAACAGCATTTTGAGGGGATTGCTCTGATGTGCCTGTAATTACATCAGAACTGGTCATGTTATCCTACCCCTTTTCCATTCAGTGAACTCACAGATGAACCTGGAGTTAAATGTAAAGACTGGACTACCATCCACCACTGTTTTTCTTAAACTCTGTAAATATATTACATAATTCAATAGGCAATGGAATGAGAACTTTTGTCATAGGCTAATTTTTCCTGACTAGAGAAGAAAAAATTTCCCAGAAAATAAAACTTAATACAAAGATATGCCCATAAGTTAAGTTGGTGGTGATGGCAAGTTTCTCAAAAGCTAACGAGATTATTTTACTGTGGCCAAATAATATCATATTAATTATTGTAACTGGACTTCGTGACCAACTTATAATAAATACTTAGTTTTGACATTTATCGTACAGGAAAAAATAAATTTATGAAATAATTAATCTTAACAGATATCACTTTTCTGGAAAGAAGCTAGGTTCTTCACATTATTATCCTTGATCTTCAAATGAAAAATGTAGATGTTAAATATACAGGTTTTATGTGCATTTATGCATTATCCAGGTTGTACTTTTGATACAATGAAAAGACTACATTTTTTCTTTTGTGTTTCATTTGGACTGATTCTATTATCTTAGAATTCCTACAGGACACACAGTTTTGAGGTTTAAATTTGTATATTTTCTCTAATAGCTGAGTACTGCTGTATGGTTGCTCCTGGCAAAAAAAAATAATGCTGGGTGTTAGTCAATATGAAATTAAAAGTCTGTAGCAAAACTCTACTGTTTCCTGTAATTCTATATTAAAAATACCATTCCTTTTCTCTAAGAAGAGCAATTAGACACAACTTAATTGTCATAAATTGTCTTTTCCTTTTGGTAGAATATTCCTGTAACCACAATAGAAGCATTTATACCTTTCAATTAAGTTACTACTAGGGATGCAAAATGTGTAATATTTCATGACTGCAAAGAAAAACAAGTGCCAAACCAGTTGCCTTTGCTCTGAGATCCTCTGAAACTTTCTCTTTATGTAACAGAGAACACAGCACATCTGCTTTGTCTTTTGTCTCATCTTTTTTCAGGAGGTATTAGTTATGAGGAAAGAGGAAATTGAGACTGCAGTGCAATGACATTTTTTATGTTTTACTTTGTTTTGATCACTTAAAAATGCAAATTCTAATATGCAAATTCTTTTACAGAATAGCAAAAATGTGTCCTTAGAATGCACTATAATTATAATATTTTAATAATGATATAATAGAATAATTTTCTTCCATGCTAGCATACTTTGTTGTGTTAATTTTTTTAGGGGAAAAATTCTCTGGCAAAACAAAATATAAATGTTATGAGACTTTGGAGTTATATCTGCCAAAATAGATAGTCCTCTTCCATCTTGTCTGCCTGTTTTGAGCAGTATTATGAAGATAAGTCTCTTTCTGTCCATCTGTCAGAATTGCAACTGGCCGCTTCTATAAAAAGAAAATAACTCCCTGTCACAAAGCAACATCTGCTAATGCAAGGCATAAAATAGAAATCACTACAGCAAAAAGTAGCTAAATGGTGAAACATGCGGGATGTGATAAAGCTACAAGACAGACCTCAGAATTTATACTTGTTAGAGGAGTAAAATTTATTGAAGTTGGCATGAAGTAGCACAGAAGTAACATGATATGGAATCAGCAATTTCCAACTACAACTGTATCTGAAGTGCACTGTTAATTCTTAAACTTAAGTATCAGCAGGGAGTAGTCTAGATATAAATGAAGCATGCTATAAAACAGGAGACAAACTGCTCCTATTTTAAATTGTGATTTTTAATTTAAAATACATACATATATATATATATATCCCTTTGTGCATCCCAGGCATCAGTTTTAAAGTATAAATTAAGATTTCATCTCAACCAAGAAGATATATTTCTCAGAACAGCCTGACCTCTAGGTCCCCTAACCACCCCAGTAGAGATGTAGCCACAGACAGTTGTTCACTTTCCTTCCTGCGTGTTACGCATGATTATCTGCATCAAGGTTGTTTGATCACGTTTTCCATGCAGACTGCACAAGATGCATGTTTATGCTTCAGTGTGAGGATTATGAATGTAAGGACATTTCATGTTTCTCATCAAATGTTTATCAGTTGTATATACACAAGGGACAACACAGCAAACACGTGAGAGAATGAATGACAACAGTACTGTGTGCTACATTTCCATGGATGGAAGACAAATGAAGTTTCTATGTTGACAGAGGAACTAAAATTTTACATGAAAATTAAAACTTTTCTGTAAAACTCATACCCCTTTTAATTTCAAAAATAGTCTTGGACATGGAAACAGTCTACCAGGGAGTTAATCCTGAAAAGCAATAATTGATCAAGATCCATTTTTGGAAGTGAGCGTGACATGAAAATTAATCACAGAATCATAGAATGGTTTGGGTTGGAAGGGACCAGTGAATATCACCTAGTCCAACCCCCCCTGCCATGAGGAATTCTTTTTAAAACTTTTTAATAGAAAACAGATCTATTCTGGTTGTACCCCAAGGAATCTGTTTGGAAAGTCTTTCCTTTTACACCTTAAATAATGCTAGGCAAAAGTAATTTGCTCATCCTCATCCCTGGACAGGTGATGGAACAGCTCATCCTGGAGGTCTTCTTGAAGCATGTGGAGGAAAAGAAGGTCATCAGGAATGGTCAACATGGTTTCACCAAGGGGAAACCACACCTGACCAACCTGATAGCCTTCTGTGCTGGAACGCCTGGCCGGGTGGATGAGGGGAGAGCAGTGGGTGTTGTCTGCCCTGCCCTCAGCAAGGCTCTTGCCCCTGTCTCCCACAGCCGCCCCAGGTGAGCGCAGGCCGGGTGGGCTGGGCGCGTGGGCAGGGAGGTGGGCTGAGACCTGGCTGATGGCAGAGCCCAGAGGGCTGTGACCAGCGGCGCAGCCCAGCTGGGGGCCCGCAGCCAGCGCTGTGCCCCGGGGCTCAGCACCGGGTCCCATCCTGCTCAGCCCACCCCCCAGCGCCCTGGGTGAAGGGGCAGAGCGTGCCCGCAGCGAGTTTGCTGGTGGTACAGCGCTGGGAGGGCGGCTGATACCCCGGGGGCTGCGCTGCCGTTCGGCGGGGCCCGGGCAGGCTGGGCAGTGGGGCAGGGGGGGGCGTCATGAAGCTCAGCAAAGGCAGGGGTAGGGTCCTGCGCCGGGGGGGAGCGACCCCACGCACCAGCACAGGCTGGGGCTGACCTGCTGGCAGGCAGCTCTGCGGGGAAGGGCCTGGGAGGCCTGGAGGACACCGAGTGGCCCGTGGGCCAGCAGTGTGCCCTGGTGGGCAAGAAGGCCGCTGCCAGCGTGGGCTGCATCAGGAGGAGCGTGGCCAGCGGGTGCGGGGGGTGTCCTGCCCCTCTGCTCTGCCCTGCTGAGGCCGCACCTGGAGTGCTGCGCCCAGCGCTGGGCTCCCCAGTTCAGGAGAGACAGGGAGCGACTGGAGAGGGGCCAGCGGGGGGCTGCCAAGGGGGTGAGGGGGCTGGAGCATCTCCCTCATGAGGGAAGGCCGAGAGAGATGGGCCGGTGCAGCCTGGAGAAGGCTGAGAGGGGATCTCATCGTGCATACAGGTATCTTCAGGCTGAGTGTCAGGGGGACGGGGCCAGGCTCTTTTCCTGGTGCCCAGTAACTGGACAAGGGGAAATGGGCACAAACTGCAACACAAGAAGTTCTGTCTGAATATGAGGAAAAACTTTTTTCTTTGAGGGTGACAGAGCCCTGGGACAGGCTGCCCAGAGAGGCTGTGCAGTCTCCTTCTCTGGAGACATTCAAAACCCACCTGCAGGCAACTCTGTGCAACCTGCTCTGGGTGAAGCTGCTTTAGCAGGGGGTTGGCCTAGATGACCTCCAGAGGTTCCTTCCAGCCCTGACCATTCTGTAACTGACTCTGTGATCTCAGGGAATGAAAGGTTAGTAATATGTAGTTTTGTAGAATGATCAAATCCCCCAATCCAAACCCCAAAGCTAGTTATGCTATGTCTAAAATACTATAAAGAAATGACTGCAGGCTAAATAAACCTCCAAAATACTTCTAATACTGTATTATTGATTACTGTCTGCATTCTTACTATACAGATGAAACAGGTATTTTCTCACTGCTCATTAGAAGCATCCACTATCAAAAGTCCTGCTTTGCAACACCAAGCATAGATATTTCCTTCCAGAAGTCTTTGGTGGAATGCCTTACTTACAAAGAAAAGTTTGGGGTTGAATCCACTGTCAGTAAAATTATGTGGTTTCATATGTATTTTTATGTGGTGAGACTTTTCCCAAGTACAAAGTAAGGCACTTACCTAATGAAGATGTTACAGCCTAAAATAATTGTACTAGATACCTTCTTGAATTGTGAAAGTACTTTCATTTCCACTGAGTTCTGATCATGAGATTAAGTTTTCTGGGCATTGTTTCCATTAGATTGCAGGCCAGTTGAACTGGCCATAAAGGAAGAAGGACTTTCAGCTTAAGTCAAAACAGATAGCATTGTGATTGTATGAACAAAAGATCATCAAAGTCTATTAGGTTTAGCATTTTCCTTCTAAATTACTGTTATTTGAGGTACAGACCTGAAACTGATGATAAATCAAGGAACTTTATAGTGTGATCTTATTTATTAAAAAAAGAGCGTGAAAAATCCTTGTTTGGATCCCGACCACAGTAGAATTACACAAGTGACAGGTTTCTCTCTTTACAGACACAAGCCTCTTACTAGAAAATGCTGTACTCTAAAGCTGCTCTCATCTTTAATCTTAGCTGAAAATATATTTAGAAATATTTATCTGACGCTTCCTTCACTGTTCTGACAGTGCTTCTGGGTATAAGAGAATGTGCTTCTCAGTCTCTCTCTCATAGTGAAATACTATATTTCCACATAGCTTTTGTCAAACTTCCTACTCAGAACTAGGTTTACATCAGTTTGATTTCTGGACAGAGTTTTTATGCTTCAACGTTTTGCATAGGTAAGTTTAAGTGCTTAGTACATTTAACTTGGATTGAAACTACTGTTCTCTTTCCAGTTTCAGTAAGTTTTCATTCAACTTCCATTCCAGTATCACCTACATTTCAGGCTGCTTGGAAGCTGTACTGGTTTTGGCTGGGATAGAGTTAATTTTCTTCATAGCAGTCTGTATGGTGCTATGAATTTGTGACCAAAACACTGTTGCTAACATGCAATGTTTTATTTCTGAACTGCGCTTACACAGTGTCCAGGTCTCTGTTTCTCACACTACCCACCAGCAAGTAGGCTGGAGGGTCACAAGTAGCTGGGACAGCTGATTTCAACTGACCAAGGGGATATCCCATGACATATGACATTGTGTACAATAAAAGCTCAGAGAAAGGAGGAGGAAGTTTTTTGAGTTGTACCATTTGTCTTTCTAAGTAACCACTACATGTGATGAAGCCCTGCTTTCCTGGAAATGGCTAAACAACTGCCTGCCAATGGAAAGTAGTGAATTAATTTATTTTGCTTCGTTTGCTTTGCTTTGCCCATTAAACTGTCTTTATATCAACCCAGAAGTTTTATCACTTTTAACCTTCCAGTTCTCTCACCTGTCATGCTGGAGGGTGCGTTGGGGCTGGGGAGTGAGAGAGTGGTTGTGTGGGGCTTAGCTGCTGGCTGGGATTAAACCACAACAGAAGCTGATATACATATATATGAACATATTCTTGTGCTGCTTCTTTGCCTAGTGTTACTGAGCAAATTGGCTGGGGAAACATAAAAAAAGTTCTTAACTGTGGTAATGGTAATAGAAGGAAGGATTAGTGAAACCAACGGCATCTTTGTTACAGTGCAATTACTGTTATTAAATAAATTAAACTGAAATATTATACAATCATCTTGTGGTTTTGGTGGCCAAAAATCACTGCGGTGGGGTGGGGTAGGTGGGGGGAACAAAAAAACAAAACGAACCCACAACTTTAATAGAATACAGCAAAGACTATTTCTTTTTCATTATTGATGAAAATCCTGTATGATTCTTTAGAATTGTGAAGATAATTATGGAGAGAAAGTAGCAGAGGGCCAAGAAATTCACAGCCAAACTTAGTCCATCTAGGGGGAGTGATAAAATCTCTTAATGAAGCCCTGGGAGACAAACGCTTTCTCCCTAGGAATTTCAGTCGACAGTGATAAACTATTCTCATGTCTCAAAAAGGTCTTAATTTCAACCACTTACACATAACAAAGAAAGGAAATACGAACAAGGAGAGGAATAGCTATTTATTTATCCTGATAAAGCATCAAAAATAAAATTAACAGTCTGTTGGCATTAGAGACTGATGTGCAGGCTACAGGTGAACCAAAGTTTAAGCTACACATTCTGTATAAAATGGAGAGCTGCAGTGATTACAGGATACACTGAAGCATGAGGGTAAAATGGCAATCTGAAAAGCTCTTTGCAAGATGGAGTTGTGAGTGGAATTTTTGACAAGTGCTTTGGTGTGCAGTATTTCAATGTTCTGTAGTCACATGCAATAGATTCCATTCTGAAAAGCACCCATGCAAGAAAGAAGGTAATTAAATTCCTCATGATTTTTTTCCATGGGAAAGGAACTCAGGAAAACTTTAAACAGAGCATTAGGAACTATCAAAGTGTTGAGCTTTACCATGAATGTTATTATCCATTCTAGCTGAGAAGAAGGTCACGTGAGGAACCTTTATCCTTCGGAAGCACAGTCCATGCTCAAGCTGCATTTCTCAGTCTGCTATATGAGAATGTTCTGTCAGATTCATTAGATATATACAATTTCAACCAGTACATGTTACTTTTGGTAACTACTTCGTCAACATCATAACTCTTGATGACCTCTGTTATTTCTGGAAGTGTAATTTTAAGGCCTTCTCAGTGTGCATAAGCCAGGTTTTTAAATGCTTTATGCTTTTTAGTGCAATGTTGACAGACAGTGAGCAAATATCAATGGTGAGACCCATAGCTAGGTAGTTAGAAACTCTGCAATGATTTAAGTTCAGTTGCTGAACTTCTAGCCACCTAGATTTTAATTCCTCTGTATGTGCTCTGATTGCTTCCTCAAAAGCCTGTCTTTGTATACAGGTTCAGAATAAAGTACTTACTTTCTTCCTTATATGGGAGTTTATGTCTAGCTGTTCCATACACCATGAAGAGCTGGAAAAGTAGTGTCTTTATGGAAGTTATGAGTCTGGCAAGGCAAAAAGAAAAAAAAAATCAAAAAATGCACAAAAAACCAACCAAACAAAAAAAGATTACTTTCTGCTAATAGATCATTTTGCTTTATTTGAAATACATCAAAAAGAAACACCTCTTGTGGGGACAGTGTAGAAGCTGGGCGTAACAAGAAAGCAGACATCTTAAAGAGATCCAGAAACAGAAGCTGGCCAAAAGCTGGAGGAATATGTTTGAGATGTGATTATGGATGGAAGTTGCAGGAGACTTAGCAGGTCTTATTCAGCATAGTTGGTGAATTCTGGAAACTTTATTTCATGGACTTAGATATGGCTGCCATTTCAGCTAAACCTGACAGTCAAACCAAGATTAAATCACATAATCATATTAGATTTCAAATGAGACAGAAAGAAAATTCCTACGAGTCTACTCTGGACTATGTGTTTGCTCTAATCAGTTTCTAAGAAACTCATCCAGTTTTACTTTAAATCAGCTGACAGTTTGTAATATTTTTATCTAAAATTATTTTTATGTGTGATCTTACATATCTGTAACAGATCTTACATATCTGATCTTGTTTCATTATACCTGTTTTCAAGAGTCTTGACTGAATACCTCTTCCTAGTATTTATTACAATTACTTTGCTTGTTTTTCCAGAACTGTGGGTGAAAAAAGCTATCCCTTCAGGCTTCCAAGAACATGAAGATTCAGTAAGAATTGATACTGAAACTAAACCACAGACCACCATTTACTCATCTGTTCCTCTACCAGGCAGTGTTGTTGATTATTCAGAGGAGATACAAGAACATCCTTCATGTGTGATTAGAAGTGTTATGATTGAAGACACACCTGAGGAGGGTAAGGAGTACTTTGTGCCTCAGGTGTTCAGGATGAGAGTGTAATTGATTGTTTTCCACAAAAGGGCAGATTGGTACCACATTACTATATTGTAGTCTTACAGAAGCAGAACTGCATAAGCATATAGTCCATATTGCATTATCAGTGCTGATATAGCTTGAATATGGATGAATGTAAGTATGGACTAAGTGGGAGAGTTCCTGTCATGATTCAGCATATAGGTAATGGAAGTGATCCTCAAGCCTCTCATATACAAGAGATGCGTATTGGCTTTATATTCATTAAACCCAAAGTCAACAGAGGAGGATTAAATTTATGTGTTCTGGACCTGCAGCTTCTAAAACAAGGTGTGCAACTTACCAGACTCTAAAAACTGTCAAAAAATACTACCACAGCTATTCAGAACAGCAATGTGGCTGCCTAGCCTGTGCCATGTGCTTTGATTTTAGTTGTAAAGTGAGAAAGGAGACACCTCTTGTTTGCAGAAGATTACATTCCAAAGCAATTAAACTGCAAGGTCCTGTGGTGGTTTGAATGCCTTTTGAGAGCCAGTCTGATTGATGGCATTGAAAATAAAGGGAAAGAACTGTTACAGATGTCTTGTCCCTGCCATACCACAGAGTTTTGCATGAGTTAACTCACAAGAATTGTGAAAAAGTATTAAGTAGTTTGGGGAGTGACATGCTCTGTGAGATGCTAAGCTAAAAAGAACACGTGGACTGAGTTTTAGCATTCATGAATTGAAGGAGGTTCAACTGTCTTTCTTCCCAATGGGCTGCTATTGACTAAAGGGGAAACTTGCAGGAATTTCAGGAGGTGATATAGTAATGCATTTTTTCCAGTAGGAAACAGTATCTGTGTCTGTTTTCCGTTAAAAGTTAAGATTAATCTTTATCCTAGAAGACAGATGCTACACTCCTAACCTGCAAGCACTCGTGCTCCAGTGGTTAATTTTGCCTAAAGTAGGATTATGTGGAGGGCTTTTTCAAGAATAACTGTGGTTTCAGATAGTGTCTAGGAAAGCCAAATACGAACCAGAAGGATATAGATGTGAAAGGTCAAGTCCTTCAAGAAGTAGCTAATCTATATATAATTTAACATGTTCTTCACTAACATAATTCACAGAACAAAAGCTGATATACATATATATATTTATGTAACATATATTGATTAAAATAATTCATTCAGAAAGAAGAGTAAGTTGAGCTAAGGGTACTTTTCTCAACACATTTATTTAGTTATGTATTTTATAAATCATCAAAACTGGCTTTTGAAAAACAACCCATTTATGGCTATATGGGAACAGGATCTGCTGATTCCATCTAGTAGCTGGATATACTCTATTTTAAAACAGTACATTCTGTTACAGTATGTCAAATAAAAGCAATATGAAGAGATAGATATTTGATCGTAGAAAATCACTGCACCATGTGAGTAAACGAATATTTCTTCAGGATCTTAGGAAAGGAAGCTATACATTTCTATTTCCCCAATGGACAAAAGTTCTTAATTTCTGGTAATTGTTTTGACCAATTCAGAGACAGAAGACTTCTTTCAGACACTGTTCTCCCTTGCACACCAGAACACTTGAAGAAGTTGCTCATGTTGGGTGTTGTGGCTTGGTTTTCTCTCAGCAGGACTGTTGCACACACCCAGAGTTATCATTAATAAACCTGGATCAGATATGTCTCATATGTAATCCACCCCTGTCTCTACACACACACACACTTATTTTCAAAGATATTGGGCAAAATCCAGTTGTGTAATTTTTTGAAAATCTATTTTGAAAATATTTTTACAGAAGATGAGAAACAAATCTGGAGTACAGCCTTTGCATTCAATATATCTCTATTTTCAAGATTAAGTGGAACCATTCTAGTCTCAGACAAGTATCACATCCTTCTTATGCTTGTAGCTCTCTCAATGACTTCCCATCTTTTTGTATCCCTTTTACTCATTTAAAACTCTTTTGGTTCCAACAGAATAAGTGCATACCACATTTAAAGCCAATGAATCAGTGCATCATTGCAACAATTTTCATTTGATTTTAGCACCTTGATTTCGTTAACAGATAGAGAGGGAAACTCATGGCTGCACAGACTTGGAATGAATATAAACAAGTGGTCATTTCTGAATTCCCTGATTGGATGGAGTGAAAACAGAGCTCTAGAAAAAGGTATATTTATATAGCAATTATAATTCCAGTTTGCTTTCTGGAACACATAATGTATTACATAAATAGGGAAAGTTTATCTTATTTCTCTTCTATGTGAGCTTTAATTGGATGCTATTGTGTCACTTGGACTTCTGTGAAGTTGTATAGCTTAGGTTTATAGTTATACATATATATATATATATATATAGTTAACATTCTAAGATCAGTCTCTTTCGACCTTATACACCTGTTACTTAATTATGATACTTAGTTAAGGATCATGTTACTCAAAATATTTTTCTAATAGAAAGCCACCTATTGTGTTAAGCCAGAGAGATCTCATTAAAAAAAAAAAGAAAAAAAAAGTAATGATAAGTTTTTAATTAACAAAAAAAGATAAAATTAAATATTAAAATTTTATATAATACTCTCATATAAACAACTTGCAAAAGGTAGTTTTGAAGGAGGCTTTAAAGCGCCCTCTTCTTAGCTGTGAGAAATGCCAGTTTTCTTAAGAAGCAGCTTATTTCTGCATTATTTTTTTTATAACCTAAACTTTCAATTTCCATTTTAATGATGTAAGTTTACATAAGTAATTAACATCAGAGTAATCATGGACAAGTAATTGTCATACAACATAACTATGTGTGATGGTTTCCATAGATCAAAGCTGACAGGTCAGACTTGCTGAAATTCTCCTCCCAAAGGTCCACTTTCTTTGTTATCAGAAAAAAGGTACATTTTAAAACTAGATGTCTCTTATAAAAATTTTAGAAGGTAATATGTACATATGGAGTTGCTGTGCATTTTTGTTCTATACTTCAAGTTGACAAAGTAATTTTTGTTAACACAGTAGAACAACTGAACACATCTGGAGTTTGTTCTGATGTTGATCACAAAGCAACTGAGCTGGAGGACCATACAACCCAAGAAGTACCATATATTCCTTACAAGTTAGCTGCATTATCTATCATCAAGGTAAAAACAAACAAAAAAAACCCCCACCAAACAAAACCAAACACCCCCTACCCCCAAAAAAAGCACCCCAGCATGAATGAATAAGTTACAATACAAAAAAATGCCATTGCATTAAGTGTATCTTTTCCTAGGATATACTAAAATTACTGTGATAATAATTATCATAATATGAATTCAAATCACACAATCTTATTGCATAGATAGGTTCATTCTTCATATTTGAAAGCTTTCACTTATATTTTGAATATTGACATAAAAATACCAACATTAAAATGGAAATGATATCTTAAGTTAAGTTCAAATATTAAGTTGCTCAAATTTGCCTGTTCCCGGTAGGTGTCTAAAGACAGAAACCTCCCTTGCAACTGTACATGGAGAAAACTCTTGCCTTTCCATATATTTCTCATCATGTTTCTCGATGTGGCTTTTGACTTGCAGTGTAAGATTTTGTTGCTATTGCAATATTTCTGGTACCAGTAACTAGCATATTTTTTTTTATTTTCTGCTTAGCCAGTTTATTTTATATTATGCAGCATCTGTGTGTGTATGTGTGCGTGTACATATATATATATCCTGTTTTCTTGGGGATTAATATGCTTTTGCAATCTTGTTATTTTGCTATGCATCAAAAAAATTCTGTGGTGACTTGTCTATTACAGACTACAGACCCTTGAGCTAGCTGTTCAAATATCTGAAGCAATCTAATTAAGATGACTCAGAGCTCTGTGGGTGATAAGAAGGATAAATCTGTTGGGATCTTTTCAGTCTTCTCCTAGAAGAGGGGTTTCTTGTGTCTTAACCTTTTAATTGTGTCTCTTTAAAATTCCTCTACTTCTACAATAGTTGTTGATGAGGGGATAAATAGAACAGTATATTTCAAAACCACAACTGTTTAAAAATAATGCATCAGTTACTACAAAAAAAAATGGGTTTTTTTCTCTTTTTCAGTTTTATTTCAGCTGAGCTGCTCACTGTTAGCAAAATCTGCATCATATTAAGCTTAAATGAAGAACTGAAACCAAGGAAACCTCTGGAAAAGCTCTAGATGTTTATAATTTTTATAGTTTACATATAATCTTGTTCATTATTCCTATAATTCATTCAGCAGTATCTGTTAGTCTTACTTAAGATGCACAAGTATCAGTGTTGTGTAATTTGACATTGCACCTACCAGACAAGTATGTCAAAAGGCAGAAGCTGGGATCGGGGATAGTGGAATTTTCCTTTTGTGGCTGTTACGAATTGGATTAGAAACAAAAGGAATAAAACAGTCACTAAGATCCTGATGCAATTTTAAGCTTAAATGACTCATTTTCAAACAGGAAAAAGGTCACTTATGTATACAACTGTTTTTATTAGTCATGAAAAATGCATGTAGTACATGTTAAAGTTATATCAGTTCTGCTAGTTCTCAAACTATTTCTATGGAATACAAAACAGAAATTGAGTTTATTCTGAACCAATTTGTGTTATCTAACTCTTAAATGCAAAAATGTAATCTTTTCTACTGACTACCATTTTTATTATTTTTTCTGAGAAATAAGCTTCACAATGCTGTTATTCAAGAACTTTAGAATAATTGTAATGACTGCCTTTTGTATTCAATTCAGGTCATTGCAGTAAAAAGGAAGAGGTGGAGATGCAATACTAGGACCAGAAAATCCATTTCAAGTCACTAATAGATTTTTATTCAATAGCATAACATAATTTCTAGTTGTTGAAGCCTGAAAGCTTTTGCCTGCAGCCTTCTTGGTTACTTATCTATTTTCAAGATCAAATTCTTCACTATAATGTATCTATCATTTTGAGAAATGTATCTCAAAATTGTTTGATAGTTAATTACAACTGGAGTTGCTTGTGCTTTATTATCTAGTTGATAATTTCCTTCATCCTATACAGATTGTAAAAGACATGCACCAAATGAAAAAAAAACACGTGAAGATAATCAGACAACTAGACAATATAAGGAAAGAAAAACAGGTAAATGTTCTGGAGCATTAGCACTGTTGTGTCATACCATTAGTTAAAATTACACAGAAGGATAAAATCTACTTCATTCACATTTACATCTGCATTCAGGTACCCATGTTAAATCTCTAGAAATAATGCCAATGTATCTGTAAGTGTATTTGATCTTACAACTTTGTGAAATCCAATTTTACTTTTTGTCTAGCACAGTTGCATAGATTTTTCTAAACTTTTTTTGTGTACTAAATATCTACCTTAAATGCTGCCTTCCTCTACTGACTGACTGCATGGTGGGAACACTTGTATTTATGTAGGTTGTGCCCCTCAAGAATTATGTCATTGTAAATGGCAGTGCCAAGCTGTACTGCTTTCCTTCATTGCCAAAGTGGAAAGTTTTATGGCCTCTTCCTCCGTGGGTACTTTCTTCTCTACTTTACACTTTGTTCTGCTTTAGCCTTGTAATATTTTCTCAACATTGTTTACAGAATTGCAGAATGTCTCCACCTATAAACTCCTGCAAAGTTACAATCAGAATCTAGAGATGCCAGTCTTGTGACCATAGTGCCTCAGTTTCCTTAGCGGAAGCATTTTTGCATTTCATTAGTCAGTAATTCTCCCAAAATATGAAATTACCCACATCATCTTCAGCTACACTGTTCTGAAACCTTTTCTTGCAGCAGCTGTTTCACTTCTCTGCTTATTATTATCCAAGCTTTTGTTTTCTGATAAAAGTTTAATTTCTTTAAAATTGCTTAGCTATGTTTACAGGGAATTAATTCTGGTCTGCTTTCAGAAAGGCTTTCTTTTTTACTTCTGCAGAAAACCAGAGAAAAGATAAATTCCTTTAGCAGCAATTTTTGCTCAAAGTCTGCAGTGGGTGAAAGCACAAACCTCCTATGATCAATAAGAAAAGTTTGCAGACAACAAAAAGCATTGAAGAAAAAGAACCAAGTATTATCTGTTGTGGAAACCATTCTCTTTATCACGCTTGGCTTTCATGGTTTTGCTCACTGTTCATTGTCTCAATCTTTTGTAATACAGGAGCAGACTATAAGTACTATAAATAAACATTATGGTGAGAAAATGAGCAGTCTGAGATCCCAGTTAGAAGCTTACCAAGAGCTGATGAGCAAGAGCAATACACACCAGCAAGATATAATTACGGTAACAAAGAAGTACAGTTTTTACGTGTGACTGAGAATAGCAGGTACTTCCAGAGGCTGAAGGAACAGGCTGTATAAGTAAAGTTTTCTTCTTAGGGTCAGACAGTCAAATGAAGACACACCATTTGTGAAATTAATACAGAACTATATCTGTCTGCTTCTGGACATGAGTAACATCTTACACAGTATGTTACCAAAAGAGTTTTCATACCTTGGCTTACCTTCACGCCCCTGATGAAAACTGTGTGGGATTTTCCATTACTGTCTGTGCTTAAGCACTTGGAAATAGCTTTTTTTAATGAAAAGAAAGTGTCAATATTCACAGAATGTATAGGATGTGTAATATTTTTTTGGTGACAAACAGGTATTAAGGTTTAACCTATTCCTCCTTCTGTTCCACTACTGAGGAAAAGGTTCAACACATTCATGCCTCTAGGGAACGTCTTTAGAATCAGACCACCTCTGGTCGCATGTGGTCATTGTAAATTGGTCAATTTTTATTATTTTTGTGTGAGATCCCCAGGACTTAGCAGCCTGGTCCAAATGTTATCACTTCTCAACATGTGTGGAACAAAAAGCCTCAAAATATAGGCCTTTTTGAAAAATGAAGCAGTGGCATAGTGATTGTAAACCCTTTTGTCTTATTCTACTGTCTTAAGAGCCTGAGGGAAAGAAACAGACAACTGATCCAAGAGAAGGAAGACCTTCTTCACCAAATAAAGCAACAGACAGAGAAATGGGAAGAAGAAAAGGTAAACAAAGCTAGTTTGGGTTTTCTTTTTGGATCTGGACAGTGTTCTCATTACCACTTCCAGTGTGAGCTGTTTCTGGAAGTCTAAGGGGCATGGAAACTACAGTCTGCCTTTAGATAGGTACTTTCAAATCAGCGAAGACTGCTCAGCTATACACATGCCTGCCTCTTTTTCAGAGTACCAAAGGAGTTTTTCAGCCCTTAAACACCAATGAGTATTATGTACATTTTTTTGGTCATACTGTATCATGTTTTCCTCTAAAATTTATTAATTGTAATTTCTCTTTCTCATTTCATATTTCATGTCTTTTGAAGAATTTTTAAATAACGGTAAAGCACATTGGGTATTTTCTGTTTAGCAATTAGCATTAAAGATCAACAAAACCTTTACCTCATCTAAGCTACTACAACACTGCAATGCAACTGATTGACCTAGCAGCAGAACTACTTCACTTGGTAGTTCCCAGGAAAAAGGGATGTGCTTGAAATTCCTCAGGTTTTCCAGATTTCTCTGTAATAATGCAACTTTGATGTACTAAAGAGATGAAATGACTGCAGAGATCAAAAAAGAAAAAAATGTTGGTTTTTTATGGATAGCATCTGTAAGCATGGTCTGATAATTGTTATTTTCTGCAGTATTCTGTTTCATTTAGTATGTGCAAGTCTTTCTGTAATTTTGCAGATCTTCAATGTTGCTTTATAACAGTAAATTTTCATTGCACTACTCCAAGGCATGTATTCACTTAGCTAACCTTGTGGTGTGGTGAGAGGGTGCAGGGAGTCTCAGAGCCAGGTTCTCCTTTGTATTTATTAAACTGAATGAAGATTTCTGTAACATTTCTGAATGAAAGTTTCGAGAAAGAGCTGGGGTTTGTGTTTGTGTTTGTTCTTGTTTGTTTTGGGGGTTTGTTTTTTAAAAATGATGTAGCAGTACCTTTGATTAAACTTGGCATAGCACCAGTATTGATTTTTTTTCTCTCTTTTCAAACACTTTTAACAATGTCTATTGCAATAATACTATGTTCCTGATTGATAAACCATGTAAAATCATGGCTTTTACAAATCCTTTGACCTAATTGTTATAAATCAAGGAAATGTAGCAAAAATATTGTAATAAAGAGTAAGGAGTAAGATACAACGTTCTAAGACTCATAGGAAGAAGGAAGATCTTCTATTTGACCAAATAATACTGTTAAGATTTCACACATGCAACATTTTCTTCATGGCTGCCTTAGGATTGTGTGTCCAAAATCTTTTGTTCTTCAGCTGCTTCAGGAGCCTCAATAATTTTTGCATTCCAGTAATGTGGACAAATGCTATAGAAAATATAAGCATGGTACAGGCTCTTGTGAAAACATTAGAGTCTGAGAAGTATCTGTTTTATTTCTGTATTTTCTTTGCTAAGAACAGCCAATTACTGCATAACAGCCCATTTGTGTAAGCTGTGCCTATAGGTGGCAACAGCATTAATTCACTGCTATTGATTATTCTCCCCAAGGAAATATAATGAGAATTGGTAACACTCATTTCCTTGATATTTCCTTTTCTTGTCTTACAGGGCTGGATTCTAGAAAAACTGTGTAAAAAACTAGATTATCTTTATACCCAGCACATACTGAGTGAGTTTCATATTTCAGACACTATTTCTGGATGTCTCTGTTTTCTTTCCTGTTGTTTTTCTGTTTACACTGAGGTGCATGTCAGCTGAAGTCAATATAACCTTTTCCACTGCAATAATGTGCCACACATGGAATAATAAAGGAATGCTGAAGCTACAAATAACATCTGTCATGACTCCAGACTCCAGACTATGAATAAGCATAACTGGCTTATTACAGTCAGCATCAGTTTTGAGTAGGTCTGTCTCAGCATTTGTAGCTTTCCCTTTAGAAATTTAAAACAAAACTAAGCACACGCCTTTTAAAATTATTTGAATTTTAATAAAAAATGGAATTCTTGGTTAGTAAAATTTATTAGTTCATTAAAAATTCTTGATTTTTAAAGGGAGATAACTTGGCCTGCCTAGACAATATTCTAGGAACTGTAGATTAGAAATGCTTAAGTTGTTTATAACTGTTTTTTCAATTCAGCTTTGCAGGAACTTCACAACATCAGTCTGTATGTGGAAAGAGTGCATGACCTCATGCATTTCCAGATAAAAATTCTTCAGCAAAATTCTGAGAAGAAAGAAGGAGAAAAATCAGATGCGTCAGAGGTTGTAGAATTAAAAACAGAACAAGTAAGCAGGAAAATGGAAACATTTTTAGGATTATTGCAGGTATTTCAAAGGCATTCAGTGATTCTAGCACAGGCTGAAGCAAACCATGGAACTAACTGATAATAAAAACTATGCGCAAATATATGCAAGTATTGAGAATGATAAATTGGTGAGGAATTATTAAAACACCACAGTAATAAAGTAAATCCTTATTCTAGGGGAACCACTGATAGTGTGCTGTTTTCCTCATTATAATATTAGTATAAACTTTATTAGAAAATCTTTTAAAGATCTGCCTCTTTGAATTATAAAAACTGTATTCTGAATTTTGGAACCAAGCAGCCCTTATTTTATATTTCTTCAATTTTTCTCCAGTTTTGCTCTACCTTGCTCATTAAAATTTTGTCAATTTCATATGAAAGGAATGAAAATCTAGATCCTGACTCAGCAGTAAGTTATCTTTGTTGCCACCCAGCTAGCCAATGAAGAAAAAGCTGAATGTTCAATCGAAAAGGGAAATCTTTGGCAAGCACACAACATGCTGCAAAAGATACAGGAATCTTTACAGAAACGAGAGAGAGAAGTCACTGAGCTCTTACAAAGTGAAAGAAGTTGTAACAAGGCAATGAAACCTCAAATCACAGTGCTGATGTTCTTGAAAACTCTTGTCAAGAAGGTAAGAACTCAGTTACTGCGAAGATGAGAAATTATTTACTGGGTTCTCTTAAAAGTTCAATAAGGAAAAAAAGTGCAGTTTTATTTATTATTGTTATTGTCTTAAAGAATTGGGAAAATAGTTTTGTATGCATTGCTTTAAAGGCTGCAGTTGAGATTTTCAGAACAACACATGGAATTAAAGAACCATAAACTTGCACTGCAAGTCAGCCTACAGAAAACTGATTAGACCAACTTGCATGCTTTTTAACTGGCATTATTTTAAAAGATAAATTAGTGAAGCATGGGAATGGCATCATGGAAAACACATGTTTTTCTATCCTTCCAGTTGTGTGAACTACATGATTTACATACAAATGTGACAGCTTTACAGGAAATATGATTTAATTTTTGATCCATGGTAGGTTCACACCATATGTTGTGATGTCCCTGGGGCACAACAGTACATCAGTCAGCTTATCAGGAAGAATGAGGATGAAAGGGCTGATTGGAAAGAAGCCTTTAATAATGCTCAGGCTGACATTCTGTCCTATGAAGTATTTAATGGAAATGAACCTATGGATGACAAAAGGTATATTGGGTAGTTAATAAAGCAAAGATAGAAGTAATACAGAAAAATAATGAATACAAAAAAATACAGATAAAATTGTTTTTAGAGAAAATACATTTTAAAGAATGCCAATGTAATTTCCACATATACTGGGGGGGAGGGCAGTGGGCAGGGGGGGAGTGCTCAAAGTAGACTCTACATTTCTCTAAAGAAAGAAATCAAGGAACTTAGAAAAATCAGCCACAAAAGGCAGGAAAACATTTCAGTTTAACTGGATTACTCAAGTTGTATCCAGTCTATTATAAAATATGCTGAAATAAGCTTACTTGGCAAGCGTGTGCTACAATATCAGCATCTTTTTCTTCCTACATTTTTCATTTTTACAGGACGTTTCTTCCTCATATTCTGTGTAATTGCATCTTTCTTGTGGTTTAAGTAATCAGTTCCTTACAAGCTCTTTTTTTTTTTTTTTTTTTTTTTTTGAATGACAGGGTACAGCTCTCAATGACACTTTTCAGAAATCTTGGGAAAACAAAGTCTGATTTAGAGTATGTTGAAACAGAGAAAATTGTGTTTGATTGTATCCAGACAGGGGAAATCCCTAACTGGATTAAAAGAGATTGTCTTCATGTAGCCTTGACAGGTGAGAAATCCTTTTGTCAATTCAGAGAAGCCTAATTATCCTCAGCCAACTCACTTTTGAATATAGGAAAGCACAGTACAGCAGTAAAAGGTGTTTAGACACGTACTGCTGCCATGCCATAAGGTATCCCATAAAACATCTTCAGTTATGTGCATTCTAATGAATTACTATCTGAATTTTAATACTGGGTCATTGCTTGTAAACATATGATTTCCACATTCACACCACACTGTTCATCTTTTCTCTGATATCTTTTATCATTTTGAGTCATGTGTCTTTTGCATATAGTGTGTAAATGTTTCAGTGAGTGTCCAAGGTAGATACATCCAGAATCCCCCCAAAATGTAGCAGCCATGCACTGAATGCAACAGCAAATGTAGAATTCAGAAGAAAGTAACCTCTTTTGAAGAAAACTTAAAAATATCCATTGCATGAATTTAAGACATTGAGCTTTTCTGAGAGGACCAGTAGAAAAACTTTTTCAAATATTTGGCTTCCTGTTTCTATGATTATGCAACAGAAAACCTGATTTTGGCAGTTTAGGCAGGGAAAGGAGAGCAGTTTTGAACTGTCTGAATGACTATAATTTACAAAATTTAGGAAGCTATATGTTTATTGTATGTGACTATATAATTACTGGAACTCTCCAGAAAACCCTGCAACATACTCTGAGGAGACAGAGCCACCATCCAGAGGAACTCACACAGAAGTTTAAAATGGAAATCAAGGTACTATATTATGTATTGTGTATCATACCACATGGTTTTAAATGTGTTAAAAAGCACCCTCCTTTTCCTATCTATTCTTAAGGGATTTGAGATTAGTCTGGATTATGTCCTGTAGTGTCTGTCTGCAGACCTTTTTCCAAAGAACAAATCTCAATGTGAATTACATACAAATTCCTGCAGGTATATACCTGTAACCCTTAAGCACATTTACATTAAAGAATAACATAGTTTTGCTAACTGGTGAATTATATGGTCACACTTTCTGTGTATGCAAGGATAACCATATTCTATTTTTGCATCTGTATATCCATTTTCCTGTTTACAAACAAATCTTTTTATGCATCTTAATGGCCCTTGATGTCTATCACAAGTAAAGGTACACTGGAATCATAGAGTAACTTAGGTTGGAGAAAAAATTTAAGGTAATAAAGTCCAACCATTAACCTCACACTGCCATGTTCACCGCTAAACCATGTCCCTAAGCGCCACATCTACACACCTTTTAAATACCTCCAGGGATGGTCCCTCAGCCGCTTTCTTGGCACAACTTGAAGCTGTTTCCTCTTGTCCTATTGTTTCTTTCTTGGAAGATGAGCCCGACACTCACCTGGCTACCACCTCCTTTCAGGTACTTGTAGAAAGCAATAAAGTATCCACTCAGCCTCCTTTTCTCCAGGCTAAACAACCCCAGTTCTCTCAGTCACTCCTCATAAGACTTGTTCCCTAGACCCTTGCCTAGACCAGCTTAACTGCTTTTCTTTGGACTCCAGCACTTCATTGTGTTCATATATCTAATGATTTGGGATACACAGATTTCCTGTTTAGTACTAGGATACAAATGAAGTATTGTCTCATCTGCATGACAACATCAGAGTAAACAACTGCTTTAATCAAATTTTCTCTGCTGAAAGTGACCCAGACATACACTTTAGTGATGCAACAAAAAACAGAGTGTAATAATGCATTTATCATATTGCTGTTGTTGGATCTCCAAGTGAATAGCCCCAAAATTGCCTGAAATCATTATTTCCCCTACACAGACTTTAACACAATAACCATTATGCCAAGTCAATGTACAAAAATTTTCTCAGTGGTAAGTAATGAAAACAGACCATAAAATATTTATCTTGGTAATTATTAATTATACCATTGGTTGCATTTTTTTGTTTGGGTTGTGTTGTGTTTGGTTTTTTAAGTTTACCAAAGAACAAAGGAACAGTAAGAGAGATGCTAACACTGAAATAAAGTCTCCATTTTAGAGAGGGATATTGGAAAGAAATCTTGATGCAGAAAAGCACTTTCTGTAGTATCTCTGCGGTGGAAAATGAATTGGAAGAAATAAAAGCTCATGGTTTAGTAAATATCAGAAAACTTAGGCAGCCATTTAAGTGTTTTGAAAACTTTACTCCTTTAAAAATATTTTAAAGATATCTTAAAAAAAATAAAGAACCACACCAAAACAACAAAAAAATCCAAACAAAAAAAAACACGCAAAACCAAAACCAAAACACCAAATGAACTCCCGTCATTATGATAACATGAAAGACTCTGCAACTAAACAGAGAAGTCTTTGAGTCAATCAGGTATAAATTTGCTTGCACATGGGTGGGACGCATCTCACTAAGTTTTTACTGTCTAAAATGGGGCATTTAACATGTCTTTACAAGCAGTATACACAGAGAGTTGGCTCCAAAGCGTAATTTTCTTCTGTGAAGCACAAGCCTCTAAAATTAACTTTACTCTGTCCCATTTCAGTGTACTGTTCAGTGGTTATTTTAAAGTGCTGGCTTTGTACCATAGTAAGTAAGTGTTTTAACTCTTCACCCTTTTTTCTTAAATTTCATTTTTTATTGAAAAACAATCATAGATATGAAGAAAACTTAAAAATATAAAATCTGAAGTCATAGTTCTAATCAATCAAGGAACAACTGAAAGTGAAGATGGCAGTGGTTATTGTCGAAGACAACCACTTGTCTCTAACAAATGGTTGTTGAAGGCGATGATATCAAGTTCCTGGAAGAAAATGCACACTGCAGGTTTAGATACCACATGTGCACTCTTGGTTCTCAAGATAGGTACTTGGGGTTATGAGTGGTTCATTTGCAGCAGTCAACTGAGTCAAGTCCCTAATGTTACTGCCTATATGCTAAGTTGAAAACAAGTTTTATTCCAGCACTTACGTGGCATTCAGAAGATAACATCCACAAACTTTTTCTTTTTTTCTTTTTTTTTTTTTAAACTGCATGTCTTTTCATTATGTGATGCTTCTAAGTTTGAATTACCTATCTGAAAGAACACTTTCTACAGATGAAGCATACCAATGATGGTGCTTTTATGCAAACAGATTGATAAGTGTGTTCTAAATATGTACTACTGGGAACACAATGTCTGTTCCTGAGAACCATTAATGTATTTATGGCATGTTTCAATTAAGCTGTTAGTACACTTTTCTGCAGTAAGACCATTGGAAGGGAATTCAAAAGAAAAGAAACAAGGACATAGATGTCACTAAAATATAGATGCATTGTGGGGGACAATGCTCAAGAGAAAAACCACTAGAGCAGGTAAAGAAGAGGGTGACTGTGTACGTTTAGTATGAACATACCACTCCAGGATGCAGCACCATTTACAATAAGTCCAAGAATTAGACAGGACTGGACCAGTGTCAGACCACAACAGGGAGACAAAAAACCCAAAATATCTGTTAAAACTATATACAAGCTATATGCAGGATGCACACATAGACAACCAATTGATTTTCTACTGCAGTAAGAACTTTGATGTATTTAGTGATGAGATGGTAAGGGCAGTTTTAAATCGGCTTTAAAGAATGTAATTCATGTGATGAACTGGAGCTGTTATGAGTCAAAGTAGTTTTTTGAACTGTGTTGCAGATTCAATCTGTAAAGCTGTAAAGCAATTGTATTTTTTATGTCTAGTAGTGTAAAATAAAATAAACTGTCCAAAAAGAAATAACTTTTTAAATTAACTTTATTGGTTAGCTTTGTTAACTATTTAAATAACCCTTATGTGAAGAGATTATATTTGTGATGAAGGTTTGACACAATTCTTATTATTCTTTTCCTAACCTTTTTAAATGTCTGACTCCTTCCTTTACTTAATCTCATGTCTATGCAAGTTTACTGAAGCAGTTTCATGGCTTCATACGCAATTGGTCAACTTGCTAGCTTTTATATCTGTTTTCAATTCTGCAAGAGAGAAAAAGATTAATTTATTTGCTAGGCAATTGA
Organism: Falco peregrinus; assembly: GCF_023634155.1. NCBI lineage: Eukaryota > Metazoa > Chordata > Aves > Falconiformes > Falconidae > Falco > Falco peregrinus. Next base: position 46,431,737 of record NC_073739.1, on the reverse strand, counting down.
TTTTTACTTACTGTTAATGTCAACATTAAGGCTGGGAATTTAATTTAATTAGAATTATTCACCAAACAGCATTTAAAATAGCAGCTGATACATACTTTAATTAAATTAACCAATATATTAAAAGTGACAAAAATAAGAGTAAGAACAAAATGTCATTTCATTTTCATTTTATTTTTGTAAGAATAGTTCAAGTAAAGGATGTGCTGAGATTAGGGAATTGACAATTTGTTTCTCATCTCCTTGGGCCAGATATTTAATTGTATTTCTGAAGCTAAAAATGCAAAAACATGTCTCTCACTAAGACAGTCAAGATATCTAGATCCTATTAAAAGAACTGAAAAATGAAAATTGTACTAGGTAAAGTAGGTTTTAGTTACTAATGTCTTAGAGAACAGGTGAGTAATTGGATTGTTTTCCATCAATTCTCATACTTTTCTGCTTTTTAAACTGAAAGAATACCAGCTTTCACCTTATCAGCTCCCAAACTGCTTCCTGGTTTGGAAGGGATTAATGCATTTTAGTGCATTTAAAAAAAAAAAAATTACCTTTAGTTTAAGCAAGATAAAAATTGGGACTTAAATACCAAAGCTGACAAAAGGGTACTTATGTCATTTAAGACATGTGTCCTCGGTTGGGGAAAAAAAAAAAAAGGGGGGGGGGGGGGGGGTGCGGGGGAGCAAGAGGGGAGGAAGTAAAGAAAAGAAAAAAAGAAAGAAAAATCCACTTTATTTTTAAGGAATTCTGACTTTTAGTATCGTACAAATTTTTCCTGGTTTGCCCCTCTAAAAGATGTTCATTGTGGTACATCACAGCAGCATTATAAATCCCTGATAATTTTATTATACTGTTCCTCAGATACATGGAAAAAAACAAACAAAAAATATGAAAAAAGGTATATATAATCAAATTAAAGGCTGGTATACCAAAATAAAGAAATAATCATTATTTAGGAAAATCACACTATCTAGAAACTTCATTTAAAAATACTTTTCCCTCACCAGGGAAGAACCATCACTGCAGAAGACAAGTACTCTTTAGGAAAACTAGAAAACTCTTCCTTAGCACATCTCATCTGTTGATCTTAGCTATCCAGGACACCCAGCCTGAAACACACCAGTTCCTAGGATGGTTAGTTTGTCCACCTTGGCAATGGCTTTCTCATTGTCTCTGTCACTGACGAAACTCTGGTATTACCTTATATATCCTTTTTGATATCACTGTTCCAGAAGAAATTTGACATTCTCTGTATTGTTACAACACAGAGATGCTTTATAAATGAAACTCTTTTCATCGTAAGGTAGGTTATATATAAGATAAATGCAGTGCTCATATGTGAGGTTCTCAAATCTTTCATGTTTTTCAGGTATCTGCAGCTCTCACATTAACCCTTCGCAGTCTCATGTGCTTTCTCTCTCATGTGAGATCTGCCACTGAATTAACTTTTAGCTAACATAGAAATCTTAAGCTCAGTAGACAAATGTATTTCTACTATGCTCATTTGAGCAGATGTAAAAAGCATTCATGAAAATTAACATAAAATAATATTTTGCCTTAAAGGAAGCATTAACATTCTACTTCTAATCCAATACTAATTTTACAGCTCTCTGACTGTTGCTTGTTTCAGTTCTATAGTTCTGGGCTTTCATCTTTTCTTATGTGCTTATTCCCTATATAGAATGATGGAAAAGATATTCTAATAAAAAAAAAGAGAGGCTTCACAGTAAGAATGCAAGATAGTGGCAGCATGATGCTAAGTTAGCTGGACTGATAGAATATATAATTTAGACAGGGTTGGGTTTTTTTTAATCTTACACTAGACTGCCCTCACACCTTTTGCAAAAAGAGAGTGGGAAAATGGTTATCTATGACAGGAATAGTAATATCAGTGGTTTTTAATAACATCTATCTAAAAAAGTCTATGGTTTTTGCCAGCTAAAATTCAGACACATGTTTTCGAAACAGTGAAGTCATTCATTTATGATATTTAAAACATTAAAGGCAAATTTCTGACAGTTTTCATTCCTTCTCATGTTCCACAGAAAACATGCCTTTGTGTGGTGGCAGAACTGTTCATCTTCTAGAGAACTGTATCTTACTGTACCTAAATTTAAAATCACCTCAGCTGAAACGGTCACTATCGTTAGTGGAAACATGTGCCTCCGCTTGGATGCTCTTCACTGAAACAGGTTTCCCTCAGGTCTGGCCCTACTTGGCCTGACTGTGACGCAAGAGAAGAAATGGGAACTCCTTTTCAGTCCTGGCTTCCCCTCATCTCATCCTTCAACTTTTTCCTTGCAGTTTTTTGTGAAAATCTTGCACTTTTTAAACAGGTAATCCAGGGTAATGCTGTCTTGTTCACCACACAGAAACAAAACCAAATACCTTAGACATTACCTGAAACAAATAACAGTAGCTTGCTTCTTCCTAGAGGACAAGGCTTCTAAATGGAAATTTGCTGTCGAAGTCTAATTTATTTGGCAATAAAATAGGCACATTTTACTCTTTTTTTTTCTTTTTTTTGTTACTTACACTTTCTTTTTTTTGTTTACTTGAAGGCCACAACTATTTTAGAGAATTAGAAAGTGAACCAAGAGTAGAAGTCAGCTAATGTAGCCCTCTAATACACTCTAACAGCAAAAGAAAAGTGGTACAATGTGTAATTAATATTGTTAACGTGAAAATGAAACTGGAAAAGGTGGGACTGTTAACCTTAGGGTATAGTCCTCAGTGTTTGCCCTACAAAACTGTATTTTCCACACACAAGTCGTATTCTCTATATGTCAACTGTACAGAATATGACAGAGTAATACAAGTAACAAAGAAAAGGAAGAATTGGTGCAATTTTAACTCATGACCTTGCGTCCTTATTTTGTGAGGCAGTCATTGAATGAAAGGAACAATTTTGAAGATAATTCTGTTTAAAAGAACTAGCATTTTTACTCAGGCTGGCAGCCTATCACAAGCAGGCTCCCCCAGGATCCATACTGGGCCCCACAGTGTTCAACATCTTCATAAGTTACCTGAATGACAGGACTGAAAGGCACCCTCACTAAGTGTGCTAATGCCACTAAGCTGGGTGGTGAGGTGGACATGTCAGAAGGGAAAACTGTCTTTCAGAGAGACCTGGACAGGCTGGGAGAGTGGGCTAACGAGAACTGTATGAAGTTTAACAAAGTGTAAGTCTGTCCTGCATCTGGGATGACATAACCAAAGAGCCCAGCACAGGCCACGACCTGTGTGGCTGGGGAGCAGCCTTGATGAGAGGGAGCAGGGGGTCCTGGGGGATAACAAGCTGAACAGGAGTCAGCAGAGTGCTATTGCAGCAACCAAGGCAAACAGGATCCTGAGCTGCATCCTCAGGGGGGGTTATGAGCAGAGATAGAGAGGTGATCGTACCGCTCTATTCAGTGCTTGCCAGGCTGCACCTGGAGTACTGGGTCCAGTTCTGGTCCTCACTGTTCAAGAAAGACTGGAGAGGGTAAAAGGAGGAGCAGAAAGATGATCAAAGGGCTGGAGAGCCTGTCCAATGAGGAAAGACTGAATGAATTAGGTCTCTTTTTGCTGGAGAAGCGCAAGCTCAGGGAAGCCTCATCACAGTATTTCAGTACTTACAGGGCAGCTACAAAGAGGACAAAGACTCTCTCTTCAAAAGGACCCACGTGCCCACGTGGAGAAGACAAGGGGCAAGAGGCACATGTTGCACCAGTAGAGGTTTCATCTCGGCATAAGAAAGAATTTTTCTGCAATCAATCACTGAACAACCTCCCCAGCAACAGGCTGGAGTCCCCATTGCTGGAGTTTTCAAGATATGATGGGACAGGGTGCTAGATAACCTCATCTAGGTTCCATTTCTCATGGAAGGTTGGGTCAGGTGGTCTTTTGAGGTCCCTTCCAACCTGGGCTGTTCTATGATTCCATGACTCTGTTGATGTTAACAGTCTAGTGTAAGGCCGGAGACGTGCTGCACGGGAAAAGCCCTCTGCTCCCACTGTCTGCCAGATGTGTGCCCTCAGAAGTCCTGGTAACTGTCTAAGGAAATTGCAGATGGGCTCTGGAGCACATTTTTGGTTACATTCCCAGTGGAATTCAAGACTGCTGGTAATAGTGATTTTTTCCTATGATATGCAGTCAATTAGCTATACAGTGATAACTTCTGGTACCATTAAATTTGTTGCCCCTCCCTGTCTATTTGATCCCACTTAAATGAACAGAAATCAGATAAAAGCAATTGCAGAGAGTTGTTTTTCTTCTTGTTGTTGCTGGTTGGAGACTTATTTAAGAGCACAGAAAATTACCGCACAGTCTAATCTGTTTGGGTAGGAGCCTGATTTTCTTACTTACCTACTTAAATATTTTAATGACTGTAAATTTAGACAGTGCATGTTTTCAACAACTTGTCTGAGTCCAAGTTTTATTCTGTTCAATCAATCCCTTTGTTAGCCTTTCAAATGTTTTCCAGTTATGTGTAATTTTCAAATTGCATGTGCTCTGTTCTAAACTTCAGCTGAAATTCTCATTGCTGTGAGTGGGAGTTACAAGCATAAGTCATTAGCAGGACTGTAAGTAGGTTAGTGCATTTCATGCCTAGTGTACTATTCAGGGCTTTTTGCTCATGTGTGTAAATGTGTCCAGACTGAATACTGGCCCTATTGACTTTTGAGTGTTGACAATAAAATTATCAGTGTCCTTACAGCTTTTCCTAACCTGAAATCTTTTTCTGTTTTACAATCTCTATAGTCCCAAGATTGCCATTCAACTCAACCCATTTGCTGTTTTGTCTGCCTTTTCCACCTGTATGCTTAAAATTAGTTTTAACTTATTTTTTTAAGATAAGGAAGTATTTAAAAGAATTGTCATCAGTGCTAGCTGTAAAAGAGTAGTTCTGGTTAGGATATACTATAAGAACTTCTTTTTTCTGTTTGATATTGTTTTTCTGTTTAAGGATGCTGGAACATGTTAAAATGTCAAAGTGCTCCTACTATGCTGTCTTGTGCTTTCAAACAATGAAAGAAGGACAAATTGAGGAAGAAATTGAAGAGTCCAATAACTGACAAAGTAGTAAAGAAAACCATACTTTTCTGAAATATAAGCATAACTGCCCCAGATATGCTTCCACGTCATTGACAGTGGAATCAATCTGCTCATTTGTCAAAGTTGCTTCCCCACTTCGACTTTTTTGGTCTTCACATAGTGCAATCAGAGTATCAGTAATATCTCAAATGCAGTTCTGCAAGGCAATATGCGGATTATTTGTTTATTCTTTAACACAGGAAGGAGATATAAAAAGTGCATTTTAAATAGGAGATGCTGAATTTTTTCAGTACACTAACCCCACAACTCCTTGATAAAGCCAAAACACAAAAAAAAAAAAAAAAAAGTTACAAGTTTAAAATTCTTTATTTGAAATTAAGGAGTTCTTGAAGAACTAAGAACAAACCTCACTTGAACATAGGAGATATAATGTTCCTGAACACTCTTGTTCATGAAACCTTTCCTTGTTTTGAACACAAGTGATGTTTATTGTCAGGAAGATGATGAAAAGCAGGGAAAAGTTCTGCAGCATTGCTACAGCTAAAGATCTGCACAACCTTATGGATGACATAAAGAACTGTGAGCAACTTACCATAATTTTGATTGTACCATTTTTCAAGGCACAGGTTACAGAAGACACTCGCTATACATCTGGTGAGGAAACTAGCAAGATCAAAGCTACTCACTGTGTCTGATAGGTCCCTAAATACTCTCATTCTCTGAAACTTCAAAGTGTACCTGTTCTTGCAACAGACAAGAGTGTGATGACAGCTTTCTCAAGGCATTTTTTGCAATCCCCTTGTGGACATTCCATCCTTCTTTATATTTCTTATTGAAAGTCATGCATCCTTAGTTTTCAGTCAGAGAAAAACTGTAAAGATCTGATCTGCCAGCAGTGCTTTCTCCTGGTGTTTCTGAAGCCTGCTTAAATATGTCAATGCCATGCACAACTACCACTGGGATGAATTACAGCTTTGTTTGACACGTCACCATATTTGTCTCTTAATTTTCTTGCTATTATACGAGGATATCCTCCTGCAAGCTGCAGCAAATTTCCAGTAATCAGCCAAGGGGTTGGACCAGAGGCTTCTTCATCCTTTTCTTACGTGCCTTCTTCCACTTTATAGTTAGAGACACCTGCAAATACAAGCAACTCTACCATCTCATAACTGTGCAACAGTGCTGTGAAAATTTCTGCATATGATAGTTTCAGAAATAAAAAAAGTGTTCAACACAGTGTGTGTCATGGCACACACAGACCAGCTAAGAAGCACACATGCTTGTATGAGAAATAAAAGAAAAAACTAGCTATTGCCAGTATTTTTCATAATTCTGCTTGTACTTGATAAAATTCATCCTGCTTTAAGACAGTGTCTTCAAGGCATGAAGCCCTTGAAGTCGCCTTTATTTTCCATATTGCTATGAAGCTAAAAATATAATCAAACTCCTGCATTCAGCCTAAAATAAAATCTATCTCTGTTTATGATTTTTTGTTGTTGTTATTTTACACTACCAAAAAAAAAATTATAAAGGAAGGACAGTTTTGCCTGTGAACATAAATTTTACAGTTTTTGAAGAGGAGATGTAGCAGAAGCTACCATTAAGCACAGGCGTATTGCAGATTTAAAGTAACAGCTGGACTTACAGATATTATCTACTTCTTTCATTTTTATCAGGTGAAAAACTACAGGATTATACAGGCAACACAAAGAAAGAGATCCTCAGTCAGTAATAAATTTGTGATAAACTTCAGCTGCCCTCACAACATAAAGGTGTTGCTGATGGGGCACAATGTTCATTAAATAATGAACAATTTGCTTGAATCTTTTTCCACTGTATAACTCTCAAATGTGCGTCAGAAGCATGTCTGTTCCTATAGGCAATTGACCTCCAAAGGATATACTACATATTCTTTGATTTTTCTCCTTTTTTTTAGTTACATGAATTATTATTCCTCTCAGTGCTGCTGAAATTGCTGTTCATTACCATATTATCTTGCTTGACAAAAACACGTGAGCATATGCTAGATTTATAGGTTTTGCTATTATTATATGACAGTTCAGTTAGAAAACCATAAAAATTTCAAAATAACAAGCCATTACAGAATTAAGTAACAAGTACATTAACAAATTAACATTAAGTAACAAATACATCAACAAATACAAGTTCCTCAAACCTTCCTTTTAATCTAAATTAATAATTTTTGTATAAATATTTCTAAATTTATATGGTCTCATGCAACAAGTAAAATTTTATAACTATATAGCACAGAAGAAATATGATCAATACATTATCCAGAGTGAAGCAAATTATTAAAATCAAATAATTGTAGAAATATGAATAGATTAAGCATATATAAACAAATATTTAAATAAACAATCCAGTCTTACTCAGTCTAACTGCTGAAGAAATACAGTATTATAAATACAATCTATATGCTCTTTGCAACTATTATTATTAATTTATAAAGAGTGAACATGTGTCAGTGTCACTCCTTTTTCTGTTCTACTTCTTTTATGGAGGTATACTCTATTAGGAAATAATTCCTTTTCAGGATTTCAGTGAGAAAGCATACTGACTTATTGCATTGATGGAAATAGGTTGTATTGATTTTTTTAAATTACTTTTATTTATTTCATTTCTAGGTTTTATTCTATATTTGTTGTACTGAAACACATCTCCTTTTCTAGAATAGAAATACTAAAATCAATTATTTTAAAAACTTGGTATTCTGTAAAAAGTATGAAAAATGCGACTAGAAAAAACAAATTTTCTCTGATTTTGAACATTTTCATAAAATACAGAAAGCTATTCTTTTTTTATCTTATTGGCTTGTTACCAGTGGATTTAGGATTGTATATTCAAAATGTTAAATGGCATCCGCTTCCTTCCAAAAATTTTGTGTGATGAAATCTGAATGCAGAGGGTTTTTACATGTTTAAGTGTTGGATTCTTTAATGTATAAACATTTTCCTGGTGTGAACAGAGGACCTAGAAAAACCAGATTTTCCTCACACAGGAGGTTGCACATCCATAAAGATGGAAATAAATGCTACAGATAGTGTGTTGCTACTTCAATCATTACAAAGCACGGCAGTAATTCAGCAAAATAAAGAGGCCACTCTCAGTTACGGCATTCCCAAATGTCACAGTGCTTCTACTGAAAGCTCTGCTCCTGATTGCTAGGCTGAAAGCTAAGTTTCCAGGGCCTGCTGGAGTATCAAAAACTGCCATGACCCTTCTGGGAATGGTGTCAGGTCATCACAAGTTGAATGTCGTGCCTAGGCAGGATGTGAGGAGCTTTGCTTTTGTCACAGCTGTTGAGGAGCCTGATGACAGTTGCATGGAAGTTCTGGGCAGGTGCAGGAAGGATGAACACAGTTGCGTCAGCATATGTAAATATTTGCTGTCATGGTCTGTGGCCAGTGGTAAGGCAAATTTTGGGGATAATAACAGCTGGGGGTACCAAAGGACTGCAAGGACTTCTGTTTTCCCCTCCATAGAACAAGTCATTTTCTGCATCTCCTCCCGAATGGCAAAACCTGGCATTCTCTGGCTGTGATTTGACAACAAAGGAATAGCTATGAGCATCAATCATTATCTGAAGGTTTCTTAACACTAGGCCATTTCATTCCTACTTTGAATGCATACAACAGTTTGCAATTCAGGGAAGCTCAAGCCCTTGTCCTCCTTCTATGCCAAGCAAGAGTGCTGTCCCATGCTCCCCATAGTTACTGTTTGTGAAAATCAAACGCTCGGATTTTCTGGTTGGGGAATGAGAAATGACAGAAAAGATCACTTGCAAAGCAAGCATTCCAGATAAAGAGAATGTAGAGGCAATGCAAGTGTTTTCTGAAAGTGGAGTTTTATTATTCACGGAATATATTTTACAGTATTTTATAAAAAACATAATGGTTCAGAAAAACAGAAAGAATATTCTGAAGTACCGAATGTATATCAGCATTTTTTAGTTACTTTTCCAAGTAACAATATTTAATAATAAAGAAAGAACTATAATCTGCCTGACCACTTTCTGAATTCTCTATTTGTTTCTCAGGCCATAGAACTAATTTTCATGCAAGAAAGTTTCTATAAATGCAGAAATATTTTTCAGAAAATCTTAATGAATTATATTAGAAGTATAGACTTCACCTGGCTTATACCTGTACTGCTGGAAAAAAAATAGAATATAAGGAGATTACTCAAACCAAGAATATATTACAGATTTAAAAATCACTTTATGTTTGTGTTCACAAATGATCTCAAATGAAGATAAGCTTCCTAAAGAAAAGTCTGAAACCAAAGCCATTGGTACAGTCTTGAGTGGAATAAGCAAACAGAATAGAAACACACAGATAAAATTACTGAAGTCTTCCTAGCTGTTCCCAACCCCAGGATACATAAAATCTGAGCTTGAAAGCTCCTAAAAGTCCTTTTTTTGTTGTTTTGTTTTGTATTGTTTTTAATCTGTCCTTAGAGCAGCTGGGGTTTCTCTTTTTTTAATGGTTTTGGGGAGGTTTGGGTTTGTTTGTGGTTTTTTAATTACATTTATAGATCTTAGACATTTAGCTTCATAAAGCCATGTCCAGCTAAAAGATTCTCCCATACAACTTCATGGAAATACATACTTGGTTTGAGAAATATTGCTCAGGTTCATCACCCCAACTGGAAAGGAACAAGTTGTCTGGGGATATCTTGCTGCATCTTTGTTTTGTCCACAGCTTCGAAAATGAAACAGTAGCAAAAGCATGACTATAGAGAATATAGTCTCTAACATAAAGCAAGGTAAAATTGGTACTCAATCCTTGAAGATCCTGTGGACGTGTATGCAGCCTAAATGTAACCTTATATGCTTTACAGTCCCCTGTGGCTGTCACCATAGTGGAAACACCCTCTAGCAGAAGGTCTATGCAAGAAGACATTTAAAAGCAGGAAAGAGAAAACGGGGGGAAAGAACATGACGTGCTCTTGAAATGGATCAATAATAGGCAGAGTAGAGGTGCAGTCAGCCTCTGGGTCATAATTTTATGTAACAGTGACAATATTTGATATTTGATTATGACACATTCATATTGCTCAGAAAACAGATCTCCGTTAGCCCAATTCCTATGCAAATAGCCAATGAATTACCTTATTTAATGCAATTTTTGCAGTAATCTGCTTCAGCAGCTGAAGAGAGGCATTTGAGTGAGGCTTTTTTTCCTCGTGTAATTTCTAAAATATATTGAAATAGAAATACTTTCATTGTCTCGTTACGAAAAAACCGTGTCAGACTGATCACTCTTTTTATACACCACAAGGAGGTGCAATTGATCTTTTTTTTTTTTTTTTTGCCTTTTTGGTTTTCTTCTCTCTCTTTTTTTTTTTTCCCCCTCTATTAAATTTCGCCTACCACACTTTAATGCCAATTAATGTCCCGTGAACTTTGATGGTTTTCATTGACATTTCCTTTTTGGACTTAACGTAAAACAGTAGGTAGTCAATATTCCTTTTTTTTTTTTTTTTTTTTTTTTTCTCTTAGCTAATGTAACTGTGACCTATTCTTTGGATAGCACAGCTACATGATTTTCTTATCAGTGTTTCAGTTTCCTTGCAAACCTTTCATCCCACCTGCTGTTTGAGCTGATGCAGGAAGAAAAATAGATCATGAGAAACTTCCCAAACCCCTGTCATGATGCTGAGAGTTTTTTGCTTGTAGAAAGTGTGGAAACCCCGTTAGATTGGATTTGTAATAATAAAGGATGAAGTTCATAAGTCTGCACTGTAAGAATAGAGTACTAGTTCAGTGTGAGGAGCATTTCTGGCTGTCACTTCTATTGAAGTTACAAAAATTGCATTACGTATTTTGGATCAGTTGTCATCCATTTTGCTCTTCAATATAGAAGATGAAAAATACCTTCCATCCAACTTCTGTAGTGTTTGTCATCTGCATTATGCAAGTACAATCAACTACAGTCTGATATAGCAAGTTTAAACAGTATTTATACGTAAAAAACATTAACCCACCAGACAAAATCCATATAAATACAAAATTGTATTTAGTTGTATTACTATAATGCATCCTGTGTGGTAGAAATAAAATAAACTTACTTCCTTTCCTGAATTTTGTCTAACATTCATGATTTTACAGGTATGGAAAACACAAGTTCGAAACATAATGTCCTAAAATACTTGCTGCTCATAGCAACACTAATAGAGTTGAAGATAACAAGTACACAAAACACTTTACAGACTCTGAGATGATGTCAGAGCACTCTGTGCTGTCACTGATGGCTTTTCACATTGGTGCACAGTTGCTATTTCTTCAGTTTCCTTATGATGACTACTGAGAATCTTAATTGTTAAACTCACTTCCTATTTCTTTCTCTGGAAAAGTGTTTCTGCCTTTCAATCTGAACAGTTAACCAATCTTCTTGATTCAGCAATTATATATTTTTTTTTTTCACTCATACTTTTCAGTAGGTGGAGAACCAGAAGATAGAAGCAGGATTGCTACAAAGCCATTCCTTGAGCATACCTACAAAAACTGCATGGATGTGCTGTTTCCCTTTGAATTTGAGTAATTGTTCTTCTGCACACAATCCCTTGCTTCGTTTGGTCAGCACTTTGTCCTGAATCTCTTAGCATTTCCTTTGAAAGACACTCTATCAAGACTAATCTGACTGAGATAGCAATATCTTTGCTCCAAAGCTCCCTCAAACAGTGCCTTAGCTTTCACATTTTTGTATCAATATTTAGCCCCCACTACTCAGTTTCCTCTCACACCTGTCCACGTGTTTGGAGTGAGCTGGCTTTCATTGTTTCAGCTATCTGCTCTCACAGCTGAGCTTTATTGTTTCTTCTATTTACTCTGTGTGAAAAGTCATGATTACATTGCCCTGTGACTTTTCACTCAGCTTTTCCACACAATAAAGTTATATTCCCTTTTGTTCCTTGCTTCTGTCATAATTTCTTATTACTAGCCTTTCTGAGGTTAATAGACTCTATTAACTCATCCTCCCGTTATGAGAACAAATTTAATAATATCCTGTTGTTTTCAAATTTTATCTTGTTGGTTTAAAATAAAAACTTCAGAAAACCTGATTTTTCATTTTCTTATCCTCAAAATACAAAAATATATTTAGAAGAAATGTGAGTTACTGTTTGTATTTTTACAGAGTAGGTAATGATCATGGACTTAAAAAAATCATTTGTCTGGTAAAGATGGGATAAGAACTGAACTCCTAACCCCCAGCTGATGCAAGGTTTCGCTCCCTGTCCCTGCATGTTGATTGCCTCTCCAAAGACTTCTATTATGGATACCAGTTATTTATTCTATATCTAGGAAGTAATGCTGGATCCTTTCTTATTGCCTGCACTTGTTTTATGACAAGTTGACCTGATCAATCTGTCTTAAAAGTCAGTGTAAACCTTAACTACTGCCCAACAATGACAACTGCTAGCAATCATTGCAGTGATCACTTCGTTCTGTAAAGAAAGACCGTTTCAACAGCTCTATGCCTGTGTTCATTTACTACCCCAAAATTAAAATAACATGTTTGCAGAAAGCTGAAGTTGAATTTGTGCTTGTAGTCCACATCTCAGCTTCAAAACAACTGGATCACCACAACAAACCAGAACCTCTGCTACTTTCTGTCAGGAATCTGCTTGCAGTTTCCCCACTAAAAATGAACACCAAAAACATTGCCTTGAGTGACACATCTAGCACATTCAGCACACTAGCCTGTCTAAGGAGGTCATACTTACTAGATGCCACTTCAGGGATAACCCTTCCTGCACAGAGGTGGGAGCTGCTGTCATCAGGGGAGATACCCCTTCTGCTGCTGGCAGCTCCCATCGCTTTTTATGCAGGCATATTCAGTGAAAAGGATTGGGGAAGTAAGTGGTAGTTTTAGCTGTTTAATAGTCCTTGAAGCTGCAATGTGATCATTTTTCAGCCTGTTCAAATAGATGCTAATTTTTGCTTCTCATTGACAGTTAAACAGATAAATGGCAATCAGTTCTTTAACAGATTACGGATTATGAGAAACCAGACAGGTTAACCATTTCCTCAAAAGTCCAGTCCTCAAGCTTAAATAATTCTGAGGCAAGGGTTTAATAGCTGGAAATAAATACTTCTATGTCATATGAAAAAAAAAAAAAAAAACCTGATGAAAAATGTGTGTTGAAGTAGGAAACAGATGAAGTTCATATTAAAGTAAATTCAGTTTGGGATTATCAGTGTTCCAGAAGCAATCTGTTTGGATACCACTACATGGCCAAAGAGCTTTCTCATTTACTGGGAGGTCCCAAGCCACTGCACTTGTTTTCAATTTCTATTCCAAAGCAAACTACTGAGCTGCTTCTGACAGAAAATCCAGGTGGGGTCTAGAATACATCCTTCAGGGAAAACCTTGTGAAATTGTGAAGAAACTGCACTTTCAGCACAATCCTAGCAGGGCTCATTCCTTCTTGGCTACTACCTGGGCCACAGATACTCTTGGAGAAGAGGGAACCAGCTTTACAATATTTCAAACAATTTGGACTGAAACTGCATGCACAGCAAATGGCACCTTAAGGGCATGGGGTAGCCATACACTGTGTGGCTCAAGCCCCTCTGCACTTCAAAGGCTAGTCTTCAGCAGTGTGGTCAAAACCCAGCGGTGTGGTCAAAATTCAACCTGGGGGCCCAAGGTTTCTCTGGAACAGGTGTTTTAAAGTGTCATGACATAGCATGGTAGTTAGGAAAAGGAGGTTTGGGTTTTTGAGGATTGTATAATTCAGAAATACAGTGTGAATTACTCCTGTCTTCAGTCAGAGTAAAATGTGGAATACAAATAGTAAACGGTGGGAAAAACAGAGGAAGGAGTGGAAATCCAACTTCTTTCCACACCAGGTTAGTTAAATAGAGATCCTGACTGAAGTCTTGGATTGAAGTCCCAAGGATCAGGATTTTCAGATTTTAAACAACTTCATATATTGCCTCAGCTTTTACAGGTGTTTTGGAAATACAGACCATGGAAGTCTGAGCACTCCAGTAAGCCAACAGTCAGGACTCCAGGCAGGATTTTCTTCTTCCTTTTGCCTTTGTAAAACAGCATTTTGATTGACATTCTTTCTTCTGAAAAAAAAAAAAAACAAACCCAAACAAAACCCCACCTTATTATGTCAGTGCAGTGCTTTGGGGAGAATTTTGCCTCAGGCTAAGTTCCACCCCCTAAACTAGAAATGCAGATCTAATGCTTCCAAAGGTAAGGCATACCTCTTCCTGTGTATTCATACAGCACCTTCTCAACTGTGACTCCTTAACTTTTTATTTCACATCTTTAAGCATTACTGCACTGTACTGGGAATGCTTGCTGGAAATGAAAGCAAATGATTTCTACCTTGTTCTGCAGTCATGTTGGTAAAAGGGTCACAGCATGTTTTGTCACCCAGCCTTCACTGGAGTCTGCTGTAATGCATCCTCAGTGGATGCATTCCAAGATGTTCTTATCCTCTAAACAGTTCAACTATGTCTAGTCATACTGTAACTATTCTTCATCTCAGTGCAATACAGATCACTGAAATGAAGTACTTCTTGCCCTTACATTCTGCTCACACCTAACCACTACATAAGAAAGAAACTATAAATGGTGTCTTACCACCCTACTTTGCATCATTCCTGGAGAAGTCATACCCTTAGAGAAGAAATATTGCAGCACCCAGGTTTTTACCTTTAAAATCATCCATTCAGTGTTGCTAGTCATTCATTTTTTGCGATGCTCACATCTTAGAGCCCAAAGTTGCATGGCTACAAGTTAAGCAGCAGTAGATATTTAACTTCAACATTTAAACACAGATTATTTTAAATCTCTGGCAAAGCCTTCAAAAAGCCTTTGTGCCAGGAGTTCTAGTTTCTATTACTTCTACGTATCTCATTATCTGAGTTTCTTATTTACTTTGCTGTGCCACAGATGTCATCTATGATTTCTGATTCAGCACAATGTTACACTACTTTTATACTGAATCTACCACTATGCTTAGTGAAATGGAGTTAAGACAGTGGTGTTACCAATTTTTCATGAACTTTTAATTTTAAAATGTTTGAATAATATCATTATCAACTAATTTAACACATATAAAATAAAAACACACAGACAAGCCTTATATTGAGTTTAAGTCTGGAAATGTACCTCCCTGTGAGCTGAAATCAGTGCAAAACTTTATAGCTTTTAGTGGTATAACAAAAAGCAGATGCAGAAGACAGTCCAGAAAGGTGAGTAAATCATTAACAGTCTGTGAGCATGAAAGTGCTTTATGAGGAGATTAAGGCACTCCCAGACACTGCTCAAATAAAACACCAACACAATTTTACTTTCAGCAGATATAGAACAAAGTTCATTCTTATTTATATTAGCACCTGAGCTTAAATTGCAGTTAAAATCATCACACCACCACTACATCAGTATCACTTCACTGATGCATTATTTATGTAAAGATCTGGCTAAAAGTGTGATTTCCAGGTATCGCTGCTAAATATAGGCAGTGTTTAAGCTACATATCAACACACAGAGGTAGCTTTACAGTTGTGCTCTGTCTGTATAGTCTTGACTAGGGTTCTAAATATTTCACATACAGATATCACAAAGACAACGACAGTAAGCAACTGTGAATGAACAAAGAAAAACATTCAGATGAGATCTCATAAAACTGACACGCTTCTACAGAAAGGATAGAAAGTATTTTCAATAACTGCCACCTGGTTCATCTCTATTTGGAATGTCTAGAAAAGAGTGTTCCAATAGCCCAGAAATCCAATGATGTCCTTAAAAGTATTGACAAAATGAAGCTGATGAAAATTCCAGAGTCAGGCTTGTTTTTCTGGAGCATGCTCGGGCTGGTGCCAATGAATTCAGAATCCAGACCAAACCTTTCCTTGAGTGTAGTGTCTCTTCATTGCCTCATTCATGGTCTATTCTCCCATGACTCCCTATAAAGGTGAGGATCTTGTCATGATGAAATACTGGCAGTTTTAAACAAAATTGAAAATACAGGCACAAATACAAAAGGTGTGCTGCTCTGATAAGCAAGTTGTGTAGAAACTTTTGTTGGTGATGACACAGTCACCTTTGTTTCCTCTCTGTGTTAGTGAATTCCATAAGAATCTAACAATATCCAGAAGCATGGCTGCAAGCAATAGAGTAAGGCATGGTTTAAGAGCACTTTAGACTGGAAAAACAGTAAATAGCACAAAGATTTGTAACTTGTAATCCCCAATATATCATTTATTTTTCTTTCATGTTTGATGGCAGTATTAGTCTTATTTAACTATAATCTTCCATGTTGAGTAGAGAATTCTTATTGAAATAGTTTAAAAATAATCTTTTAAATTAACAGCAATAAAAAGTATGGTAGCCTGATTCAAACAACCTTCAGGACTTTATGAATCATCTTCCTTGAGCAATATGTGTTTCTGTGTTTGAGGCAGGGAACAGTGCAGAGAGGTATCAACACATAGTGGAGATGAGAGGTTTTGGCACCCCAAAATGAAGGACTTGAGTAGCAACAGGTTGAGGGTGGGGAGGAACAGGATGCCCATTCAACCTTGCCTCTCCTGGACTCCAAGATCATGGAGTTAGAACAACTGACAGTATTTTATTATTTAGGTTATAGCAATGGCTGGCTGGCTGGCTGGAAACGGGAAACTGGAAATGGGTCTCTGCATGTCTGTCTCCTGGTCCTTGGTCAGGTAAGCTAATGCTACCTTTCTGTTTACATATATCCAGAAAACCTGGACTTTAAGGCTAAAATAATTCTACCTTTACTTTAAAAGTGGTTGAAAGTCTGTGGGATATAATGTATTATGTGCCTTAGTACAAAGGCAATTTACTAAATACAGTTTAATGAAAAACAAGGCTGCCTGCAAAATCACCCTTTCTTTTTACTTTTTTCTTTTTTAATGTCTTTTTTTTTAATAGATTTTGCCTATGATATAATGTTGGTACTTGGCCTTTATTCTTTAGATGTCTTCTTCAACCATGTGGTTTATAGGCATTTTGAAATCTTCCATCCAATATAACAAACGTTTATTACCTCTTTAACTGCAACGATGTATTAATAGAAGCTGCTTAGTTACCTGAGACGCAAATTTTTGTTTCATATGCAAGCATATAGTTGGAAATCTATGCAAGAACTTGTTTTTAACAGTTCACTTGTAGGTTTTTTAACTGAGAATGGTCAGCCCTTGGTCTCTGGTTACACTTTTCTTCAAATTAATTTGAAGTTTTACTTAATTAGTGCTCATTCACTCCTCTTATGACCAGAATTTACAGACAATAGATTGTTCATATTAGAAAAGTACATGTCCACTTGCTGCACTAACTTGGTTAAATTAATAAGTATCAATTTATCACTACTGAAAAACAGAGAAACTTTAGAAAATTTAGCAAAAGAATGGAAAAGAAATGCTGACTCTGAAATGTAATGAGATAAGGAATTAGAGCTTGTAAATTAAAACCTAGCTAATAGAACTCAATGCACAAGTGTCCAAATAAGTTAATCAGCACATAATAAATCAAATTCTATTGCTGTATTCCACAAGTAACCAGCAATAATTAAATGGTATTCAGGATTACCTTGATGAGAAGAAGCAGATTACTTTCATTCATTCTTGTAAAGAACTCAAAATAGAAGAAACTGAAGAGTGAGTAGCATGTAATAGATTCTGTGGTTAAGAGCTTTTTCAAGATTTGCAACTAGTAAATACATTTTTATTATAAATCTTTCACCTATTAATTTTTTTTTGTGAGAAAAAGTAGAAAAGTTTTGAAGGAAGGGGAAAAGAGATATTTGAAAATGTAATTTCCTATTAAGACAACAGATCTTAAGAAAACTCAACAGAGAAAAAAATAATCAGTGTACACAAAAGTAACTAATTTTGACACCCATGGCAAAATAGAAAATGACGTATCTTAAACCCTCATTTTGATACACAAATTTCACAGAATGAAATAAAAATTAAAATAAATTGAGTTTTTTACTACGTGTATAATATAGCCCCAAATATGTATAAAAAGAAATTATGAGGAAAGGCATGAGACATTCTAATAGCAAAATATGAGTATAAAGGTAGCCTTTCTGATAAAGCAATTACATTCTGGAATTGCTTATTATATGAGAGTGTTTCAGTGGGAAGAAAGAAAAGAATTCTGGTAGGGCAAGCTCCCCATTAAAGTAACAAATAATTTTAGGATCTATTTAAACTTGGATAAAAATGTAGTTTCTAGGAACTAACCCAGCTTCTGTTGAACAGCTTGAGCAGAAAAACAAGCAAAGTCAGTTAAAGTAGATATTTTTGTTTTGATTTTTACTACCTTTTAATACAAAATTAATTTTCCTAATTAGACACTGGCCAACTCTTGCCAAACCTTCCACAACATCTTCCAGTTAAAGGGGGTATGTGCAAGTCTTGCTTAAGAAATACCATACAGAAATTGGAATAGTTCAATTTTTATGTACATTATTAAGCTTCATAGAAAGTCAATCATTCTTATTTTTTCTGCAATAGTTCTTCTTTCTAAATTGTATTCTACACGACTGCAAACTGACCTTTCAGACCTGCTATTGGATGTAAGAGGAACTTGTCTCTGGTCAAGTTATGTACATGTTAACTGTTAAAATATAGTTAATTTCTACTTTACCATGTGTTTATTTCTATTTCATATCAACAATTCTAAAACAACTATAAGATTTTCTTCTTTTGTTACTTTGATTATTTTTTTTTTTAATATCTAGCAACAATTTGAAAGCTCTTTGGTCAGCCACCAGTATTAGAGGTGCACACACAGGCTAAGCAGTCTTTGCTGTGTCTGCAACAGCACCAACAGCACAACTGTAACTGCAGTTTGGCCTTTTATTTGGTAAGTATATGTTAGCTCAGTACTTAACACCTTTAAGTCTTCCACACTTTGGTACTGGCCCTTTTTTCACTTACACAGGTTATTTACATCTGATCAAGACACAGTTTACCACACTAAAATGTAACCATAAGCAGTAAAAACAATGAAAACACTACACATTCAATTACTGCCATCTATGTTTTTTTTCTGTCAGAGACCGCAAAAGATAACCAGGAATAATTGCTAAGCTTTCTTTGCTTGACCTACTGTTAGAATATTAACACTGGAGTGTTAAAGGAAGCAACAATACCTGAAGTAGGAAAATAGAAGGATTTTAGGAAAGACACATGTAACCTCAGAAGAAAAACTGTTGCAACTATTGAGCATAAGCCTTTGTAAAATAAATAGTCATTATATCCATTGGACTGAGTTGTCACTTCAGATACCATCTGAAAAGTGCTACCAAAAACTATTAACAGAAAAATAAACTGTACGAAGTTTCTCAGATAACAGTGAAAAAATTTAACTGGTCATTAATGCTTGGGAATCTGACCAAAGCACTTTTGGTAATGTAGCATAAAATTCCAACTCCATCTGCTTTCATTACCACAAAGCCTAAGGCTTAATCCCGTTTACACACGCTATAAATTGAAATGATTACATTGTTAGTCTGGATTTGCTAAGCATGGGGATGTAAATTAATGAGAACTGAGCCCTAAACTACCTTATTTTCCTTTATTCCAAGAGAGACTGTTAAAAAATACTGCCCTGACAACTCCTCACATGCATAGCATTTCAAACGGTCAAAGTATGCTATGAACAGTAATGAACTGGCAATACAAAAGTATTTACTACTGCAATCTTTGAAGTAACTTGCATAGGTTTGAGGGAATTCAGCCATGAAACTTAGGTGTTGAATTCAACAATTATTTTTTTTTTTTCAGTGGAATTAAATGAATGGGTAAGAAGCAAAAGACTTGAACTGTGACCAGATACTTGTAATAATCTGTTAGGTAAAGTTTATTGTAGACATTGTATACATTTATCAGGTTTTCAGGAATAGATGCTTTTATATTAAAGAAAGCGTGCAAGATAATTTAAAAATTCATTTATCTGGTTTTGAGGGAGCTTATTAATGCTCTTTGAAAAAGAAACAGAAGTATTGAGGATTAATCACGTCTATACAAAAAATCTGCTGTTGATACGTAATCATTAATGAAACAATATCATGGAACCTTAATAGTACTTTTCAGAAGGATATTTAATTATGAAGAACAGCATGTTGAAATGCTAATCAGATAGTAATGTTTGTCAGCTGAGTACAGAGTCTTAAAAATGTTTGGGACTCACTCATATTAATTCAGACTACATGTCTCCTAGTAGAAGCAAAACTTCTTTTAAGCAGAAATTCTTTTAATACAGCAAATAGCTGATTTGAGCAGTTATGCTCAAGCAACACTTTTCTGATAAAGCAGCTGGGTTTGGGAAAGTCTAAAACATGAGAGATCACAAAGGTAATAAAAACCCACCCAAAAGAAATACTAAACAATCACCTACATTAAATTTATTTTCCCAAGTAAAAGCTCTTCTTCAGGTTTATTATAGGTAGTCATCCACAGAACACAGCAGCAGAAAAGGGTTTTTTATTCAGACACATTGCTGTCTTCATAGACAGCAAGAATTAAATAGGAAGCCCTTGAAAAAAAGCAGGGTTCATTTGTGTGAAGAAACAGAAGGTGACAAGATCTTTACACAGCTTGGTTATCCCCAGTTTAACCCAGCTCACCACGACAAGATGCAAATAGATCCCCACAGTTAATTCCTTTTTTCTTAACAGTAAAAAACTCAGAAACAGCAAACTCCAAAATAGTACTTTTGAGTACAAACACTTCCAGGTAGGACTGACGGATCCTACCTGCCCCACACAATTCTGATTGTCCTATTCTGGGCATCACAGTGAACCACCCGCCTCAGAGCTCACATTCCTCCACAGCCTGAACAGTGATGCACTTCAGGGGCTTCATCTTCTATTATTTCAGTATCTGACACTTCATAAAACTCAGGTGTTTTCCTGAGTGCTCTGGTGCTGTTCTTTTCAGCTGCAGGGGTACACATTCTAAAAGTAACACAATGACTAAAACATTTCCCATAAAATTGTCTGCTGTACTAATTTTCCAACAACTGTCAAAAACTCATTCATTACTTTTGTTTTGGGGGACACTTTTCTAGTTGGATTTTTTACGGGAACATGACTGCGAGTGTTAGAGCTAGACATTTGCTGCTTGGCAACAAATTTCACAGTGTTATGCCTAGAATTTTCCTAGACAACTTTTTCTCAGGTACAGATGTACAAGTGTTTTATAGAAAATAGAACATTTAAACATTTTTGCCTGTCTTAATGAAAATCTTACAGTTAACATAGAGCATGCGCTAAATGTTTGTATTATTTCTCAGATGAGTGAGTATGCTAAATATTTCATTTAGGGTGGCAGTTATTTGCTGGGTAAAATAAACAGTGCTTTTTATGCTGCATACATGTAATAAAATGTGTGTTTAGACACTGAGGTGCAACAGACATAGTTCACTTAAAGAGGCTGTTTTGTCCTGAAAAAAGTTTAATAACAGTAGTGTACTGTATTACACAATTGTTGCATCTCCTCAAAAATTACATACATTTTTTTGCTGCCATGAACATAGATATGCCTGAAATAAACCCATAATAAATGACAGACTTGTAGATTCAGTCATGCCAAGCATTATTTAGAGGACAGACTTGTAGAAGAAGTCCCTAAGCTTCTATTAGCTTGAATTGGCAACTGCTAGTACATTTTACAGCAGAATGAAGACCAAAATTGATGGACAAGTGCTAAACAGTCCTTCATCCTCCACTGCTCTGCAAATGATTGAGTCAAAAGTTGATAAGAAATATGGCAAATTCTCTATATGTTACTGTGCTGCTTCCCCTCTGCAGAGTGCATTACCGTCTATCAGGGGACATTCAGCTTTTGTGAGCGTAATGTTATACCACATTTATGTTTCTCAGGAATCTACACTAGAACTAATGGAGGCATAAAAGATGTTAAAATATTTCTACTGTGTACAAAAATATTTGTACTGTGTGAACACATGTAATCCAAACAGCAAAAAAACACACCTAAAATGTTAATCACATCTCATTATAAAGGCCTGAACTTGTTCCACTGCTGAAGTACTCCAACAGTAGCATGACTAAACTCAGTGAGTTGTGCTGATGTAAAGCTGATATGACATTAGCTTCAGGCATAAGACTACACAGAGGGCTGCTAACTATTTTGGAGCTTTCCATGCTCCAAGGCTAGAAAAAGAAATATGTAGAAAGTGTTTACATGCAATGAACAGACCTAGAACCTGGGGGTGCCTTGCCAAATGCATCATTCAGGTAACTGATGTAAGCACGAGTGAGTAGGGGAGTCACAGTGCAGACAAGCGCTGGCATAATTTGTGCCAGGTCTACAGAATTGGTAGAAGTGTCTGCTAAGGTGGCTGACACTCTGGTGTGTTCGCCTCTGTCTGGGCAGTAATGCCTGTGCTTGACAATCTCAGTGACAAAGATTCATCAAGATGCTCAGGAGGGTTTGTTTCAAGTTCAGGCAAGTGGCTTATACCTGCCTGTTCCCTTGGGTCTGCTCCTAGTGTGTTGGCTGCTACAGAGAAGCCTGGATGGATGGCTCAAAAGCCTCCTTTCCATAAGTATGGCAATTCATTTCCTCTCACATTAAGCGCATTAGGCAAATCCTAAGATTCCTAATGCAACAGCTTTAGGAAGTTCCTACTAGCACACAGTGGCAGAAAACAACATGTGGCCTGCAGCAGTAAAATGGAATCCTCCGTGATCCAATAATTAACCCAAAATTTCAAATACTGATTTCTGCATCATCTTCATTTTAAAAAGAAAATTTAGGGGGGTTTATCTGCAAATATATACAGTTATAAAACACTAAAATGGATAGTGCATACTACCTACAATGATTTTTTTTCCTGCTGTCTGAAGTCTCAGGCAGGTGTCTACTCATAGAGACTCACTGGGTTCCAACATGCAGAGTTTTCAGAACAATGCTTTTTTTAGTAAAATAAAAAATCCAACATAAATGTGGTTGCTGCATAATCACAGTATCTATGGGACTTTGCTTACCCTGCAGTAGGGTATAGTGGTTTTTTGTTATGATGGTTGGGGTTTTTTTGAGAATAGATTTCCATTAAAACTTTTAATACAGTTAGAATATGTCTTGTAGTCATGGTTTAACCCTGTCCAGGAACCAAGCCCCATGCACCCGCTCACTCACTGCCCCCTCACCCAGAGGTCTAGGAACAAGAATTGGAAAGGAATGTAAAACCTGAGGGAGGGTTGAGATAAGAACGATCCAATAGGTAAAGCAAAAGCTGCACAGGGAATTCATTCACCACTTCCCATGGGCAGGCAGGTGCTCAGCCATCACTAGGAGAGCAGGGCTCTGTCACACATAAGGGTTACTTGGGAAGACAAACGCCATAATGCTGAATGCCCCCCCCCTTCCTTCTTCCCCCAGCTTATGTGTACTCAGCATGATGTCCCATGGTATGGAATACCCCTTAGGCCGGTTCTGGTCAGCTGTCCTGGTTGTGTCCCCTCCCAATGTCCCATGTCCCTCCAGCCCACTCACTCACTGGCAGGGCATGAGAAACTGAAAAGTCCTTGACTTGGTATAAACATCACCCAGCAACAACCAAAAACATCCGTGTGCCATCAACATGGTTCTCACACCAAATCCAAAATACAGCACTGCTCCAGCTAATAAGAAGAAAATTAACTCTATCACAGCTGAAACCAGGACAGTTGCCTTTTGAAAGCAAAATCTAATTCTGAAGTGATTTGCCCAAGAAATCTATGACAAGTATTATGCAGAAACAATTATTAATGGCTTGACTTTGCCTCCTTCTCAGAATATAAATTCTGTTTGAAAATAACTTTGAGATAATTATGCAATTTAAAAAAAAAAAAAAAACCAAACAAACCAAACTTTTGATATAAAGGGGAGGAATGAGTAATTCTATATTATTCAGTGGAATTGAAGCTGTAATGAAGTACTGCTCCAGGTAAGCATGACAGAAAGTTTTCAGCTGGTGTTATGTTATTGACTCAACACATACCATGAATATAGTTTTTAATAAACACTGTGTCATATAAGCCTTTACTTTCTTTCTGCATCAGGATTGTACCAGAATTGCACATTTTTTATATTTTTTTTCTCTTTCTGTTTTTGGCAGGAAATGGCTTTTTGTAAGTTGATATTTGGGGTTTGTTTATATGTATTTTTGAAAATCTTTTGCTCTCCAAGAAGCTGATTTTTATTTTTCTGCAATCATTCTCATTACAGTGTCAGTCTGGAAAAGAACAGACTAATCTGACCCTCATTTGAGCAAGTAATTCCAGCAAGCAGACTGACAAAAGGTGTAAATTGGGGCTGTATACCTTCCTTATGTCCTCAGTCCTCTGTCCTCCCTGACCCTTAGCCCTTGACCACACTTACAGCCTTCCTGAGAGCTGGAGAGATCAAACCCTCAATGCCTAGTCCTACGGTACTCTAGAGTCCAAAGTCAACCTACATTTCTGGCAGCCTTCTGTGCCAGGGTAACCATGGTCAGAGCAGTCTGTTAAAGCTTCACTTAGTCAAAGGAGAGTGATACACTACTCTGGTCTAGTGAAACTGGACTGGTTGTAAATATATAGTATAATGTGTGTATGTAGCAAGTTTAGCTTCAATTGTCTACAGGTTTGTCTGCTTATTTGTCCTGGGATATCAGCCCAATTGCCATGACTTTTCCCTTTTTCTTCTGTTTTCTCATGAATACAATTATTCAGGTGGCATACTATATTCAGCTGGATTTATGAGTGCGCATAAGATCTCTGTTAAGGGGAAAAATGTTATTATACACTGTAGAAGACCCATTTCAGAAAGATAAGTTAATTTACAACTTTGTAAATTTCATCTTTCTCGTTATTTATGTGTGCACACAGGCACAATACAAAGGGTCTGCTGGTTAAAACTGGCAAAACCAGACACCAATGTTCTTTTTCTTGTCTTCAGAAATCTGTGTTCCTAATAATTATTGGGAACCATAGATCTCTAACTTGTGTGTTTTCCAGTGCAAATAGAAACAATGTTGGCATAAGCACAGATACATTGTGTTCTAGATAGCCAAGTATAAAAATAGTAAAACGGTTGCTTTTCTGGCATCCTGCACCTAGTTGACTGCCTTTGACTCCAAGCAGCACTGTATGTTAACCATAATATGGCTTCTGTAAAGTACTAATCCCTAGTGTGAGATTTGCACAGGGAAATGCAGCAGCCTAAACCTACCCTCTGTTATGACTGACTATTGTATTTTTGAAATCTCTAAGATGGAAGTTGAATCTACCCTACTCAAAACAAAAGTATGTTCTACTGGTTTTACAACACTAAGGGCAATAAAATAGTATATATACTTTTCTTTCTTTTCAATAAGGATTTTCTCTTACTGTTTCCTTTTTTAGGAAGTTACAGTAGCAGGGATACAAAACACAACTGCCCTATAGCTGCTTATGTCCTCCTCCAGACCCACCTTTTCTTGCTTCTAAACCTTAGTAACAGTTGATCTATAGTTCTCAGAGGAAGAACTGTTTATTGGCAACCAGAATATTCCTTCCATTACCTTTGATTTTTAAATTACAAATTACAATTTACTTTCTCCTTTTTTCTTTGCTTTGTCAAACAGCTAGATTTAGGCACGAGTCAAAACAGAACATCCCTAAAAGTACTTCAACAGCTTCTCCTAAAAGTTTTTGAGCAAGATACATTTGTATATAAATAAAATATTTGATAGACACCCATGTCCACAGAAGGAATATTCCCATAAGTGTAGAAACCCATGGTCAACAGCATGTTCATCTTATGATCTATTCCAACATTACCTGTTTGCCGATGCTGTATGTTAATGCCTTTGGATGCCCAAAGTCACTTAGTCATTGCAAAGATACAGGTGTTCATAGACTTAGGGTCTGGAAGTCAGGCTGTTAGGCATTTGGTTGTGTCACTGAATGCATTTTGAAAGCTAACGTCTGCATCCCTCTCATACAGCATATACCCCCCTCTTTGCAAAGAAAAAAGAAGGCAAAACACAAAACCAGCACTTTGTCAATGAAACAAAGATGTGAGGATTTTTAAAGGTTGGGTTTTTTTTACTTTTGTGAAGTCGATGTGTCAAAAAATCCCTTGGAAAAATATAAATAAATAAATCAGAGAAAATTTTGTTACAAAATTCTGTGTCCCATTGCTAAGTTTGTAAACTCACTTTTGTGCTCGGTCTGAAAAAAGGTGTTGTAGGGTGCTGCTTCGTGTCCTCCCTCCCCAGCTTCTTCTTCCCTGGGCCCATGCCCTGTCTGTGTCCTGGCACTCCCACCGTCCCTCCCCTCTCTGTTCTGAAGATGTCTGGGGTGGTTAGGATTTGTCAGGTCACACCTCAGCCTGTCAGGACATGGCGCCTCCTTTGCCCTGCTTCAGCCCATCGCTTCATTTCATCTGCACAGAGCCTGGCGACGAGCTGGCCTCGTTAGATGCAAATAACCACAGCCAGTCAAAATGAGCCTGCTATTTCCTTCCCACTTACCTGTCACATCCCCTTGGCTTTTGTTAAACGCGCCAGAATTTTTCTTAATCCCAGTCCAGGCAATGGTAGAGAGGCAAGTATGTACATGCACATGTGTGCACATGAGCGTGCAGGCATACACAGGCTTAAAGTCCAACAAAAGCTTCTGGTTTTGGGCTGAGGGGAGAAGGGGGGAGAGCCGGTTACATCCCTAACCATTGCCTCTCCTATCACCCCCCTTTCTCCCCTTCCTCTCTTCACTGTATGCTGCCTACAGAAACTTCTCCTTACCCAGTCCTACTCTGTTTTTGTTCTCTCTCACCTGCCTGTGTGTTGCATTCCCAGTATTTCCCTCATTTCCCCAATGTGAAGGTTTGATTCCTTCTCCCCCTTCTCCTCCCTTGATCTGACACCATGTTTCCTTCACCACACTTCTTTCTTCCCTTCAACCTGACTCCCAGTGACACCTCCAGCCTACCCGTTTCCCTATTACCACCAGCTCTCCCCTTCCATCTCCACTTCTTCTATTGTTTCCCTAGCTTTTACCACTCTTCTTTCCTCCTGTGAGCCTGAATCTGGAGCAGATGCATGTGCTGAAGAGGTGAGATCCCATTTCCGGCAAGCCCTACAGCCTCAACTGCAACCACGCTCCCATCCTACCTCCAACTCTGCCTCCAACACGCTCTGCCTCCAACAAGTTCTTGTCCCCATCCCTGCACATGGGAAGAGGGACAGAAACATGGGATTGTTGGCCAGAGTCTTCTCCTGGGGCTGGGACAAAAAGGTACTCCTCTAAACACGACATTATGCACAGGATGTGCACACCTGAAACACAACACTTATTT
Source organism: Falco peregrinus (assembly GCF_023634155.1). NCBI lineage: Eukaryota > Metazoa > Chordata > Aves > Falconiformes > Falconidae > Falco > Falco peregrinus. The sequence continues at coordinate 46,404,361 of NC_073739.1, read as the reverse complement.
CAAGCTTGCTCTACATTAAAGTTGGTTGCTGCCACTTTGTTATAGGTTGCACTATAAAGCCCAGCAACTAACCTACTGGTAAGAGCAGGATCAGGACAGCACCGAATGTATTAAGATCGGTAGAGATTCAGATCTGTGTTTTTACATAGGAAATCTTCCAAAGGTCTATCGAAAATGTAATATATTCTATATAAAGATGTCTACACACAAAATAATTTGTAACAGTAAAAGTGAAGAGTGAAACCTCTTGTGCACAAACACAAAATCTAGAAGTTACTCTACTCATAGGTGAGTAAGTAACACGTAAGTACACTAGGATCATTCAGTTCCACAGTCCTCTTTGTGCACATGACCCTATTTCTAACTCCTAGCATAAGGAAACCTACATTTACATTTGTTTGATACAGTGCAGCAAAACCTGACATTTCCCTGGCATTTTTTGTGAGGTTTAGAAAGAGAAGACCACTTTCTTCCATGAGCAGTTTGCATGGCATTTTCTTTACAAAAATAACTACATCAATAAATTGTGAATACATGCTGGATAAGCTGTTGATAGCAAAGCAATAGCTGGATTTTGGAATCTGAGCTGTTCTCCAGTGGGTGCTGAAGTATTTTCTAACAAGAAGCAAGCATCTGACTTCAGCACAATGTTGGATTGCATATATATCTTGGGTGTTTTTGCAAGGCATCTTTGCCTTTTCTTGGAAATGAAGGGCAAATCTGTTCTCAGGCCCTCATTCTCCCCTACTTTTCAGCCTCACAGTATCTGCACCTCCTCCCCCTCCCTTCTTTTTCTTTTCCTTTCTCCATCCCCTTTAAGTTGTAATTCAATCTCTTCCAACTCATGATCTCTTTTCTCTTTTTGGCACTCCCTCCACCCTCTCTCTCTCTCATTAGTTTAACTTGAGTTAATTAGGAATAGTAGGCAGCCCTCAATCTGTTATGTGTTAAAATAGAACAATCCAAAACAGAGAGGCACAGACACAACTATGTGATTTCATTGTCTAAGGGAGACAGAAAACCAGTGGGGATTCTCTTATCTAGACTAACATCTTCCCAATGGTTAATCTAACTGGCTTTAAAATGTTCCGCAAATGCAGATCTAGGATAACAATCTTTCCATGTTTCCTTCTTTTTCTTTCTTTCTTTTTTTTTTCTTTTTTTTTTTATTTCATCATTGGCAAGAATGAGTGAATTGGATTGACATGGAGGTGATAGAGGAAGAGAAATAGTCTACATGTCAAAATGACAATGTATATTACATGGTTAACAGAATGAGTGGTACGTGCAATGGCTGCGGGTATTTTCATCTGCTGTGTTGTACAATAAGCTCCTTTTTTTTCCCAAGTGTATCATCAAGATCCCTCCCAATTCAATGCAGATTAAGCTTTTGCTTGAAGGATCTCTTTCTATGATTAAAATCACTTGATAAATGTGGGACTGAAGTAAGAATCTAAGTATTCACTTGTTGCTATTACTGAACTGTGTATATATAGAGGTCATGCCTGGCACTCTGACTGTAGCTCTGATCACAGACCTTAGGGCAGAGTGTGCTGTGGAAGCGAAATACAACAGATCTAAGAAACCCAGTCCTAATTGTAAAGGTAAGGCCTTGCATTTTTGATTGACTACATATGGTACTGTTTGGTTGAAATGCATTCTCAGGAAAGACAGGTATAACTGTCCAACTAATACGAAAATACATGGCTGTATAAAACATATACATGTCTGTCTGTGCTTTTATATTTATATATGTATATATAAATACAGAAATACATAGTTTAAGCCTTCAGTGAGGGTTGTGTAAGATTTATGGACTATCAACAGCCAGATTTATGGCAATGGTTACATTAAATTGCTAATTTCGTATGTATGTGTCTGCATGCATAAGAAGATGTGTGACAGTAATTAGTGTTAATAATTTATCCATTAATTAGCAATGCTAATGCAAATATTCTTTGAAATTAAAAAATTCCAGTGGTCTTTTTGAAATCTGATATCCAGGAAACAGAATGAAAAATCTATTTGAAATAAGGGAAGAAAGGGAGGCATTGAAAGTACCACAATCAAAATGTCATTATATATGTTAAGAAAAATTAATTTCCTTTCTGCCAAAAACAACTCTTTATGACAGAGAAAAGATCAGACTAATGGGGCATAAAAGGAATGTGTAATGAAAGCAAAGTATAAGCTTGATTATCAGAACATACAAGAATGTTAAAGCACTGGAGAAGATAATACCCTCTCAAGAAGACATCCTAGGCAGTTTCTTCTAGGGGTGTGTGAGTGAATTTCTAGCTGGACAGAATCAACATGAGACCAAATAAGGAGATGTTACACTAAGTCTGGGAGGTGGGGTGGTGGGGTGTTAGAGTTTATGGTTAAATAATCAATTATTTATTTCCCAAAATACTTGTTCAGTTATGGGCAAACTCTACTAGATCCAGTAAGGAGAGAGAGATTTGGCTCTTATAATGTTCCTCCATTTGATCTTTGCTTTATATAATAATGCAAAAATGCAGTGGTGGATGTTGGTTTATTTTACACCACAAATGAGAAACACTTTTCTTTTTCCAAGGAATTAGAAGAACTTACAGTAATGCTTCTGTTTCAGTATTGACAAATAAGCCTGTTTAATTCATACAACCTTTTTCTTTCTATAAGCATTATAGACCACAATGTGCGAGTTGCATAAGGAAAAGATATAAACTTGTGATTTAATAAAAAATCCAGGACATTACAAATCTATGCACTAGATGACATTAAGAACTTTAAGCAATTTTGACATCTAAGACTATATTATTTCCTGTTCTATATGGGTAATTAAGTAACTTGAGGAAGCCATAAAGCACATATGAACTTACTTAAAACCATTGTTTAGTCAGAAACCAAAATATTAGGGGAAAATAGTGAAACTAAATTAATCTAAACACCTATCCAACAAATATCTAGAAAGTGCGTATCTTTAGAAAAGCAGAAAATAATTGCCATTCTATCACACATATAGTAAACATACTGGTGATTTTACAAGAGTAAACATATTTATTCTCTGACACCCTGCAGATTAGGACCATAGTTTCTGTCATTCCTTGTTGCCTTCCCCACGTCAAACTGATGTGCAAGCCCCTGAAAATGCTCTGTGCCTATAATAGCACACTTATCAGTGCAATGCTTACAAAACCTCTATCTTCCATCAACATATATGGCATGGCAGGAGTAAGAGAAAGGCAGTGCTGCGGCCTGAGAAGAACCACTTTAGTACGCCATAAACTAGGGCAAGTATGTGTCACGAGCTGAATGGAATGACTCTAGAAGATTGTTATGTAACACAAAGTGTAATCCACAGTCCTGAATGTTTTTGGTTCGGTGCTATCTATGAAATTCAGCCCAGACAGTTTCCACAGTAAGCTCAGTTTCAGCCACACTGAGTATGAGACTTTCCCAAAGCTGCAGAATGCAGGATCAGATAATAAACAGCTACACAACCAAGAGAAAAGTCACTTCTAAAATGCACAGGTAATGCAGGGGTGGCTGTGTCCTGTGGGAGTTGGTGGCACGTAACTCTTTGTACATGCGGTCATCTAGCCTGAAGTATTACAAAAGCATAAAGTCAATAGCTTTAAAAGTTATCCTTTAAGAAACACTGCTTCAAGTGGATTAATAACTTTGGTATTAAAATCTACTATAAATCGCTTTGGTGTGATGACAGGTTATCATGTGTTATCAGTGTTTATGTTTGTATTGCAGTTGGTTTTGCCTTATTCTTGTGACATATAGAGATAGATTCAGGAAGACAAATATACATCTAGGATGAAAAAATGGTATTTTGGCATGTGAAACTGGCATTTTTGGATTTGATATAGTGCTAAAATTCACCTCAGAAGTAAAACTCAGCCAAAGAAGTATTGAAGAACTCATTGCTTATATGCCTAGAAAGGTTACTAAAAATACATAAAAACTAATATTGTTACTTAGACAAAAAAATGCAGGAAAATAGAAAAGAGGTGCTGCAAGCACAAAGGCAATAAAGCTCACAATGTTCAAGCTGTGGCAGTATAATCCATGATCTCAAATAATTTGTTTAGGCTATATATAGAAGAATATTAACTATGGTCAGAGTAGTCTTACATGCTATCTCAGGAACATGCACAATATTAATTGAATTGCTAATTTCCTCAGAGGCCAGAGGTTCAGCAGAAAATTTTGATGGTTAATAAGATTTAATGTGTTAATACGGAGGCTGGAAAAGGATTTAGCTAGTCAGGACAGCTTGCTGCATACAGAAATATGCTACAATTTTGGGGTGTGTTTCTACAGTGTATTTTATCCTGCTTCTATTGCCTTTGGCAAGAAATTCAGATTAATTAGATCTGTACCTTTACACATACTTGCATCGTTGGACTGATGCTAAACAAATACGATATATCGGATAATGAGACCCCATATAAATGTTATCAATCTAACATTTTCTCATAAAACGTAAACTCCACACTTTTAAATAAGGAAAAGGCTTCCTGGGATTTAGATTTAAACAAATTGCTTTCAGTATCTGAGTGAGAATAGCAGAGCTGAGAATATCCATGTCCTCCTCTAACTTCACAAATTAAATGGAAATCATTGAGAAAAGACTGCAAGATCCCAACAGAAATGGGAACCATACCTTTAGGTGAGGAAACTGTGCTAGATGACAACATCATGGACAGATCTGCCACTGTAAATAATTTACTCACACTGACATATGGCATTGTTCTGTCTTCTGAAAGATGTTTTGTTTCCAAAAAGCAAACCCTTACTTCAAAGAGTAACGTGGCTGACATTTCTAGCTTTAAACCTCCTGCAATATGATGTGATTATTCTAACTATTAAATGAAGTTTCCTTGCTGTAGACGTGTGAGGGTTGGGTGGGTTTTGAGGGGGATTTTTTGAGGTTTGGATGTTTTGAGGTTTTTTTGTCTTCTGTCTTTTGACTGAAAAGCACAGAGGTACTTAAGTAAAAATTCTTATTAAGATTTTGATTGGTGTCCATGTCTCAGGTGACAGGTTTTTTTCTTTTTTCATCTTCATATAGCATCAAAAAATCTATAAAGAAAATATTTTCATCTTTTATTCGAAATATTTGGTTGTTTTTATATCTTATGGGGAGAGATAGCTGAAATTATTAAGACAAAAAGTAGACTGATTCTTACTGTAAAGGTGTCACCCACCTAAATTATTCTTTCCTTTTTTGTACCCTGACCATCCCTTTTCACAAACACTCCCCTTTTAATCCACTGCATGGCATTACACAGCGCCCCTGCATCTGCAAATGCTCACCATCAGGCAAAGCACTTTCTATCATGAATATTCATGCTGAATTTCCCATATTGGCTGTCCAGCTACAGGCACAAACCTATTTGACAAAATGTCTTTACATAATACTCAGGTTAGTATATTTTCTTGATTGTTAGCATATTGCTTAAAGCCTGAATTTGAGTAAATTAGTTTAATCTGTCATGTTTTCTAACTTCTGTTAGCATTAATAATTATTTCAAAGCTAATAAAGAAATTTTAGAGCCCTAACAAGTACTATCTTTTCAGATCAAAGCAAGCAGCTTTCCTTATTTTGTGGTCAGGTCTGGGAGAAAATGAGCTCAGAGAACTTTTATTTGGAGATATTTGTAAAGTTGTGACATTCTCATGTGTTTGGAATTTTAAAAGTTTTTCCAAAACAAATTGTCATGACTTATTTTAAGGAATATTCTTTGTGGTCTTTATATAACGGAACAATGAAATGTTGTACAAAAAAACATAGTCTTAAGAGTATGTTGTCAGACTATATTATTTTACTCTCCAGTTCATGATAAAATTAAGGCTTGGATAGCACACAAAGGGAATGGATTCAAAATGCCTTACAAAAACTTTCTTACTTGTAAGTTCACTCTTGCAGTTTCCATAGAGGTACCATGTCCAGATAGCTGTTCCTTTAGCCACATTTAAAAAAAAAAAAAAAAAAAAAAAAAAAAAAAAGCCACAGTAGATTTGTTGCTGACTTGCATTTAAATGCAGTATTTGTAAAGCTGTAACTACACTAAAACCAGAGAACACACTATAGTCTAATAAAATGTTCATATTTTATTTTATATGCTGTCATAAAGAGGAGAAATGGGAAAATAAATCATGACACTAAAGTAAAAACAACTCATGCACTTTGTCTTTCAGAACTTCTTACATTGATTATCCTTCTATTCAAAAAACTCCTGTCTATGATTAAATATTTTTGATTGTATTAGGTGAAATGAAAATGCAGTTCTCCAAACACTGAACATTTCTGAAGTCTAAGTACTAAATGTATCGATAAACTTACATACTAAGTGATGTCTTCATAGTCTTCTTGGACTTGATAGGAACTTGCATGACTTTTCTAGATAGTTGAACCTGCTCTCATCTTACAATTGCTCTTCTCTCATTGCAAATTAAAGCACTTCAATCCCGTGTAATTTCTCCTCAAAGAACAGATATTCTATAGTTTTTCTAAGAATGATCCTGAGTAGAAATAGATGTTTTTCCTCACTTTTCGCAGAAATATGATGGTATTCTCTTCCGCTATTTAGTGTCCTTGGCAATGCAGGACACTTTACAAATGAATGAACAAGTAAATTTCTGTTTCTAAGAACTTAGACTACTGGAAAGATATTAGACAGGTTTTGCTCAAGTATTACACAATTATCTTTTGATTTCTGACAAGAAATCAACTACATGGATTTTGCTGACAAACTGAAGGCTGGAAGAGCTGGTATTGATGAAAGACTGAAAAAGGCAAGTGAATCTTGTGAAAAACAGACCACAACGTGTCAGGATTCACAAGACGGTAGACTCCATCCTGACACTGCAGTTGCATCACTGCAGTTACTTCTGAGAAAAGAACAAAATAGAATATATTCTAGTGTACAGCATATTCTAGCTGCCAGTTTTATCACTTACACTTGTAGTGTAGTGGAGTAATTTAGAGCAAGACAGAGGAAAAGCAGATTTATTATAGGGCCATGAAAGAGAAAGTGAGATGTTTCAGTGTTAGAAAGAAGGTCAAGAGCCCCTATATGGCCCCAGCGACAGTGACTAACAGATTAGGGTAAAATGGAAGAAATCTGGATTTAAAAATGCCTTTGCTGCAGTTCAAGCCCCAGCTCCCAGCAACCAACAAATTTTACAGTGGCTTTTGGAATATTTCTCTTCAAAAGGCACATTGCAGAGGTATGGATGCTTGTACACTGGAAGAGAACATAAATTATCTGCTTGTGCTTTCACTGAGGTAGTGAAAGGAGGATTTAGCCATCATTAACCTATAATGGGAAAATACTCAGTGCAAACTAAGAAACCAAAATTTCCTCTTGAGGTCTTACCTAACAGTTTTGCTTACAATTTCTCAGCTTGTTTAAATAGTTTTATACACACAGTTCTCTTTGATTCTAATTTATCTCTTTAACCCACAGTAGCTATGTCTTTATCTCATCAAACCTTTCTTCATCTTCATTGGTGTTCTTAGTTTTAGTTTATATGTAGTTTGATAATTTCTCCTTTGTCTGTTCGTTCTCCCTTCAGTCCATCCCCTTTTTTACCTTTTCGCTTTGGTAAAAGTTTTCGTATTTGCCTACACTGAATTAACGAAAAATTCAAGGTGAAATTTTGAGATAACATTAGAATTTTCCTTAGTTTTGAGGTGAAATTGTAAATCTTTTTTGGCAATGGTCGGAAAGGAGTAGTTTTATGCAGACCTTATTCTGAATGAAACAACTGTGAGTTTATGTTGATTGTGAAAGACTAAATGCTATCTCCCATGGTCTTCAAAACTTCTGTGTCAGTGGAGTTTGGCAAATTAACTAATTAGGAAAGAGTATCAGTATTTTAACTTTATTTAAACTTTATTTTAACTTTAAATTTAAAGCCAGATTTATAACTTTAGCTACATGGAACTTGTTTTTCAGGGAAAAATTGTAAGGAATAAATAGTAATTTCACCTTCAACCACTGTCTCCTGCCTTTGACTCATTTTTGCCTCTCTGCTTTCTCCAGAACCTGCTGATAGCCCAGGTAAGTTTCAGTTTATTATTATCATTATCACCACCCCAGGAAAAAAACTTTGCATTATCATGCAGATAATGTGTAATTCATATAATTTTTTCAGTGCTTAGTATAACCATAATTATTGTGCATAAAACTTCACTTCTCTGCCATTCTACTACTCTCACTACCACGGCAATATGTCAGAATGTATGTATTTGACAAGCCTCAGCAGGATGTTGAAAAGTGCACTAAAAGGCTAGGAACATGTACTGATTTTTCTTGGGAATAAGAAACCTGGATGTTCTCAGCTCTTGTATTTTTCCTCACACAAACTGACAGAACCAAGAAGCTGTTTTTTTTTTAATTACTCTGCTATTTAGTAGATGGAGCAGTCAAACCAAAATAGACAATTTTATTTCAAAACTTTAAAAAGATATTAAACTCTTCAGAGATTTGCTTTAAAGGTCTGAATTTGTTTCTTTTCTTGCAACCGTTTGGCAGCAGCAGCCAGATGATGTTACACACAAATGGTGTAAAAAAGGGGTTTATTTACATTCTTCATTATATAGATTACCAGTGATCTGGCTCCACTGGTGATCAGAGCAAGCTTTGGAGTATTACTCTACAGTTATATGACATCAAACAAGACAAAATGTAGTGCAAGACTGAAAGGTACTTTTCACTGTTTTATGTGTTTATGGAAAGAAAAGTACAATACACCCCACAGCTCCCCAACAACAACAGCAAAAAGACACACCAAAAAAATCAGAGAGATGGCTTTGCAGCTCCTGTTTTCTTAGAAATTGTGTAACAATTTGAAAATATGTGCAGCTTTTTTTTCTCTCAGAATTAAATGAATTAGTAAATACTGGTACATTATATTGGACTACACTGTTTCCAGGTAAAATGTTCTAGCTTCTTAGAAAAAGGATATTTTTTTCTTTTTTCTAGTTGTATTCTTAGAAGGGAATTGAAACATATTTATTCAATCAGTCCCAAAAAGTTGATCCAGTTCTATCAGTATATGTAATAATCTACATTTATATACAAATGCACACATATGTAACACAACCACAAAACATACCTCTAACTTCAGATGAGAAGTGAATATTGTCACACACCCCATGCAGGATTTGGTTTTCACTGTAAGCTTGGCTCCTTATATTTGCAGTTACTAGGTTTGCACTTGTAGATCTGCTGGCTAGCACGTCTCTGTAACAAAACAGGAAACTAGTTCCCAGATTGTATGCTATTTACTTGATTTCTTGTACTAGGATGTTAACATCTTTTTTTGATACTGAGTTCAAGGGATCTTAGAGAAATTAATAATATACTTCAAATTTGTCATAACAGATATTCCTTTATAAATGCAATTATTTAATTAAATGGTACATAGAACTTAATACTATGAATTCATAAGACAATGGGAAAGCTTTTGACAGCATTCAGTGGAAACTAAACTAATCACATTGTCTTTCAAAAAATCATAGCAAAGTCTTTTAGCTGTTAATTCTCACCAGTGATGTTGATGCATGGCATACATACACTAGTATAATACTGATATCAACACATGAGAATTGGATTTTAACCATGACAAAGTACAGAAAAATGGGAATTACAGATCACAAACTAATGTGGTCAACTACATTACATCTAAACTTGACATCAAGATATAAGCCACAGGACAAGGGATAATGTCAGTCTTACTAATTATCTTAAAAGATTATATTCTACCAACAGGAAAAAAGGACTCTTCATAATGCGCTACCAAAGTTTTATTCTATATCAGGGTTTAGATTCTGAGTCCTAGTCCCCCAGAGCACATGTATGCACAGATTTACAGTCTTGTTGAAGTCCAGTTTTCATTAGAAACACCAATATTTGTCCACAGAAATCTCCCTGAAATTTGCAAACAAAGAGAGGTTTTTTCTTTGTGTTAGTTATTTGTTTGTTTAAGTTAAATTAAACAGTTGAGAACTAGCAGAGTTGGAAATCCATCAAAATCCTCCATTGGCATTACAATACAAGGAAAATACTTGAGTGTCACAGTTAATTTGGAAATGCTGTATGACGAATCAATGTGCCAATTTATCCTTTATTTATAATAACTGATATTCCTACTGCAAATATGGTTCTTTCCTAGCATTTCTCATTCCACTTCTAATGTTATAAAGGTGAGTTTTGACCCCAAGATTGCTTACCTGTATGGGTGGTTTCTAGCCAGCTCTGTAGGAACTTTCTGGGAATAATCATACTAAAAACAAGCTGGAGCAGAGGGGGAACAAGATGACTCAAAAGAACTATTCTTGATTTCATATTAGTTTTGCATCAGTTCAATTGTAACTTCAGTAGATATAATTTTAATTTATTCTACTAATAGTAAGTTTCAAATCACATCCTAGCATTTAACTAGCATGATGTATGCAAAAGGCACGTTGGGTCTTGAGTAGGAAGGTTTTTCTTATTTTGACTGCAGAGATCTCAGTGCCCAAGACATCCTATATACCAAAAGACACAAAAATAAACCTTTCAAAAACACTGTAGTTTAAATCATGCTGATTATTAATATCAAATATGAATATTAAGAAAAATAAGAAGTGATATAAGGACATTAAAGAATAGAACTTTAGAAAATTATTTTTAAATATCAAAAAAGGTGTAGATTAAATATACCTCTGACTTTTTTCTTTTTAGCTGTACAATAACTTTTTAGAGATGCTTTTTAAAACTTTAAAAGTTGAAAGAGGGTTATTTTCACATGTGAGACTTTCATAACTGAAGAACACAATCACGACACACAGGCTTATAAAGCACACATAGCAATTATGTAAAATCAGTTGAGGCTGTCTAAATCTTGGCTTTGAAACAAAGGTTCATGGAGGAAATGCTGAAAATTACTTGGCAGTAATTGTTGCTAACAATGCAGGTTAATAACTAGTGTTGGGTCTGATTCTGATCTAACCCTGACTACTTTGCACTTGCATGAACTCTATTGATTTGCATCAAATTATTCATGATGTTCACTGATAAAAGCTTTTATCTGTGACCTGTGGCATAAAATCTACCTCCTTTTTCATAATCAATTATCTAAGGAAACTTTAAACTACTTCATTACTTATTACTTGCTCTCATTTGACCTGTGTATTGAAAAAAAAACAGTTTTAAAAATTTAGTTTAATTTTTAACAGAAAAAAGGAGTAAATTTGTTCTTCTGACTCATGCAAAATGGACTTTACTTGATTTTACACTTTTTAACCATAGAATAGAGAAAAAAATAACACTATCACAGAAGGATATTCTGTAAAAGTCATTCTATGTTTCCAAGACTGCCATGACTAAACCTACAGTAAATAAAACTATTCATTTATTAACTAAGGTGTTGTAATGCTGTTCTTTTATCAGTTTTCATTTTTACAGCCCAGATATTCTTTCCAGTTTTCTCAGAACAGTATTGCAAGAGAGATATAAATGTCCATCAACTTTCAGCAAATGGTTAGAAAAGCAATAGACCATTATTAATGTTTTAATTAAATAATATCCTGTTGACATGAAAAATAGTTTAGCCTGAGTGAAAAACACAGTTTTGTCAGTTGCTAATTCATGAATGGACTGTTTCTATGACCTTAATTTTGCAAATATTTGATGTCATGATTGAATAATAAGGAGGAATTAATAGAGTAGGAAAAATTCTTTTGATACAAGTTAAATACAATTGCTTATTTTCTGTATTTTAGGGCAAATGCACAGACAGAAATTTATGAGTCTCAGTTACATTTTTTGGTATGGTTTATCCCAGTTTTGAGAGATTTACTTCTTCTCGAGAAGTTTAGATACATCTTTGATGCTTCAGACAATAATGATTTCAGTTGGGTTTATTTGTTTGATTGCTTTCTTCACATAAACTATCATCCCTTTTACTTTTGTCTGGAGTTTTTGATGATAAATTCAAGAAGAGACAAAAACAATTCCAAGTAATTTCAATTTTAGGAAATGAAAAATATTACGTGTTACGAGATATTCTTGCAACTTTTAGGAAACGCTGTAATGCTGAAATAGCTAGCACTTTGCCTTCCATTAGTATTACAAAGAAAGTTGCTTCCTGTGGATGAAATAGGTTCTATAGCTATTTTTAAAATGGTCTTAATTCTTGAAACATGGCTTGCTCTCTCTTATTGTACCACAATATACCCTGTTCCTTTAACATTTCCTCTTATTTTTATTTTGATGTTTTTTCTGTGATTGCATTTTAGTCATTATTTCATATTCAAATTGCCCTATATACAAAACTAAAACATCTGTCCCCAAAAACAATGTGCAGTACAAAACATGCTATTGAAAATACAGACCACAAAGAGCAGACACCCAGGTAGCAGAAGATGAGTATTCTAAAAAAAATATTTATCATCACAGAATCATAGAACCATAGAATCTTAGAATGGTTTGGGTTGGAAGAGACCTCCAAGACCATCTAGTTCCAACGCCCCTGCCATGGGCAGGGGACACCTTCCCTCAGGCCAGGTTGCTCAAAGCCCCATCCAGCCTGGCCTTGAGCACTTCCAGGGGTGGGGCATCCGCAGCCTCTCTGGGCAACTTGTTTCAGCAACTTACGACCCTCACAGTAAAGAATTTCTTCCTAATATCTAATCTGAATCTACCCTCTCAGTTTAAAGCCATTTGCCCTCATTCCACCCTTCCAAAAAGTCACTCTCCAGCCCTCTTATAGGCCCCCTTTTAGGTACCAGAATATGTACTGCTATATGGTTTCCCTGGAGCCTTCTCTCTTCTGAACAACCCCAAATGTCTCAACCTGCCTTCATCAGAGAGCTGTTCCAGCCCTCTGATCATCTTTGTGGTCCTCCTCTGGACTGACTCCAGCGGGTCCATGTCCTTCTTATGTCAGGGACTGCAACGCTGACCGCAGTACTCCAGATGGGCTCTCGCAAGAGCAAAGCAGAAGGGGAGAATCACCTCCCTCAGCCTGCTGGCCATGTTTCTTTTGATGCAGCCCAGGATATGGTTGGCTTTCTGGGCTGCAAGCACACATTGCCAGGCCGTACTGAGCTTCTTGTCCATCAGCACGTCCAAGCCTTTCTCCTCAGGGATGTTCTCTGTCCATCCCCACCCAGCCTGTATTGGTGCTTGGGATTGCCGTGACCTATGTGCAGGACCTTGCACTTGGCCTTGTTGAACTTCATGGGGGGCACACAGGCCCAGCTCTCAAGCCTGTCAGGGTGCCTCTGGATGGCATCCCTTCCTTCCAGCATGTCAACTACACCTCACAGCTTGGTATCATCAGCAAATTTCCTGAGGGTGCGTTCAATGCCACTGCCCATGTCACCGACAAAGGCGTTAAACAGCACCAGTCCCTATACCAACCCTTGAGGAATGCTACTCATCACTGGTCTCCACTTGGACATTAAGCCATCAATGGCAACTCTTTGTGTGTGACCATCCAACCAATTCCTTTACCCATCAAGTGGTCCATCCATCAAAAATGTATCTCTCCAGTTTAGAGACAAAGGCATTGTGCAGGACAGTGTCAAATGTTTTGCACAAATCCAGATTTAAACTGATATACCCACTTCTATTAAAGTATTTTGCTCTAGGTAAACCCCGCTAGATTTTTGATATATATTCCTTGGCTCCCAGTCAATCTTCTAAAGAGCAAGGACTCTTCAGCAGACAGGAAGTCTTTATTTTCTCCTGAGGGCCTGCTATCTACACAAGGATATTGTTAAGCTTTATTTACACTCCAGTGTAAATGATAATTTATTTATGGTAATTAAAAAAATGATAAATATTTGTATCAGAGCTAGATTAGTAGACTTCCTTTATAGCCACCAACAGTAATTGTTCATCTATGGGATACTGTGCAGTTTACGAGGATACCAAGCTACTTTAGATATCCCTTTTGGAGTGACAGGATTTGTGCTTTAAAAAGTCCTGTTTCTCACCACTGATTATGGACAATTGCTGTACAGCTAGCCCAGGCACATATAGCTGTGTGGGCGTGGCATGCATTTGTTGAAGTGTGCCCCATTCCATTGGGCTAATCTTGATATAATTTATTGCCTCATCCCACCAAAATCAAACAGTGGAAATATGGCTGTTTTTCTAAAGGCGTTTTTCACTGGTTTTCTTCAGCAAACTTGGATTCCAGCATCACCAGTCCGCATGTTAACCTTCGTAACCGTGCACTCGGGGATTATGCTGCCCATGTAACAGTGAGTGGGGCTTCCACTCTGAGCCCCAGGCTTCCTTTCTAGGTGTTCTGTTCTCTCTTGCTCTGCTGTCGTACTTTGTTGTCTGTTGTGGAAGGATTTATGGTAAAAAGGTGAAATTATCCTGAACTTTGTTGCGAAGCTCTGTGTTCAGCTTACAGTCAAGCAGAGAGTGCCTTACTGTGTATGAAATCAGAACAAAATCTCTTGCTCCACTGGCAGGTGGGTCTCTGTGAATGAGAAAAAAAAAATCCAGCTGTGGTTGCACAAGTTTCTGTGTAGGAGCAGAGGAAATGCTTATTTGTCCCTACCTGCAGAAAGTGTCATAAGATGGAAGTGTCATTATGGATTCAGCAGAGAATAGGCTTAGGACAGCATCCACTATCAGCTCAAGCTATCCTTTGGTACCAAGATTACTAAATTCGTAGCACTAGTTTTTCTACTTTTTGTTCTGCCTCTGCCCCTGTTGTAGTGAATCAACGCAGGTTAAATCTGGACATTACTGGAGCAAAGGTGTTTGCATGAATCAGTCAAACAGTAGCTAGTATTATCATGTGTGTTCAGACTTGTTTGTGGAAGCATTATGGAGAGATATCTTCCAGGACATTTCTTCATACACTCTTATCATCCATGTAGCAAAAGGGAAGTATTTTTAACCAAGTGAGTTCAAATTTCAAACTCAAATAAAAAGTTATGCATTTGTCAGCTGCCTAACTCCATGAGTGTATACCTCACAGAAATTTTATAATGACTAAAGAACTGGTAATTGTGCTCAAAGATACCTGTATTTACATAAAAGGAATACTTGGATTTTCAGAAATGCAGGGTACTCAGTGTACTACAACACCCAAAGGAATTTGTGCAGTAGCCTTGAAAATCTTGTCATTTTGATTTCAGTGTTTCACAATTAGAGTTACCAGAGCTTGTACAACCCACCTATGTTTGGACTTTCAGTTTAGACAGGCAAAAATGGCACACATTTCACACCAGTTCTGCCTAATTTCTGATGTGTCTGACTTTCCACATCATGCTAAACAGTGACCACTGTTTCTGTTCCACTGCCATTAATGGGATGTCATAACGAATATTAACAATGTGAATAAAGCAATTCAGAGCAAGTCTGGTGATTTCATAAATTCTATGATTTTCACTTTTTAAACGTATTTTGGTTCTTTTGACACTTACATCTTCTACTCCTGACTTTTTGCCAGCATTTGTCAGTACCAGCAAGTGATTTGTATGAATCACTGAATAATTCCCTTTCTTAACACCATGTACAATCTTGTTTTGGAAGAAGTAGTTCAGCTAATCAGGATTTTCAGTAACAGTGATATTATTTCAACAAAGATTTTTCAGGTGATTTTTTTTGTGATAAGGTTTTATAAAGTGTAAACATATGCTTAAGCGTTGAAGACTGTCTAAATTCAGCACAGATGATAGATTTTAGCTACCAAACTGCAGATCGCAGCAGCCTATCCTGTTCATCTCTTGTTCCAGGTAACTTTTTACAACAGTGCTCTAAGTCACCATGGAAGATTATTCACCTTAAGTGTCTGGAATTATAGCAATCATGACTTTATAGAAGTTACTTGTTATGCCACCTTTTAGAAGGCATAACTGTTATGGAATATAAGGTGTAATTTTAATAGATCATCAGATGCCAAAGATGCAATTTGAAACTTTCCCAGAGTTGTAAATGACAAAAAAGTAAAGTAGAGAATATCTACTATCTGTTTACCTGCAATACTAAAATCCTGGCACTGTTCTACATTACAGATAGTCCATGCTAAATATATGCTGTCTTATCTGATCTATGTGGCTTTGAGCATGTCTAATACAAGATAATAGTCAGATTTCTTTAATGATCAAACATGCATTTTGAAGGGCAAGGTCTGCTTTCTATAGAAGCCCATGGACTAGAATTTCTTACTGCTGTGATTACAATCTCAGCATTAGACAAAGAGTAAGTCACCTGTCCCCTATTGATGGAGAATGGAGACACAGACACCCAGACTGTGGGAACTAGGAAGATATAGGGTGTTTGGTTTGGGTTTGGGGTTTTGGGTTGGTTGTTTTTTGTTTGTTTGTTTGTTTGGGTTGCTTTTTTTTTTTTTTGGGGGGGGGGGGGGGCGAGTGGGGAGGGAGTGTGGAAGAGAAGACTCCTTTGAAAAAGACAGACTTGTGTCTACTTCTGGGAAAAAAAGTCCAGCAGCTTCTGGCCTTTATAAAAGTCAAAGTAGTTTCTGGGTAAGAGAGAATTCTATTCTCAGAATAGTCTTATCTACAATGTGAAGTAAATATTTCTCTATTAAATGCTGGAAAGGGAATTTCTATAACAAGTATATGGCTTTCAGACTGTATTAGCCCAGCATGCACTAATATAAAACCAGCAAGTAGAATCATAAATCTTCTGGTCAAGTCATTTTCTTTGACATAGGCATCGAGTGCCATCTGAGCTGCACAGCGTTTTGAAGACACTGATACTATTTTGGCAAGGTGACGTAAGACCTACAAGACTCTCCTGGACTGACACCTCACGGCAGCTAAGAAAGGCCAGGACATTTCAGATCAGTGCTAGTATTGAGCTAAGGGGAGACAATCTAGTCACAGGTTACCTCTGGCTGATTCCTGTGACACGCTGATTTCATTAGTTGGCTTGCCATCTAGCCCAGCTAAAGCTCTGCTTATGTCTGTGTGCTGCTGGCTGTTGAACGGTATCTCATGCAATGAATATGGGGCCACAATGAACCTCAAGAACATAGGTCAAACAGTTTGCCCACCTAAATCACAATGAATCCAATCAAAAAGTAACTGCCAATGACATTGGTGATATCCCACTGTATAATCACACCTAAGGAGAAAGGTTACTTGTACTCTGGAACTCTTTGTTTAGTTACTGATTTATTTTTTCTTCATCTTTGCGAAGAAACACATGGACAAGTGATTTACAGATTCTTCCAGCCTAAGACTTTCATTTAATGTACTGACACAGAATTACATAATTCATGCAGCCCTCAATCTTGTGTTTTAGCACTGCCAATGTCATGCAGTAAGGCATCTCAGAGCTTACTTACAACCTTTTGTTTGTTTCTTTTTGATCTTTTATTGAATAGGGGAACTCAGTAAGTTTAACCTGGGAAAAATGTTATGCATTACAGCATAAAAAGCACTACCACATAGTCACATAATATGTCGTGTAGTTCTCCTGGCTGAGGAGTAGCTAAGGTTCATTCCTTAGCAGTGAAAAGACAACGATAAGTAACAGTCAGATAATTGATCACAAGAAAGAAAAAAATTAGGTAGAATCTAATATTTTCCAAGCAAATATTAACAACAGAGCTATGTAAACTTCAGACTATATAAACTACAGATACAATATCTGTAATATAACTGTAATGTAATAAGTGTTATAATTCACTATTTGAAAGAATAGTACAGTCTACAAAATATGTAGTGCTTGAAGTGCACATCTTTATTCAGATAAAATGTGTAATGTTAGTGATGCAGGATGGGGAAAAAAAGATACAGAACAAAAATAGGAGGAAGATGTAGTAAACAGCAACTGCGATATGAGGAAAAGGATGTAATTCCTATGCTAGGCTAAAAGGAATCCTAGGCTGAAAGTGAATAGGAAAGTTATTGGCAGGGAGATGATTGGGATGGTCATGAACAGCTAGGCTAAGCAGTAGTTCAAATTTCCTCGAAAAAAGGAGGGGAGTCAGGCATTCCCAGATATGATAACACAGAGAAGTTAAAGGAATTATTGACATTAATGGTACTATTTGGAGCAAGTCTCAGCCGATAAGGCGCACATAGAAAAGCAGATTGCTCAAGATAGCAAGTAATCTTTTTAAAAGATGAGACCTTTTTAACAATACAAAAGGCTTAGAGAGAAAAGAAAGGACTCACAGGAAGCGTGGTAGTGAAGGTGATTCATGCAATCCGAGAGTGAAAGAGGGAAACTGAAAGGAAAGAAAGATGGTAAAGTATGTGTTAAATGAATCAATAGTGTGGAAAATAAAACAATGATTGCGGGCATGTTTGGAAAAGTTGAAACTTTTCACCCAGGGTACTATTTCTAAAGCCTGTCTAAGCAGATTTCAGGCTGTCCTTATAGACGTGGGAAGAGGGTAAATGCTGTCATTTTCCAAAAAGGTTATCCTAATTCAATTCTAACTTAGTCGTTTTAAAAACACCTCAGGAATGCAATGGTACCTAAATATGAAAGTATTTAGAGCATGAGAATGTATTTAGAACACTCCTGCTTGGGAGAAAGATTTTTTTCTGTTGCCTGAAACCAGGGAATTCCACTAATATCTGGCTTATGGCTCAGTTAAATTATATTTAAGTTAGGGAAATCTGAGTAATTAGCAGGTGAATTAACCAGACACAAACTCTTTGTGGATTAATGGAGAAAAGAGTGGCAGGAAGATTATTAGAGTAGTCTTTAGTGTTTGAACCATAAAATCAGATGAAAATTAAAACAAAACAAAACAAACAAAACAAAAAGAAAAGAAAAAGAAAAAGGAAAACCACAAAAATTTGCTGCATGAAGGTAACATTGAAAAGCTATATTCCAAATAATAGTGATCAAACTCTATTTAGACATCATCTTTTTTTATGAGACTCAATGACATTACTTAAGACAGGCCAACACTGTAACCCAAAATGTTAAGATCTGAAAGTGCTGTTCACAAAACTCTCCAATATACCATTTTACATTGGGACGGCTTGAGCTGGCCAGCTGAGGCAGAGTAGCTGAAGGGTGCATCCAAAAGGAAGTAACTGAGCTGGTAACCTTGGAAATCATGACATTACAGTAATGGGAATGGGTGCCCTTCATTCACATGATATGGTGAGTGGCTGAAACTAGCCCAAGTCCACCCTGAGAGATGACTGTTGTGAGTAGAATTCTCTCTTATCCAGAAATTACCTGGACTTTTCTAAATGCCAGAAGCTCTTGCTCCAACCATATGTCCAAACACAAATATCATCAATGATAATTATATCGTACTCTTTAAATCAGAAAATATGTTACATATAACTAATGCATCATAAGATCCATCTCATGATACGTCCTATATCATCCATCAGTTAAAAGCAACAAAGCTTCCATTGCCACATGGTTTAGATGATGCCTGATACATGAGTTAACTCAGTGAGGTTTTCAAGCATCTGTGTTGACTCAATGAAAGCAATAAGATCACTTCTTTTTATTTCTATAGCAAAAATCCACTGTGCATATATCAGAAGCTCAGCATATTAAAAAGGTGCTAATTCAGTCCCAGTTGGTTCTGTGATACCATTCATCAGGAAGGATAAGACTTCATGAAGAAAGGAGTTTCTTGTGCCTCAGAAAATTATTTGCCTATACCAGAGATATGTTTCTTATTGAATGATCAGAACTGGGCATATAAGCACCAATGGGTTCCACCTTAGATAGAAAAGTCCTGCCTATTAAATCATTTATTTTGAAAGACACAGACAATATTTTCCAAAGGGCACTGAAGTAAAAATGTTGTCCTTAAAATTGTTGTGATATTTAAAAAAAAAAAACCACAAGGTTTTGCTTGGTTCTACCCACAGAACATTTTTCCTGGATCAATCAACTCTGTCCTACCTTCACATCTATTGAAAAGCATGTGAAGGATTTTCTATCACCATAGCCATCTCTTATTTCTGTGATCTCCAAAGCAGGTATTAATTACAGGAATTATAATGTACTCTGAACATATTAAAGCGTAACCTAAGGTGGCTTGTTTTTTAGTAAATGCTTTCCAGCTCTGGGAATTCTTGCCAACACTCCAGTGAGAAGGGCTTAGTTTGTTTCCAGAGCTCATAAGTCTGTCTTTACCTTCAGAGCTGCCTTCAAGTACGTGAAGAACGTCAGCTAAAATCTGAGGACCTGCCTGCTAAAAGAAAGTAATTTTACAGGTAAGACAAGGGAGCTTTAAACTGTGTTCCCCAGTAAGAAATCCGTGGTGTCTGGCTAAGCAGATTGTTTCAGCAGCATTTGCTTCATCGAGGTCTCAGCTCAGTGAAAAGGCTGTTGCTTTTGGTCTTAAAAATAAGTAGTGTCATTTTCTCCTTGCAATGAATTCTTTCATCCAATCATATTCCTGCATGCAAATATGCCATGGCTGGTACAGATAAAAAAGCACAAATAAAGCTAAGAGCTCAGTCAGGACAAAAATCACTGTGGTTCCCTCAACCCAGTTTCACCTGTGTTTCAGGAACAGAGTCAAACTCCTCAACTGAGAATATGAAGAAGCAAGGTTCAGACAGCAGTCCTGCTCCGGTTTTGCCAGCACTGCCTGAACCACTCAAAAATCTTCAAATTAAGTACACCAAGGTTAGTAGCATTTGCGTTTCTTAATTTTTCTTATGCATTCAGCTCAGACAGTAGGTTGTGCTCATTTTAATCTTAGATGAACCACGGAAGCAACTAAATCAGTGTTTAAAATGTTTATTCTGACCTGTTTCTGATATTATACGTGTTAGCAATCAATGTTCAGTCATGCTTTTACCCCAAGTATTTCAGGAAGTGTGCAAGTGGGATAGAATCCTTTCATATTTCACTTGCGGTAGGGGGTGTTTTTCTCCTGAAACAAACTTTCTGCAGTGATAAGTTTATCAGAAAATATAAATGGAGCAGAGAAGGAAAAGTTTCTATTATTATATTAATTTTCAGAACAGTGAGAACAAATTAAAATGGTAGCATATTGTATCATTATTACAATCAGATGTAAATAATTATACCAAATCAGCTTATGTGGAAAGGGATGTGTGAAAATGAAACTAAAATAAAATTAATTCCACTCACATATTTTTCTTAGAGGTAATTAATCTGTTTTCCAGCTTAACCAAGTAACTATCAATAAAACAGGTAAAGCCTACTATCACTAATTACGCAACATTACCATAAACTTTTAAAATAGTAAAATCTTTCCATATGCAGTTAGATATGCACAGATAAAGAAGGTCTGAATCCAGACTTGTGTTCCCAGCTTGAAAAGACTTTTGCCTGTTTTGTATCATAGTACGCAGATAACTGCAAGAACTTTGAACAAACTGCTGGC
Source organism: Falco peregrinus (assembly GCF_023634155.1). Classification (NCBI taxonomy): domain Eukaryota; kingdom Metazoa; phylum Chordata; class Aves; order Falconiformes; family Falconidae; genus Falco; species Falco peregrinus. Next base: position 46,383,022 of record NC_073739.1, on the reverse strand, counting down.
ACAAAATATTGAAACTCTGCCCTCTGAAACATCCGGGTAGAATAATTGATCAGAAAAGACCTCTTCTCTTTGGAGACTCTTTGGTTACTGTTCATTATTTTTCTCATTACCATTGCAATGGAAATAATTTTTATTTTCTAGAGCCAGTGCTTATTCTCTTTTCCAAAAGAAAAGTGTGCAGCAATATCTAGACTGGTCCTTTCAAACTCCACTCTATCCTATTTTTTTCATGGAAAAAACCTAACTAGATTTCAATGCATGTCTTTCTTGAATAAATCACACAGGACCTTACTTTGTAAATATTTAACAGGCCATGAAAGCTATGGAGTTCTGCCATGTGATAGCTCTCTACTGCTCTTCCTGTCTCAAAAAAAAAACAATAAAAAGCTTAATTCGGAGAAGATACTTTAGTACCTAGGTCACAGTGGTGTTCCAGAAACTACAGTCCTATTTGTTTGCTGTTTTATTTTTCCAAAGGGAAAAACTAATATGAGTAAAATGCAAGCTCAGAAATCTGGTGTAAGTAAATATGCAAGACATAAATCCCTGTAAACATTTCTACCTTTCTAAAGTATTAGGTTAGCAAAAACTTATTCCATTAATACCAAAAACAACCACAAGGCAGCCAGCATGGCTGAAATGTCCATAGTGTACAATTAAGGAAAGTGTCACACAGCAAATGCATGCTCCTTTTGCCTTTACAATAGATACCATTTCCTTAAAAACTGCATATAATGTGTAATTCTGCAGAAATGCAATGCACTTGTTTACAAAACTGTGTACCTACAAGTAATCAAATCCAACACACCCCTGCAGAGGCTAGGCTTTTGCAATCCTTTCCCTCCTCTCTTCAAATATCACACAGGACTGTCTGAAAGCCACAACTGTGTAATTAGGGGCAGGGAGGTGGGATAATAGAAATGTCATTCCATACCCAGCAGTCATCCCACAATTTAATAAAGCCTTTCCACTCTCCTCTTCTTATCCATCCTGTTCCTCTCTTGTCCCATACAAGTTGTAACATGGGGTGTGGGATTGTTTTGACTAGTTACATTAGAGAGATCAAGATGAGGGAAGCATTAATTACTGCTGATATATTAACCTTCTGTATGAAGCACCTTGGACATCAGCAGATCCCTCAGCTTTGGAAACTATTTTCTTTTTCTACCATGGCATAATATCAACAGTCATCACACAAGGATCTGAAGAAAGGTCTGCAGAAGATCTTCCAAGGACTTTACTCTTTACTTAACACTTGATTTTATTTTCTATGGGAAGGATCATTTTGAGCCTTTTACAGAGATAATTTAACTAATTCCATATGTCTATGGATCTACAGGTCAGTTCAGCTGCATTTCAGATTATGCCTTTGACATATACCATAAAACTAAGCACTCTTCAGGGAATTTGAATGTCAGTATTAAGTTGAATGCATTTTAAATAGTTAAATTGGTGTAAATGCGGAACCACAAAGTGATCTTGAATTGGTTTCATATCTGAATCTCCTTTAAAGATATTCCAATGAACTGAATGAGTGTTGGTAGCTGGCTAAAAATATACTAGTAAATATTTTACTTAGCCAACACTGAGGAATGACAATGATTGTTTGACAAATGATTTCTGTCATGATGCTCTCACATACACTAAACCCTGTGATGTTCCTTTAGTCAGAGAAACTCAGATTAGTTAATTATTATGTTGTCAAATTACACTGCAGAGAGAAAACTGCAGCGCATTCTCTCGCTAAGCTGCATGTGAAATATCAGAAAGTGTAGAAGGGTAAGCCACTCTGAGTGAAGAAAAATTGCAACTGATTATCATATATGTTGCAACCACTAGCTTCACAAAGAGGAGGGGTAAAAACACAAAACTTTAATCAGAATATCTGGGTGAGGTAATCAACTATAAAGGTTCTATAGAAACATGCTCTTTTTAAGATCAGCTGACTTTGTAGATACAAAGCTACTAGCTGACAAATTAGAATGTTTAAATAAATAATCAATTGAAAGAGTATGTTCTCAGATTATTGATTCATTACAGCAGTAAAATGTAATTCCTGTATCAACAATAACATAAAATCCCAAGAGAGGGAAAAAAAATAATTAAATATTATCCAAATATCAACTTCTTGTAAGGAAAAAACTAAGGGGTGGGGATTTCACAGCAGGTATTCTAAATTGATAAATTGATGTATTTGTTTAAAGCTTACAATTTCAGATTTTAGTAGTTCCTTAAATAATTTCACATAGTTTAACTGTATTTCATAAAGAATACAGTGAGACTCCATGACTTATTTTGGGACTACTAAATCAGAATTTATAGCACCTGAAATGAGCCTTCTCTTGGGCAACAAATCTCTTTCAGGTTTAGATGTAACTCTAAGATTTACTGCCATCATCAAACTCAAGAATATCTGAATGACTCTCATAATCTATAGAAGCGGGTGTGAACAGGTGCCAACAATTTTTCAGCACAGTGCATCACCTCACCTGAGCGATGCTGAATTATCTGCAGCACGTGGAAGCCCAGCCAAAGCCCTGGTGCCTCTTCACTGTTCCCAGCCTCTAAAAGAGCGATGGGGTGTCATTCCCTGGTTTACTGCTCTGCACTAGAAAGCTTGTGATCAGTCAACTGAGCAGCTGTTGAAACTTGGTGATGGCTTTTAGCTCTGTAAAACAGGCAGCTGGGCTCATTTGAAGAGCATTGTCAAGAAAAGCTTTATCATAGCAAGGATTGTAGGCTATCTGAGGGCAGATTTATGGTGGGAAGAGGTTATGCTTTTACTTGTACTTTAAGTTTGGAAGAGTTCCTGGTATCTAAAGAGAAGATAGCTTAGATATTTCATTCCATGTTTATAAAGCTACCCTTAATAGCTAAATTTGGGACAGTCCACATTTTAGGTAGTTTTATTATGTTTCTTGACTCATTTCTGTAACATGGATTATAATTTATAACCATAATAGCAAATTACATAAACATTCTTCCCTGACAAAGAGTAAATTTATACAGAAATGCTGAATATGGGGTCATGTATAGGATCTTTGCAACATCAGAAATGAAGTGTTTTCTTCTCTAAGTTGCACTTCTACATCACTTCTACAAAAGCACTGAGGCTTGAAACCCTGTACAGACTTTGCCCAGTATTAAATTCACAAAAAGGGGATCCTTACTCAAGATGTAGCAAGAAGCTCTGTTTCATAAGGTGATGACACAGAATATAGAGGCCCTAAAATCTATTTCACCAGGCAAAGCTGTCCAGAGTCAAATACTTTCTTTCCTTATGTGGCACAGACCCAAACATGGCACTTCCCACCTTACAGGTACCTAAAAAAATGAATTCATGGTCCTTTCAAAATACCCAGGGACTAAAGGGTAAAAGATACTGGGATGACAAAGAAAGATAAAGAGCAGGTCTTGTCTTCCTGTTCTTTGCTCAAATCATTTAAGTGACCAAATCAAGTTTCTAAACAATGACAAAAATACTGTAGTCTTGCACATAACTTCAACCCCAAGTGGTGAATGGTAATAGATTATCTAAACAGAAATCAATCATTTCAGAGAATCAAGATTTTATTGCACTCTGACACTGGCAAATAAAGCCAGTCAGAGGGTTTTTGACAGCAATAGACCATTACCTGGGCTCTATTTTAAATACTAAGCTTTAGTAGTGTACAGTCTCATCTACAAGAAATGGGTATTTCCAGTTCTAGTGCAAAGAAGTCTGGAAGTCATTAATTCTTTGTTGAAGAAAGAATTTGTTTTTGTTGTTGAAATACAAAAATATCTTCCCCCCTAAAAATGCCAGTGAAATAACAGTTACAAAATGTTTGCAACAACATTTCCAAATCCTTGAAAAATAAATTTGCAGCCCTAAAGCTCATGGGCCACAGTCAGTCATCACAGACAACCCCCTGCACAGCACATGCCACAGAAAGGCAGGTCTTTTGCATTTATGGCTGACAAATCAGCACAAAAATATATAAGCAACCAGTGGAGTTCTGACTGACAGGGAAAACACTGTAACCTATTTCAAGATGATTCCAAATGTTTTTTTCAGCAGCACGAGGGAGTTGCCAAAGGGTCCTGTTGGGTGGTACTTCCATGTTGCATGGATTTAGAGACCCACATTCTGTTTGTTTGCATGATGTACTCCACAGCATTAAATGAGCTTGGCTGCATGCACATTTATGTGTGCAGCTGCCTGCACTGCATGTAACATTGCTTATATGGAGAGCTTTGACTATTTCCTTCTCTTTTCTGTCTTTCATACCTGCATATGCAAGACTGCTATCTGGCTTATGAAAGACATCTGGATAGTTTGATTTATACAGTCCTGATAAAGTTATGTTTTAAATGGGAATGGTATTAGAAACATTAATAAGGAAGATATTCTAAACTAATATCATGGGTGATACTGGTTGGTGTAATAAATCCAGTATTTAAACCAATACTCTAAAAACTTCCAAAAATGGTATGTTTTGCTATTATTCCTTTCACAGACAGATATGAATTTGGCATACTGTAACATCATAGCAGTGTTATGTTAATATTTACCTTTTGCTTTGTCTCTTTTCTTGGCAATGTAACTAGTTACTAAATAAGTCTTTTTTCATATTAACCATTTAACTGTTGTCTTTGTCTTTTAACAAGAGTCAGAATTTTGTGTGGATACTCCTGTAATTATCTCCATCATGTATCTGAAATTTCCAGGGTCTTAAGTATTTATTTTCCTGACATTGTTACATCAGAAGTTTGCTGGTCAGTTGTGATGGTTGGAGGCAGCAATGACACTATATGTGGTGCCCACATAGAAACAAGCTGAAACATACAGGAATATATTAATAGGAAGTTGTCACCATACCCATTTAGAGATAATATTTTTATTGATCTTGATAGTTACTACCAAACTATTTCCCAGTTATTAACAACACTCAGACAGTCAGTGTAAGCAATTTCAATACAAATATTGTATTGAAAATATGTAAAATATGTTGCCTGAAAGCTGTCACTTTTTCATAACATATATTGTGTGGTGATAAAGTTTAAATCCCAGACCTGTGTGGTAGAAAATTTTATCCTGTAGTTTTGGTGTCTTTGCTTTGTCCTGCCCTGAGTCAACCATTTGATTTGCTTGCCCCAAAGTATTTTCTCTCTTTCTTTTTAAATGTTCCTGTTACTCAGCAGCAACAGTGTGTCCTGTATCTTAATGGAGGGGAAATGAGAATCACATCTTTTCTGTTAGTTGGCCTCACAGCTACAGTGACTAAAAGTGGGACAAGATTCCATGACTTTAAATACAGGCATGGTTCAAGCACAAAATCTCTGGCACAGTCAGTCAGACCTTGCCGTGGTTTTGATGACAGACATGATCAAGATCTCACATGCATGCCAGCAATGCAGTGGCACTGGGACAGAGCAAGAAGGAAGGGCGCCAGCCTGTCAACAGCAGGAAGATGGGCTTAGGCACTGAGAGGGCAGCTTAGGGTGGCAACCCCGTATCAGCACTGACCCAAACCCAGAGATCACAGAGGTGGTTAGACAGAGGGTGACAGGTACTGTTAATACTGGACAGTATACATCATCATGTCCACTTTGGAGAACAACCTACATGACACTCAGGAGCAACATAACTTCTTTTTTTCAACATCTGTGCCATGTGTCAGATCTTTCCAATGAGGTTTCTCTTCCTGTTTCTAGGCAGGGTCAGAAGTAAAAAGTTAACCCACTTTGACAATTTTACCAGCAGTGGCTCAAAAGTGGCTAACTCTAGGGTAGCACAGACCTTCTACATGTATGGATAGGGCCGCAGTTCTATTTTGCAATTCCGAACAGAGATAAGTGCCTCAAATTTTACCCCAAGGTCCTTAGCCTTCACTCTGCTTGTCCTCTTAAGTTTTCACAGCTGTGGAATATCGCATAATTTCTCAGTAATTAGGGAGTAAGTAGAGCATATTTTTAGTAGCTTGTTTTATTCTCTGTCACTTAGCAATTGCTGAATCAATTCATTTTGTATCATCTTTAATATGACAGGAGGCAAAACCCAGAAATATTATAGTTATTCTCATAATAGTATAAAGTACACTTTTAAAAAGACATTTACCTTTTTATAATAGTGTGTATAGTGCCATATTTTCCCTACAAAACTGAAAAACACTGATTTTTCAGGCACAATTGCAGTGTTTGTTTGTTTTAAGGGAAAAGCAGACTGATTTTTACAGATTTTTTCAACAGTCTTATTAACATGCAGTAACCAAAAACCTAGAGAGCTGCAGTATTTCTCACTCCTGAAACCCTCTTTGGACATAATTTTAAGGGACATATAGTACAACTGAAATTAGGACACCAGAGCTTGAAAGAGAAGGAAAGTCCCATAGTATATGGGATAACAAAATTAATAGTAAAAGTAAAATAGACATGGTAGGAATTTTGTGCTGTTTTTGAAGAAAGTATTCTTGTATAACACTGATGTCATTTAGACCTTATAAGGATTTCAAACTTAACAGTACCTTTGCCAATTACTTATTCCCATACAAAAGGGACTAGGTTTGAATTTCTGGGGTTATGAAACCACAAATGGTTACAGATCATAAAAGTTCAACATGGGAAACAACAATTCCCACCTTGCTTTGTTTGGGTCTTCTTCTAAGTGCACTAGTAATGTTTCAGTGAAGAGTCGATGGTATTTATTCCAGTCTTGCAAAGTAAATTCAGTACACAATGTACTTTGATCCAGTATAAAAGTTTGATCTCCAAGTAAGGAAACAGTTCCTAACATTTATTAAATTAAATATGGATATCAATTTCGTTGCTGCTGGGTAAGCTGTTATGATTAACTTTGGTGTAGGTCAGCTGCTGTGCAATTGTTCTTTTGTGCTTAATTGCTAGCTATATATTTGGCACTGTGAAAATCTTGAAATAGAAAGACATTAAATAAAAAGACAGGATATTCTAGCAAGATTGAGGAAAGCACAATTTTAACTTATTGTTTTGGTTTTAATGTTAGACTTCTCCAGTCTCTGACAGGTAAAAGTCAGGATAAAACAGTTAAATGAGCAATGCAGACTGGCCTGGTTTTCCTGGTACGTGGATGTTCCACACAAAGGCAACAGATTAGTAAAAGGGGTTATACAATATCTAGGAGGATGGAAAATCAAGGCTGGTGGTGTCTGCTAAGAGAAATCAGTGTGAAGACACATCAGAGATCCTCAGAGTTGGAATTAAGTATGAAAAACTATGAAAATGTACACAAGTAATATTAATTTGCTGTAATATCCCTTGCAGTTCAAACAATAATGGTCAGACATGGACAGTAATAGTCAGAATAACAAGCATTTTATAACTTTTATTCCTAAAGGCTGACTAGGAGGCAGGGAAGTGTCATCAATTTCAGGGTGACAGAAGATTTGGTAGCTGTGACCATTAAATCGGACTTAATCAGGATATTGATTGAAATTACTGAATAAATAATGAATCTCATCAAATGGATAGGATCACCTTAAGCAGAAAATAGTCATACTGATTATAAAGCAAGACAGTTAAAATGATTACCCAAGGATCACCTTGGCAAAGCCTGAAGTCATACAAGGCAAGTAGCATCACTCTTCAAAAGCAGGAATTGCAGCATGTACCGAAGATTAAAACCAGAGACATTTGAATTCCTGGTGTTTTGCAGAGAAACTTTCAGGTAGGGCAAGGAGAGAGAAGAGCCCCCCATATACATTACCATCAGCTGTAATCCTGTCAAGCCATGAGGGCATATACACTGTCAGCACTCACATTTGCTATATGTGTGTGTGGTTATATTCACACGCTGAGTGCAGGATTATGGTAATACAGCACAACCCCGCCTCTGGTACCCATAACACAATTCCTAGGGAATAACAGCATTGTGACGTGGAAATGTTCAGAATGAGACCCTGCAAACAGTCTTTTCAAGGAGGTGTAGGAACTAGCTTTGAAAACTATGATCAGAAGTGCCACTGTTTCCTGTATATTTTCATTAGGATCTGTTGAGTTGTACAGGGTTATATGTATAGGTGAGGATCATAGCCATCTTCTGCCCATAAGGTACTGTTTAAATTCCCCTCATTGTCAGCTCTTGGACATTTTAATTTGGCCAGTGTAAACATTTTGCTTTGTGCTGGTTCAGTCTGGAAGGATAGTCCTCCTTTCCTTGTAAGATTAGGACAAGCAGAAAAACAGCAATTAAAGAAATAAGTGTGTGTGATTTCATCAATAAAGTAATTCAACTTCCTTTCCAGGCAACAACAATGTGTGAGAGAGAACTTTTCTCCCAGTATAGGCTGCTAACTGTGTTTTTAAGAGAGTGTCTCTGTGAAATGCACCAAGTAGCAAGAACAGTTTAGGTTTTCTCCAAGGTTACTCACAGTGTAATTGTGGTGAATACATCAGCCATATCCTCGTGATTCATACTTCTGATCTTTATTTAATGGAGTAAATTCTGCTGTTTCTGTAAAAGATTAAGATCATTATGTTTCTGCTTTTAAATCTCCATTAGGATCACATTCAATCAAGCAGGAATCCACAAAGCCAAAGGATTTGGGTGAAAAACAAAAGAGCTCCTCCCTAATCTCTTAATTATTTTTCTCCTGTAACATGGAAATGGAGAAGTATACTTGCTTACTTTTTACTCTGCTTAAGTGGTTCGTTCTTTGTTTCGTTCAATTAACTGTGGTGGGGTTTTTTTTAATCTTGACTTTAATTTCAGGAAGACATGCTGTTGGATGTTTTTGGGGGGGATTTTCTTTTTTGGCAGGAGATAGTGAAGAGAAATCAAAGCAAAGCTAAATAAAATTGTGTTCTCTGAGATATTACATGTACTAAACACAACGACTGAGTTTACTTCTCTTGGGCTGTGCAACAGAAAGGCCCTCCATTGTTACCCACCCTGTGAGAATGGGAAACCCAGGTAGTTTTAGGTGGGTCATTGATGGCTGTAACTTTCCAATGTCACAAACCAGTTTGAGAGAGGAAGGACCCCTTTGTCTGATGATCTAAAACAAAGTACAAAGATCATGCAGAGAGAGGAAGTTTGCCTCCCCAGAGGAAGTTAATTTTAAAAGCTGATCCTGGTTAAGTGTGTACGTTGTTACTCATCTCTTCAGAAGAATGAAGAAACAACTGTTACACTTTTTATTTCAGGTACCTATCAATCAGGTAGCTCTCAGCTATGAAAGAGATTTTTTCATTAAAACAGATAAAATATGTTACTAATATTGCCACACTATTTCTTCATCTGCAGATATTTATAAACAATGAGTGGCATGATTCAGTCAGTGGTAAAAAATTTGAAGTCTTTAATCCTGCAAATGAAGAGAAAATCTGTGAGGTTGAAGAAGGTGACAAGGTAGGGTTTTCTTTCTTGCTCGCTCTTAACCCTAGTTTTAAATTCAATTCTGCATCTTAAAAGCAGGAATGCAAGCGTCCGTCTCTGTTCATGTAAAACAGCACCTCAGATACATACTTACTTCATCCCATATACCTTCTGCAAACATAATTCTTAGCTTTTTTAATGAGCCTTACTGCCTTGATGTTCCTTGTAAACAAACACTGAAAAACTGTTTTATTCTTAGAAACTTGCTCATCAGAGGAAAATTCTGAAGAAATATTTTTATTAATATCTTTTGTTAATAATATTGATCCTTTTCATTATGTTTGATCAGTGACATCTAATAATTGCAAATTTTTTTGTTATTTTTTCCTGTGTTTTCCTTACAGTGATGTAATCTGTTCATGACACATTTATAAAAGCCTGTTCATTATAAATAACATGAAGTGGACAAATACTTGTATTTTCCCACACAGACTCTGTGAAGATGATCATTGCCATGAGCATTTTTATCTATGAATATATCTTCTCAGTACTGTCCCCTTCAAATATTTGGTTTTGTGAAAAATGTATTGCAACATGGTCCTAAAGAAAGTATTTGTATTTTATATTTATAAGGTTTCTTATTGGAAAATTACATACACACATACACATATAATATCAAAGATATAATTAAAACCTTAGCCTTCAAATAAACAGCCCTATATTTCTGTATATTATGTATTTTTTGTGGAAAAGGATTTGCCTAGTGGTACCCTATAGTTTAAATGTAAGTTGTCAATTAGCAGTGTACACTTTTAAACAGAACAGACAATGTTCTTTAAACATTTTAAAACTGATGACCAAAGAAATTTTTTTATAAACTCTGAGAAATAAATATGAGCAGTTTTCTATTTCCAATTAACAGGTATACAAGAAGTGATGACTGTAATGGAAAATAAAATTGGTTTTATAATTACTTGGTTTGATTCTTGCAAATATTTATTTCATTTTTCTACACTTTCTCCTCAAAGTTAAATTTTTACATCAAAAACTGCGAAAATTTTCTCAGATTTCTCACAAAATGAAATCTGATGTTAACTTTAGTCAAGAAATATGCATATCTGGAAATATTTGTAACAAGGGTGTTTTAAATCCAGCAGCAGAATGTCCATTAAACACCTTTTTATCCATGACAACTACTATAAAACTTACAAGCCTTTTATCTGTGTTAAAGTTCACCAGAAAAAATACTGCCCATATAATAAGCACAATCTCTTTCAAAATACTATAATGTATTGTACAAAGATTCACTCTGAAATAACATGGGTTTTGTGAGAAACACAAAGAAACCCAGTTCATTTACCATCCTGTGCTTACTGAATCTTAGTTACTCTGTTCTGTAGTTTCATCATGAATCCACTCATAAACATTGGCTCAAATGCTATCTGTCTAGCACGTGAGCAATAGTGTCCACACTTTATTAAGACAGTCATAGTGAAGACACATTTTAAACATTTTGTTAGGCAGATGGCTGAGAAATTCTTCATGAATTTGTATTTTGATAATTTCACATGTCTAATCATGAGTATTTCAAATGCCTGTTTTCTTTCTTTTCTTTAGACCCAATTACCTGTATATAGTCCTCACAGTCACTGAGATTATTTCAGGCTCTTTCTGTCCTCAGCCAAAGAATTTCATAAGCATGCTGTTAACTTCTCAATTGACCCCACTAGAACCATATATGCTTTTGATGTAAAATGGTACTTCTTCTACCTCTTCTCTAGTCAGTGTTTAAAAACCAAACTACACTGCAAATCAGGTTGGCCTGATATTTGATCATCCTCAAATTAAATTACTCATGACCTGCAACTGTTCACTTACCCATTCAGAATTTTTGTAGCTTTCATTCCTTACAAGCAACCTAACAAATCATTAAAGAGATAATACTGTTCGACACACGGGTTTGCTTTCTCTCCAATAATTTTGCAAACTAATGTGTAATGACAACTGCTATTAACCAAATTGACAAGTGAAATGTACAAATCTAGTAAATTACACAGTCATTGTGAACCTAATATTCTAAAGCCTAGTCTTTAGATAATGAGCCAAGATTTTAGGAATTTAATTTGTGTGTACAATAGGGTTGACAAAGGGCTGTACACTGCCTTGCAGTGGTATTTAAAAAAAAAAAAAAGTGGAGATTACAAAGCACAGACACATATGTGGGTGGGGAACTGTTTTCCTTTCAGTTTGATGGCTCTTTCAAGCTATGTTTGCTAATCCTAAAGGCCCCTAGTAATAATAAAGCAGCTCGACAAATGGTCAGTGGGATGTAAAGCAAATGTACTTCTATAAAAAGTCTAAACTAGTTCTGAAAGGAGCTATCAGTCTCTGTACTCAGTGTAGATTCAGGTACCCAAATTTCAACTGTTGAAGAACACTTTTTTTTCCTTATTTTTCATACACAGCCTTGTATTAGCTTTATACGATTTTTTTTGTTTAAGTATTTCTGCACTTGTAGTAGAAAGAACACATGGCACTGTATTTAGTTTTAATTTACATCATTCATACAAGTATAGCTCATGGTTTCCCTTTCTTTTCTGTAAAGGTCAAGGCGTACCTCCCAAGTCACATTGCAAAGCTGTAAAATATTTATGACAGAGGCAAGAGAGAAAAAACCAAACAAACCAGAATTAAATATTAATTGAATACAATTTTCTGAGTCACAGATAAGTGATGAGGTATTTAATGACATTCTGACAGATTCTGAAGAAATGCAATTGCTTTTAATCTGGTAGATTTCAACTACCTGATCTAAGTGACCGGTCAGTATTACCTCATAGTAATGGCTGTGCTATTTGTAGAGACCCTTCCCATCTTTTTCCAAATTTCCTGGAATGAACCTTGGGAAGTTCTGGGGGCCTCCTGCCTAGCACGTCTGTGCTGGGCTTTCCAAGCCACTTTTCCAAACACACACACTCCCTGCTTTTACAAATTACCTGCTGGCTAACAACATTGGTTAAGGATTTCTGGTGAATCTTGGTGATGAGATCCTGCTGTGAACCAAAATCTGGCTAAAATTTTGAACAATTGACTTTGGTGTTATCTTAGTAAACTTCGCTGAGCTAGTCAGCCTTGATAGTGATTCCCCTGCAGGAGAGACTAGCAACCAGCAGTACAAAAAAAAGTTTGAAAGAAATCCTCCAACCAATGCATGCAAATTGCTCAGGAAAATGGGCCATGTATAGATATTTTTTTTTTCTCATAATTTGTTTTTAATTGCCAACAAAAGGGTGGAATAAACCTCCTTTTTTTGTCATTGCTTTCCTGGAGAAACTTTTACAAAATTTTGAGCTATAGAATTCCAAGTAATAAAACCTTTTCTCAATAGATTTCATAATTTAGTTTTTTATATTCTGGAACAACCTTGCAGAGGAAACAGTTTCATACAATTCATTGTAGATTAATTTTCCTGCTATAATGAAAGCCAAATGATAAACAATAAATTATGCTATAAACACCATTAATGGACTGACATATTACCTTGCTTAATGCAAAGACAATGTTTAAACTTTAGAATATTTAGGCTTAGCATTTTAAACTTAGTCAACTGTTAAAATTATTTAAAATACAAATTTTCCTTAAATCTTTCAAAAACAACCTCATCGAATTGTCTTCCTCAATAATGAATCTCTGTTCCTGTTATGAAACATTCTAAGGAACAGATTTTTCTAATGTGGTCTTTAGTGCACCACCAGATACTTTTAGATGATGTTGAGTACTTAAATATTTAACTTAGAGATTTGGACATCTCTTTGTATATAAAAAAGATTAAATTGCATCAGTAGTGTAATTGGTGGGTGCATCCCCAATTACAGACACTAGAAGGCAGAAGGTTTGAAAATCTGAAGTTTAAAAATAAAGTTCCTTAATATGTTTTTGTTTTAGAAGCTTTGAGAAACCATCTGTTTCTCATACAACTTCACATTGCTGAAATGATAAGTGTTTTAAAGAAAATAACCCATGTATTTAAGATTACTGTACTAATTCTGATTAGATTGGGGTTGGTGTCCCTTATTTAACTTGCAGAACACCTCACATGTTTAACAACCAACAAGACTGATCACAGAATCGATTATTGATTATAAAAGTTTCTCTGTTTTCCCCACAGGCAGATGTAGACAAGGCTGTTAAAGCAGCTCGAAAAGCTTTTGAGCTTGGGTCACCCTGGCGTACAATGGATGCTTCAGAGCGAGGAAGGCTCTTGAATAAACTAGCTGACTTAATTGAAAGAGATCGGCTGATTTTAGCTGTGAGTATGATACATGAACAAAAAGACTGGGAGAAAAGCCTATGTCCCGGTTTTTAAAGAAAGTTATACACAAGCATGACATGGTAAATCCTTGGAAAGTCAGGTTGTCTCAATACTTGTTTCTCATCTCTATTGCAAATGGATTTCATTAAACTGACTTGCGCTTTGGTTTATTAACACCCCCCCCACACAAAGTACTTGAGTATTTGATTAGTTTTCAAATGATACTTAAGCCATCTACAATCAATGCAGTTTCATTTGTCTATTCTTAAGGACACACTAACATAGACCACGTGCTTGACACTTGTCTAAATCAAAGCCTGAATCAAGGCCTAAACTCTAAGCCTAGCTCAGCTCTTACAGATGGTACAAGTAAGCACTTGGAGAAATTCTGAATATCATGGCTATATATTTTGTTATCACTGGTCCTTCATTAATTCCAGCTTGCAACTGGCAATGAATGAAAAACCTTAATCAGAACCAAAGGCAGCAATGAATTACTTATTAGTAGGAAGAACACGGTGAGGTGGGAATGATGTCCATCTTTACCATCTACTGTGCATTGGCCATTTTACCATACTTAACAGCGGACACTTAAGTTGTAGCACCACCACCTACAGATTATGCAGCAAGGCAAGAAAGAACATTTTTTTTTAAATGCACTACCAATTTGTTAAAGTGTAGTAAAACCCCCCTCTTGTTTTAGACCCCACATATGTTGCTACCATTAAGATGATCTCTTTGCTATTTCAAGCACCTTCTGCAATTAACATTTAGGAAGGATAAATGTTTGCAATGTCCTGAAAATGAACCCTGGTTTTCTGCCAACAGCAGCAAAAATTTTAGAGTAGGAGGGAGTATCCGACATTCCAGATAGTCACTCAGACTGATCTAGCTACAGTTTGAACTACCTAGCCATTAGATCAAAACCGCATCATCAATAAGCTCATAAAATTCAAACCTTCAAAATAAGTAAAACCTGCAAGCAATCTATTGCCCATTCTATTGTCCTTATGGCTGTAGTATAGGAAGACACTTGCTTGTGTCCCAAAAAGGTTTTTAAAATAAAAATGAAAAATCGATGGAACTGAGGTTATTTCCTTGAACTCCAAAGTCTGCAGCTGTAAATTTACACTTTTCTTCAACAAAGTTATTTCTCTAATAACCCTGATAGGTTATTAAAGATAACTGTTAAAGATAGGGACTCAGGAGGAAACTTGGGTGGCTAGAATGTCTGTCCTCAACAAAGTTAGATTTATTGGAATTGAGAGAGACAAAATTGTAAGAGTTATATTTTTAATAGGAAAAGTGTGCTCCATTACAAGTTAAGTACTGTGTAAGTTGGCATTTGCTTCTTTATTGTACAGCCTAAGGCATTACACGTGCAAAAAGGATGGAGAAATAATCTTTTTTCCACAGGAAAGCTGAAACATTAAGTTAGTTTTTGTTCCCACCTGCCATTTTTGTAATATGGAAGTATTGTTTTTCTCTAGGGCTCCTCCCAAGTTAATTTTACTGACCTTGTTTTTAATTCCTACACCTTATTTGCTTTATTGACTGCTTTTTCCTTTTAGATAGGGTGTGTTTGAATCGAGTGCTTTTCAGACTTAGTTGAAATCAGGCGAGATTTTCTCCACTCACAGCTTATCCTAACTGCAGAACAAGTACTACAGAATTGCAAATAGCCTTGTAAACACTAGAGGTCAAAACAGACCCCAAAGCTCATTGCAAAGGTATTTTTCTGTGTCTGTGCATGCGGCCAGGATCAAAATTATTCCATTTCAGTGTTTCATATAATGACAAGATGCCTCCTCTGAGGCTCCAGAGGCTCAACAGTCCTATAGGTAGGCTACTGGAAGAATAAGTCAAAGCAGGGTACTGAAAGAGCCAGAGAATTTTGTTTCTTAGATTTCAGTCTGTTGTGATGTTAAAAGCTATAGCTGGTGAGTTCAAAGCCAGAAAAAAAAAATTCTCCTATATCCAAAAAGAACAAAACAGTGCCAGACGTATTGCCTGGAATGGCAAGGATATATCTCATTTAATGAGTTCCTTGTTGCTGAAAGACATCAAGCATTGCTAGCTCCTCCATTTGTTCTGTTCTCTTCCCAAGTATGGTATCCACAATATGTCCAGTTATCTACAACTGTGGGATTCACAGGACAGTTGTTGGTGAAACATTGTACTTGCAGGATCAATCTGTAGACTCAGCCTGCAACACTGAAGAACCTTTGATATACAAAATAACAAATTTCGAAAAGAAAATAATATTTATAAGATCTGACTAGACCTTGAAACTATAGTTTGAGGGTGTCCTACTAAGTATCCTAACAGGATTGTTCACAAAGCTGAAGATCCCCAGTGTCTCCGTACTGGGAAACTTAAGAAAAAAATTCTAGCAGTGTCAAGAAGATCTTGACACTATTTAAGAACTGTACATGATCTTCAACTAGATATCCAAACAATCAGGGGTGTTTAAACAACATTAATCCTCACCACAGTCCCTAGACATGGCTGGAAATCAATGCTGTTTAGTGCTGGTGTCTATGAAATCATTAAAGTGTTGTGGGTGAAACACAATTGCCAGCTGAAAAATTATAGATGTTCAATGAATATTTGCTGACCATTATTCTAAAGGTTTATATCTGTCTGGCATGGAGGTCCATGGCACGGAAAGTCAAGCCTGGCTTCAAATAAGACCAGTTAGTTCACTCAGTTAAAGATTAGCCAATAAAAGAGAGTCTTTTCTAAGTTTATTTTTCGTAGTGAATTTTTCTCAGTTGAGTGTACTTGATAGCTCAGACCTCTCCCTTGCACATCAAACACTCAAGGTATATTTAGGGTATTTTATTCCATGCTTTGAGTCTTCTTGGTCATATAAGTTGCTAATCAGGGGTTTATTAAGCACCAAGAAAGATGTTTCTTAATAATTAAACATCACAGGATCCTAAGTTAATGTTATTGATGTTTCCAGGAGACTACTGCCTACCTTGGGTGTCATTGGAAAGCCACCTGTTTTATTTTCATCAGTTATTTGCACAGTCTCCTAGCTGATCATTTCATCTATACTTGTAGAATAGTTAATATAAATTAAAACAGTGTAACTGATTCAGATATGGAAAATTTTGGTTTTTTCAGATGTCTCATCATTGCAAATGTGCCATGATCATGATCATGTTACCTACATAGCTCACTGTGAATGAATGATCATGAAAATTTCTCATTCGTATATTGCTACGTTTGGTTTTTCAAATGCTACATGTCCTTCAGAGAGGAATTAATCCAAATGTTTGTACTGAAGCTGAAAACTTCTGAACTCAACAACCAAAAGCTAAATTACAAAGTACAAGCATGAGAACTATTATCCATAATTGATATTAACTTTGTAATTGCTGTTTTCTGCAGACAATGGAAGCCATTGATGGTGGGAAACTCTTTTCCACTGCTTACCTAATGGATTTAGGTGCCTGTATCAAAACATTACGCTACTGTGCAGGCTGGGCTGATAAAATCCATGGCCATACTGTTCCAATGGGTGAGTAGTTTTGAGATAACAGAAGTAAACAACTGAAGTCAATGTAATCCATAAAAAACTGCCTATTTGTAAATGTTGTGCAACACAAAATGTATCTCAAATAGAAAATATTTTAGATAGTTCTTTATACAGATTATTGAAGATTTATCATACTGCTTCTTTTAAACATTTAGTGCAGTTATTCACATTAATTTCT
The DNA here is from genome assembly GCF_023634155.1 of Falco peregrinus. NCBI lineage: Eukaryota > Metazoa > Chordata > Aves > Falconiformes > Falconidae > Falco > Falco peregrinus. The sequence continues at coordinate 46,365,651 of NC_073739.1, read as the reverse complement.
TGTTTTATACACCACTAATAAGTACTTCATTGAACAAAAGATTTTAGCCTGTATGCACATCTAAGTCTGGCAGGTTACTTTTGCGTAACAATGTATAGTTTATACAATGATACAGTAATGAAAACCAGGTATTTGTTTATTAAAGCTAAGATTAGCATGAACAGTAATATTTGTTTCAGTTATTGGATAATTTATTAGGAAGAGTACTGAAAGACAAGAACGAGGAAACATTCCTTTATTTTCTGAAATTTCATTCCGTTCTCTCTCCCATTAAGCAGCTCTATGAAAACATTGTTTCTAGCTGCCTTCTCTCAGAAGGACAAAGAATGGTAATAAAGAAGGAATTAAGGAAAACTGGAGTGATAAATACTTCCAACTTTTTTTGCGTCACGTAAATCTCTATACTAGGCTTAATGGAACACATGTTTATTTGAATCAAAGAGAATTTTATACTTAATGGATTTGATTTAAGCTAAGATCTAATATTAAAAAATGTCTGATATGTACCTAGGATTGCAAGTAGCTTTTAAAAGAGTACCCTCAAAAAAAAAAAAAAAAAAAAAAAAAAGGTGATAAAAGAAAAAAGCAATGAGGAATGCTCGTTGACGTGCTGTGCATACCATATTGAGAAGCAGGGCTATCACTGCAGAAAGTCAGTCAGGCTGGCAGAATCAAACCTTGGAGCTATGAAGAAAGTAGATATTGAATCCAGATGCACTTTATGGTTACTTTTTTGCATAGTTGAGATTTTGGAAACATCATTTATAAGCAAAATTGTATCCAGCTAAGTTTGGTATCCAACTTTATCTTCTTTCTGATTTAACTGTTTCTCAGAAGAGCTTTGTCCTGTATATCTAATTTATTTCTTCTTCCCCTAGATGGAAACTTTTTTACATTTACTAGACGTGAACCGATCGGGGTGTGTGGCCAAATTATTCCTGTAAGTAAGAGCCATTTATGTAAAATACAAATGTTCCTGTAACAAATGGAAATATTTTCAAAATTTTGTCTATGTAAATGCATTTGTGAAATAGTACCAATCAGAAGATTTCCAATCCCAAAAGATAAAGACTATCCTGAATACTCATAAAATTCTGCAGCATGGAGTTTTTGATGAGTGACTCCAATCTAGCCTTGTCTCTGTCCTTTCTCTATATGGAGGGAAAACAAATCTCAAAACATTGACTGGTGGATTAGCTTGAAAGACAGAATTTTGTTTTGCTGGAACAGAAGGAATTAGAAATAAACAAGTAGGAGAGAGTAATATAAGCTTATAAGCAATAAGCTCTTCAGGACCTGGAATATCTTTTCTGCTCTGTACAGCATCCAGACTGCTGGATCTTTGTTTATGACCAAGACTCATTCACCATGTTGATGGTACAAGTAACAGCACAAAGAATGTGTCCAATAAGTACAGTGATACTGATCTGCACGTTTCCAAGTGTCTAAATTCCCAGTTTTGAAGCAATGTGAAGATTCAAAAGGCCTGCCTGAGTCTGAACATCCGAAACACTGAGGAGCTCTTAAATTTGTTTCTGAGGTATAGACAGCTTCAGTGGGTTGCTGTGGAAATGATTATATGCACTCGACACTCCCAGTCCACGCACCTCTTTGCACATGGTAGGCATGAGTAGCCTGACCTGAACTGCTCAACAGCTTATCAGATCCTGAAATACTCAGCTTGACTATCAAGTTTGCTCAGACATGTGGGTCCCACAAATTCCTGATGTCCCTAATTTGAGCTTGCAAATTTGTTATCTCTGTAGACCACCACATTGATTTAGAGAACATCACTGGAATAAGTTTGGATCCAGCCCCCAGGATATCTTGGGAATCAGCTGTTTAGATTCTCTTGTAGGCCAGGCACAAGATATTTCATGTAAAGCACTCAGACTCAAGATATGCTAAATAACTAGAAACACTAGATATGGCCACTTCTAAAGAAAATTGCATCCTGGAAGTATAAGCAATTAGTTGAGGACTAGCTTCCCTCATAAAATGTTCAAGGACTTCTGAGTATATCTTTATTTTCTCCCCATTGAAATGTGAACCCACCCAGTTGGACATTTTTACATTAACCAATGGTGTGAACGCTGCAAAACACTTTTGCTAGCTCATAATTTCTATTTCCCTTCCATGCCCACATTTCCATTTTAATGATAAAGATCCAGAAAACCCTGTGATCCCTTAATTTGTGTTATTTGTGCTCCCATTATTTTTGGGGGTGGGGTGAAACTGAAATTAGATAAGGAGACAGATAAAGAACAGTTGCATGTATAGTCCTCCAAGCCTTTCTGACATAATAGGTAACCATTAACTACCGTTTTCCCTACTTTCATAAAGGTAAGGCACACTGCATCTTTTATATTGAGGTTCATGGACTCAGCGCTTCCATAACTATTAGAAATATTTGCAAAGGGATAACCTGTTTTTCTTTCATCTACATTGTTACTCATACTGCTGAATAAGAGGACCAAAGGAGTCAGCTGCTCTACGGTCTGGCTGGACTGACTACAACAGAGAGCTGACAGTGAAACATCCAGGGAAGAGGGCAGGGAAAACGTTATGTGTTATTACCTTGTATCCCTTAGAAAACTGAATGATGACAGAATTGATAATTTAAAATAGCAAAAATCCCAATTTCACCACTAATCCAGCAACTTTCTGTAAGGCTTTCTTAAAGGAGTACATTATTGTCTCTTGAGCTGATCACCTCGACTCAGATATACCAAAATCACTGGTCATTGTATAACATGGCTTGCCAGTTGGTTTTTCAAAATATCTCCATTCTGAAAAGAATCAACAAAGAGTTCAATTACCCAGCTGAAAATTTGTGCTATTAAAAAAAAAAAAAAAAAAAAAAAAAAGGCATTTTGGTGATGTGTTAGAAACAGGATACACCTTCTCATCTGTCTTTCAGTGGAACTTCCCATTGGTGATGTTCATCTGGAAGATCGCCCCTGCCCTTGCTTGTGGAAACACGGTGGTTGTCAAACCAGCAGAACAAACTCCACTGACTGCACTTTACATGGGATCTTTAATTAAAGAGGTAAGTCATCAACAGAGTTTTTTGCCCTTCTCAGAAATTAAGAGTATACTGCATCTGAAATACCAGAGGTCATTATAAGCCAAGCTGTCCTCTGGAAGTACTTCTCATTGCATGTCTAGCCTGGCACTATGGAACTTACTTTAAACCAGTGAAGCAAATCCAGGGCAAAAGCATACGTATTTCAGCCTAGTCCACATACACAACAAAAAACACAATAGCAATTTAGTTCACTCCATTCCTTGGCAAACATTTGTGTTACAAAAGCACAGTACTATTCAAAGTCAAAAGAAAACAAGCAGAGTACTTAGAGATGGGTGGCAATGACTTCACTAGCATAGTTATCACAGAAAAGGTCCTGTTTATACAACTAATTGTTATTATTTTCTACTTGAACAAACTTTCCATTCACCTGGGTTTAGCATTAACTATGGAATCGAACTGGTGACTTCTGCTAAGCTTGTGAACACTCTTCACACAGAAACTGGGAGAATACCCTATGTGTTATTGAACATAAGGGGTGTGGTAGTTTCTCAAGTGTCTCAAAAGTTGCATTGACTATCATGCCTAGCCCAGGAAACACCCAAGTAAGAACAGTTAAAGAGTTCAGCTATCCTGTTTCCCAATAAAATCAACAAATGTACTCAACATGTTTGAAGAGTTGGCACAGACACCAATAATCACCAGTGCAGCAACCTTGCAGAGTGTTAATGGAAATGACTCAGCACATTTTATTATTCCCCTTCAAAACATTTAGCAGAACATACTCTATGGTCATTCATAATGTTTCACAGAAACTAAACCATAAAATCATACAATCACAGAATGGTTTGGGTTGGAAGGGACCACCAAGACCATCTAGTTCCAATGCCCCTGCCATGGGCAGGGGACACCTTCCCTCAGGCCAGGTTGCTCAAAGCCCCATCCAGCCTGGCCTTGAGCACTTCCAGGGGTGGGGCATCCGCAGCCTCTCTGGGCAACTTGTTTCAGCAACTTACGACCCTCACAGTAAAGAATTTCTTCCTAATATCTAATCTGAATCTACCCTCTCAGTTTAAAGCCATTTGCCCTCATTCCACCCTTCCAAAAAGTCACTCTCCAGCCCTCTTATAGGCCCCCTTTTAGGTACCAGAATATGTACTGCTATATGGTTTCCCTGGAGCCTTCTCTCTTCTGAACAACCCCAAATGTCTCAACCTGCCTTCATCAGAGAGCTGTTCCAGCCCTCTGATCATCTTTGTGGTCCTCCTCTGGACTGACTCCAGCGGGTCCATGTCCTTCTTATGTCAGGGACTGCAACGCTGACCGCAGTACTCCAGATGGGCTCTCGCAAGAGCAAAGCAGAAGGGGAGAATCACCTCCCTCAGCCTGCTGGCCATGTTTCTTTTGATGCAGCCCAGGATATGGTTGGCTTTCTGGGCTGCAAGCACACATTGCCAGGCCGTACTGAGCTTCTTGTCCATCAGCACGTCCAAGCCTTTCTCCTCAGGGATGTTCTCTGTCCATCCCCACCCAGCCTGTATTGGTGCTTGGGATTGCCGTGACCTATGTGCAGGACCTTGCACTTGGCCTTGTTGAACTTCATGGGGGGCACACAGGCCCAGCTCTCAAGCCTGTCAGGGTGCCTCTGGATGGCATCCCTTCCTTCCAGCATGTCAACTACACCTCACAGCTTGGTATCATCAGCAAATTTCCTGAGGGTGCGTTCAATGCCACTGCCCATGTCACCGACAAAGGCGTTAAACAGCACCAGTCCCTATACCAACCCTTGAGGAATGCTACTCATCACTGGTCTCCACTTGGACATTAAGCCATCAATGGCAACTCTTTGTGTGTGACCATCCAACCAATTCCTTTACCCATCAAGTGGTCCATCCATCAAAAATGTATCTCTCCAGTTTAGAGACAAAGGCATTGTGCAGGACAGTGTCAAATGTTTTGCACAAGCCCTGGTAGATGACATCGGTTGCTCTTCCTTCATCCACCAACATTGTAACTCCATCACAGAAGGCCACAAGATTTTTCAGGCATGAATTTCCCTTAGTGACGCCATGTTGGCTGTCAACAATCACCTCCTTATCTTCTATGTGCCTTAGCACAGCTTCCAGGAGAACCTTCTCAATGATCTTGCACAAAGGTGAGACTAACTAGCCTGTAGTTTCCCAGGTCTTACTTTATTTCCCTTTTTAAAAATGGGGATTTTGTTTCCCATTTTCCAACCAGTGGGAACTTCACTGGACTACAGTACCTTCTCTAATATGATGGATAGTGGTTAGTCACTTCATCCATCAGTTTCCTCAGGACCTGTGAATGCATCTCCTCAGATCCCATGGACTTGTCACCTTCATGTTCCTTAGATGTTCTTGAACCTGATGTTCTCCTATAGTAGCTGGAGCACTTACTGGTGAAGACCAAGACAAAAACATCATTGAGTACCTCCGCCTTCTCCATGTCCCAGGTAACCAGGTCTCATGTTTCCTTCTGGAAGGAGTCCATGTTTTCCCTAGTCTTCCTTTTATAACCAATATACTAATAGAAGCTTTTCTTGTTGCCCTGGATTTCTCTGGCCAGCTTTAATCCTGTCTGGGCTGCCAAACATGGTTACGCGTTCATATTTCACAGAAACTAAATGACTATCAGGAAGGAGCCAAGTCCTGCTGTAATTATATCACATAGTAAGTGCTATTAGACAATATCACAGGGGAAGAATGCTTTAAAAACAGTATCAGAGATAACAGGTTGCCCAGAGAAGCTGTGGATGCCCCAACCCTGGAAGTGTTGGCAGCCAGGTTGGATGGGGCTTTGAGCAACCTGGTCTAGTGCAATGTATCCCTGCCCACAGCAGGGGGGGTGGAACTAGGTGGTCTTTAAGTCCTTTCCCACTCAAACCATTCTATGGTTTTATGATACCTTCTCCATTCATTTTTAACGATATGTATCAGAGGGTATATTTCTCTGAAAAAGCAACTTTGTAGGAAAGTAACTCAGTTCTGCTTTGAGCATAATGAACTATCTGTTCTAGTATTCTAACTTCCTGAAAGGAGAGCTCAGAAGTGGGAATGTGAACAGTGGTTCATTTTGGATGCACACTTACAACAGTATGGTAATGACTGGTATAATATTAGAGCATTTTTAGTAAAAGGCAAGATAAATCTCATTTTAGCCATTCATTTACAACTAACTGAGAAGCTTAAACATTTTGTTATATTTTATATATAACAAAATATAAAGTATATATATAATATATTTTTATATATAGCTTTAAAAAACCCAAATATTTATCTTATCAAGTCCTTCAAGATTTATTGCCCCAAATCTAGCTGACTTTTAATTTATACCCAGATTACCCAATGTTGGAGCCCAAAGTCCTGATAGTGATCAAAACCTCAAAGATCACTTCAGTAACTGCTTTAGACTTTTTGTGAAACTACTTGAAGATACAATTTAACTTTCTATTCTTCATCTGTCCACATTAAAAAAAATATATAGTCACTTTTGTTAATCCTCACTGTCTTTCTTAGTAGTCCTCACAAGAGTCATTTGCTAATATGTAGAGAAGAGCTTCTAATACAGACATGAGAATTAAATGCCCAAAGTGAGACAGTGTGTGTAAGTCCCATGAAAAATATTCGTTTCTCTGCAAATTATGAAACACAATGCAAAGCAAATGGAAGGAACCTCATTGTCTTATCATTTCCAAGGGTAAATATTAATCTGGAACATTAAATGAGCATAAAAATCATGGACAGAATGTATCTGAGCATGAACATGCAAGGGACAGAAATTGCTAAAAGTAATTGTCTGGTATCCATAACGCAGGACATGAGGTTTAAGAGCTGTAACTCACCAGCTGAAACTGATCACTTTCCAAATAAGAATGGAATCTTTGCATGTAATTCCAAAGTCCTGTTTAGTGCTAAAAAGAGATTCATTTCAGTGATAATACAGGAGATGCACTTCTTTGGTCTTTTAATTCTATGCTTTCTCTGCAAGTGCCATTGAGATCCCATAGCTGCTCCATAGCTACTGGGAAGTCAGTCCCAGTTCACACATCGTGACAAGCTGTTGGAAGAAAAGAACTTCTTTTGCCTATGGATGGAACATATCTAATACAGAATTGGTGGGAAGCTATAGGTTTGACTTGACCCACAGGAAAAGCCTCTTTAAATAGAAAATTTGCAGGCTATCTCAGGTAGCCAGCTTTTTCATGCTTGGTAGCTGATCTGCCTCTTTTTTGCTGTAAACTCTCATGTTGCCCACTCTCTACTTTCAACACACATCCAGAAGAAAAAGCAAAGACATTGAGTTTGAAGTGAGATTTCCATCATTTTTCTTAATAGAATTTCAGTGTAAGTCAGCAGATCATTAATTAAATTCCATCTAGCATAAGGGGTAATGAGCAAAAGTCAGCAAGCACACCAGATATTTCAAATAGCTTTAAGGAAGCAGGCATGAGACTAAGCAATCTTTTTCTTTGTACATCTGACTGGGGGAGAAAAGAAAAAATAAATGTATTCTTGGCAATGGCACTGAAAAAGAACTGAAATAAAATGTTCTTTTTGTAAAAAAAAAAAAAAAAAAAAAAAAAAAAGAGCCAGTTCAATAGCCTAAAATACAGGTGAGGGGGAAAAGGGTGTAAATCATGAGAGAATGAACACATTTTGGGCTCTAGGGCTGAGAATAACTGTATGACCAGGAAAAAGTAGCTGGAGAACTGAAAAGGGAAGTAAGACTGTATGGATATGTACTTCTAGTCATTATCTTTCCCCAGATTTACAGGGTTCTCTCCTCCAATTCAGGTAGGATTTCCACCTGGAGTTGTGAACATTGTACCAGGCTTTGGACCCACCGCTGGAGCAGCAATTTCTCACCACATGGATGTAGATAAAGTAGCTTTCACAGGCTCTACAGAGGTACTATAACGAATACAAGAAAATATAAGCAGGAAATGTACCCCTCTGATTCCCAGTGATGATTTAATATCTAACTTGTTCTGTGTAATTATTTTAACTTTTTTCTTTCTTTTGGCTGCTGGTTTGTTAAACAAAGTCTGTTTAATGATTTGCTGGTTATTATTAACTTCAAACATATCTAACAGTGTTTGTATTGCAAGAAAGCCCTTCAAACAGAGGCACCCCATGAGATACAGTAAGTTCTAGTATACCAAGGTTATTTTAAGTATTGTCCCTTAAAAAGATAACATTTTCATAACTGTTTGCTTCTTTTTATAAGAATAATTATTTTTTTAAATGCGAAATGTGAAACAGGCTGTGCTCCATTCTATTTATTTTTAACAACAGCAGGATAGTAGGAAGGTACTTCAGAAATCTCATTCCTGGTTCTGCACATCCTTAGGTAGGGTGGTGGCGTTTTGGTCTTTGAATGATACTGATGATCATCTAGGTGGTCTCAGAAGTGTATTTGAATACATATCAGTTTAATAATTGGAAGGGAAGTAATTTCTGTTCAATTTTCCTAACCTTCACTCTGAAGAACTGTGAGTGGTATGACTGAAGATTTCTCAGTGCAGGCATTAAATAACTGTATCCTTAACACAGTACATTATATTATCTTTCTGTATGCATGCTATGTGGAAGAGCTGCCAGGTGGTCTCTTAACTTCTTGGATATACACTCCAAAGATAAATATCATTGCCTAATGTCAAGGATCAGTATACACCAACAGCAAGAGCTGTGTTTACTCTTAGAAACTTCTAGCTCTCAAGTAATGGGGATAAAAAGAAAATAATCTAAAACGCAACGTATGAGAAATATCCCATGGATGTTTCCAATGGACAGTACTAACTATGGCTTCCAGTGTCCATGCCCCTCCAAGGCAAGTGGACCAGATAGTGTATTCACTGAATTTTGTGACAGTCCTCTTCCTGTAACAGTGTAGTTTAGCAGTGAGAAATGAAAACAGGAATATGGGCAGGGAGACTGGAGGAAATTATTTGATGGTTGCTACAAATGAGCAGTTGCAGGTTAAAGCCATGAGGGCTACAAGCACGCTTTTGCTTCACAGTTTTTTCCAGGACAATTCATATAAAGTAGTTGCTTTAATTATGCTATCAATGGAAAGAAGCAGGGTAGGGGCTCTGCCTCACAGTGTCCATTTCCTCTTCTTTCTTCTAAGGGAGAAATTGGAGTAAGGAAGAGTTGGCTATACAGGCAGTGTAGTTAACTACTTTTTCTCTCATACACTTTGTGTATCAAAGGGCTTTTCCATGTATAAAACAGAGGAACTTCTCACCTAATGGGAGTAACTGGCAGAGCAGGAATCAGTGCTTACTTTAGATGACAGACACAAGCAAATAGAGTGGTGGTAACGAAAAACCCACCAGACATCTTTAGCAGTTAACATGAGTGTGTCCAGGGGGAAACACTTCTGGGAAGCATCCCTGGTTTGTAGACTGCAAGTCACCTACAACCCAACTCTTTAAATTTTTTTAATTTTTTAAATTTATTTTTCATTTCTACAGTTACTGGGATACCAGCCAACTGTGAACTGATTTTCACTTCTGAGGAACTCAAAGAAGTGTTATTGAGGTCATAATAAACTTTTTGAGATAAAGCTGTTGTCTCCCTACTTTTTAGGTTGGCAAACTGATTAAAGAAGCAGCAGGGAAGAGCAATCTGAAGAGAGTTACATTGGAACTTGGAGGAAAAAGTCCTAACATTATATTTGCAGACGCAGACTGTTAGTAGCATTTTTATTATATAAACCTACTACTTTTGCAAGCCCCATGTTCTTTTTATTTTCTTTGTCAGTAAATTATTTGTACCTGTTTAATGAAGGAGTAAGTTTTAATGTTTTCTTGTCACGCCATAGTTTTAAGTTAGATAACCATCAAAAATTGGTGGCTTCTGAAAGGATATGAACCTCTGACAACCTGTCTACCCTTACCGTACTTAAGGATCATCCTAATACAACATGAATGCAGAATGAAAAGCAGCTAGATGGATCTTATACAAGTCTATTAACTTTCTAGCTGAATACTCCACTTGTTACTGCTGATAGGGCAAATAATGTTGAATCTACATTTGACACAGAAGAGCTGAATGTGTGTTTGTTTACATGTGCTGTGCTATGCTTGATAAGAGTAGTTTTTGACATAAGTCAAAGGATCAATATCTGTTTTAAAGGGCCATAAAAATAAAAAGTGCTAAAAATGAAAATTATATGAATTGACCATGGTTTGTAAAGAATTTATGACGTGACCATTCAGGTTTATGATCTGGTGAACTCTGCATTTCTTTGCAGTGGACGCTGCTGTGGAATTTGCCCATATTGGTCTGTTCTACCACCAGGGACAGTGTTGTATAGCAGGATCTAGGATTTTTGTGGAAGAGTCTATTTATGACGAGTTTGTTCATCGGAGCATTGAACGAGCAAAGAAGTATACTCTTGGGGATCCTCTGTTGCCTGAGGTACAGCAAGGCCCTCAAGTAAGTAATGTTACATGTTTCCAATATAATCATGACATGACATCACAGTTTAATATACTTCTAAACCTACTGTTGCATTAGTTCCAAGAATAAGTACAGTTGTCTAGTGGTTAGTCTGGAGGAACTGGAGGAAGAAACTGGAGTGATGGCTGGTCATGCCACTATCATAGGCCTAAGGGTGAGGTTCCTTTCTCTTTTCTAGTTCCTTTTGTTATGGAATGGGAACAATTATATAGAATTTAAATGTTTTGAGAAAGCTGCAGAGCAACAGCTGCACAAGTGTGATCAAAGATTGCTAACATTATATTCAAATAGTGCCACTATAAGTGAGTAGCTTGATGAAATAAAATACAATCGTGGGGGTTTTCCCCTTTTTCAAGGTGCTAGTCTTTCATTATGCTGCTCTCAGTTTTAGAATATTACAGAACTGAAATGCATCATTCTGTACTTTTTTCTGCTTATGTTAAAAGGTTATACCAACAGATTTCCTAATAAATGAATGCTAAAATGCAACATTAAAAAGCATAGTTTTCACAATGATGTGGCTTCAGTGGATCACATTAGAGCATTGTTAAATTAGTTTTCATCTAGAGTCTTATTCCCATATCAGCTTGTACTAACAGCATATATACTTTCTTGGCAGAGTTATTATGTACATATTTGATTGTCACAGAATCAAGGAACGCTACTGGAGACAAAGCAAAAGCTGGAGACAAAGCAATTCCTGCACATTTCATAATGTAATGTGTTCTTCATTGGTTATCACAGTCATTTTATGTAATCAAAGACACCAAGTAAATTGGAAAAATGCATTCCAAGCCACACAGGATTTGGAGAATTTAAAAATACTAAGGATGTTATTTTGATATTGTGCAATATGTCTTGCTAACAAGCTAGTATGTTCAGCTGAATAAATTTAAATACCAGAGGATGGGAAGATTCAAACAAGTGTCTGCTGTACAGCTTATACAAAACTTACAGGAATCTATTCTTATGTTATTGTGGCTTTTCTGAGTTTGAAATTCATGCTAAGAACTTAAATGAGAGATGAAAGTAAGCTTTTATTAAAAAAAAGAAGGTTAAACATGAAAAAAAAAAGCATTATTGGGGACATTTTAAAGTCTGTGATAACTCTTTTCTTCTCCAGTCTCATCATTTGCCTTTCTTGACCTCTTTCTCTTCTTAGGAGCTTTAGCAGAAATCTTAATTTTTTTCACATTAGTAAAGTTCCTCCTTTTAAAACTGGTATGATCCCATTTAATCAAAAATTTTAACCATGCTATTTAGGTGCATTTCTTTTGTGGTAGTTGTTAAACATCTCTCTTTGTCTTTAAATTCCATGTTGTGCTTTGACTAATTCTTTCTAGAAACAAAACCCGACAGCCTGTATCAGGCATATTCACTGTGCTCCTTTGTCATAGAGCCTCCTCAAAAGCCATATTTGTCCTCCAGTTCCCAGGCCCTCTGGGGCAGCACCTGCCTCAGGCAGCAAGTTTGGATAACATTTTACACAGCAGGCACAAAAGAAAAGCCAGACCCTAATGGAATTCAAAAGATCATAAATATGCTAATTCACACATGAAGAAAAATTATGATTATTATAATAACAAAGGTAGTACTGACAGCAATGTGACCTGTGTCATCTAAACCTCATCTTCTCTTCAAGGTGTTTATGCACAAGAGATACTTGGTCACCAGGGTAGCAGAAGTTTTATGTCTTCAGTAAGCAGTAAGACAATTGTTTTTTAAAAAATGACAAAGGCAGTGAACTAAAAATTACCTCCTTATAGATACCCTTATGAATCCATATCCCTATAAATACAAACTTTTATCATAGCTTTAGCTGAATAGCTGTTTAATCTAGTATGCATCTAGGATGCCCCAGAATCTTTGAAAATATTGTTGCATTCTATGATCATGGTAAAACATGTTTTAAACTGAAATAAGAAATTTTTATTGCATGAATAGGAGAATAAGATGTACACCTACTCTGCTAACTGATGGGTATGATCACAGAGAAAAAGCTTCTGTACAAGAGTTCCCCTAGAAATAATCCCACTATCTTCCTGAGCCAGTGCTTGAAGGCCTGAAAGAGTGAAGGAAAGAATCACAAAAATGGAACAATAACAACAACAACAACAATACAAAACAAAACAAAAACAAACAAATAAAAAAAGGGGTGTTAGGGGCTTCTACCAAACAAACTTTACCACTGAGTTTTTGGTGATATAAATGTTGTTTTGTGCACAATTTCCCTTCAGGCCTGAAGTGGTGATTTCTTGACTTGGAGAGGGGAGGAGAGGAGCCAATATGTGATCTTTTTCTAGTCCCCATTTATACTATTTCTTTTTATCCAATTTGCCACTGGAAATTGGAAGGTGTTAGGGAAATACAAGCTCCTATTGTACTGCCACCATAAACCCCTTCAACCAAAGACCAATCATTTTGCTATGCTATAGAGCCAAACTGCAATAAGCTTGGCATATATTGAATTTCTTGGTAGGCTTGGGGCAGAGATTGGCTTCATACCATAAAAAATCTGTCATTTATGCTTCTCAATCCACAAATATAAAAAACTTTATTCCACTATTAAATCAGAATTATCTCAAAACAGCATTGAATTGCAGTTATATCTTATTGTTGCTTTTTAACCTCCTTTAATAGTTTAGGAAAAAAGTGTGGCCAGTCTGCCAGACCTAGTGAAGCTCAGAAGACTCTTGCATCAAGCTCAGAAGACTCTTAGATCAAGACCTCTGCAGATTTTTCAGAATCAAGCTGAACAATTTTTAATTTGTTGAACTATTAGTGCTTCGCAAGAGTACTGGAAGAAGTATGAAACACACTCATTTTATAGAATTTTTTAATTTATTTTTTTTACTAAAGAAAACAAGGGTATCAGTCCCTTTACAGCTGATTCTTCTATGTCAAAATTTCTGATTTTTAGCCTATTTGAGAAAAGCCTGGAAAGTTTTGAGAAGTTAGTGACAAGAACTCCAGCTGTTCGACTTCAACACATGCAATTGAATAAAGCTGGAACATTGTTAGGTTTTGGTTAATGAGTTAGGTGAACAGTTATTATCAGTGTGTGCTGTTTTCATTCTTGTGATATCTTTTCATTTAGATTGATAAGGAACAGTTTCAAAAAATCCTGGAGCTAATTGAGAGTGGGAAAAAAGAAGGAGCCAAACTGGAATGTGGAGGAGGTCCATGGGGAGACAAAGGTTACTTCATCCAGCCCACAGTTTTTTCAAATGTTACAGATGATATGCGCATCGCCAAAGAAGAGGTAAATAAATTCTTGGCAGTCTGTACTCTCACTGGAGATTGTCTGTTTGAATGTCTGTACAAAATATCCATTTAGAAGATCAAGTGGCTACATAAAAACACTCAGTAAATCTGTTGTTCTATTCTGGTGGTGGTTAAAATGCTTTTCTTAATTTCTAATGCTGGTTTCACCAACTCAGTGGACGTGAGGGAAAGGAGTACGTAGGTTGACCTGCCAACGAAGACTCCAGCATACACTGGCAGTAGATAAGAAAATGCTGCTGAGGTTAGGATTGTTTACATCACACCATACTGCCCATGTCTCACATCTAAGAGTTCCAGTAACCTGAACAGAGAGGCAGATTATGAAGGCACAGCTTGTCCACTCTTTGCACTGCCTAAAAGGAGCCACTTAAGTTGGGGTTTGGACACAACAGGCACCAAGGAAATAGTTTGATTGTGCTTCCACAGGCATTTTGTTTGTGGAAATACAGCAAAGCAGACTTTTGCCTCTGCAGGGTTATTTAACCTGGATCAGTTTGCACATGTGTTTACACAGCATTGAAAGAGCTTCTACTGACCCAGCTAAGGTGGCGGTGCCAGGGCATCAGTGATCATCTACAACGAACAGGAGTGAGGAGTGCAGAGCTGCTATGCCATTGAGAAAAACAGTTCAGTAAGCACAGCCTCCAAGTCCAGTTATGACCTCTTCTCTGTTTTTTCACACTCATCTTGATCAACAACTGCTGCAGTTCTGTGTCCTTTATACTTCTTCATACCAGAAAGCTCCTTCACAACTGTTACAAATCTAGGTGTTGCTTTATATAGCCAGTGATACTGCTGATGCAGTCTGCTGAATGTACCTAGCAAGAGTCAACAGGCTGAGTTAAAATGAACACCAGAACATCCAGACTTAATTGTCAAGGGGAGAGAGCTATAAAACAGATGAGAACTGTATGAGAAATAATTTACATTGTTTCTGTCAGTCTGGGAGGCAGGTAGGAAACTTCAGAGATGTATGTTTCTTCACAGATCTATTGGTTTCCTTTGGGTCAGCAGTACAAGAGCTGTTTTTCTCACACTATTTTGAGTGTATTGAATAATGAAACCTCAGAGAGCCAAGGCAATTTAGATATCCAGGTTCTGCAACTCACAGCTTGAACAGTGAGGGAATGTTCAGTGGTTTTCTGAGCTATGTAAATCAATCCCTGCAACTCCAGTTAGAAGCTAGCACTAAACACTTTCTAGGAAAATCAAATTAAAAGATCACAATCTATGGGAACAGCAGTAATCAGATGTGCTAATGCCCCCCTGCCCTGCAGAGTCTTGGCACTGTGTGGTGGGCATGGGCACCTCTGACTGAGAACATGGAGCAGCAGCAGTGGGAAAGCCAAGCCTTGAGAGACTATTATCTCGCATAACACCCATATGGAAAGCAGAATTATTTGTTTCACTTGGAATATTTGCCCAGTTGTGTAGCTAACTGCAGAGATAAAGGTCTGATAGGAAGTTTAGGGGAAGGTAAAGTTGAATGTCCTTCTCAACTCTACACAAGAAAACACCAGTTTGCTGGTAACCAGTGTAGATATGTAACACATGGCTCTGTGTTAACTACCTTTAAGGTGAGTGTCTTTCCATCTTTATTTAATTGTTTTCATTGTTTATTTTTTCTATTTATTTATTTTTATATTGTTTTATTAATCATTCTACAATATACTATCTTGATTTGCTCCATGCTACAAAAATCTGACTTTTATGTGAATTTATAATGCTTTTTAGAACTCTGTTCTGAGATGTACACAGCTGACTGAATGAATTCAGGAATAAGGCCATCTGACAGAACTAAAATTTTTAAATATACATAATTTACGATAATAAGCTATTCTAATCCACTTTACATGTTTGCATGTGTCTGAAACAGATATTTGGACCTGTTCAACAAATCATGAAGTTTAAAACTGTAGATGAAGTTATCAGGAGGGCAAATAATACTACCTATGGCTTAGCAGCAGCAGTTTTTACCAAAGACATTGATAAAGCACTGACATTTGCAGCTGCTCTTCAGGCTGGAATAGTATGGTAAGTAATGGGGTTTTAAATATTCCTTCAGAACTGCAGGTGACAATGGCAGTACTTGTAGGATATTTTAACACTTTCTTGGGTGGTATATTTTTATATCTGAATTCCTTAACATCTTTAGAGAGGTAGATTAATGTTATCCTCGCGTGCTTCCATTGCCTTCATCTTTCCATACTTAAGATGTTATTAAATAACTACTTCCTGTAAGTCTTCACAAAATTGTCTTGTAAACTTACTAGGAAAAAAGGAAATTGGCTTGCTAAAAAGGAAAGAAAACAAAAGGAAATACAGTAAGTGCCACTTTCCTTTCAGTTCAGGACCTGGGCATAGCCCAATACATACTTAATTTGCAGAAATTGCTGTGTATACTGTGTAAAGGAACTAATTATCTGAAGTTCTGTGGCCATTAACCTGGTCAGAACACCCACCTGTGATGGAAAAGATTGATAAAATGTGGTTGAAAAAAAGGAAGGAAACACAAGTAGGAGACAGCTGCTATAGGAACAACTATTTCCAGCAGTGGGAAAGAAAGAGGCAGCCTACAGGGACCTGGAAAGGCAAAGGCTGAAAGATGCAAGAGGGAAAGTTTGGAGGAATAGCAGACTGAGTCTAATGACTATCACTGACCATGACCTGCATTTCCCTCAATTATTTTAATGCAACAAAAAGAGAACAACTAATTTTACTTGAACACAAAATCTATGTCCAATTTACATTTTATCTGAAAGAATTTGCAGCCAGCACAAATTCCTGCCCAGGTCCTGTGACCTAAAAGCATATCCTTTATAAAAATGAATTAACAGTTTTGACTTAGGAGTTGGTATCTTTTAAATGTAAAAAAAAAAAACAAATAAAAGTGGAGTCTGGGTTTTGCATTTACAACATTGCTGGTCTGTCTAGGAATCTTTAACTATGAGCAGAACATCTATTGTTGAAACCAGTAGATTAACAGCAGCAGAAATTATATGATATGAAATAGATAATATCTGATTTGACAATGTTGCAAGATAAAAATAACTTCTCAGTTGAAGAGAAAGATGGACATTCTGCCAAAACTCTTCATACTATAAATTCTCCTGTAAAATTCCTTTTTTTACTCATTACTATATTTTTGTTCTCAACCACAATATAGAATATGGTTTAACACTGAGTAGTATCAATTTTTCCTAACTATATACTGAAGTGGTGCTGGACTTGTCTGTTGGAAGTGTACCTGCAGAAGACTTGTGACCAGTCTTCAGTTTGAGAGTTTATGCACTAGTTAGGAAGGAATTTTATCATAACTATCAGAGAAACATGTGACTGCCATTTTGCTTGAAGATCCTTGACGAGCATTAGAACCCTGATCATAGCTGTAGTTTCTGGTAATGCTCTGTTTCTCTGAACTTTCAACATATATATTTTTGTAAATTCATTACTTAGATAGAGTTTGTGAATATTATCACATCTTTTACAGTCAAAAGAAAAAACCTGATTTTTCAGAAGTAAGAAAAGTCATTTCACACTGTTAAAAATAATTTTTCTGAACTTCCAGGGTCAATTGTTATAGTGCAATGTCTGCTCAGTGTCCTTTTGGAGGGTTTAAGATGTCAGGAAATGGACGAGAAATGTAAGTAAACACTTTTTAAAAGGTAGGTTCACAGGAACTGCAAAGTGAAATTCCAAAACTCAACTTTAAATATTCATAACTAGGATGCCTATTTTTTGTCGAATTAGTCTATATAGTCTTAGAGGCTTCATGTTGTCAGAGACAATGTCAAGCAAACAATTCCTCTATAAAACAAATAAGAATGTTACTTAGATACACATTTTATCAAAATGACTGATTTTAGTAGCTTGTGATCTACTGATATGCCAAACTGATCATTATATTTATGGTGTACAGATTTTGTCATCTGCATGAAGATACTTATGTGTGTAGTTTGTGGAATCTCCTTTAAATGCTAAGTTTTTGGGAGCACAAGACATTTCAAAAGTTTTGATTTAAACAAGAGTTTTCAGTTTCAAAGTTTTGCGATGACAACAATATTTTTGCAGTTTGTCCAGCTTAGTCAAAAGTTATGACAAAATTAGTCCTTAGTAGTCCCTGGACCTTTGGTCTTTTGCTAGATTAGAAGTAGAGGACTATGCAGAAATGACAAGCTAATGAAATTCTTTCAAACTTCTAAGGTTTAGTCCAGTTTCAATTTGAATCATGTCCTGCCTTACCTGTATTCATCTTGACCTTTACATTAGTAAGAGAATCATTTAATTTGTTATGTACTGAAACATTTGATGTCATACATGTTCATTATATTATGTAGGATTATGTCTTCTGGAGGGTTTTGGAACATAAATCACAAGCAGTCTTTTGTCAAAAATGCCATAGATCTGGGAACAATGAAGTATTTTTAAAACAATGAATATAAATCAAAACATGTAAATTTTCCCTTTTATTAAGCCAAATACATAACACTTTTATGGTATAATGGTAAAGAATAATGGAAGTAATTAAAAATGTATGTGCAGGTTAAGGGCTTCAGAGCTTCCTTTTCCCCCTTTTTTTTTTTTTTTTTTTTTTTTTTGAGATAAAGGCTAGGGTTCTCATGCTTACTTTCACTGGTCTCAGTCTGCTCCTGATGTCAAAGCTCTTGCTGATTTCAAAGGAAACAGAGTCATGCCAATGCTGAGAGCTTTAGAAAATGTGAATGCAAAAAACCCCAAATAATTTAGGCCATTACTATCAAAGACTGTTTTGCATTTCCTGGATGCCAAAACCTGGGAGATCATTGATTCTGAATCACAGCCTTTTGCAGGAATATTTTGGGGGGTTATTTGCTGGAAATAACAGGAACACTGTAATATTGTCTATAACCGTGCATTCTGAAGGAGCTAAGCTTTTGTGCAAATTAAGTTTTTCCTAATGCTTTGTTCAAAATCACAATTAGTGGACCAATAAAAATATTCCTTACAAAACTGCAAGGAAGAAAACCTGTGTCATTGATTTTAAGAGAGGCAGTAATATGTGGGAAACAACTGCACTGAAATATTCAGAAAATCAGTGCATCTAGCCGTTGACTTCCTTGAATCCCAGAATAAAATCCCCTGTATAATTCTTGCAATGATAATACCATTAAGAATTAAATTACTGAATGTCATGTACTAACAGAATGCCTCTTCAAAAATGAAGATAATCGGTAAACATTTTTGACAGCACAGGAGTCCTGAGCACAGATTTCTGTTTTGTAGACACATGTATCTAGTAAAATGGCAGTAAGAACTGGATAACATTTTAGTGTAGCAATCCCTTACTCTATCAAACAATCAAGTTATGTCTAAATAGCTTGACTGTGTCAGATGTCAAGCATCTAGGCACGCAAGCAAGCTTCATCTCATCATGTAAAATGTAAAGGTGGAATCATGCTGATAATACGTCATCAAGATTTAAGTGTTTTTCACTGTTTGGGAGATATCATAGTGGATTAATTATGTCCCCCATTTGAGGTGAAGTGCAAATTCTTTGACTCTGAAGAAAACTCTTGACAGCAGAGGAAAGCTTTCGCAAATAACATGTTGAGCGTATTTGTGAAGACCTAACTTGTGCCCGATTTACTGCACAGGCACCCAGTTTAGATATGCACTAAATTGATTACATGCCATTCTTTTGTGCAGAAATGAAACTGCTCTCTCTCCTACTTTTCTAAGAAAGACAGTTGCTATAGCTTTTAGAAAGGGTTCCAGCAGCAGTCTAGTTGCACAGATGTCTCCCAAATATGTCCAGTATACTTGCTATACATCTGGCCAATTACAGAGCACCACTGAAAATTCCATCCAGGACATAACTCATATAAAAAGCATTAGCATAAATACTGCTCTTGGTTCTCTTTTATCTAGGGGAGAATATGGTCTTCATGAGTACACAGAAGTTAAGACTGTCGCAATCAAAATCCCACAGAAGAACTCTTAATGCTGTTGAAGTGCAGAATTTGACATCTTCAAATGAGTCTGAAAAGGCAATCTCAATTCTGAAAAAATTCATTTCCCAAATTATTCATTAACCTTTTTGCTTTCTGATTGTGTGAGAGGTACTTGCTTACATTGACCATATAAAGAATAATGTAGGAAATTCTAATGCAGTTAACAGAAAAGGAAATTTTAATATCTGGTACATAGCTAAGTAATTTTGAAATTCATGTTCAGAAGGAACTATTTTTCATTTTCAGTGGAAGGTCTCTATAGTACTATGAAAACATTCTTTTTTCAATGTATTCTATTGGTACAGTTTGAATTTATGTGCTTTTATAAATGTTAGATTGCAAGCTCTCTGCATTTTCTCTTCTTTGTGGCCTTAACAAAAGCACTTATGAGTAATTAGCAGATAGATACTTTTCTGTGTCGTTAAAAATAATAAACTTTTTCTAGATATATTACTTACACTACTGAATGTATTCATCATACTACACAAATGTAATCTAGATAGTATTAAACAATATTAAAATCCACCTTCAAAAGCTAATATTGGTTCTTTCATTAGTCTTTCAGCCACTAGGCACTACATAGTACATTTTTTATATCCATAAAGAGGCACTACTGTCTTAATGGTGTGTTTAGGCCATCAGAAGTATATTATTTTTGCTATATGGAGACTAAAGTCCCTAATACTTTGACAGTATTATAAATGGAAAAATATGAACACACGCAACACTGGACAATTTGCGAAGAGCCAAAACCTGGCTTTGTAGCAATAAGTATATAAAAAGTCTTAACAGACAACAAGCAAGAAATATTAAAGGGAAAGAAGAGAAGGCACTCTTTTTTGTGACTCATACCTGCTCCATTTACCTGTATCTACATGCCTCCTTATAACTTGGATGGTTTCCTCCCTATAGTCCATTGAGTCCCTTCATCGGTTTACCTCATTTTCTTTTTTTTGTGTATCGTTTTATTCTCATAAAGGCCCTCTGCAGATATATATATCCCAAGCTGGCCATAACGTCTAAAGTCTCTTGGTCTGTGCAATTTTGGTATTTCACAATTCTCTGCCAGCACAGCTCTCAGCACCCTCCAAGGGCTATTCACCATCAGCAGCTACCAGATAAGCTCTTGGACAGTGGTCTACAGACACCAAATACAGCAATTATATATCCTGCTCTGGACTGTATCCAGAGCCACAACTCATCTCTTATTAGAGAGGGTCAGCCTTAGATACAACCATATGTACAAGGTCTGCCCATTAGTAACAATACAGCACACCACACATTTTTAAGCAACAAGTATGAAGAATTTGTACAGTATTGTGAGGAAAGAGGTTTTGTTCATTTGGATATGCTTGTCAGTGTTTTTCTTTGTTTTCCTTTTTCTCTCTCTTTTTTTTTTTTTTTTTTAATTAGGATTAAAACAAAGCCGTATCAGGCGTTCATTCTTCTCTGGATGCCTTTTTTCATGAAGTTGAGAACTGGACATAACACTTGTGGCACAGGTATATCCTTCCACAGGTCTCAACGTTTTCTGTTCTTGAAAGGTGTCAGTTCCAAATCCTATACACATACTTTTGAAATAATTTCAGTAGCCATAATTGTCAAACAAACCCCATTCTTTTCCTGTATCAAGAAACAAGTAACAAAATAATAGAAGAAGCAAAAGAAAGAAGAGTGAATCAAAAGTAAAAATGTATCATGGCAATAATTAACATAGATTACTTAGCAGAGGCAATTGTACAGAAGAAAGCACAGAAATAAAAATAAATGTCAAATACTGGGGGGGGGGGGCGGGGGGGAAGAAATCCTAAAGGAATAAGCTGCAGAGAAGAAAAGAATGGCAAAATACTCCAAAAGACTTTAAAATTGGTGACACATATAATATTAGAAAAAACAACCTGGATATATTGAAGCCAGTATGTAAAGCAGGTGCGGGTCTTCATAAATCTCTACTGTTCAAATTCTGGTTTTGCTGAAGTCAGCTGTAGAAGTCTCAAAGGAGGATAAATAAACTAAATGACAGTAAATCTACATCTGCATTTTGGTTCAGATCAGGATTACATTCCTGAAATTATATTCCTGATCATCTCCACTTACCTTCTTTGGTTCACATGGAAGAGTACTACAGGGGAGCAAAACTGTGTGAATTTTTGGTGACACTAAGCCGGAAGATACTCTTGGCCTGCGTCTGGTATGATCCAGCCACAAGAACCATTTACCTCTTGGAAGCAGGCTCTTAGGGCTAGTCTGAAACAACTCCCTTCTGAATGTGTACCATGTGGGCGGTTGGTTCTTATCTCCTCACAGTGTCCTTTGGCAGCTAAGACTGCAAATCCAGTCTTACCAGGCTATGCTGCCTGCAACTGCAAGCCCAAACAAAGAATAACTTTGAAATATAACCCAATGAGAGCGAAAACCTGACATAAATAGAGGGTATAGGAGAAGGATCAACCCAACCCTTGCATGCATATATGTATTTTTTACAATGCCTGAAATATTTAAAAACTGTTCTTAGCAATATTGTAAATATATTTCAGTTCCTGTGTGACACTCTTTCTCTTATTTACAGGTAAAACAAAGCTGCAAATAGTCTTGTTTTGTCAATTTAAATGTTTCATAAGTGCTTAAAATGTGGCATCTAGTAGTGGCTTTAAGTTCTTGCTTTTTAAAAAGCCTTGAGTCAGAAAAGTGTTTCCGTGTGTATATTATACATGAGAGAGAGCAGCAACGAGGCCAGACTGTCATGCAAGTAATGACAGAGCCAAGTATAGCTTTGGGTTAATCTGATGAAACACTGAGGCTGTTCCCAAAACATGCAAATGTAAAGAGATACACCTTTCGGCATATAGTAAGTTTAAGGAATTCAGTATGTGTGTGTTTGCCTAAAGCACTTGAGATATGCTTGAAGGAGGCAAACAAGGGCTCAATAAATTGCATAGTCTGGTTTACCTTACAAGAGCACATTAGTTCACAGTGCATGGCAAATTGTCAAACTAAGAAGAATTTCAGAATATGGTCCTATTTGTTCCTCAACCATCCGGTTACTGACTCAGTCTAAGTCAGGAGTGCATTTCTTTCCACAATGCACACACTGTTAGTACTAATACAATCTCTCTGTGTGTACGAGAAACATCCTTCCACAATTGAGAGAGTTTTTAATTGTGCTCATAGTATTAAAGACCTGATGGTGACATTTCTTTGCTATGCCTTTACATTATAACTGCACATGGGTTCAGTGACTTGTGATCATCCAGACAAATATCATACAGGTAATTACAGAGGCTTTTTCCTTCTGGGCTTGAATCACTATCATGTTACTGCTGTTAGGTGCCAAAACAACATCATTGAAAATTACTGGGTTGAAATATAAGAAGAGCAATATTTGATCTGTATGTAAATGTTGATTACAACATTAGTGAATTTGTAGTCAGCATTTCACAGAGAATAAAATCAGCCAGAGAAGTGAACCTGCTGCACTTCCTTTCAAAGCACCTGAAAACTGACTGCTATAGTCAGCAACAATTACTAAATTTGTATTTTGTTTGGATTGAAAGAGTAATATTTTTCATGTAGTTCTCCAAGGCGGCTGGTGCCTGAGTAATTAATGTACAGCAAAATCCGAGAAGATTTGAATTAGACTGTTTCTTTTTCCAGTGAACTACTTTTCTAGCCCTCTAACACTACTGAATGGACACCTTTAATTTTTATGAAAGTATGATCAAGGAGATGCCTTTGTGGTCTGTTTGGAAATTTATCTGTTTCAGGCAATTTTATACCATATAGAAAAGCAAGTCCTAGGAATTTGGGATCCTTAAAGCAATTGTCTTGTCATCACAGGGGCCATCCCTGCCCCCTCCCTTGCCCCTGACAAGAATTTTATTATTTTTTTTAAGAAGGGGAAGCTGCTGAATGGCAACAGCAGCATAGAGGGACCCTCAGGCTATTTCAGTCAAAATAGTGAATATGTAAGGAATTCTCATTCTGTCTCAAGAAAGAAAATTACTGATAATCCTTGACTGCCAGATATCCAGGTCTTAAGACAGACAAGAGAAGATATGGAAAAATATTCAAAGCAAGAAAGGCATCTGGCTTGGATAAGGAGTAAAAATTCCCTGATGAAGTAGGTTTTAGGGAGGAATTTGAAAGATGCGAGATCTTGGCAGGCAAAAGGGATTAGGGGGAGGAGAGTGGGATATGCCATCTGGGACACAAAAGATAAGTGCAGAAAAGACAAGTGCAAGAAAAAGGGGGAGAAAGGAAGAGAACAATAACAAAAGTGTAAGGAGTCTGACAAGGAATGAAAGTAAAGCTAAGGATCACCTTGAGATTCTCAAAGATCTTACTGTAAGATCTCATTATAATTCTGTAGAAGTTAACATGAAGGGCTTTAATAGATGAAGTGTCCCTCCCCAGCCCCTCCATCACAATGTTTGCTGTCAGATCAGGCAAGCCTGATCCTTCTGCACTCCCTATTCTCACTCAAGTCATGCTCAAGTTCTCCTGGTGTTAACGTTGTTTTCCACTATTCCCCTACAGAAAAGTGAGATTTAAGTTACAGGAACAAGTGGAATACCCCACTTTAAATTTAAGTAGCAAAAAAAGTCTCTGAAAAGTTGGGAATAATAGTTCCCTGTGTACTTAGTGGGAGGCTCTAAGGACTGAATTGTAACCTTTGCTATGCTGACAGAAGAACAGTGGCTTGGTGAATATACTGATCTGGAAACAAAAGTTAAAGGTCTGGAAGCACAACACAAACTGATTCAGTCAAATAAAATGCTGTGTAATCTTGTAGGGAGGTCACAAGTCACTTGTTACATAAAAATTGTACAGGTATAAAAAGCCAATAAACAGAACAGAGTATGAGTGGTTTAACTATTGAAAATCCAACTTATGAAACAGTCCTCAAAGTATAGCACCAAAGGTGATTAATACACAGTATAATAAATAGCCATGCAAGAGTAAGAGACCACGGATGCTTTTACACATTACTAGCAGGTGTTGCAGAGAGATCTGGGAGAAGTATTAATCAAAATACAGTAGGATTGTCCTCTATGAGAGCAGAATAGAAATAGCTAACTCTTCCAACAAAAATTATTAGTACTGATGGTTATTTAGAAAGAAGCAAACTAGAAGAGACAGTAGCAAGGAGAGGGTTTGTTTTAGCATTTTAGTTTATATCCTCATATTGCTTATAGTTCTATGTGGAGTATGAGATTATGACTAAATAATAAATTGACAATTACATATGCTCAGTACACCGCAGTGCAAGATGGTTCTGGACATAAAGAGCAATCTGACAAACTCTGACAAGCATTTTGAGTTATTAAACAAGCCAATGCAACTGGACACTATCACAGTCAGCACAGAACAATCTCTTAGCCACTAGTACCTTTCAGGGACCATTAAGAAGCATGATAACATAGCACGACCCATACAGCACAAATCCAGCTGTGGCAAGCAGAATAATGCCTTTGTATCATACCTTGCCAAATGGCACAAGTTCTTAAGGCCTTACCTATGGGATCCTTGCAGGTTGGTGACTCCAGTAGTACAGATTCTACATCTGTTCTGAACATAGCTCCTTATTACAGATAGTGACCATGCTTAGGACCAAGGAGCACACCATGTGGTGACAGCCAGAATGAACCTGGCAAAATTTGAGTAAGGTTAATTTTTGCCCTTGGAAAGGAAAAATATCGGACAGGCGAATATGTGAATAAATGAGAACAAGCAACACTGCCCACAATTAACTATGCTCAAGAACCAAGAAACACTTTGTATGAGTGTGAAGGAATAAATGTGTCATGTGAACATTGTATTTGGACTATAAGTATGTCCCATGCATAGACACATCAACACATATTTTAGAACTCTGATTATGGAGAAACAGCATGTATTGCTAAACACAATGCCTGTTAGGAAGCTGACTCTTACATAAAGAATCTTTGACCCTGCTTACCCATGGTATGTTCATGGAAATCTTTAAAAGACATAAGATTCTATGACCTTCTTTATCTCCAGAAATCCTCAGGGAAAAGAATCCATGCAAGTTACCAATCAACAGAACACTTACTTTCAACACAATGCATGACCCCTCATACAACACATTGGTCAAGTTCAAACTATAGGCAAAAATGCCGATGCATATGTTTGGATGATGAACACATGAAAAACATAATCTGTCTACAAATATTTATCCATCAGAAGAATATGATTAATATATACTGTCAACACTCATTGCAAATTATTTATTCAGTATTAATATACTGATTATTATTCAATATTCTTAGCCTATTGCTTTCTCCTAGTGGGGAATTGTTACAGTCCACTCAGTGGACTCGTGGTGGTTCATTTACTATGATCTCGAAGTGCAAGAAATCAAGGTGACCACGCCAAGGGGTTATGCTTTGATCAAACAGAGCAATTTTATTTTTTGCCTGTAAAGCTGTGTGTGATAGATAGAAAGACAGGAAGGGAAGAAAAGGTAGAGTAGAAAATAAAAGAGGATTATAGCTACCACCACAGGTCCAAGGCATCCCTGTGGTCCCAGGTCCAGGCAGCGTCCCGCTGGTCCTCCCAATCATCGTGATCCTTAGTGGGGAAGATCTTCAAAGTTTGGTTGCTAAGAAGCCATCTTTTATGCCAAGCAACACACCTTGCTCCTCCTCTGGCCCATGGATTGTTGCCAGTTTCTGCCCTCTCGAGAAAGGTTACCACACACATCCAAAGAGGAGTGCCCGAGGCGTGGTTTGCCTTAGAGGCAGCTTCAGACCAGGAGGTGTGTTTTTGTATTATAATGATATTATAATCAAGAAATTTCACCTGAAGTTTAAGTTTTCTGGTTCGTTGCTACAACAGTGGTTGTGACCCATCTTCTGGACAGCAGTTATGTGGCCTTATCATAGTTGTTCCTTTCAGTCCCAAGTAGCAGGGAGCAGCATAGTACTCCTCGTACCATGCAGTTCTCCTTCCCAGGGTCTTTGTATTTTGGTGTCCATGAGGACCACATTCCATCTCCAGGTCTCTGTTGACAATGTTGAGACAATATCATTCTCTTTGGACCGGCTCTTACAAGAATTTCCAGGGAAAATCTGTCATATATTTCTTCTACATGTATTAAGATAAAATTCTCTGAAATAAAATAAATGTTAGTATTTATTTTTTGATGTTCTGAGCAATAAAGGGGTTTTGGTTCTTTTAGTGTGAGAGGCCTTGGCCATAGGTTAACTAAAGCTAGCAAAAGGAATCTGAAGTCACAGCTCCACATATCCACATGCCATGAGGGAGGTTCAATCTGAAGGAGGAAGGAGGTACAAGCACACACCATTAACACTGTTGTGGCTCTGGAGGTCTAAAAGCGCAACAACATGATTAGAAAGAGGTAAAATCTTTTTCAAAACCAAGTTAAATAACAGAACAACAAAGAAACTCTTTGTTACAAAGTGCCTTCTCCACGTCACCTGCTGGCTTCCTGTTCTCAGACTTGATCACAGATTAGGGGGAACAATCACAGTAAAAGTAACAGTAAGGAGGTAGAAGAGAAGACCATTCTGAGTTCACAAACCCATATTCCACCTTAGCAAAAAAACCCACCTCCTACAGCTTCTTTGTTAGCCTCCCCTTACGGCATCTGATGTGCAGTGGGAAAAGTAAGGTTTCTACTGCTTCAGCCTCCTTCTCTTGATGCACATACTCCCCTGTGCTCCATGGCTCTCTATTAACACCTATACAAAGGACATGTTTAATGGAAATTATCTTTCCACGTTGAATGTCTATTGTGGTTTAATGCCAGCGAGCGGCTAAATACCACGCAGCTGCTCAGTCACTCCCCACCCCCCCTAGTAAGATGGGGAGGGGAATCAGAAGAAACAGAGATAAGAACAGTTTAATAATTGAGATAAAGTAGTAATAATAATAGCAATAACGGTAATAATTGTAATGAAGAGGACAGGGAGAGAGAAGAATAAAACTCAAGGGGAAAAAAAACCCCAAGCAATGTACAATACCTTGTACATGCCATTAACACTAAGGAGAGGTCAATCTCCATGAGAAGGTATCCTAGGAACCTAAACTTTACACTCAGCAAAGCAAGGTGTACGTTTCATCCATAATGTTTCCTTAGCCTGTGCTGTGTCACTCTACTTCTCTTCAGAGAGGTCTCAGTTTTGTTTAACAAAAGGAAAAATGCCCGTGCATTCCACTGTTTATCGATACAAGACAGATCATGTCTGACATTATCCCACTATCTCAGGAATCACAGCCTGTTGTCTTTAAACAAGGGATCCCTTGCAAAACCTTCAACATTTTATATGTCACTTTTCACTGCTGTTGTGAATATGTATGCTGAACAGTTAACCTCCACTGGCTTATCCACTGCTAGAAACTGGGCTACTAAAGTACGTGGCTTTATAGACACTGGAAAACATTTTTTAAACTTTATTTAGCCAAATTACTAACTTTCTATGAGATGTATTTGTTGCACAAATACTGCCTATTTGCTGCATTCTTATGTTCTTCTGTAAATACTTTGCTTACAAAAACCTACTAATCCTGTGCAATATACAAATATGAGCCGTTGTATTCTGGAGTATATTTACAAGAACAGAACAAAGCAGAATTTTATTTCATAAAAGGAGATTATGAAGGTTAAATTTCTGACATACTGAACATATAGGAAGAAAAATAGATATGCCTTTTTCTTCACACCAAACATACCTGCCCAGATCAAGGTCATAGCTGTTTCACTGCCTCCTTTTGTGCCTACTTCCCTAGCATACAAGCAGCTGCCTGTGAGGAGAGTAGAATGAGTCAGTTTGACTCAAATTTTTATGTGTTTTTATGCACTACTGCAGCTGGAAAGCAGCTGGAAGGAAAAGATGCACAGCTCATTAGCAGTTCCTTCAGGTCGTATGAAGAGTTGTATGGGAGGAGCTAGCTGTGTATTAAAGTGATCAGTTCCTAACAGACTGAAACTTTAAGCACCAAATCTAGAAGAGTATGACATAATTTTTGGCTGTTAAATTGAGCCCTCAGCACTGTCCATGCTGGCAGTGACGGGTCAACAACAGAGAACAGCCTGAACACTTCATAGCCTATACAAAAATTTCAGCATCCATAAAAAGACTTTTTAAACTGAAGATTTTTAGGAATGACAGCTGTCACCAGCATTAATTTTGACAGCTCTGGATATCCATGTGATTCAGGTAAACGTCTCCTGTGAGCACTGCTATGCTCTGAACAGAAGAACCATTTATTCATCATGGTCTGGTGCTTTACTGCCTCAGGGCTGCTTGGGTGACATTACTGCTTTAACTTCCAAAAGCATGTTTTATCTGAAAGATGCATTGTAGCTCTTTAATTTTTAAACAAACCAGATGGACATCTTTAAAACTAATCTTTCCTTTGAATGCTACACAGAACAAATTATTTTGAAGGTAAAACTTTTAATAATGGTATTCAGCCAGGGAAATGTATAACAAATGTGAGGACAGAATAAAGAACACATTACTTGAGAGAATCCAGAAACAAGTTAAATATTTAAAACTAAAATTCTTATTGTATAAATAAGACATTACATGATTAAACAGAAAATATCTGTTTACTTATTAGTCATTGTGTTGTCTGTGAGAAACTTGCTGCTCTAAAGCACTGATACACAAATCTGTGAGTGTGCATGGCAGTGGGCTACAGCCACCTAGCAAAATCCATAACACCAAGGTCAAATCTTGTTCATAACATTCAGATGAAGGCAGGTGGACAAGTTTTTATTGCACCAAACCTTTGTAGGCCTAAAAAGTAAAGCTTAAAAAAACAATCAGGAGCAAAGGTATAGAGTAAATTAAGAATCCTTACTGAGAAGGGAGAAAAGACATATGCCCACAGAAAAGACACGTCAGCAGAAAAGTCAACAGGGATTTGATGCAGAAAGACACACTGAACCTTTTGCAGAGACAGAAAGAAATGTTTCATATTATGGAACAGGGTGGAAAATTAAGGCCATTATGATATTTTATGATATTATCTGCATGAATGAACTTTTGGTTGCAACATTTGAAAGTGACAATACATCAAAGTTTCTACCCCATGATATCTAAGAAGTCCAGCTCCTAAGCTATATAGCACTTTCTTATGTATTTCTTTAAGGAATACATATCCCAGAAGGCTAGACATCAACATATGTATGAAGTATGTAGAATTGAGAAAAAAAATTCACAGAGCAAATGCAGCATAATGCACAGGTTCAGAGAAATCATAGTTAATATTAGACTTAAAAGAAATGCAACTACATACAGCAGAAAAGCCACAATGTGACCCTCAGACATCAGTAATATTTGCAGTGATACTCCGTAGTCAGCAAAAAGAAGAAGCTATCTGAGGACCTATACAGCCAGGTTAGAGGAACTAATTAATTCCATTTATGTTTCGGCTTTTTATATTTTCTCCCTTCTAGTTAATACTTAAGAAATAGCTGTGTAGAAAGGCAGAGTCATCCACAGACAAACAACTAATGGGTAGGATGCCATTCAGCTCAATCTTTGATGTAGTTATTAATGTGGATCTCAAGAAGGCTTTGAACAATCGCTTATCTGTGAAATCTGGTTCTACTGCTATGGCATTTGTGACAGATCAGTCTTGTTTTCTCTTCACAGTAAATATGTTTTTCTTTTGTCAAAATGCAATACAAACACTTCCTCAACAAAAAAATATGTCTATATATGAAGAAAAATCATCTGTCAAAAGAATATCTGCACCAGGATTTATATAAAAGAAATGTTCCTAGCCTCAAGGCGGTGATGGCACAGCATTACTTTAACTCACCTCATCTGTCAATGAAGTAAGAAACACATGAATGAACAATGATACAGTTACTGCAGAACCAGGAAGGAATCTATTTTAACCTAGGATTGAAATATTCTTTATTTCGTCATCTGCCTGGGAGAAAAATCATACTTTTAATGCCACGATCCCATATAAATTATGTGTAGAACTACAGTACAATTGTGTGATTTTTTTTTAATATATTTTTTTATTTACTCTTCATTGAAATCCCTTCTAGAATACACCTGTTGAACTCCTAGGAAATTGATAAAGTAGCACAAAAGTTACTCTGTTCAGGGCTGCAGTCTAACTGGAAGGCACCCTGCTGTCCATGAACCTTTCCAAGAGGTTCCCGGAGCTCTCACTATCTGTGTAGGCATATTAAGAACATTGAAATGAAATCTACAAAATTTTGTATGCTAAGCACCGAGCTAACAATTCGAAGCACTCAAGAATAATGGTGCAACTAAACATAGCACAGGTTAGGGGTCATCTTCCTGCATTTGTAGGGAATAGCCTCTATAATCACTAGGCTCTGAAGTCATTCTGACTCAATCTCTGGCACAAGGATGCTTTGTTGGAAGTCAAACAGAAGAAACAGAGAAAGTGCTATTTACAAGCAGGCTGTTGTATCGCCATTTCCTGGAGAAAAGACACTGGGAAAAGGCTGGTACCAGAGGTTAGAAACTGGAGTCCTGCACAATAAAATCCATTTACCACCAGGACCCGAGGACAGAAAAAGGGGAGCACTGGTGTAACTGTTCACACAGTGTTAGCCACACACTGCAACACTTCCGTGCTTAAAGCTGCTAGGGTTTAAACCTGAATTTGAGTTTATTACCCTCCATATATTTTAGGCATATACTGGGTGACCTAGCTTTTGGCAGTTGTAACAATTAAGTTCCAAACAGTCTATGCATGCCCTAGTAGACATTGAGGTACCAGGGTATCTCTGCTAGTGGAAAGATGTTTTCACACAAACTTCAGGAAAGGCAGCAAGAAAGGGATTTTTTTTATTATTCTGTAATTCTGAATACATACAAAGAAAATGGAAGTTAAATACCCATCTTTGTGGATTCATCTACTGCTCCATACCTTGTATCTCTCAGTTACATGCAGCTGACAGGGAAAACATCCACTAATTCCTTGACCATCCAGCAGAGAAGTTTCAACTTAGAAAAGCCAAACTAAAAACGCAGTTGCAAGCAACAGTCTCCTGCAGCCTTACTGGGATGTAATCAAAATCACCACATATGCAGAGATGATACCATCAAGCAAAATGTAGCATAAGCGATTCTGCTACATCCCTTTGGCACATCAAAAAACACCACGTAAGTAATAAAGTATTGCTAGCAACAAATACAGTGAAGAAAATTAACCTGATTATGCTATTTTTTGTATTCATACTTCTCTGGAGTTAGTTTTCCTTGTTTCTCGCTGCGACACTCCCATGGTGTTTTAGTGTGCCCATGACTCTTGGGAGACAGAAATACAGAAATAACTTACTCCACATCGCATGGTGGTAGCTGGAGTTAAGGTTCTACTTGTCTTTTCTAGTGCAATGCTAGAGGTTCTCTGAGAGCAGTATTGTTTGCCACTGCACAATTATTTGTTGTAATTGACTGAAATACAAAGTGAGGACCAGATATACCACTGCTGTGCATGGAACCTGGGGGCCCTTCTGCCTTACACTGTGTTGGAAGTAAGATCCTTCCTGCACTTTTATACTTGTTTTGTGTTAGGGAATGGAAAGGCGCAGTATGATGTATTCTTCATCCTGAAATGATGTGGAAAAGAAGAGATAGGTACCTGTAACCTTCTGTGGTGGGTGTCTCAACTTTTGAAGCTGTGCAGTACTTACCTACATGGGCAGTTTATGTGAAGCAGGACCACCTCTCCCTCCGCCCTATTCTGTGAAAGTTCTTAAAGCCTGTGGCTTTCTCTTTAACCATATCTTTGCATGTGATCTTTCGTTTTGTGGTGTTTGGTCCGTTATGGATGCTCCGTGATATGGAATGATGCTGGATTCTTTGCAGGGTAGTTTGCTACCTGCATTGAGGGGATAACAATTTACAGTTTGTCCAAAAATTTCTGCTTGGCAAAAACATTTCCCAAATTATTCTGAACAAGGCTTTTCTATCTCAATATTACCACATATCTATGTATTTGTCCAGTAAAATGAAAATCATTTCTCAGTTACTTTAAATATAAGACACAGTATGATTTTTCCTTTCCAAATACAGGCTCTTGAAATGAAAACTCATTTTGATGAGTTTGTTTGTCTTCTATATGTATCTATAAATAAAGTTTAAAGCTGACTTTTTGAACAAGCATTACATATTGTCATGTCTGAAATAAGATAATAGACAGAACATTTTGACCTGCCAAATACCTATGTGTCAGACTATATGATTCAGCAGTGCTGCTTTTATAAACTGAATCCAACAGACTTATTCCCAAGCAGTTGTACTACCACCAGTTATTGTACCTGAAAAACACAAATGCTAGAAAGGTTATTTTTTTCACTGCTTTTTCCCATGTAGTATTTCAGATGTCCTATTGAATTTTTTGTTCCTTTTGGATGGCCACAGCACAGCAACAATATTAGTACAAACATCGTATCTGCAAACTTCTGGCTTTCGCATGAATTCCCAGTCGATCTGAAATTCCACTAGCAAGCTTAGTTCTATCACTTTTTACAAAATCAAATAGTATGGATTTATGCTTTCCTAAGGCAGTTGCTCACATAGGTGCTGGGCAATATCCTATGTTGTTCTGACCTCTGCTGGAGAAAAGACCAAGACACATGTAAACTTTTTTAGGCAACTGCATTGGAAATGAAAAAGGCACTTTTACTTCAGTCTGAGTTTTAAAACTATTTCTTATTATGCATTCAGGTAATAGATTAATTCATATCTGATGGCACATATCAATGTGAAACTAACAGTTAAGTACTCACAAAACTAGATGTTCACTTTACTAGTAGCACTCAAAGATCTAGTCAGATTTGGAACCTTACAAACAGGTAAAAAGTCTAAACTACCCCGAAGAATTTACATATATCTTAAGACATGATGCAGTCAGTAAGTCTAACAAAGAAAAATAGCTGAAAAGGAAGTATCTAGGCAGATGAGGACAATAGTAATAAAATATTTTTTTCCACAGCTTAAGTTCAACTTAAATTCAGCAGTCATTGAAGTGAGTACACAAGATATCCTCTGCAGGCAGTGAACTGTTTACTAAATTCATATTTAAATGCTGGGTTATTACCTCTGTATCTATGTATAGTTTGTAGTGATAGAGTGAATAGGGTAGAAGCTAAATTACAAGTGAAGTCCACAGTTAGGAAGGAGGATGGGCAAGGAGCAGGATTTCAGGAGATGGTTGAAGGTTGAGAGAAAGACAAGGAAGAATTCAGGGACATATTTGCCTTTCTTCAGTCAAAGTTGATGAACTCTGAGATAAACTATCTCCTAGTTCAAACACTGTGAGATATAAAAATACAAAAGGGATTTTACCAACCTAATTTAGTTTGGATTAGGGGCACTTTCTGATAAAGAAACAGGATAAAGGTGGGATTCACAGAGTTAATGACTGACTGTTAGAAAACATTAGAGTCATATCGAGGTATCACATAATCTTTAAAAGTAAATCTATCCAGCCTGGGCTTGCTCAGGTAAAGGCCTAAGTAACCCCGTGTATAACCAGTCACTTTTTTCCTAATGATATTCTGCAAAATTACAACATGGAAGAGAGTATGAGAAGTATAACACAGTGAGGTAAATCCAGTTAAGTAAGTAAATCTAATTTTAGCCTCTGACTCAAATTCTGTTGTGAACTGTAAAGTGAAGCTGTAGAAGAAGAGAACAAGAGTACTGGGGATGCTCTCAGCTGTTCATCAAAGCAGAAATGAAATGCTGGGTTCTCCCATGTGGGAATGACTTGGAGAAGATTGCAGACAAAGAAACCACTATCTAGATATGGCGGGGAGGAAAAAGTACTTTTGAATTGTCAGGTTTTCTTCATCAAAATGCAGTCCAAAAGAAACTCCCTTTGTTCCTTAAATCATACATATTGCATGCAAAAGAAGGAGGGGGAAAAGACCTAAATGAAACTATGTATACAAGACACTGAATCCTGAAAACTGATCCCATGTGTAAAAGAAGGAGGAATTCTGATGTCAGAAGGAGAGTACCTGGCACAGGGCACTGCTCTTTCAACAGCACTGCTTAAACTTAGGGCACCCCCCCTCCTGCCTCAGCCACATCATGGCCATCCTAACACAGTGCCACCAGCGTAATATGCACAGCCTAACACTCAAGGATTGCCAGCCTCATGTTGCACAGAAAGCAGGTAGATACGTAGCATGAACAGACAGGAAACATGAACGTGCCTTCCCTGTCCCAGGTACAGGGCTGTCGTGGCATGAGGGAGTAGCTTATTTCCCAGCTGCAGAGCTGGGAAGGGGTGGGGAGCCTCTCTCCAAGCTGCGAGCAGACAGTGTCGCAGTCTCAGAAAAAAAGAGGTCCTGCCTTTGCGGCTTCACGGTGGTCCCACAGCACATGGCCAAATCGCTTTGTTACTAGGGCCTACAGCCAGAGCTGTCACTAGAAGTGCACCACCACAACGCTGCATAGAGAAAGGAAGGCAAGCTACTTCCCTCTTCTTGTTACTCTTCATTGTGCCTGCATCCTTCCACTGAATTATCTGTAAAAGCCTGGTGCAAAGCAAAACCAAACAGGAGACCAAGCAAAGGTGAGAGGCAGCTATGTACTGACAGTGATGCATTTGTATTTTCACTGAATGAATGTCAGAAGACAGCCCAGCAGTAAACAAAAGAATGT
Organism: Falco peregrinus; assembly: GCF_023634155.1. NCBI lineage: Eukaryota > Metazoa > Chordata > Aves > Falconiformes > Falconidae > Falco > Falco peregrinus. The sequence goes on along the minus strand of NC_073739.1, from coordinate 46,330,196 downwards.
TTCTTGTGGCTTCCTTGTGACTAAGTGCCTTTTAATTTAATTCATTCTTCCAAAGATTCATTAACAAAGCAGGAGATGGAGAGACTGCCTACCTTGGTGCTTAGTTTGCTGAATCAGGTTAGGCTCCCTCTCTCATTTAAGGCACTATATGGAAGATGGGGGCTTGCAAACTGATGACCAGGATTCCCAGTGCCATCAGCACCCTGATGTGGAGGGGATGGCTGGGGTAGAAAGCAGATGCCTTTACAGCCTGCCTTAATCACAGGTGATTCAGAAAACCCCTGGAGGGCAATACTGAAGCAGGAGGGGAAATCAGATGTTAACACATAATATGCTTTGTGTTCTCTGCTATAGCTGGTGTCCTATTTTCTAAGCTGGCACAGCACCTAGGACACAGACTGTTTATAGATAAATAGCTAGATTTATTCCTAGTCTAGCCTGGTGATGAAATTAACCTCGCATTAGACAGAGAGTGAGTGCTCTGAAAACTGCTATTTGTAGTAACTTGTCACCATGCCCCACATCTCACTTCCAATGCATGTTACATCACTTTCCTTTGTGTGTGTGGAAATGAAAAAGTATTTGCTTTCCACTGTGCAGCAAAGTTCATTCGGAGAGAGGAAATGCCAAGTGCCAAGGAACTTACCCTAGCAGACAAAATTAGTGAGAGCACAGTTTACCGGCTGAGAATACTTTCCTGCATGATGCTTATCCAGCACATGAGAGCAGCGGTGGCACAGACAGATCTGTCAATCCGCTTTTGCACACTAGGTAGGACTGAGGCTGATCTTGACAAAAAGAAACTGCTTATTAAAAGGAAAAACACACTTCCATATTTTTAATCTGGTTGCAGCAGGAACATCAGCTGATATATGGTCCATCAGAATCATTGCTATGTGTGGTCATCAGAGATATCTGAAGATGCCAGACTGTAAGAAAATGCCCTTAGAATGGTATAAAAGATTTTAAAGGCTCTCAGCCTTAGTTGTTTACAAGTAATAAAAAGGCTTACAAGGTGTTTGGAAAAATCTCCTCAATTTTTTAAATACATTTCCTTTAAACAAATGAATATAGCTTGTGTACTTTCTAAAAACATCCTTTATGCAAGGTATAGGGAGCCATGGCTCTGTCTTTGGAACAATCATTGAGTGATTAAAAAAAATGAAAAAAGAAAAAAAGAATATAAGAAAGAAAAAAAAAGAAAAAAGAAGGGAATGCTTTTGACAGGAGTAGTATATCAAAGAATACAATTGCTTCATCCTTCTAGAGGAAAGGAAGAGAGAAAGAAAGGTAAAAGTTTTGGCTATCACAATTACCTTCAGCAAGAAAGAAATTAATCCCATGTTGATTACAATGAAATTGTGCTTCAACACTGTAAGGATCAAATTGTTACTTTATGTAAGATACCTATTACATTGATATCGCCCTGCTAGTGAACATTGATGTGTTGCTGAAGATTTGGCCTTCACGCTTGGAGAACCTCTGAAAGTAATTTTGAAGAGGGGTTTTTTTTCCCCGCTACAATTATTACATAACACTTTTTCTTTTTCTTCTATTCATTTTGCCATGTCTGAAAACAGGTTTTGTCTAGTGGGGAAACCTAGACTGATCCTTTATCAGAGATGCAAACTAACAGTTTTAATGGCCTGTTACCCATTTGACTGTCTTTTGGTTAGCTCATTGCATAAAAGTGACTTCTAGTTTGTGGAGTCAATCACTTGGGATAAACACAGGTACAGTTATGTAGTCAGAAAATCTTAAATTTTAACTTAATAGTTTTTGTGAGTAGAATTTATATTCATTGAAAACTATTTGCTCTAAGAATTTTGCAGTTTAAATATCCCAAATATAATTGGTTTGTTTCCTGCTCCAGTATTTTGAGATAATGGTTTGCTGACTATAGATTACCTACTGGAAATTTTTTTCTAATCTAATTCCAAGAGAGGGGGAAAATGTTCTGGTTCTATTTTTTTAGGAAGTTCTTCACAAGGGATTAAAAACTTGAAATATTAAAAACTATCCCCACAGCTATGGGAAACTGGCAAGGACACAGACAAAAGAGTCAAATGGTAAGTGATAAACATAGTTTACTGCAAACTTAATGAAAAAGATGGATTTTAGCTAAAAATCCACTATAAGTTTTGAAAATCCTCCTTTCTTGTACAACTTCAAAATTAAGAAAGCAATATTTTGCAAAAAGTACATAGCTGTGACATTAACTGCACAAAACAGTATCCAAAAATACAAAAAAGAATTCCAACAAACAGTCAAGGACAAAAAAGACCCCTGAGATAAATTTTGCCATAATAATTTTTTATTATTATTTTACTAACACTTCAGCAGATGTGGTTCACAGCTTTCTATGACCATGCACTGCAGCTGAGACTTTTTGTCTCAAATTAAAAAAAATCTGATGTGGTATACAGGCTCCTTTGTTTAGATCCTCATGCTAAGCAGGATAAAAGAAGTGCAGGCAAGTATTATCAGATGTTCTCCAGACATGTAGGGAGCTGATATTTATTCCTGCTTTGAATTATTATTAATGACAAACATCTTTAATCTTTTTACACTAACTTTAAATTTTCTAATAGTGTAAATACAAGCCAATACTCCACAGAGAATATTTATACCCCAATATGATACTGGTATTACATTTGGGTCCTAAGCAACATTTCATTTTGCAAGCTGTCAACAGGATCTGTAATATATAACATAGTCTCTTCCCACAACGTTTACACACTAAGACAAAGACTTACTGCAATAAAAATACCTTGGTTCTGTGGCTTTTGTTAATAGACAAATATGGGAATTCCCTGGATATCCTTGCTACTTAGGGAAATGGCCACCTGTCATGCACAGTATGTATATGGGAGCTGGATGTAGGACTTGGTGCCTGCATGTAATGGAGTATGATGGAGAAAGACAGATGTTTGCTTGTGGTACTGAGTGGAAGAAGCTAAACTAAAAACGGACAGGAAAGAGTTGGACAAGGCTGTGACTTGTTGCCTTTGCTGAGAAAAAGGGAGAACAGGTGGCTAGGAAGACGTGGCAGCCCTCATTCAGAGCCCATGCTCCCTTCCAAGCAGTTACTGGAGCAGACAAAGCCCTGCAGTTTCACACAGTCAGGTTTCACCCAGTGAAATATTTCAGTGAGTTATCTGACAAGCAACCATGCCGGCTTTGAATGTCACAAACCATTACCATGGCATCCTACTGATTCTGACCTGGTTTCCTTTTCGTTGTGCACAGCCTTAGTGTCACTACACGAATCAGCCGTGAGACAGAGCCCATCTGCACACAGCTGCAGCCCACAGAGCTGAGGCTCCTGCCCCATCACTGAGCTGTCAGATGAAGCTCTCTTGCTATGCCTTGCAAAGCCCTCTGAACTGTGCCCCTCTAGAAGAAGCCTGCTGCTGAAATCACCCCCATGTTTCTTGAGCCATCAGGCAGACACAGGTAGGCTACCAGGGAGTTACATCCTTCTGCCTCGCTGTTTCCTCTGACACAACGTTCTGGAAACACCTTTACTTCTACCCACCAGAAAGAGCAATAAAACATGAAAAAGTGTCTCCCAGTAGTAGCTGATGCACCGAAGGGGTGTAGCAGCATCCCTCTGTGGACTGCCAAAGCCTCCCCCTGCCAGGGGAATGAGAACTGCACCCTTTCCCTCACACTTGCAAGATATGTAATGGTAAATGCTTCTTCCCGATTACCAGCTAATAGCTAGGTTCATGAATGTGTTAGAAACAATCGCTCATCTGAAATAGATGGAGAAAACAGAGAACTCACAGAAAAGTACACATTTCATTACTAACCTGCCTTTAATAGTTTGAAGAACAGCTTCCACCGAGTATGTTTATAACCTGGTAGGTAACATCAGTTAAACAGCACAATCACACACAGACATTTTTATAGTCCAGTCTTTATAGACTGTCAACAGCAGGTAAAGCAGAGTTTACCACATCCATACAGAACCTTCTGTCATGACCTGATGTCATTCTTTAGCACAGGGAAATACTGTTTTCCATAGCTTTTTTATAACCACTGGGGCATGGGTGCTTCTCAGATTACAAGAACCTTTACTACAGGACATAGGTGAATATTGTTTGTCTCATCACATACTTGTAATTTTTTTATTATTATTATTTTAGGGTTTGGGGTTTTTTTTGGTCCATTCAGCAATTTCAAGGACTTAATACAGACTAGTTATGTGACATGGGCAGCATAAAGTTCATAGTGAACTCATACAGCCTCATCAAATGAAGCTGATGGTACCTGCTTGAAGTTAATCTCTAGCCATAATTAGTTTAACAGCCTGTTTTTTTCACAGAGGACTAGAAAGTGAAGCAAAGGATTCAGCAGAGATAAAAACTGTACCTAATTTTCCGGTGAGTATTGTAGGGTAATAAAATGATTCCTTGGATTTAAACCTCTATCAGCTTTAGAACAGCTCTAAGCTTCCATAGATCTCCATGTATTGTATTAATGCATGTATTATATGTTATTTTCAGGTCTTGGCTAACATAAATCTAGTGTTGAAAAGGTTATGTTATAAAAAGTCCTGTCTCTCACTTGCTCTGAATTCAGTCAAGTCTGAACTTTATTTATGTCCTTTTACTTCCTGTTCAGCTGAGAGCATTGCACATTCCCAGGGTAGGACTTTGTCGTTGAGTGAAAATATTTAATTCAAATGCAGAAAAAAGATGAACAGGAAAAAGGAGATGTATTCAATAATCATCATTTTACAGTAATTATAATTTTCACAGATCAGTGAGAAATTAAATCTTTTGCAGGAACTTAAAAATACTTTAAAGGTCTCTCTGTACCAATTCACTAATATTGTGAAGTGTCCTTTTATTATGCAGAAAATTGTACAAAATGCTCAGCCAAATGCTATTAAGACAGTGTGTAATTGTGCAGAGGAAGATCTGGGACATGGTAAAACATACTGAGCCTTGAATCAGTAAAATAATAATAGAGCTCTGAGGGGTCCCCAAGCATAGTTTGCAGGTCTAACAACACAGAAGAAAGAAAACAGTATATGTGTCACCAAGGAAAACAAAATACATTCTCTAAGCAAGATCATTTGCCGTGATTTGAATCATAGTAAGCATTACTCCTACTGTCAACAGTATTTTTACCTGTTAGCACAGTACAAGATTCAGACAGAGGGCTAGCTCTGTGGGTAAGTGGATGAAGGTTGACTGAGGTGCTTTTTCAAAAAAAGCAGAGACAAAAAGTTAGAACTGAAAGATTCAGATATAGGAGGGGTAGAGGAAGTCTGTACAGAAAGGAAACATGACTTGAAATGTAGTCATGCAAAATTATTGTAACAAACTCAAAATTACTTTTACCAAGTAGACAGTATGTTTTCTTAAAGGTGGACTTACTATAGAATACTGAAATGTGTAAGATCACATCTCTGCTAAGTCAATGTTCTGTTATCAATAAGAAAGCAGACAATTAGATCTAAGCTAGGAAGCATTGAAACCACAGCTTCACAAAACAGTGATGAAAGACCTTCACTTAGAAGTACCAAAGAATAAGAATAAATATCTCATTTTCAGCCACAGCAGGCTGATGCCGATCACAGGGCACAAGCAACACCTAGTCTTATTATTGTTCATGTTGGCTATTACATGCTCATGACTGCATATATAAGTGTATTCTAAGAACACATTTATTGATGAAAATCATTACAGCAAACAGATCTAACAGAAAGTTCCTCAGAACAACTTCAGTGGGTGGATTCTTTGCTGTGTCTCTCTCCCATTCATGATGTAAAGAAATCCCACAGAATGAAATAGTAAGCCTGCTAACAATGAGAAAGCCTTTAATACCCACAGACTTTACATGCAGAACAGCCATGCTGGTGCTTACTGAAGGTCTGACTGATTGATGGATATCTTATCTCCAGCTGATATCAGATGGTTATGGAGGCAGTACAAGAGTCAAATCAAGTATAAACTGAACTTCCCCTTGGTTTACCCTCCCATATTCTTGCAATTGATTTAAGGACTACTTGAGCTGGAAATTGCATCTGGGTCTTTGTGTTTTATGGGGGTACATAGTCTATACTGGGGGGGGGGGGGGGTTGTAAGCCTTTTTCAGTGAGTTCCACAATTTAATTACATGGAAATTGGTTTATGGTGTCACAGACTTTTTTTATACTGACATATAGTTCAAGTTTTTCTACCATACAAAATGGACCTCTAATATACAGAAGGCCCCCAAAGGTATTGCTTTTTTTTTTTTTTTTTCAGAAGATGGGGGCGGGGGGGGTTAATGATCTTGTGAATCCTTAAATAATTATCAAGGCCCAAATTCTGGACAAGGAAGTAAAATCAGAACATAAAATTAAAGCTGTCTCATTTGAATAAATAACATCAGCTTGCACATGGGCTTTTATCTATCCTGTGTTTCCACAAGACCTATCAGACCAAGGACCTGTTCCACCCTACATTCTATAGTGATCAATACAAGTATGCAATGATAAATCTGCAGAGCAGATTATACAACAGAAATTCTTTTGCAATAATAAGTGTTTCTGTGCCATAACACAATCCTAGTGAATATCTTGGGGGAATTATTGCATAACTGCCTACCTCTATTCCTCAAATATGTTTTTCTGCACAGGAGATATTTCTTCACCACTTCATTGATTTTTAAAATTTATTTTTAGTCTTCCAGAATGTGATAAAACTATTATTAGCTAAAAGTGGTACTGTAATGAGAGTTCTCTTCATAGCAACAGGCTGAATTTTGCTTTTCTTTTACTGTTTTAATACTTTCCCAAAGATTTTGGAGGTAATCACTCAGCTTTTGAAAAGATCCTTGTTTCCCATGTACAATCTGAAATCTTTGGGTATGCATATATGACCTGCAGAAGACAATCTATATGCAATGTTTAAATATAACTGACTCTCATATCCTTTGTACAAAGCAATGTTTTGAGTGTACTGTGCTTCTAGGAAAAAGGAAAAGATGTTAGGGACACACTTTCAGGCTTTTAAGAAAATATTCAACTAAATACAAGATATTTTTCATTCTTCTAATCAATACCTTCCAATAAACATCCCAAAGTTTAGTTACCTATTGACACAGATAATGCATTTTTGTAAGCCCTTCAATTGCAAGACATATGTGATGTTTTCTTCTGAAGCCTCCCGTCCTGCAAAAACTGAAGCAGATAGGTAACTTTTATGCACATGAAAATTTACAACGAACACAGCAGGTTTCTGCACTTGCAGGAGTGTGTGTGGGTTTAGGACCATTTTTCTGGCTCTCAGTGTCCATCATCATATCACAATGTGCTGGAGGGTCTTTATCTGTAGTTGGGAGGGCCCCTGGGCATTCCTGGCTGTGCCCCAGGGAAGCGCGGGCTCCCAGGTGGATAGCCCAGCATCCCATAGCCCCTGGGCCCTGGTGGCCTCATCACAGCTATGGATGGGGGAGGAAGGTTTCCTCCTCTGCTGTGCAGGGGATAGAGGCCATTCGGGGCAAGGCCTGGATGCTGGAGTGCCTGAGAGGAGCTGTCTTCTTGTGGCTGGCCTGTCTTCTTTGCTTCATTGCCACCCTGTTCTTTCTTGTTGTCTGAAATGTGTTTGGAGAATAGAGTTAGAAAATGAACATGCAAACCAGAAATCCCATGAGAGAGAAATCCTGCAGCCACTTGTCCACTCCAGTGTGGTGGAAAGTCTGTGGCCCTCCCCTGCCCACAGCCTGACATCTGGGGTCATGTGCCTTCATGATCTTTGCAGCACATTTTCCCTCCAGTCCTTTCTGCAAGGCCCCAACAACAGGGTGAAGTGGAGGCTTTTCCCAAGTATCTACATGCACTTAGATATTACCTGTAAATGAAGATGAAGGTATCAATTTCAGATTTAAGTGGGTGGGTTTTGAGGCTGCAGACACACCTTGCAAGTGGTTCTTCCAAAGACAGTCATCTCCAATCTGGGTTTCTCTGCTAGGCTTGAGCCTATACTGGATATATGGCATGCATACATGATGGGGAAAGTCTAACAGTGACCAGGGAAAGGGAAACAGCCTGTGAATTCCTTCAAGATGGACTGAAACCTGCATGATCGAGCTAGACATTCTGAAAAGGATTGTTACCATACTGTGTTTTCACTATACATTCTCCTGGTGAACATAGCACAGAGGAGAAATGCTGTCCTGACTAGTCCGGGGTCAACAAAATGCAATAGCAAGGTGCAAGTTTTGGACCCAACTTGTTTGTGAGAGGGATCACTGACATTCAGACCTGGCTTTAAGTGAGGATTTTTTTGTGGCTGGGATCTTGCCATTCATTATAGCCCTATTACAGGGTTTTTTGCTTTGGTATTGCCTAGTGTGGAATAATGTTACAGTATTTCTTAAAGAAGCCAAAGAAAGAAAAGTGGACTGGAGACTAGGTTAATACTTGCGATTTCTCATTATGAGTATCTTTCAGGACATTATGGCAAAGGAAGCAGTCACGGCAGTGAGGAAGACTGGTCTGACATAAATGTATTCTTCTTCCTGAGGAGCTCAAAACAGTCCTTACCTTGGTTTGAAGTGGATTCATCTTGCTTGTCTGCTTTCGGCTTTGGCTGTGGTGGTTCTGTCTCAAATGGATTTTC